>NC_045691.1:17307319-18054819 GCF_003331165.1 Xiphophorus hellerii | reverse complement strand
ACTTCTGGAGGAGGGTAGTTTACAGCGCAAGCAATTTCTGCTAAGCTTTATAATGTGTAACTGGCGCATTACACATGTCACAGCCAAACATTAGAAATTGGGTAAAATTTAAAACTTCAACAGAGTCCACGCCTCCTGGAAGCAACCGTTTCTCACCGTCTAAGCAAAACGTAGAACAAGGGGCTGGTTTCTACCTAACAATGACTGCCACTAATTTTTTGGACATGTCAAAAAATGTTAGAATGAGTATTGTCATTTAGAGACACCACAAACACCGAACATATATTTGGACTTTTTGCATGTACAAATGATGACATTATTTAATCTCATTCTATTCTATGCAGACACTCAGTCTGCACTGTTAAAAATTTAATCACTCAAGCTTGCTGAATACTTAAAATGGCTCCAACGTCACGGTCTGTAGGATTCTAGACTTTAAATGTTACATACTGTATATTTACGTATACACAGGCAAACACAGCAGCTCAAAAGTGTGTCATATTTTACTTTTTAAAACTTTATTTGTACTGATACGTTATAGCAATAAGGTTTAAAATGGAAGAAAGTCTCATGTTTCTGTCAAAAATATAAAAATAAATAGTTTAAACTATTTTTGTTTATTTCCTTTGCAAGACAAAACAGGTTTGAATATGAAATACTTATTAAGCATTCACTGAAGATTCTTCAGGATTTACTTTCAAATGATACAAACTATAGGTGATTTTACATGGAGTAAATTTACAGCTTTATGTTTAATTTAAAGTTAGCCCTCAGATAAAGTAACTGCAATACTCCTTATCTAACTAACGTACTGTACTTCTTAATTTAATTACACCTGAGTCTAGAGCTTATCTTTCTTTAATTTACTCAGTGGAACCGAGGATTTGAACAGGCGCCTCCTGTTTCACTGTAAGCTGCCGTGGTAACTCTCTCCGCTCAATGCTGACACCCAATCGTGTCACAGGAAACCGGCGACATCTGCTCTTTGTTGTAAACGCTGACCTCGCTGGGCTGCTGCACCACCACAGACAGGAACACTGTTGAATGCTAATTATGTGTCAGCAGACACCGCCATATGCAGTTTTGTCATTTCAGGCTTTCGGTCTGGATGCAGCCGCATGATGGAGCTTCGCACATCATGAAGATAGGTAGAAAATTAATAAAAGGACATGGAAAAAAGCCATTACTCTGCAACAAAAAATGTATAAGGATATTGGTCTGTTGTTGCTTAATACTCAAACCGTGTCTGCAGGAGGAGTTAGCTATTTCCCCCCATCTGAACCTCTGACTGAACTTTGCTTACTATGACACAAAATGTGAGTCATAAGTGACACCATATTTTATAAATTATAATTTTCTGTGATAAAATTTGCCATTGTGCCACATAATGTTTTAGCCTATTCATTATAAATACTGTATGTTCAAATACTAACGTTGCAGTCTAAAACCACTACCATGTCTCAACACTTGCAAATGTGGTTTGCATTACCTTTCAACACATTTGTAGATGCTGTAACACTCACAATTCATTTTAAGCCTCAGAAAAACTAAAAATCACTACAAAAGTAACTTTGCCCTGATGCTGAAGAAAGCAATTAACACAGATATTTTGTCATTGTATAGAAATCAGCAAACTTTAGTTTGCAAACAAGAATAAAAGTATTGAGGACAAAGCTTCCAATAAGTGTAATTTTAGTAAAAGTGTGTCATGTATGTAGTGATCCATCACTGCTTTTCAAACTTTTAAAAATACTGTATACCTCTTACAAGTAGGGGAGGTCTCATAGGAGGCTGTACTTATTCCATTAGTGGAGCTCAGCCATGCAGGTTGTTTGTGTGTTTTTCTTTTTCTCCAGACTAGAAGAAAGGCTGCACTCACACACTGAGGTTTACCACAGCTTTACTCAGCTGTTTATATGACCTGAGTGTCTTTAGGTCTCAGCAGTGAACAGACAACACATGGTTCACCAAGAGTTTGGCCCACTTCACCTCATATGATACTTTCTTGTGATTACACAAAAAGGTGACTCTTTTCTGCCAGAAACAAAACTGCAAATATTCTCAAGTCAAGATTGTCTCACATTTATTGTTGATTTCAAATTGCCAAAAGGTAATGTACATTATTTTGTTATAGTTACGTGTATGAGAAATTACCTAGAAGTTGATAATTCAGTAGAAGTTTACTCTTTTTAGAGAAAGTTCAGTGTCTGAAATACATGTAATGTACATACATGTATTTTCATTCAGCACATCTCAAAAGGGACTGTATTGTCAAAATACACACCTACCAATTATATGCAAACCTTTGACACATAATACTGAGTGTTTCTAAGACAAACGGCCTGTGGGGGACAGTGTAAGCTTTATGGAGGGTTCTGACCCTAACAGGGGACCAAGGTTGGTACAATTTTCTGGTTGTTATTAGGCGTCCACAAGAAACACACTCAATTTATTTTTCTCCCATGTCCTCATTTTTCACAATGTCACCTTTACTCCTTTTCTCATCCTTTCACCGTACTGGAAAAAAAAAAATGTTTCAGTCCCCTTAAGAGCACCGACAGGTACTTTTAAAGACTTCAGACTGTGCACATAGAGACTGTTGGGAATTTCAGAAACCATTGTCAGATTCTATTTATTCAGAAATATATACTGTATATATATATATACTGTATATATATATATATTACAAACATGAATAGATGATGTTCATCATTTCAAGTACATTTTTAATTTGATTAAACTAAATATAATAAATCCCATAAATAAAACTAATTTTACCTTCAGGTTACATTCACAGATTAGTATACAATGCTGTAAACCACCTATGTATGCAAACCATTTCATGCACTGTGCCTTCGTTGCTCATCGTTTTAGCACCACCTTCACACTTTTTAAAGGACACGTCCTGTGAGTCGCCTCAAGCTCGGCAATCTATCTCCCTGACTTCTCCTCACTCGACAGAAGTGGAGAGGCCCAGGCTTCTGCTCCCAGTTTGAGGTGGGAAAGAGAAAGCTGTCGGGCAAGGTGAAATTTGGCAAATGAGGAGGACAAAACATCTGTGTGGCTCTTTGGAGCGAAGTTGAAATTGTTTTGAACCAGTTTTTTTTTTTCTTTCTGCTTCAGGAATACACGAGAACATTTAGACTGTAATTAGAAACTGTCGATAGGTTTTCAACCACATTAAAAATTCATTAGCTAAAGTTTTTCACTACATACGACTGGGCTTTTTTTGGAGTAAAGAAAATGCCTACAGGATTATGGAGGACATCATCTTTAAACTCTCAACACAGAGAGACACAACAAAATTGGGCAACAACAGATTGAAAAAAGCATCGCCTGGTCCACCAAATTTTCCAAATGGCATAGTCATAATTTTGCACAAACAGCACAAAAGCATTAATAACCTGCCTTTCATTAAGGTTTCAGACTGGTGGTGGTGGTGTAATGAATGAGGAACAATTGACCATTGTTTAAACATCACATCTCACACAGTTATTGTTACTGTTCATCTCTTTAAGACCAAATTGTTAGCATCTTCAAACAGGATAATGCACCACATCACAAAGCGCCATTTATCTCAAACCAAACCTCCTGAACATTACAGCGAGTTCATTGAACTCCAATGGCCTCCACAATCACCACATCTCAATTCAGCAAAACATCTCTAGCATGTGCAGGAACAGGTTTCCATCTCGGATGCACGTCTAGAAATTCTCCAACAACTGCATCATGCTGTCAGGTCCGCATGAGCCAAAGTCTCTGATAAATGTGTTTGACACATTGTTGAATTTGTGACATAACGAGTTAACAGAGTTCTGAAGAGAAAATGTGGTCCAACCCAGTTCTTGTATGGTGTACCTAATAAAATGGCCAGTGAGTGTGTAAACTTCATAGATCATCATCTGCGTTTTAAAGGAAACAGGATGTTAATGTTGTTGCTGGTTAGATCAAAGTCTATTCTGAACTAACTTATAACTCCAGCAAATCAGACGAGACATTTTTCAAATAATCATATTTTTTGTGGAAATAATGAGAAACTTTGACACGTGACATGTGTTGTAGTTCTCCACCTTTTTCTTCCACTCATTAGACTTCATAAAAACACCAAAACCAGAAATGTACTATCAGCAGGTGTTGGCCTAATCTCTCAAGCCTTATTGCTTCTCCGTTGCTCTTTAAGCCACTTATCTGCACTAAATGAAAAGTTATTTACTCTGCAGGCTACTCACTCCATACCGAAGTGATAAATATACAGTTGAAACAGATTTAATAAATAACAATCAGATGTTTCTTTTTAATCCGTTTGTGACCCAAAATTTAAAGGATGCATATTTCCTCAGCTCAACCCTGTCAATTTTTACAAATAAGACGAAAGACAGCTTATTTAGACGCAGTTCAGGTGAAATAAAAAGGGAAGAACTATAAATTAAGTGGCTTAAATGTGGAGAGCAGCTGCACCACAGTCCTCAGGTGGAAGTTTCCAAGAAGGTGACTGTAGCCCTGGGAGGATGTGTTTGCAGCTGCAGCAGGCCTCTCCTGTCTTCCCTGGTGAGAAGAGGATTCTCCCCTTTGTTTACCGCCTGTGTAATTTCATCTATTTTTTCCGCTGAGGCCTCTAATGGAAAACCAAAACAAATGACCCAGTATCCTGCAGAGGGACTGCTCTGTAGGAAAATAGGCGGCTTTCAGTGCACAGGCTCAGGGAATATACTGTCAAGTCACAGGAGCAGCGTTGTAAGAGGATTAGAGATACCATCTTGGACTCCGCTTGTCGACAAAAACATGAAATGAGTGAGTCACTGAGTGACGATCCCTTTATTTATTCAGCTCTTGTGGTGAGAAAAAGCAAATCCAGTTAGGATGATATGAGACAAAGGTGAATCAGTGCTTCACGCAGCCTGACACAAGGGAAACCCATAAGTCTGGTACAGGATGATCTTGTCGTGACTTGTTTTGTCACACCTCTACAATTTTCATTTGAATCTTCACCCTGATTGCCCTCATTCTTCTCTCCTTTCAAGACCAGCACTGTAAAAATGTATTTCCCGCTTACAGATTTCTCCTATGTTTGCTTCTTTGTCACATTGAGCAGCTGAGTTTATTTACAACTGAAGTAAAGCATATTCTAAATAAAATAAAAATTGATCATTTAAGTTTAGCAGGTGATAGAAGGTGATTATTAGGCAAATTAGCAGAAGAGTTGGGCATAAACAATAAATGGTCAAACTTCAGTTGCGTGTTACAACTTTTTTTCAACCCCAAAGTCAAAGCATTGGGTCATTATCAGGATTCTGCAGAACTTATATGTTGAGAAGGTAATTAAACCCTTGGATTCAGGTGTGTTGGACCAGAGATGCGTCTAATGTTGCTTGAGGACTATAGTAAGACTTTATTCAGATAACTCTTTACTTGGGTTATCTTTGTGTGATATAAATGTTTGTTTGATGACTCCAAACTTTTAAATTTGATGATAAAAAAAAAAGAAACAAGAAATGTCTTTTCACAGAATTATATAATCCAGATTGTGCAGAATAGGATTAAATTATCATTTTGGAAAAACCACCAGAAAAATCATGATGTTTTCTGAAAGCCCTGGAAATGGAGCAGAACTCGTCTCCACAGCAAATAAGAGTGACACTCCTCATTTTGAATGGACAGTGATTGTGTCAAGGGAAACCTCCTTGTTCATCCTTACTTTGATCAGACAGCTGAGGTAACCATGTGTAGGGAAAACTGTGGAAACTAGGCTACCGCTCTGACTCTGCAGTCTCTAATGGCTCAGTGAGGATCCACTAATGCCTTCCCCTTCCAAAGACTGGGATAGTTTGCTCTTCAGCATGATATTAAATATTCATTCTCCTTCCTCCCTCGGCTTGTATGGAAGAGATGCCTGGAGCTAATTACTGTGGTGGGAGTGCCTATGTAAGTGTGTTATGCATAGGTGTTTGTGTTTGGTGGAGATGAAGTGTTTTTCAGGACTGTGCAGAGGAAGTATCTCTACTTTTGAAAATAGGTGGTTGACTGAGCCTGCCATTAAGAGCTGATGAGGAAACACAAACTATAAACAACACAGAGCCTTAGTTTTTAACTTTGCCTTTCTTAAACAGAGACTTTCTGTTATTCTTCCTCATAGATTGTACAGGGACCAAAGCAGAATTTGATTATGGGGCCTAACTTTAAGTTAAGCCCATCAGCCACCACTAATAATGTTCTTTTGGGCATTTAACACTCCTATTTTTATTATTTGCAAGTAAGCCAATTGGAATGGGTTTTGCTTGCCACTCACATGAGTCACTTGATTACATAACGAGCAACAAATGAAGAAATAAATTGGGACAAATCTTGTCTGCTGTACAGCTCTTCAGTAAAAAACTGATAGATTCAGAAAAGGAGGATCACACTTAATAGTTTGTGTTCATAAACAGCCACTTATTAACATTAAGTGAAATTTATTTGTCTGCACAAAATGGGACTCCAATACTGACACAAAAACATGAATAGTTTGCCAGCATTACATTTTGACAGAAGACAACATTAAATCCAGGTTTCACTCTGTGTGAACACAACCAGAGCACTTAAATCCCTTAAATCCCCCTTCGTTTCAAAACAGAATATTTTATCCTTCTCAATGAATGTCTTACATATATATATATATAAATATGTTTCGACATCTAAATATTCTGCGTGTCAAGTCAAGCTCTCTTGGGAGGGCCCCTGATGGCCAGAATAAGATGATTTCTTGATGATTTATTGATGATTTATTGCATCCTTTGTTGCATTGTTATGGTGCTGAGATGTTTACACACACTCATCACATGCACTAATGTCAAAATAACTTCTGCATTTCATTGACTGTTGTTTATAAAAATACAACTTCAGAATCAAAAAAAATATTAAAACCACTTGTTTGAATTTGATGTGTATTTTCTGTATTCTTGAGGTGGCACATCCTCTGCACCTTCCTCAGTGACTCTCATAACTTTGGCATAAAAACAAATGCAGGTTTTAGCAGTTTTTCAGTTTTTGCATTGAATTTCCACCACAAAACCTTTCTGGGTTGGCAGCTGTGTTTTTATTTAAATTGTTTTTTGGGGGGGGTTTTTTACATATTTTCCATAAATGTCGACATCAAATAGCAGAAAATGTATGCACATTTGTTTATTTTCTTTAACTAATAACAAATAAATTAAAGGATGGTTCTTTAAAAATCACACTTTTCCTAGAGTACATTTTTTTCCCAATGGGTCGTGTGACATTTGCTGCACTAAACAACATATTTAGCTCTTTGTGGGACTCTTTGTAAAAGTGGCTCTTTGGATTATAAAAAATCCTGATCTAAACCTGGATTTATGTTAAGGTTTTAGAATTAAGCTGTCTGCAACTCTGTTGAAAATGTATGGTATATACCTAAAAGTGAGCTCCAAGCATGATTCAGGCTATTTACATTAGCTGTAAAACTTTTAATAAGAAGAGTGTCCAAACAACAATCAGTTTAGTTTTTCTACAACTTGCTGAGGGACATTTATCTAAATATCAATAGTAATATTACACATTTGAACAAGTAAGAATAAGTTTGACATTGAGTTAGAAAACAAATCCACTACACCTCCAAGACTTTGCAGATATATTACCTGAAACAGAAAAAAATGGCAGTTACTGAACATCTGACTGGCATCTGAAAATGTTCAAATATCTCGGCTAAAAACCACAGATCAGGCTATCTCTCTCCCAGACACGTCACTGAACTGTGTGTCCCTGTTAAATTTCCCTTTTCTGCCTGAGTGTTCATCTTTAGTCAGATCACTTCTCTTTAATATCCGGTCTGGCTGACCTCGGTTATCTCACTGCCACGATAGAAGTGGAAAAAGTGACCAGGAGAAGGTAATCATCCTGTGTGTATTGCCTTTACAGTTTGGTTTCAGCGCTGTCTGTTGCATTCAGCATGATTCATTTACTGCACTGCAGCCTGAACAGAGATAAGCCTTCATCTGATCAGTGTATTTTCCACTGGACAGTGCAGTTCAGAAACAAGGCTTGTTTCCTTTCAATTGGTGCACATAATCTGTTATCCTACCTCTCCAGACCTTTTTTTAGCCAACTAATAGATCTTGAATTTATAAAAAGCACTGAAACTACGCTTTATCTTTCATTGCAAACAGATATGTGTTTCTAGAGTAATTCATAAAGTGTTTTGTTGGTTTTGATAGAGTTCAGTCTTTTTGTATCTCTTAATTTGTGAATTATATTCTCTTTCCTCTTCCATCCTCTCCATTGCAATGTTTCTTTGCACTTAGTCCCCCTCCATCTCTTCAAAGGCCAAGGTTGGTGTTCAAGCAGTCACCTGTCAGCCTTAATTAAAGCTTATGAACGCTGACCGGTACCAGAGAATAATCCTACTCACACCAGTCGCCTGGGACACAGCCTCCATAGTGACCTTGTGTTGGATTTCACACCGATCGTGGGACAGAAATAATAGGTGTGGCACAGCCGTACAGCCACAACTATGTGCAGCCGTGCTAATCCCCGGCACCGAGGCTAGACCCCGTTGTACTCAGCAGATTAGATCATTAGCAGGTCACTGAAATGTCCAGAGTACCTCGTCAGAGTCTCAGCCGGACTCTCTGCCCGTGTCTGGTGGGCTTTGTACAACTTTCTGGGGGATTTTTGTAACTTCCAGCTCTCAGGGATAGATGTTAAAAGTGAAAAAAACAAAGTGGAAAACTTTGCTGTCACAAACTTTCTCACATTATTTTAGAGAGTCATAAAAAATAAAAAACCTGGCCATGAACTCATAATAGCTCTGACCGTGATTCCTTTGAAATGCTGATGGGAAGGTCAGAAAGTTAAATGGGTCAGTATAACGTTAAAAAACACATCTCTGGTAGGGATATTCTAGCAGAAGGATCTGGACCACTTTTTCACTTTGAAGCAGAGCTTCTCAGGAGAGTAACCTTCCTTTGACCCTGAAGAAGCACCATATACATGACTTTGTGGAGGTACAGTATATGACTTTCAGCATGTAGTTCAGGGGCAGAGCTAATTTTAGTTTTCGTTTGTCATATTTGCCGCTGCCTTGTGTGCCAAATCTTAAAAAAAAACTGCAAAGATGCTAAATTAGACAGTTAATGATTCTGTTTGATTTGTGTTTCAGACATTGAATACCCAGTATTGATCTACGGACCTGAAAAAAAATAAATGTTCCTAAAATAACAAATGAAGAATGAACCACAGAACAAAAACAAATTTTATATCCAATATCCAGTACCTTCTTTCAGTTTTATTTCAGTCATATTCCCTTTAAGTTTGCTTCTTCTAGTTAGTCTCAAGATATGAATGTTTTTCTTGGTTATTTGTCCTTATTTCCGCCATCTGGAGGTTGATTTGAGGGGAAGATCAGGAAGATTTAGAAGGATTTTTCACAGTTTGTGTAAAAGAGTCAGTGCAGTGTTCTTAGGTTTCAAAGCGTCACTTTGAAACTTAGGTTTCAAAGCAATTTTTGAATATATCAATTTAAAAATCGATATATTTAAATCCATATCCCTCTAACTATACCGATTGTATTTGTGAAAATAAGTCAATTTGTGTCAGCACAATCCTTTTCTCCATGACTACATACACAACTCAAAATTTCAGTCTTCTTTCTTCTCGGTCCATTGTCATATAAATCTGGTTTCTATGTGTTCAGTGACACTTGAGGACACTTGAAGATTTATCCACGATTATTTCTGGGCTGATCAAGACCAGACAATGATCCAAAACACACACCAGAGCTGGTTCTGGGATGAATCAAGCAGGTGAACATTAAGCTTTTGGCATGGCCAGCCTTCCTGAAAAATTGTGTACTATGCTCCCAAGCTGGACCAGCGCTTGGATGCCAACCAGTTTAAGTTAACTCTGCCAGCTCTGCAAGAGAAGTGATCACATATCCAGCCAGAATTATGACTAAAATTGATGGCTGTGCAAGCTGAGGCATATTTACTAAATACCAGTGGGATGTCTATATATATTCAAGTCTGCATGTATATTTTTTAGTCTGTATGAATAAGAGAAAATCTGCAAAAAAGTCATTCCTCTTCAAAATATGTGTACATGAAGTGCATGTGAAATATCTATAACTTGTCCCTTTTGGATTTTATTGCATTGACATTACTTTCATTTGCTAAAAATAGTGCTACAAAAATATTTTCCAACTTGCAACAGGAAGTCTAACTTGAGTATTTTCATTCCCAGCTCCACTCTCTGAGACAAATACAACAAAGCATGAAGCACCACCAGACTAATGATTCTCCCCAAAAGATTGTGCAACCTGTATTCCTTGGCACTGTTAACTATTTCCTTCCTTCTTCTACTTATATTTGAAGTTCAATGGAATCAAAGCAAGACAAATGTAAAGTACCTTTTGACAAACTTGTCATCTGTTTTCAGAACTCTAATTAATTTCTCCTCTATTTTCCAGATCCTTGCAATCATCTCCATCCTCTTCATTGTGCTGTCCACCATTGCCTTGTCTCTGAACACCCTCCCAGAGCTGCAGGACACCGACGAGTTTGGCCAGCCCACGGACAACCCACAGCTAGCTCATGTGGAAGCTGTTTGTATTGCCTGGTTCACCATGGAGTACCTGCTCCGCTTCCTCTCCTCTCCAAACAAATGGAAGTTCTTCAAAGGTCCCCTCAACATCATCGACCTGCTGGCCATCCTGCCCTATTACGTCACCATCTTCCTGACAGAGTCCAACAAGAGCGTGCTGCAGTTCCAAAACGTTCGCCGTGTGGTTCAGATATTCCGGATCATGCGGATCTTGCGAATCCTGAAGCTGGCCCGTCACTCCACAGGCCTTCAGTCTTTGGGCTTCACTCTCAGGAGGAGCTACAATGAGCTCGGCCTGCTTATCCTCTTTCTTGCCATGGGCATCATGATCTTCTCAAGTCTGGTGTTCTTTGCTGAGAAGGATGAAGAGGACACCAAGTTTAAAAGCATCCCTGCCTCCTTCTGGTGGGCTACCATCACTATGACCACAGTAGGTTATGGAGACATTTACCCAAAAACCCTGCTGGGAAAGATAGTTGGAGGTTTGTGTTGCATTGCAGGGGTCTTGGTGATAGCCTTACCCATTCCTATTATTGTAAATAACTTCTCTGAGTTTTACAAAGAGCAGAAGAGGCAGGAGAAAGCCATCAAAAGGAGAGAGGCTCTGGAGAGGGCTAAGAGAAATGGTAGCATTGTCTCGATGAACATTAAGGATGCCTTTGGCCGTAGCGTGGAACTCATGGATGTCATGGTGGAAAAAACTGATGAGAGGAAGGAGAAGCTCCATGACAATCACGTGTCACCACACAGAGGAACACCCAGGATCAAGTCACCGCTGAACCCCAGTAGTCCCAGTAAGACTATTGAGTCCAGCTTCCAAGAAAAGGCAAAACCAGCCAGCAGTCCTCAGCATCTCAGCGCACAGAAACTTGAGGAAGCATACAACAACATGACAAAAGCACAGTCACAACCAAACGTCAACAGCAAGGAAAAAGCGTCACATTCGAAGTCAGCCAGGCAGAAAGCTGAATTTGAGATGGGAAGCATCCTCCCTGAGGCCGTGTCAGGCACAGCGGAGGGCGTGACAGACATGAAGAGTATTTCCAGCATCGATAGCTTCATCAGCTGCGTACCTGACTTTCCTGAGAGCTCCAGATTTTCGCACAGCTCTGGGAGCAACATGCCTGGAAGGGTCAGTACTAACCCCAGCCTGGAGCCCACCCTGGAGAATGAGCATGAGGGATTGCATGGCGCCACCAGCCCCAAGTCAGGCAAAAGCACCAAGCTCAACAACGACAACCCAAGAGCTCTGTCATTAAACAACCCAATAAAGGGGCGTTCACTTAAAGTTAGAGTCAGAGGCGGGGAGGACTTAGGGAAAGGAGGTCTCTCTGACAGCTCATCGATCCAAAGCCCAGAAACATCTGTCTACACCACTGCCAGCAGCAGGACGCCCAGCAAGAGCCCCGAGAACTTACGGCCGAGCATCTTCACATTCCACGACTCGTCTGTCAGTAAGTTCATTGACGCCGACACGGACGAGGAGGAACACCTGCACGACAGTTCGGCAGCCAACGTGACCCAAAGACTTTTGGAGAGAACCAGCCCCAGGTATGCTCAGCTTCAACAGGGTCCCAACCACATGGAGGGCCTCTCCAAGAAGCTGGGGAACAGCACCCTGCCGCTGGAAGGACAGGAAAACCACATTTCACCAGAGCTGCGGCCGCTTCAGGGGGAGAAGCGTCAGTATAACTCTTAGAGTCGATTAAAAGGAATGGCTTGCACAGAGAATACAAAGAAGATGAAAATATAAGGGACTGCTAATGAAGAGCTCAGAGACTTGTCTGGGAACAATTTGCAGGAGAACTGAAAGAAAAAAGGCTTTTCCTACAAAATTACAACACCTGTGGATCACTGGAAATAGTGTTGTTATCTTCTCTAAAACGTTCCAGATGAAAACATTCAAACGCCCTCAGAGTGGAAGAAAAGAAGGGATTTTTTGCTATTTATACAAGCCCAGATTATAATGCCATCATTAGACTAGCTGCAGGAGTGTAGTCTAAAATTTTATAACCTGTTTTCTGAGAGCCCTGGATAAAATGCTAAAGTCACTGCAGCTAAAGCTGTCAAATCATCGTGAAACATAAAGGGCATCAAAACAAGGCACAATAAGAGGAGATATTTTAAAATCCTCAATTGCAGTATGAAAGGAAGACATACATCTTCTCTCCCTACAGTGTATATTTATATACATTGTATGTTTCAAAGGCGGAGGGTTGAGAACATGTTCTTGCTTCCTACAACTTCCTTTAAAACTGGCCTTAGTTCATGTTGTCCTGTGTTTTACGTTTTGATGTTGAGGAGGAAAGCCTGAGTCAGGCTATAAGATAGCACATAAGTATGTGTGTGCGTGTGTGTGCAATAACTACCTTTCATTTATATTTATTATGTAGCAATAGTCGTCTTTCATCTTATGTCAAATCTTCAGCAGAATGAAGTGTTTCGGTCTGTTTCTTTCAAACAGCTCAGTGTCTCTCCTGGGTTGGCATTTTTACTGCACAGATTACACATAAGCTGTGAGGTCACATCCATCCTCGTCAATCATTGGTGGCAAAAGGGAAAATATCATTTTGGAAATGTTGCACCCTTGTTTTTCTTGTTATAATCAGTGGCAGTTTAGGATATGGGAAATATGGCTTCCCGAATGATGCATCTCAAAGGGGCGCCACAGAGCAGAAAATAAAAAGTTATTTGTCGGTGGTGAAAACAGATTTTATTTGGCTCATTTGGGCACCGGTGGCTCCCTGTGGTGTGCAGGGTGCAAGCATTGTAAGAAAATATTGTTGTACATTATTATGATGCTAAAGTTGGTGTCTGAGTCTTAGCTCAAAACTCTGGACCGCCTTGGACCATCTCCGGTGTAAATTATTAGAATATTTACCCTTATGTGGATCATTCTTCACTGAACAAATTTCTAAACATATAATTTCAGATTTATGATGCACTTATAGCTACTATTTTGTTTTTGTAAAAAAAAAAAAAAGGAAAAAAAAACATGAAAGCTACTTTTAATGCTTTTTAGAATTAGGATCACATTAAGCTAAAATAAGCATAAAAATCAAAAGATAAAATCTTGTCAAACATGTAGCAGCTTATGTTAAATTGATTCCAGATGCTCCGTTTTTACCATATGGTGACCTGATTTTACCTTGATTTTTACCAAGATTTTGCCTTGGTGACCTGATGCATTTCTTCCTGAATGGGACTCAGAGGAATGGGTGTGTGGTTGGCTGTCAGTAGGGAGGCAGAAGGAGCAGCTCCCCAAGAACTGCCACTGATTATAACCTGATTATAACACTGATTATAACCTTTATTCTAAATGTCTGAGTGTGTCCTCAAGTTTGGGTTACATTTGTCCATCAAAGTCTTTTTTAATTTAAGCTTCAAGCAGTTGTAGCGGATGAGGTGAACTTTGCATTGAGCGACAGGAGACAACAGAGAAAAAAAATCTGTTTTGTATGAGTGTAAATATTGTACGTGCATCCGTGCAAAGCCAGACTCTACAACGACATTACGCATCACCTGTACAAAATTTTAAAAAGTAATTTATATTTTTAAGATATTTTCTAAAACAACTGACATGTTGTGGTAACCTCATAGTTATGCATTTGAAAGCGCTGTATGTGCTCTATTTCTTTGAAGGAGTTGCTTCTCTTAGACAACATTCTGCAGCAGAAAGATTTATATTTGCTACCGTCTCTCTGTACATGCTTGTTGCAGTCTTTCTGTACAATGTAAAGAACCAAAGAATTGTTCTTTCTGGTGACATATACAGACGGTTGTGCATCCTGATGTTTTATCTCAAAATGTTGGAGCATTCCTTTTAAAAACCACATAATAGGAGTCATTTCAGGGAGCCGTATTTGCTCATGCAGGGCAAACACATAAGCAGGAGGATATTCTGGAGTTCTAACAAAACAGCTTTGAAAGATAAGTTTCATTTTATGTTTCTTGGCAGATTAATCACTTTCACAAGTTAAAGTGATCTGTATTGCCTGCACTTAGACACCAAATGTTCTGCATTTTGCTCTTTTATTAATGCACCCGATGACACCAAACTTGGTGCTCTCACACTAACTTAATTTAAAACATATAAACTTTATGATATATGTCTTGCAAGCATGAATTAAAGGAACTTTTTGCAGGAAACATATATTATAGTGGACCTATTTAATGTAGATGGTTTTCATTAGAGATACAAGTGCCAGCCGCGTTCATTGGAAAACCTGGTAAAGATGTGTGAAAGCCTTTAACATTCAGCTAATATTGCAGTAGCATATTATCATGCTAATAAAAGCAACTTTAATTTGAGGGCATTTATTCAGTACAGAAAAACATCATCTACTTTAAAACCCTCTTTTTCACTTTTTCTATTTCTGTAATATTTGAACATTTGGGAGAATTTGCAGAGTATTTTTTAAAACATCCATCCAAGTCCTCTAGCCTCCCTTATGCTCTCTGGAATGTTTTTTTTTTTTTCTATTTGTTTAACTATTTTGTGCTAATCTAATCACATGTTTTGACTCACTATCATGCTGAAAGAGCCAGTTGCAACCTATTTTCAGTTTTTCTGGCAGAGAAAATCACCCTGGTATCACAGAACCACTGAAACAGCAGATCTGAAGTGATTTAGATTCAGATTTTGCAGTGGTGAAAGGTTTTAATGTGTGTGCAGGACAACAGCAGCTGCAGAAAAGAGGAAGTGAACCTGCCGCAGAGGCCATGTGGGGGATGGCTCCCATAAATGCTCTAACTTTAACACTGACTATTGATCTAAAATTCTTATAATGTTACATTTTTAGCAAAGAAAAACTATATCTAATCATGATCTGATACGAGGTTTGTTATTTTCTTTGTGTTTGAGCTTAGTTTCTTCATAAATACATCTCTGCAAATAATAACCAATTATTCCTGTTGCTTTAAAGTTCACCAAATGAAACTTGACCTCCTCTCCCAGATTCTTCTACACTTTTATTGCAATGCCGGTAGCAGTGGTGATGTTCTTAACACAAAGAGGGCCGCCAAATCAAATTCTGCTTTATGACCTGTACAACCAGCCATGGTTCAATTTTTCCAAAATTGTCAGTGTGAGATTTTGCTGCAGGGAAAAAAATATGAATTTATTCTCAGACTTTTTTCACATCTTCACCAGGAGTGCCAACAAATCTGTCTGGCACTGTAGTATGAGTTAGATATTTCTGTGCCTTTGCTTTTAATAAAACCCTGCATTCTGAATCTGCCCTAATGGAGTCTGAATAACGAGCAAATAAACACAAAAAGGAGAGAGTACTCATCCTGTGGAGCTTTTATGCTTGTTTCTGTTTTTAAACTCTAATGTCTCTCTCATGCACCAAACATTTGGATGGAAAAAGTCCAGAAACACAAGCAGGTGCAGACTCACTCTCAGCAGACTGAACGGTTTCCATGGTGAGGGGCTGAGATGACTGGATGGCTCACATTTGATGCACGCATGTAGCCTAATTTACAGAGGATGGTTACAGACTTTCTCTTAATCAGTTCCTTTATTCATCTCAGTTCAGGGATTTTCAGTTCAGGGGAAAAAGAAGAAAACTGGATTGTGGGTCTTTCAGTCAAACTGCCAGATCATCGCTTTATGTCACTCGGTTGCTTTCGCAGAGACACGCACCCATCTCTGCAAATCACAAAAGAGCAGACGGAGCGTGGCCACATGGACCTGGGTGTGAGCCGCTGTTTCAGGGATGTTGATGAAGACTTCAGCCACCTTGTTCCTGAAGGGAGGGAGGAAGTGAGTGTGAAATGTGAACAGAGTGGGAACAAGGAGTGTGCGACAGACGGACTGTGCTTCAGAGTTATCAGCTTGATTTAAACTGACATCCTGAATGATGGCTGGAGCACTCTGCTTCCCAAAGTCATGGGTAACTTCTGCTTTGAAAAAGACAAAAAGGACTCGCCATAGCTTTTCACCTTTTGTCTCATGACAAACACAAACAATGTATTTTACTGGGATTCTATGCGAATCTTAAAGCGCATAAGTGTGAAGTGGACAGCAGGTTATGCATTTTTAAAGTTTTTGCCTGTGTTTAGCTTCCATCTTTACTCCCTAAATAAAATACAATGCAACAAATAACCTACACATTCACCTAATCAGTAAATTGAGTCCACCTGTGTGTAATGTAATCCTAGTATAAACTACATATGTTATGTGAAGGCCTCAGAGGTTTGTTAGAAAAAAAAATGTGAACAAACAGCATAATGATGACCCCAAAAAATGATGGTGAAATAGTTTAAACCAAGATTAAGTTAAAGCAATATCCTGAGCTTTGAACGTCACACAGACCTCTGTTAAATCCAGATGTATGGAGACATGGCCTTCCACCTGAACTGACAGAATTACATAAAGAGCCAAGCGGACCATGGGAACTCGGATCAAAGTCTTGATGGAATTAAACCATAAAAAGTTCCATTTAAAATTTCACCTATGTTGACGCCACAGGAAACATCTGGAAGAAGGTGTTCTGGTCGAATAATCCAAAAATCAAACAGAGCAGTATTTGTTCCAGAGGACTAACGTTGCACATCACATCTGCAGAAAAACCTGTTGAAGGAAGTAAAAGATTTAACAATGAGATGGAGGTTCACCTTCTAGCACAAAAATGTCCAGCCAGAGATAAAGTATGATTGTTTATATCAAATTATTCATGTGTTAGAGTAGCCCAGTTCTGTCAAATTGAAATGAGAATCTGAAAACTGATCTTCACAGATGTTCTCCATCCAGTTTTCATCAGGCTTCAGCTTGCGGCTTTAATTGCAGTGAAATGGTTCTTCTAAAAGCATCTAAAGCATTTTTTTAATCCATATATCATTTTCCCTCCACTTCACAAGTATGCACCATTTTGTGTGGAATATGTTTGTGGCTGTAATATGATAAATTGTGTAAGAGTTTTAAGAGTTGTGAATTCTTTAAAATTGCAAGGTGCACTAACTTTTACCGAGCGCTGCTTGTGCTTGACAACGATGCAATCTTAAAAACAAAATGAGCTCCATCAGAGCCAGGTCCCGAGCAAGGCTCTCATGGGTTTGTGTGCGAGTCCTAGTTCTGTTTTGTTTTGTTTTCCCATCATGATGGTGCAAAGACAGGCTGCAGCATCCTTTTGAGCATGAGTTCGCATCTCTAATTCTATAAATATCCCCCTGTCTACGCACAGGGTTTGGTCCTTCAGGAAGGGCTTGGTTACAGCAGCGTTGTCATGCATTTCAGAAGAACACATTTTGTAACAAAATACTCCAGAAAAGGATGGATAAAAAAAAACAGTGGAGCTTACTGGGAACTGCGGAGTCACTGGTGTGAGTGGACTTTTTTCTTTTTTTTTTGTCAGTCCAGCCTTTAGCGATGCATGGTAATGGAATAAAAATGTCAAACTGACAAATGGTTGTATGACCTACTCTACAAGAGGTGTTGGAGACAAAAGAGAGAAGTAGATAGAAAACGGGGAGGGTGTGCAACATGCTGAAGGATCAGGATTCATTAGCATTCATCACAGTCAGACATGCAGTAAATGACAAATCTCTAAAAACGAGCCTCTAATTGTCGCCAAATCTCTTGCAAAATAAGCCATAGTAAATTTAGCAGATGCGGCTCCTTTCTGTGTTGAGTGAATGGTAACTCTTTTCTCATAGCTTTTTGTATTTTCTGAACTGCACTTTGTTGAATTGTCTGAAGGAAGTCCTCTGTTGTCTTGTATTAATTGAAATATTGATATAAAACACATTTTGGTTTTAACTGCTGTCTAATAACACACACACACACACACACACAAATCTGGAAATAAAAGACTTCAAAGAACCAGGTTGTCACATTCAAAAACAGAAATTATTCTTGAATCATCCCGCTCCTTCAGGGAAACAGTCTTCTTGAAGCTCTGTGTGCTGCCCTCATGGTGTGATTGAGAGAAAATGTTTGTTTTGTAAAAGTTTCAGACTTTGTACTTGTTGAGTTTGTAGAAGAATATGTTTTTTGCTTTCCCTGTTTTCTTCAACACATGTAGCGCTAAATGACACAAACAACATGTAAATATCATCAGAAAAGCTGTAGGAAAACGATTTTCAAGCCTATTTCTTCTTTTACCGACTGATGCTTAATAAAAGACGATAAACTAGCCGTGGAGTCTCATTGTTTCCATAGAAATGTCTCACGTCTAATGATTACACGCAGCGCGCCAGCTGCTGAGGGCCAAATAGATCCGAGTTTATGGGAATCTTACCCGACAGCGACCTCTGGTGGTTGATTTTAAATATTTATAAAATCTGCCACTCAATACGGTAATGAGTGGCACACAAGTGGCACATAATTTCAAAAAAAGCTCGGCTGTGAAAAATATTCCATATTGATGTGACAATTGGAAAACATCAATGCAATACAAAAATAAAAAATACATATGAAATAGAGTATATACATTGAATGTGGAAATAAGTAATTAAAATGTACATTTATCATTAGTTCAAAGCATATATATGTTTGCATCATTGGTTTTACCTAATTATTGCAGTCACATGTTGTTTAAAAATAAACATTACATATTTAAATGTGTTAATTACTTATTAAATGTATTTTTAAACATGTAGTATAAAAGTAATTCCTTAAAATGTGAGTAGATGGTTGTTAACTTTGTTTATGTTACATTAAGTTTTAGGGCTGCACAGTGGTGCAGTTGGTAGCACTATTGCCTTGCAGCAAGAAGGTCCTTGGTTCGATTCCTGGCCTGGGGTCTTTCTCCACAGAGTTTGCATGTTCTCCCTGTGTACACACCGGGTACTCCGGTTCCTCCCACAGTCCAAAAACATGACGGTCAGGTTGATTGGTCTCTCTAAATTCTCCCTAGGTGTGAGTGTGTTTGTGCATGGTTGTTTGGAACGTTAGCTGGAGATAGGCACCAGCACCCGTCTCGATCCATCTAACACTGTGAGTACCAGAGAAGGGTCCTATGTTAACATTTCTACCTTTGGAGCCCAGAGACGGGTCGACTGACCTGAAGGATTTTAGCTATATTTGGTTATTTTAGCTATAACCAGTTTTGCATGATTTTCCACTCCTCCTTTCTGGCCTGACGGTCAATGGCCACGTTTACAATTGAAAAAGGGATGCTAATTTGAGCCATCAGAATCGTCAGTTTGGACTCAGGTCTTTTCACCCTCTTTCGGGACTTCAGGGGAGAGGTCGAAACCCTGGTACTCCCAGTGTTGGGACAAGGGTGTTAGAAAACATTAAGTCATAGATGTATGCATTACAGTATGATTTGTTTTCTTAATCTATTTCGTAAACATCAATGTCAGTAGTTTTTTTAAAGTTAAGTAATTTTAAAAGTTTTTGAATGACATACAGGTTCACAAATCACAGCCTGCTGAGAAAAAGATTTTCCATAAGGAGTTCCTATCAGATGCGTCACAAGTTCTTGATTCGGGCAGCATAAGCACAACAATGAGGTCCCTGAACAGCCAGTGGCCAATTTACTGAACACAACATTAAAATCAACTGCTTAATCATTTTAGCATAGATCAACGTATGGAGCCGAGAAATTGTGTGAAATGTATCAATAATTCCTTTTGTGATAAAATTACAAACAAACATTTCCCTTCAGATATTATTAATCAAGTCTTTAAAATAGCTGATATTTCTTCATAGTGCCAAATAATTGTTCATCTTTGTATGCAGCTTTGCTGTGTTTTTAGTCAATTAAAGATAAAACATTTGACTTTTTCCTAAAGAGATACAAACAATACATCAAGGAGTAACAGTGAACATGTTGTGCAAAATGTGAAAACAATGTGAAGAAGTGTCAGATGCAAGTCCACAGAAGTGAAGGAGTGATTATTAAAAATATGCTTTAAAAAAATACTTAGATTTGTGCTCACATGCTGAGCAGCTTAGCCATTTAACATTTTGCTCTGAGTGGGATAATCGACCTCACATCGGAGATCATGAATAACTTTCAGATCTGGATAAATTGAATGTCTGAGTAAAAGGTCACTGACACATAACCTACAACCCTGTGAAAGCTATAAATGTAAACATTAATGGTTCTTATTGGCATTTTATTAATCTGAACAATGTAAGATGTGGGGAAGATATTGCAGGAAGAAGGTCCTGGGTTCAAATCTGGAGTCTTCCTAATCATGCATATTCCTCCCATGATTATTATGCATTTGTACGTGATTGTTAGGTTAATTTCTCTCTTTAATTGTCCTCTCCTTTGAATTGGTGGACTGGCAAGTTTGGACTTAACAAAACTGTCCTTCATTGAAGAAAGGCATTAATGTAAGAAAACTATAAGAAAAACACGTGAAATAAGATTCTCTGATCAGATGAGACCAACCAAAAGTGGTTTAAAGAAAAACATATTCATGTGTTTGAATGATCCAGTCAAAGTTCAGACATCAATCCAACCGGATGGACATGTGAAGATTATGCACACATTCCCTCCAGTCTGACTGGATTTTAGTGATATGAGCAAGATGTGGAGAGCTGGAACATTCCTGAGAAAAGCTTGTGAGGCACAGAGGACACAGGAAAAATGTCTTCAAAGCAAATTAAAAATATCAACTAAACATAGCTGTTCTCAAAAAACTGACTGCACTAACTGAGCAAACAAAGTATTCACACCTCATCTCCCATTGTTGTGAAAGGTAGCTTATATCATAGATTTGGTCCGACCATTTATACACAACAGGGGAAACAAAAGCAAACATCAATACTAACTAAGGAGCAAATATTCTAATTAAACCTAAAACACCCCCTTTCTAACAGACACATGGTTGGTCCTGCTGAGATGGCATTGTGCTTTCAAACCCCTCAGGCCTTGGCCAGAATTTATTTCTTGAACATAATAAGTGTTTTTGCTGTTTTAAGTCAACTGAATCCAGTTATTTGACCTTTGAAGCATTTTTCTAGATGTTTGCTTTGATTGACCTTCTTAATCTGTTTCAGTCTCACAGCTCATGATGGAGTTATGAATGTACCCGCAGTCAGGGCGTCAGACTAAAAGCCCTTCATCAGTCACTCTTCTAATCCTGCGCACCCATGTTACATAAAGTGGCCATCCTAACCCACGTCACGCAGAAAAACGGCTAAACCCCCAGCTTTTTTCGGGGTTATTAACTCCTGCTGTGGGAGCCGACTGAGCTGAGGCACCATGATCCTCATCGTGGACCTGCTGCTGATGATCATGGATGTCACCTACTCCATCCTGTGCGCCGTGGTGCGCACCTTCCTCCATCCCAGGCTGAAGAGCATCGACGGGGAGCTGTGTCTGATCACGGGAGCCGGGGGGGTTCTGGGTCGCCTCTTCGTCCTGGAGTTCGCCAAAGAGGGGGCGCACCTCGTCCTGTGGGACTGCGACACGGCTGCCAACGAGCGGACCGCGCAACTGGCCCGGGAGCTGGGCGTGGAAGTGCGCACCTACACTGTGGACCTGTCCAAGCGCCAGAGCATCTATGACGCTGCGGAGAGGGTGAGAGCGGAGGTCGGGGATGTCTCCATCCTGGTCAACAATGCGGGGGTGGTGGCCGGACGGAGGCTGCTGGAGTGTCCAGACGAGCTTCTGGAGAGGACTCTGCTGGTGAACTGCCATGCGCTGTTTTGGGTAAGCCTTCTTACGTCTTTTACGCAAACACCCGTGCAACTCTGCGAAACTTCACTCAGAGCAAACACAGGCAGATATGGATTATGCAACAGACACTCGCTGTCCCCGATGGTCGGGGTTAGGGTTTGTGCAGCGGAGCGTGAAAGAGATCGGATCAGCCTGTACCGCAGGGGATTGTACTGCATGTCCTGGTTATAAAAGAAAGTCCAGTTAATTAAGTTCTGACTGTCTATAAAGAACACAGAGTAAGGAGATGATTTAGCCATCCCACAAGAGAAAGAAAAGCGCCTTAAACATAGGATTCTGCTTTTCCTTAAGCTTCAGTCTCAATGTCATAATTTAACATACATAGGAAGCTGATTGGCTTCACAAGATGCATTAGTGTATAACAGTCTGGCACTGAACCTTAGAGCGGAATAAGTCATCTAGTGTGGAGAATAAAGTCTATGTCTGGTCATCCAATATCTGTCTGTTTGGCTGTTATCTAGAGAACAGTACCTGCACTTTGCAAAACGTAAAGTTTGGTGCAGAAGGAGTAAATAGTGTCGCACTTCCTTCCAGTGAAAGGGACTGCTAACATGCTGACTCTCTTTGCTCTGCTAGTGTTTCTGATGCATCACAAAAGTGAATAGAAGAGTTATAAAACATCCTCCATGGAATGGACAAACCAGGCTAAGATATGGTTTTGGACATCAGCCCTCAATAGACTGTGCTTTAAAGCATGTCTGTCATGTCACTGTAGGTTCTTAATCTATGTGTAAATTTCATACATTGAAGCAAATCCCTGTGAAAATGATTCAGGTTAAGGCATAACTGTGGAGAAATGTCTACAAAGTCTATTCCACCTTAGCAACATTTATGAGGGTATTCATCAGACACTTTAGTGTTAGAGGTTCTTTATTTCCCAAAAGCTTTAAAATGAAATAAAATAGTTGATTTTAAATAGTTCAAAACTCCAAACTTGATTTGACAGGTTTTAAATTCTCTGTACTGCAATGTTGACCTTTGTTACATCTTCTTCACCAGATGACAAAAGCCTTCCTGCCTCAGATGAAAGCCAGAAACCACGGCCATATCGTCACTATTGCTAGTGCTCTTGGACTGTTCACCACAGCATGTGTGGAGGTACGCTGTGTGACTCGATGTCAAAAAATAAAAATAAAAAAAATAATGAAGCCTCACCAATAAAAAAGGACATCATGGACCTGAGCAATTTTACTCTCTCTTGCAGGATTACTGTGCCAGTAAGTTCGGTGCTGTTGGCTTCCATGAGTCCCTGGCACACGAGCTGCGAGCAGAAAACCACGACGGCATCAAAACCACATTGGTGTGCCCCTACATCGTAGACACAGGGATGTTTTCAGGCTGTGAGATCAGGTGAGAAGCTTCAATGCATCTGTGAGCCCATCTGACAGGTTGCAATGGAGAAATATACCTTTAATTTCAGCTTTTTTTATTTATTCACATTTCCCAGGAAAGAAATTCGGAACCTGATTCCTCCACTTGAGCCTCTCTATACAGTCCAGCAATCCATGAAAGCCATCCTGGGCGAGCAGGAAATGATCTGCATTCCTCGCATCATGTACATCGCCTTCATCGCAAGAGCGTGAGTACTTATGAGCCTTCATCGGTAAGCATGACTGTTTGGGTTAGATACTGATTTGTTTTATACTTTGCAGGTTGTTACCTTGGGAGGCCAACGTTGTGGCATATCGCTTCATGGGAGGCGATAAGTGCATGATGCCCTTCATCAAGAACGCTGAGACAAAAACCTCAGGCGGCCACATCCAGTCTTCCTGAGACTTTTCCAGTAATGTCTTCCAGTGTTTTTCAATGGGCTAATGCAGACACCAAAGGCTTGTTTGTGCATTTTATAATACACAGTGCCCCTCAGAAAAGATGTGTATAAAGCTTCAAAATAAATTTTACTTTTAATACAGTAACTTATTATCCCACTGATTTATTTTTTTTCCCAAAAAATTAAAAATGTTTTGAGTAAATGTTTTTGTCATGGAGAAAAAGTCAAATTTTAATCGTTTTCAAAATTTCAGGTGCCACAATTATTCACATTTCTCCTGTTACTTTCCAAATCCTTCTTTTTGCAGAAAGGACAACACTTGAATCATTTTGGCCATATATGTTTTGGATCGGTATCAAAATCAGAGCAGCCCAAATTGTGTGTGCAAACAAACTTATTTTTGCTACAGTTCTCCAACAAAGAGCAGTGGAAATATTTTCACTTTTTACCACTTTACTCACTGTAGATTGTGGCAAGTTAAATATTTGTCCTTGTACAGCCTAGTAGCAAAAAGCAATTTGCCAAACAAAAATGATTACAAATTAGAAGCTCTTGAATACCATGATGCAACAGATTTTTCTGAAATTATTAGTGAGATTATGATGCTCCAATAAAAAAAAAAAAACTCCCTCTAAAAAAAATAAAAATAAATTGGGGAATAAATGTAAAGCGCACTCACTGTGTAAGTCAAAACGTGTGCAGCGCAGTCATTTTATTCACCACCCTGCAATTATATAGAGCATTTTTTATAAATGTTCTTAAGAAAAAAGTTTCATAAAGTTTTACAAGAATCCAATTTAAAAGTAAAACACAGCAGCAGTGACAGATGTAAAGAAGCGTGTCTCTTTATTCACGTTAAGAAACTGTGCAGAAAAAAAGGACAATACGACAAATTTGAGGGAAACATGCAACAGAAACATGAGTTATTGATGCTTGAGCCACAGACTGAAGACACCAGGACCAAAACTAATTCAAACAAACTAAACTGGTAAAGAAGTCCCTCCAGTTCTGTTCAGTTGGTCTGCAGTTCACAATCCTGTCTGCATCTCTACCAATCCAAATTCTTTTGAATGACCGAGGAGAATAAGTTTTGCTTTGCCAGCATTTGGTCATGTCTTTAAAAACACTTAAAACGTTTTCTTATCAGAAGACAACCTTTATTCAGGCAAAATGCAGTTTTGTTTTCCTCCTGATAATCCATCACACAACTATGGAGTCATTAATTCAGCTGGACTTGATCAGTCATGTTACTTTGGGACCACTGTGGCTGCAGTGCATGGTGGCCTCCGACCGAGACGTCCCCATATCCTCGGTTTCAAACCAGCTGCACAGAAGCTACCTGCAAATATCCCTGCAGGAACTTCAGGGCCTCGGCGTTCAGACTAGTGTTCAGCATCGAGGGAACCTGCGGCAAAACGAACACAAGGGGGCGACATTTGCTCAATTTTCATTCTGGAAAAATTTTGGAATGAAATTGCTATTTGTTAGTTTCTACATGTTTTTTCATGTAAACTTTGGATGAATCTGAACTTACCCTTCCAGGACAGGCAGTAGAAAGCTTGTGGAGTGACTGGGCCAACAGGATTTTGGGGTTTCCGACTGCGTCTCCGATCGGGTCGTGTTCCTTCCTTCCAGCAAAGGCCAGCTGTGAGAAGGCCGTCTGGTAGCCGGGTGTGTCTTCTATGTCTATGAAATGCTCGTCGTCTGGGATGCTGTCATCTTCTGGCAACTCAAACAGACCAATCAGAGCCTGGAGCAGCGGAGTCCTAAGGAGAGAACCAGCTTCAACTCCAAATTCATCTTTTTGATAGTCAAATGAACAATTTTTCTTGGAATCTGCCTTTATTGCAGAACCAGGAAGTTCATTAGAAGTTGTGAATTACAACTGTGACCATGTCTGGTGGACAGGCTGAACCCGTTAGCGTTTTTTGGTCCTTACCAGAGCTTGGTGTACTCTGTGTCCATCATAGCCGGACACTCTGTGAGGATCTTTGTGATGCCGACGGCGCAGATCTTCTTCTCAACAGTTCCAGACACTTTCTGAACCTCTGGAATAATGATTTTCTCCAACACCATCCCAAACATCCTGCAGTTCAAACAGGTTAAGAGTTTAACACAAAAACACACAGCTTTCACTTCTACAGTAAAACTGATTCATAGACGGCAGACATTACTATGACATAATCAAGATAAAGTGAAAGTTATCCAATTAATACTGATACAAAAAGCTTTTTAGTGTATTGTTTGAGGGTAATCAAATATTGGTTCAGCTGTAAAGTGACAAATTCTTAGAAATGCAAACAAAAAGATGAATACGTACTTTGGCTGGATGCTGTCAAAAATCTCCTGAAGTGCAATCGCTCCATATTTGACACAATATAAGTTGATGAACACTAAGAAACCTGTGAGACAGAAAAAAGAAAAACGTGATGCTCTTTTAAGCCTTTGGTCAATATATTTGATTGGAAAAACGAACTACATTTAAAATCTAGTTACAATACTTACACTTATACAAGTATAATAGAAATGTTAAATTTCGGTTTTCAGACCTATACATATAGTTTGGTTGTCTTTATATTTCAGTTTTTATGCCATTTGTTGTCATGCGTATCCCCATTTCTTTAGTGGACCATTCGGATAAAGTAAGTAACATTTTGTGTTTTGGTTTAGTAAAACAATTTCTTCCCCCCCCTTAGAAACATGCACTATTTACCCTTAAATCCCAAAATGGTTCATCTCATAAAACTACAAACAAAAAAAGAAAATTGTAAAAAAAATAAAATAAGACAATAAAGTAACTCCACTCTTTATATAACTGCCAAGACCTATGGAAATCTTTTTTCGTTGCTTTGCATTTTGCATGATAATAGAATAATGCTCTATAACAACAGCGTGTGATGAATCTCTGCTGCTCCTGCAAATCAAATCTAGTACCTGTTTCCTGTTTATCTTATTTTGAAGTCAGAGGCTTAGATTAACAGCAAATCTCCCATACTGTGCACAATAAAGACGATCTTAAAATATAATCATTTAAAGCAAATCCTGGCCAAGTTGCAAAAAAATAAACATTTTTAAATGCTTATTATATTGAGAATAATACAAAAAAAGTCAAAAAAGTGCTTAAAAAACTGGTAATAAGAAGATTGTACTAACTTTTAATAAACTTTGTAGTTTTAGAGCTCTGGAGTCGCTGGAAGAGCAAAATGAAGATCTGTTTCCTGTACTGAGTAATCGACTCGCTGGTGAAGCAACACACACACACACACACAAAAAACATTTAATTTAGCAAAGATATTCATTTGGCAATACTTTATTGAATTAAAGCTGCTAAAGGAACTATGAAGAACTCACGGGGGCATGTTCTCTATGATGCTGTTGAGAAGGTAAAAGCCTTGATGGTCGTTGGCTTTGGAAGCAATGAGCTTCTGGAAAACTCCAAGCAAGCCGGGCTGGGATGGAAGGAAATGGGAGAATAAATGAATTTACACATGGCGAAAGGTAAATGTATAATCTACGTTTTAAAAAATAAAATATAACAGCATCCCTCACTTTCATTATAGTCAAGCATGAAGGCAAGAACAATTGGAAGCTTCTGTATTTATTACATCACAAAAACATTTGATTAACTTACAATTTTATCAGCAGCAGAAGCAGCAATGGAGGCTCCTCCCTTCTCAAGAAAAGCTTGCAGCAGACGCACAAGAGGAGGGATGTTCCCCGTGCGTTCCCACAGCACGGGCTGCAGCAGGTGGGGGAACAGAGCCATGTAGGAAGCAGGAATAGAGTTGGAGTGGATCTCCAGGAGGAGAGACATCACCTGGAACACATATGGAAGAAACTCTGCAAAACAAAACAAAGCACAGTCCGTCGACTTGTTTCAGGAACACGTCAAGAGGTTTTTTTCCCCCCCAGGAGCCGAACTAAAATATACCTTGGACGTCGTTCTGAAGGATTTCTGTGAAGACGGGGAAGAGTGCTTCCTCGAAGCTGCTGACGGTGACCGGGTTGGCCTTGCAGGTGATCCGCACAGACAGACACAAAGACTCGAACAAGTAGTGGTTAAAGTGAGGCTTGCTGGGATTCTGGGAGAAAGTAAAACATGTATCTGAATGAATATAACTCCCAAGAGAACTATGACTATTCTTGATCAATAAAATAGTTACCTTGCTGACTAGGAGCAACTTATGAGTGAGCTGGCCAATCAGAGTGGGAATGTAAGGAACTATGGCCTCCTGCAGCAAGGAGAAGCTGCGCATGATGGCTTTGGAGATAAAGGGAAAAATTTCAATTTGCAACTAACTTTTAACTTAAAACATTGGTAAATAAAAACAAACATTACCTTTCATGATGTACTCATTTTCTGCAGAACCAGGAAGAGTGAGTGCTTTGAACAGGTTGGTGAGCAGCTGTTCAGTAAAAGGTGCCATCTCTGCTGAAGTGATCCTGAAAACAGATGATCATGAATAAATACTGAATTACTGGGGAAATCTCAGTAGAGCTGCTTCAGGAAATGACACACTGAAGCCATGCAGTATAATTTATTAGTTTTAGGATATTTAGATGACCGGGCAGGAAAACTATTTTCATCTAGTGCCTGACTTATCTAGACAAATACAAACAACTTTTCAGAATAAATCTCGATTGATGCTCACAGTGTTGCATTGTTGGGGCCTCTCATTGTGAACAGCCTCTCCAAAGCATGAGCAGCGTAAGTGTGTTGGACGGTGCTCTCCGCCTGCAGATGTGTTATGAGGAGAGGAACTGCCTGCAGCAACTGCTCCTTGGGAAGCTGAAGAGAGAAAACAAGACAAGTCGTTAGTGAGAAATTACCTTTTAATTTAAAACATTGAACAAGTTCAGGAGGAAAAAAAAAAACAACTGGTTTCATACCTTACTTCTGAAAATCATAACATACTTGATCGCATCTGCTTTCAGCACTGGGAACTCGTTAACTGCAATGAGATTATAAGATTAATCAAAACAGTTTATCAAACAGCTGTTTTTTGTTTTCATATTCAATTACATCAATAATGGTTTCTGCAGCCATGAAACTTCAGAGAAACTACAAAGTTGTCCTAGTAAGGATGGGATGTTCAGCTCAATTGTGGAAAAATACTTGTGAGACAGAGTCAGCAACTCTGGTACTAGAGTGCCGCTATGCTGCAACTTTGAATGCATGCATTCAAGTTTTTTTGTGGAAAGTTTTTAGATGAGAACAAAGTAGTGCAGATTGACTTTACAGTAATGCTAAGTTCCACTTTGTAGACTCTGTAGTTTACAAGCTCCTAGAGACTTGCTGGATTACCTTAATAACCTTTTCTTATACTTCTGAATTTAAGTGCTTTTTTCCAACAAGTATTTCCCTGAAGGACTTTAGACTGTCCATTACAACTTCACACATTGTGCTCTATATGTAGGAAATAGATTATTAATGTTAACTGCATACAAACCAAGAAAAGTCTTACCATTGGATGATTTTAAATCTGGGAGAATATGGTTCACAAAGAATTCAGTCAGATTCACCAGTTCATTGGCTTGTGTTATACCATGCTGTTAAAAAAACCAAATAAAAATCAAACAAATAAAATATGATTTACACCTATAAAGGGTACCCAACACATTTCAGGTTTTAGACGTGAATTCACCTTCTGTGTCTGGGCTTTGGATGCCAGCGATGTGACTAGATAGGTGGCTGCATCTTTGTGTTTCCAGTTCAGTCCAGGGTTCTTGGCATATTCTGACAGCATCGAGTTCACATAGCCAGAGAAGATGGCCGTGACCGGCCCCTCGAAAAACTTGCAGAGACCCCTCACTAAGTCGCATGCAGCCCTGCGACGAGTGTCGATGTCTGAGAGGGAAAAAAAAGTGACAATGCAGATTTCCGTAAAGAAGGAAAAACATCAAAGTATAAAAACAAACTGTTTTAACGTTTAGTAAGGATAGCACAAACAGAACAAACACAGTTTTCACAGTGGTGAGGGACCACAACTCCCCATGAATATAATAATATAATAAGCTATGTATAAGAGAAGATGCTTGTAACTGCCTATGTTAATAGTTGAAACACCAAATATACCAAATATACATATACATGCATTAATACACATTACTGTGTATTAATCTTAAGACGGGTTACAGCATAACCCATCTTGAGACTACTAGAGAAGCTATTATGCACAATATTCCTAATCTCCGCTCTTGGGGTGCAACCAATCAGTGCCAAGGTAAATTCATGTTGCTCCTGGATTGGCTGCTTTGCAAAACACCACCCAATAGATATTTGCATTTTCTGTTGTCTGTTGTAGAGCCTAGATATGCTCTACGAAGAAAAAAAACCCCAGCAACTGATATGCAAATTTTCAGAAAAAAACATAATTTTGACGCATGTTGTGCAGAAAAATCTGAAAAAAGGCGAGTGTCACACAAAGATATGACTTTAATGAAGAGAATATTAGAATAAGAGTGTTCGGTATGTTTATATTTTTAAGAAAATTCATTTTAAAAATGAGATTTAAATCATCCTAATCTTTACCAGATCCTTCAAGATCTCTTCGAATGTATTCTTCTGAGTTATCTTCAAAAGCCTCCTCATCTGCACCTGGAGTTCGACAGGAGACAGCAGTAAGTTGACGCCACTTCAGAACAGATACAGGTCGGAATCCAAGGCAGCGGATGTCAACTGAGCACTTACTTCTGAACTCCATGTTGGGCACAATGACCTTCTCACAAATGCTGGTGAGCGTATTCTGGTCCTCAAATAGATGCTTGTAATGCGGCCTTTCACACACGGACGCTAAAAACTGAATAGCATTGCTAACAAGCTGCAAGGAAATTGTGTGTATTATTGTTTGTACATGAACAGAGAATGAAAAATTCAAATACGCATATACAGGCAGTATAATAGAGAGCCCAGTAGTCTCACCAGGTCATATTTGACTTCCTGGCCGGTGGAGACCAGAAGGTTCCAGATAGCAGTGACAAAGCGTGGCAGGTACGGCTGAAATTCCTCGTCGTACTTTTGAGCGTAAAGAGCTGCGTTGTCACAGATCTGAGATTTCAGCAGCTCCAGGAGACCTGCCTCCTCCTCATCCTAAGTGTTGGGAGGCAAATAAAATAAATATATGAAGGTTTAACACAAAACAGAACTTTCTAAAAAGTTACGTTTACAGCCTTATGAAAGAGAGGACAACACACATCTGTTTGTAAAAGCTTATTGTCCAGAGTCAGAAGGCCGTGAAAATTGGTCATCCAGGTTTCCATGTTGTCCTCAAAGAACTCTGGAAGGTCCTGTAAGAATAACATAGAGATATTAATAACATGCAGAGTACCTGTGTCATTTTCACATTACTTGCAATTAAATAAAGCAGAGAAATAAACTACAGTACCTTGGAAAAATATTCACACCATTTCAAATTCTCTCACATTTTGTCATGCAACAGGTAATGCTTTTGTTCCTTATTGTGATTTTAAATTATAGACACAAAGTAGTGCAAAATTGTAAGGGTGAAATAAAGTGATACAGTGTATTGATTTTTTAAAATCCAAAACATTTGGCATTTATAGTCAGTCATGAGAGATGCTGTTTGCAGCGTGAGAAACACAGCAAATATGAGACCCAAACTGAATGCTTTGACCCGTATTGAAAACACCAGAAAGCTCCTACTACACCTCTCTGACCCTGAACACACCATTCCCATAGTGAAATATGATGATGTAAGCATCATTCTGTGGGGACGTTTAATAAAGGGAAAACCTAGAAGAAAACCATTTGGACACAGCAAAATGCTTGAAACTGGGGCAGAGATTCGCCTTCCAGCAGAATGATGACTCAACGCACAGCTGGACATATAACAGATTGGCTTAAATGAAAACATATCCATGTTTTAGAATGGCCTAGAATCTAAATTTTTTGCAAAGAAAAATGGAGAAAATTTTCAGACTCGAAAAAAACAGCTCAAGCTGATTCTATAAAATATTGACTACAATTTCTTGTTCTCCTACTTCCTACTTTGTTTGTCCGTCACATAGAATCCCAATAAGACTGCATTGAAATGTGTGACTGTAACATAACAAAATGCAAAAAAATAGGATTGTTAAGACACTAGATTTTCATTTAAGAACAAGAAGTTCTTTTTATGTTTAAAACATGAAATTTTAAAGGCAGAATTGCCATTTTCTATATTTAAGAGACAAATAGCTCTAGAGAAACACTAAAGTTATTAAACAAGTCAAAGCAAAAAAAACCATAAAACTGACCTGGAAGTTAAGACTGTAGAAAAGCTTTGAAATGAGTGTTAGGGACGAGAAGAGGACCTTTAGGGCGTTGACATCGTTGGCGTGAGTTTGACACAACTCGATGGTGGCCTGGAACAATGAAACAGACACGGTTATGAACTGACTGCAAAGTACTTTATTTTAACTTTAGAAAATAGATGCAGCCTGTTTGTAAGACTGTTGAATCAGAAAAGCAGTGAGGTTACAAACCTTGAAGAGCTCCGTCAGAGGAAGGGCAAACGTGCCCAGTACAAGTTTAATCTCAGTCCAAAGCTCGTTGGACTTAAACTCGTGGCGATACCTTAAAAGCAAAAACAGTTTCTTTATAATTTTCCGAACAGAAATTGTCTCCATTTGAAACTTGATATTTAGGAAGTGAAGGGTCTACCTCTTGAAGAGGGAATGTGCGGTACGGAGAACGCCGTTGATGATGTGGAAGTCTCCGCTTCTGAAGCGGGTCACCATTTCAGTCAGAAGGTCCGGCCATTTTTGAGGAAAGTCTTCTCTTCCTATGATGCTGATGGCGTCACTCAGCTGTACCGGTACATCAAACACAAAAACAATGATAACAAAAATCACTGCAGAGGTTCGGATTAGATTAGATTGTCAGTTAAGGCAACAGGTGATCATTTACCTGTTTCTGAATCTGTTCTGGGCTGCTCAGCATCAGATTTACAATGTTCGCTTTGATCGCTGTTCGGTCAGCATCTGAGATTTTGTTTGGTTCATCTTCAACCTTGGAGAAACAAATCAAATTATTTTATTCACCAATATCTGCAAAGAAATGATCTGAACTACATGTTTTAATGGGTATTAGAATATATATGTAAAGACTATATGTATATTTTTGAGATTCCTTACAAATTCTACAAAACCGTGTGGTAGAAAAAAAATATACAGGCAACAAATTGAACTTTTCTGTAATTTTATTGCATAGGTAATATCCAACTAATGAAAACATAAAAACCAACACAATCCTAACCAGATCGAGTTTCTTTCTTTCTGACTGGACAACTGAAATAAAAATAATAGATATGCAGAGAGAAACTGGCCCAATATAAAAAGTCTATACATTCAAGATGCAGGCAACATATTAAACTGTTGTTTATTTCAGAAGAAAATGTTTTATTATGCAGGGCTCTAGACTAACTTATTGCACTGGTGCATTTAACTTTTTTTCTTAGGTGCACCGGTACAATTTTTTTTTTTTTCCCCCCCATCACACTTAGCACTGCAGTTTTACAGATTCACTTCTTTAAAAAATTTTTTTTTTCAATCGCTGTCCATAAAGGCAATACGTAAATGATTAATTTGTCTAGTAAACAAAGTCCTTTATTTAAGGCCAAAATTTACAAGACAGGTAACATACTGAAAAACACCCCAGGTTTAAATAAATGAAAAAAAAATCTAAATTATAAGTGCAAATGTTTAAAAGGCATAAACATCTCAAGCTGAATATTTTATTGCATTCAGATCATTTTTCTTATGAACAATTATTTCAGACTTGAACTTAGTGAAGCAAAGTTGTTCTTTTGATCCACTATTGCACGCAACGTTAAACTTGATTAACATCTCAGCCTGATTTAATGGTGTTTTTGCTGCTGCCTGCCACTCAAATGAAGTTTCTGTCACACCAAAGATATTAGCACTCTAGAACCCTGTTATGGCATTAGAAAGTTCTGTTACGAAACAACAAATAGGCTGTTTTATTACTCAAGTAGCTGAGTTGACTCACAATTCTCCAGTTTCTTTTTATGTAGTTCTTGAAGGTAACAGCAGCACACACACGGATCACGTTGTCTTGAGATTTCTCCAGCAAAGTGAGAAGTAACAAGGGGTAGTTCTGGTTTCCTTCCACCGACTCGAGAAACTTTTCAGCTGAGAAGACGAACAAACAAAAGCGACAAAGAGAGGTGGAATGACAAAGTGCTTGCAACAATTTTTATTGTGGCTCATACGAGAAAAAAAAAAAATACATCAAGTGAATACTTCACAAGAAGATCCCCCCTCCTTCCAACATCACTTTATAATACCAAAGACAAAGGTCAGTGAAAGAAGACCTACCTGGACGCCTGACTGTTGGATCTGGGTCCAATGTTTTCCTCAAAAACTCTGTCAGGGTTTGCAGGTTAGCATCATTCAGCTCCATGCTTACAGCTAAAGGCAAAAAAAGACTTTAATTACATAAATATAGACCATATACTAACTAAAATACACTACATTTTAAACACTAAATGCATACTAAAAACATGCACTTCATTAGTCTATTATTGCAATGCAGCCTGTAGATGAAAGGTCATTTGATGTCAGCTTTCACTATTGTACTATTTTTTATGCAAGATAACTTGAAAATAGGAGAATGTAAATCTCAAGTTATCAGCCTGTTTGCTCATTCAGAGAATTGTGAATTAAATCTGTTTATATAATAGCATATTTTCCAACTGCTAATGCAGTGGTGTGAAAATACCCAAAGCAAAAAAATAAAAATAAAAATTTTCTGGAAATAAGCAGAGGAACAAGTCTTAAAATATTTTTTATGTAATTTTTAAATAAAGGCTCACATTGATTATGATACGCTTCATAATATACTTGGGTAGTTCAAATCATCTGTTGGTCCTGTTGGTAGGTATGATGTTTTACTTTTTTATGTGCCGCAACATTAATTGTTATACAGACAGTATTTTCATTTTGGTAACATGTAGGACGGACAGAACAAATATGCATGATGTGACGCCTGGGTGCACAGGACCTAAAACAGTGTGCAAATGTTTGAAGTGTGCAAATACTTAAGGGAATAAGGCAAAATAAAGCAAGCAGTGTTTGCTTTATCCATCTGTCAATATTGAAAAGAACAGATAAAATACTCTGGAATTCCATAGTTATTTTTTCCCTTATCGGTGAAGAGAGGGAAGTTAGAAACGTTTATTTTTTACAAAACTTCTGCAGTGTCAAATCTGTATGTGCACCGGCGTGTAAAGTTGAAACATGTAGCTCCCTGTTCAAAATGAGTGCAGCTGCTTAAAGATTTTATTCTCGTCTTACATTGCGGGTCATTTATGCGTTATTTCCACAGCTGACAGTCTGACAAGATTTCTGTTTTCCCCCAGCGAGTCCAGGTTCCGCTCATAGTGTTAAAATATTAGCTAACCTGCTAAATGTTCTGAGTTTGAATATAAGCACATGGCCTTCTGACTGTCGCAAATACAGGGTCGAATGCAATGTTCAAGTGTGACTTAATGGTGTACCTTTTAAAGGTCGTAGTGCAAACATATAATAACACGCATCATAGAAACCGGTGTGGAAATCCAAACTTCAGTGACCAGACTCTCCCACAGCTGCCAGTTACCCAGCTAATATTAGCTGTAGCGTGCTAATGCAAATGCTGCTAACCATAAAGTTAGCTAATTCCATCAGTAAATATTAACTTCTCAGCCATTTTCGGAAGACCAAGACGAATCACTGAAACCTGACCCTAACATATATTTGGACTGGTGAAATACCGGGATATCTTACCGTTCCAGAACTTTATCAAGCAGGGATGGAACCTAAAGCCACCACAGACCGTCTGTGCTCGCAGGTTTCAAACGTAACTGCGCGGCCAGTGACGCGCAAGCGCAAACGTGAAGTCAAGAGTAATGGAAATTTTGGCTCTTTTCTGTGATCCGAGTCATTTGGCTCAAATCATCAAAAAGATCCGGCTCTTTAAACTCCTAAACGGCTCTTCCCTTAATGTTGCTAGCGCTACAAATTCCGTATAGCTCAGTAATAAATATGCATTCAAATACTGTTGGTTAGTTACACTAAAAACGTTGTATGTGAATACCTTTAATTAATTTCATTTTACAAAATGTGAAAGTTTAAATCAGGATTGCACAGAATATAAGTAAGCCTGAATCATATTATTTAAAGCATTTACTGTAAAGAATACAAACTTAGTTTAGAAAACATAATGTATTTTGTATTAGCTTTGTGCTGTTTCTTGCAAGGTTAAATTAGAATGAAGATTTTGTATTTAGTGGTTTACCTCAGTCCACAACATGGCAATCATACAGTGTTTGTAAACCTTCAATGAAATTTACAGAATTACAGGGGCCTTTGAGAGCACTTTCCTCTCCTTTGCTTATCGTACCCAGTTCTGCTTATTAATTTGATGATTTAAAAGTGTCTAATCAGATTTAAGTTGTGACGCAGTAAACCCAGTGAAAGTATTTTGACCTCTACAGCCTGAAACTACCTTACTACACAAAATATCCACATAAAAAAATTAAGTCATTCATGTAAAAGTGATAGAAAATAAAGCTGACTTGGTCACAGACATCAATATTGATAATTATATTCATCCGCAACAGAAAGAATACTTGTATCATTTAATTTACTAGTGTTATAAATTAAAATCCAGTCTGAACTCCTCACAATTTTATTGTGAAATTATGACATGATAACCTTCATCACAGATGAACAGTATTCATGATATACTTGGAATGAAATGAAATACAAAATGAAAAACAAACAAGCAGCTTCAACACAGAAGGCATATGTTATGAACACAAACATTACTTTTTTTATAACAACATAAAGACTTTTAGTGAGCTTAAACCTCCTTCTGTTACACAGTTTTAGGAACAGAGGCTCACAATATCTACATGCTACTGGTTGTTCATTTGACGAATGTTAAGGGTGTCGCGCATCATCAGGTCACGAAGCCGCCAAAGTGCATCTGCCATTGTCTTGTGGGCCCCCTTGCTCTTCAACCAGTGGGACGGCAGTCTGCTTTCTTGCTCTTTTGTCAGACGCACATCTTGTTTTTTTACTGAAAAAGCAGGAAAAAACATGAAAGAGGAAAACAGAAATTACTTTACTGACCCATCACAAAATATGAAAAAGAAATATTAATCCAATTAGAGGCCAAATATTAAAATCAAAATTTTTATATGTGTGCAGTGTGTATAGGAAGATATCACATGGAGGCTTTTGTCATCACTACTAAATGTATTTTTAAACATCGACTATCAAAATGTTTTTAAAAGCACCTGTGAGAGCATGGTCCCATTTGCTGACAGTGGAAGATTCTGCATTGAGGCCCTCAATGTATCTGAGGTAGGCCTCTGAGTGCAGCAGCCGCTGAGATTTGGCAGGGGGAGACACAAACACTGGAGTGGAGGGCTGGTGGAGAGCTGGTTGGCCCAGATGGCTTTGTCCTGGGTATGGAGGAGGAGCCTGCTGTCCCGAGCCCAAACCCACCTGATGAAAACAATCATTATTTATTAGATTCAGATTAATTCACAAACATCAAATGAAACATATGCACTGTGCCTTGCAAAAACACTCGTATTCCTTGAATATGAATAATAAATTTTGTTACATCACAACCACAAACCTCAATGCATTTTATTATGGGACAGGAAAACACATAATTATAAAGTGGAAGGAAAGTAATACTTGGTTTTCAATATTTTCTTATGAACAAAAATCTTGAAATTAAAGCTGCACGACATATTGATTCACAATCTTCTAGGTTTGTAGTATTACTCTTGTAAAGAACTGCTTGGATGCAATATTTAGTTGGATATTTCAAGTCACATTGTGCATGCCTATGCTACATGTGGCCAGTTGGATGGTCTGTAACTGTGTAATTACCTCTGATGTACATTTTAGTGGCTAAGATGCTAAAGTTCACACAACATAGAGGAGAATTTGCAATGATGAAATAGGAAGAAATGAGTCAAAACAATGTTTGTTCATTTTAAGTGATACAGTCATCGCAATATTCAGCAACAGTTTCGAAACTACATGTTTTCCTGATGTCATGCAGCCCGTATCAAAAATACATGATAGCAACAACTTACAAGAATAAACATGAAAGTAGCTTGGTAAACCGTATAATATAAAATGCACAATACTCTTACTACCACCTCCTAAAAGCAGATGTACACCAGATCAATAGGCTTTAAAAATATTGTTTTTTATTGTTTTTCAATCATTATAACAGAGCCAAAATGATTACCTGTGATCCATGCATGTTTCCTGCTGCTGATCCAATTCCCATGCCGTTAACACCTGTGAGGATATTCAACACCATAAGCATGATCACACATTGAAGGACACCTATTATTTCTAATACCAATTCAAAACACATTATAAATGAACTGCGATTGTTTTGATTTGACTTAAAACATAGCAATTATAATTATATAATGCCTTGTTGCAGAAATGTGCTCCACAAATAAACTTGACCTCAGAAGAAGTGATCTTTGGTAGGTGTATATTTTGTTTATCCAGTTAGAACTGTTTATTTTTACCTAAAATAAATAAATGGTGAATAACAACCCAACCTCAAAATGAGACCGACAAGTCATCAAAAAGGGAATCTCAGCCTAGTGACACAGGTAGCCCCTCAAGCGTCTCAGATTGGTAGACAGGAAGCAACTGCGTGGCAAATGGAGGGGTGGCTATGACGGCACTCTTACCAAAGGACGGCATTCCACGGAACCCAGGCATAACGGGCAGAAGATGTTGGGGAAAGACAGGCATCCCCATGTGATGTGGTGGTATACCAGCCAAACTGACCATGCCTTCAACATGGTCCATCATAGCTGTCCTATATACACCCATCACACCTTCTCAGGAGGGGACAGTGTCAACACAAGACAACAACATGCATCAGTCAAACATGCACTCCCTACCAAGCATGCATTAGCAAGCTGATAAGCTGTTAACTCGATGATCAAGCTGTAATTGCAACAAAATGCAAACAGAAAAGGAAAACTATGTGAAGCAAGTGCATCACATTGAAGCCAGGCAGACACATTATGAGTGATGTATATTACCACTTGTATGTTCCTATAAATGAAGTGGTATAATGCTGGAACCAATGTAAAATTAAATCACAACGCACTGACATGAGGTTGTAAAGACACAAACAAGCAGGAGATGTTAGCAGTTTAGCTTCTCCTTCCCGTCTTTTAGGGTACAGTGGGCATCCATCTGCATCCATGAGGGGTTACCTGACACAGGCGTCATGCTGGGATTTAGCATCCCCATGGGGGTTGGGGCAGGCACTACCCCCATCAGTGCCCCTACTGGGGTACCTGCTCTTGGGGACGTCTGATGATGACCCCTCTCGCGCTCCTGTTGTTCAGCAACTTTAGCTGCTCGCTCTGCATAACAAAGAGGTTAAAGGTTCAAAGTCAATGCAAATATAAGTACAGCACCCTACAAAAGTACTCACAGCAACACATTGAAGTTTTCAGTACTAATTTGACAAAATGTGAAAACGTTTAATGCCCATGAATGCATCTGCAAAATGTCCAAAATTAATAATATAAAGTAGGATTTCTTACCTTCATACTCTGCTTTCCTGGAACTATCCAGGTTCCTCCACTCTGTGCCAACAAGACGACTCAAATCCCCAAAAGAGAAGTCCGGGTGCTGAGCTTTGATGACCGCTCGCATCTCGCTACTGAACAGGATGTAGCCACTCATGTTGATTTTCCGCTTTGAAGCTTCTTTCTTTGCAAGCCCCTTCATGGATTTAGGAGTTGACTGTAACCAAACATGCAAATACAAGATCTAACAATGTGCAAGTTTTAAGGACAAGCAATCAAACACTATTCAATCAAATAGTCTCCCTGACCTGTGGAGGGGTGTATGACATCATGTCCATGTCACTATTCATAGAGGACTGCATCTGAGGAAGGGAATGATCCCCCAGCTCCCCATCATCATCCCCAAGATCTTCCAGCTCTTCATCGGTCATATCAGCAAACTTAGCTTCAAGTTCCTCAATTTTCCTGTCCAGCAGAGGAGATGGTTCTTTCTGGGGAACTATCAACTTCCTGAAGACAAAAAACAAACAAAACTCACTCCATCACTCTGACATACCTTTCATAACTCACCTTTTCTTTTTCAAGCTTATAATGGTTTTTTTTTTATTAGAGTACACATCTACAAGTTCTGACTTCATAAAAAAGAGCATAAACACAAATAACACCAAATACATATAAAAAAAATTGGTGCCACCTTGGTTGTAAAGCTGAATCTAACTATTCTGGACAGGAGTTTCACATTTACTTGTCATTAAGTAAACATCTTGTCATTTCTTTCTGCCTGAAACATCAATTTAAATATTTAAAAGCAGCTCTTTACCTGAAATAGTAGATTTCATCTTCTACCACCTTCCCAGAGAGGGAAAAACGCTTAAGACCCTTGAATTTCTTCATTTGCTTTTCGCTCTCGATGTAGCGACTCTCACAGAGAAGAACGTTTTCTTCAGGCACTTCAGTGGGCCGACAAGACAAGTATTCTTTGAATGATGCCACAACACACTTTCCTGTGTAATCAAAAGTTATTTAATGGCTCTAATCATCTTTGCTTTATTGGTTGTAGGACATTACATGTTGATTTGAATTCCTTGCACATTAAAAGGGTTACCTATGATGCAGGTCATGGGACAAGTCTCCTCCAAGTTGCTTAAGAACATTTCCTTCTTGTAGAACATCTTAGTTGGTTCATGCTCTGTCTCTTCAGGATGGATAAAGATGGGACCAAAGAAGTAACCTGCTTCATCTCGCATCCACATTTTCTCAATTCTGGAAATTAAAAAAGAGACCTTTTGAGACGTTTCTGACAGATGACTTCCTTTTAAAGGATTTTTTTATTCTACAAGTATGGGCAATAATCAGGTTAATTACTGTCAATTCCTGATACCAAGGAGACTGAGTATATTTTCACAAAGTGACAGGTTGTTTTTGGTAGCTTTTATTCTTTATATATAGGAAAACAGGATTTTCTATTTGCTAAGATTACCTCCCTTAACAGAGCAAAACCTTCTTTGCGACACTGTATTTCTAAGCAATTAGCAAAAACTGAACCCTTTTAACTATAGAGCATATTCTGACTTTGCTGACAGAGAAACGTCATCCTTATTTTAAAATTATTTTACTCTACCTGCCCACTCGGTGGCGCACCAGTCCATGAGAAGCAATGTAAACACAGTCTCCCACTTTCAGCCACAGGTTGTTGTAACAGAGTTGCTCATAGTACTGACAGCCTGGTTCTCCGTTGGTCACATCCAGTGGAACATCCTCCCGCTCCTGTGAACATTAAATGGTTCTGATGTAAAAATAAACTGATCGTTTTCACCTAAACGACAAAGCTGCTACTTACTTTGTCTATAATACCATCAGTCATTTTGCTTTCTTCTACAATCTCTGTTGGCTTCTCATCTTGTTTGGTCACAAACATAGAAGCGACTCGGACCACCGGCAGGGGGACGTCTCTGGGAACAAATCGAACCGAGCTGAGGGGCATGGCCCACATCTTGATCTTTTTAAAGGACTTTGACTTGGCAGAGTAGCGAGACTCGCAGACGTAGACATCCTCCTGCTTGAATCCTTCTGGGGAAAGCTTGAAGTACTCCTTAAATCACAAGCATGTTCAATCAAAACTCAAAAAGACAAAGAAATTCTCAACAACATTAATTAAATGCAGATTGACGCAGCAAATGTATACCTTCACAAACATGACCACGCACTTCCCCAGAATTTTGCTGATAGGAGCTTTGTTATAATAATCGCTCTTGAAAACTTCTTTCTCCAAAAATTTTCTTGTTGCTAGATGAAATGTTTCATTTGGCCTGTAGAACCAGCAGCCATACAGCCACTTCTCCCCTGTGTGTTTCAGAGGTTGGAAAGAGAGGCCCAGATCAGCTTTAAACATGTTAAAACGAGGATTTAAGGTACAGTGCACGAAACTCTATATTGCCAAAAATATTAAGATAAAGAAACTCCACTCAAAATTATAGATTTTAAATTTGAGCTTTCCCACACTTAGCAGCTTAAACTCTTCTGAGAAGGCTTTCCACAATGTTCAGAAATGTGTTTATAGGATTTTTTGAAATTTATAAGTGTATCTTTGGGAAATTTTGAAAATTCCCCCAAACATGTGATATGCTAATCAATCTTTTTGTGCTTACATTTGCTTTTACTTTTTTATGAATCCCTAAAGATGGAGAAACAAATGTTAAGTAGAGATAATGTTTTTTCAAATTTAGCAACCTGGAATCCTAAGAACAAGCAAAGTTTGAATCAATGCATAAAATTTACCAGTATGTTAAGTATTTCATTCAGGCAGTCTTTTGTAACTGTGATTTTGCACCGGTTGATATTGCAATGATAATTGCGATTTAAAATAATATTTTACACCATATTGCCAATACTTTTCACAATACAGTGAAAAAGCAAGGAGAAAAAAAAAACCTGATAACATTAAGATTAGATTTTATGCTTTATAATATGATGAGACTTGCCTGTATCATCTTCCCAAAGGCGTTCAATATAAATTATATGTGGCTGAAGGTTAGGCTCTGCAGGCTCCACATAAACATAATCTCCCACGTGGTACATGCTGTCCTTGAAGCTGCAGTCCTGACTGTACGTACGCTGAACCTGCCACGAGCCTCCAACAGTGCCCTCTCTCTTCTCTGCCTCTGTGAAAAAAAAAAGTTTCAATTAAAACAGCAACATATCCTGAAAGTTTTCATAGTGATACTGAGGAAACGGATGATGTTTCAGTGGATACCCCTTTTCTCCTCTTCTCTCTTAATTTTGTCCTCCTCAATCTCTTTGGGAAGCTTTTCCTTCTTTTCCTTTTCCACATCGCTGTGCAAATGCTTCGAAGTGTAGCTGAGGGCGGGGGACATTAGGATCTCTCCATTTTTACACAGCTCATCTCTGATACGAATGAAAAACTGCTGCAGCTCCACTGCATCCTCAAAGATCTCTGAGTCAGTCCTGTAATGAATGCATGGTATAAAACTAGCTTTGGGTTTCCTTTAAAACACAAATTAGTGGACTTGCAACAATATCTGACCTATTTAATCGTCTGGCCTTTTCCAGAACTTCAAACATGTGGTCCTGAAATACATCCAGCCTCTTGTAGCGGCCCCTTTCCACATTTTTTCTGACAATATCGAAATTGAGCGCTGGCTTCTCTGGGTTGGTGGGATCTGCAGCAGGAATCTCTGCAAGAGAATCACTGTAACAACGTCCTTCATCGTCTTGGTGACCGAGCACAGATACGAAGAGACTCCGGATGAGTTCCTGGATGAGTCGAGGCACATCGGGAACGTGATTGTCCTCTCCTCCTTCCAGGTCCCGCCTCGTCTCCAATAGCACCTTGTGCAACAGCAGAGCGTCGCGGTAAATCAAAGACTCAGGCTCGTTGTAGGTGCACGCATTGTTGAACATGAGCACCAGGTCTTCGACCAGCGCGTCCACGTCCTGGTACTTGTTACCCAGCATGTGGCTCTTGATCTTCTCCATGTCTACAGGCTTCTTGATGGCGATGTAGTAATCTGGCAGCTCAGCACGAGATGGAAGTCGCAGGAAGATTGTGCTGAGGCGACGGCCTCGCTTATCCGTGTAGTTCTTTACGGCTTCATAAAGCTCATTTAGTTTCTGCTGTAAGGGTGTCAGGTACTTGGACTTTTTCAGAGAGAGGCTGTTCTTTCCTGGAAAAAAAAAGGCAGATGGGTGTGAATATTTATTCAAATGTAAAATCAATGGATTACTTCATACCAAAAGACTGAAAGACATACTTATTTTTAACTTTGGAGACATAATATCATCATCATCAGTTGCTGGCCCAAGATCTCTGCGTCTGTCTTCCATGATCTTCTCAAGAATGTCTGCGTCATTGTAGACCTACACAAACAACAGAGATAGGAGTCTGTGGTGTGGATTGCACTGTAGTGGCATTTTTTAATAATGCTTATGAGAACAGGAAATTAATTAGCTCTTAGTATTTTGGCATTTTTAAAAATAAGAATCAACTAGGACTACTGAAAGAGAAACAATGGAAGACAGATACAAACTAAATGTTACCTGGGAGCCTTCTTCATTATAATGCCTGGCATTGCGGAACATCAGCTTCATATCCTCCACCATTGCATCCTCAGTCATGTACTTTTCTGAGCGGATGTTGTAGTCTATGGTCCTGAGGTCCATTGGTTCCAGGATAACTTTGTAGTAATCAGGATAGTCCTTCTTAGATGGCTTCACCATGAAGAGGTCACAGAGTCTCCGGCCAGTCCCGGCCTCTCTGGCTTCAGTAACAGAGCCTAGGAGAGCTTTCATTCGATTTTTCTTTGTGTTTTTCTTGTGGCTGGAAACCAAAAAAGGCAACAGACAGAAACAAAGGTTAGTTGCACAAAAAATAGGTGGAGGGCTGAATGTTTTAGAACCAAAGTGTACCTTTTTCTTTTTGTGCTGCTGGTGTCGGACGTGGCCGAGGAGAGCATGCTGTCGCCATCATCATCTGTTCTCTGCAAAAGCTCCTTTCTCTTCATCTAGTGAGGAAACATATTGAGATGCACTGACTTGTAAAAAATATTCATGCTCTTTGATCCTTTTCACATTTTGTCCCATTACAACGTCAAATTTCATTGACATTTATTGGGGTTTGATAAGACAGACAAAGTATTTGTGAAGCGGAAGGAAAATAATAATGTTTCTAATCAACTTTTTTGACTAGATACATTGCTAAAGGTTGCTGAATGACTGTCCTAGCGCTCCTGCCACAGGGCTCAGCATGTTTTCTGGGGAAACCCTGGACAAGTTCAAGGGATATTAATACTTTTGGAAAGGCACTGTTTGAATTCATTTGATACAATACAATTTTGAAACAAAAATATAGCTAATACAACTGAAAATGGAGATCATTCTAAAACATCTGAGACAATGTTCCTGCTGAGCCAGCACATCTGAATGAAAACCATGAGTAAGAAAGCTGAACTGACCTGCTGGATGTGCTGAAGCTTGAGTGCACGTTTGTAGATGGAGGAGTGGGGAACGTTGTAGCGCTTGGCATTCTCAAACATCAGCATCAGATCGGAGTCAATATGCTCAACACTCTCGTATTCATTGTTCTTCATCTTGTTCCTGCAAATAAATATGGGCACTCACATATGGGGCAAAGAAATACTGTAGTGTATGTGGTGACAAAGAAAACTAGAAGACAAAATATTGGTTGCACAAACTACAGAACAGTGGGAAGGGTAAGGTATATAAATATTTTTTCTATAGTCTTATTTTCTTTCTCTATACTTAATCAGATCAGGGAAATACGGAGATCAAATTGAAGACTTTTCCTGGCTGTGTCAAGCCCATTTCCATGACACATGTACAGACACACAGACATGAAAACAGATCGGTATCAGTTTTGTCATACTTGATCTGATGCAGGCAGACCGGCTGATTGATCTGCTGGTAATAATCGGGGTAGTCTTTCCTAGAGGGCAGCTGTAGGAAGGGCTCAGAAATCAGCTGGCCCTGACTGTTCCTGGCTCCCCGAACAGCTTCATAAAGCTGGAAGATGGGGTTGCTCATGTCAATGTTCGAAGTCATACTCTCTGCTTCGGATTCACCCTCATCATAGTGGACAGTCCCTGATAGATGTAGGAAGATAACAAAATATATGTCTATTACAATGATTATCACACTACTTAATACTGAACACCAGTGTGTAGTAGCATCACGTCAATCTGATCAGATAAATAGATACCAGAAAGTATACCCTCCTCATCACTTTCATATTGAAGAGCCATAGTGATAGCTGAGAGCCGGTCTCCCTGGACGGACCTTTTATTTCTATCAAAGAAAGAGAAACATTAAACCAATGAACTCAATTAAGAAAGTAACACCAACATGATTTCAAGAGTTGATACTTTACTACCTGATGCGAATACTGGACTTGATTGGCTCGCCATGTTCCATCTCAGACTTCTTTTGTGCAAAAACCTTTTTAATAGTGTTAGCATCCTGCATCCCAATAGCAGATTACAGCTGGTTATGTCAAATGCCAGAAGCAGCATGCTACACTCAAGTTACAGGTTAAAGACTTACCTTAAAAACCTGTGAACCAGGCTCATTGTAGGCCTTGGCATTCTTCACCAGCAGGTCCACATCTTTAGCCATGGCGCTGACACATCGATAATTACCCAGCTAAGATAAATATTAGATATGTTTTTGTTGTTGTTAGTTGATAAATAAAGTAAGACATCAAACAAATACATAGCACTGAAATTATTAGATCTCTATAAGTGTACCTGGATTTTCTGAGCAATGAGTTTCAGATCTATTGGTTCTTTAATTACAGCATAGTAATCTGGATATTGCTAAACAGAAAAGAGAGAACAGCAAATCAAACCAAATTTAGACATTTTAATGTCTTCTTCCTGTTAAAAACGTTTGTTTTTTTCTTATACCATTTTGGATGGAAGCTTCTGGAAGAGCTCGCTGACCAGGCGACCACTTGGCTCAGTATAGGACACAACAGCGTCAAGGAGCTGCTCCAGAACTTCTTTCAAACAAGCTGATGCACTCTGATTACAACAATTAAGCCCAGAAATTAAAAACGAAATACAGTTTGAAAACATATAGATAATAAAACATTACTACAACTTACATTTCCATATTTTGTCATGTTAAAAACACAAGCTTTAATGTTTTTTTTATTGGAGTACTGTGCGATATGAAGTTTTGCTTTCTGATCAGCGAGGCAAAAGTATTTGAGTCTCAGTCCCAGGCTGCTTTCTGCTTCCTGTGGTATGACTTACCTAAAAGGCACTCATGTTTTTTTTTCTCACTTATAGGACCATCTTGATAATTAGTGAGCTGCACATACACCTGTTTAAAAAGATATATGGTAATAATCAGGTCCGTAAGTGTCACCTCATCTTCAGTGGAACCTCCGGGGTTTTCTTGTGCATTGTATCCATCTTCATCGTCATCTTCATATTCACCCCTTTGAATAAACTCATTCTTCGTCCGGAGGTAGAGGTCCCACAGCTTGCAGGCTGCTCTGTACTCAGGACTGTCCGTCTGTTTTCATTAAAAGAGAATTTAGTTTCACAGCTCTGCCCACTATTAGTAATAGTAACTTTATGAGAATTCGCACCTTATAATAAGTCTTTGCATTGTTGAACAGAAGCTGGAAGTCACTGGTTAGCTGATCAACATCATCATACTCCTCCATCTTTAATTTCTGCTGGATCTTCATCATGTCAATGGGCTGAGACACCACATGGTAATAGTCTGGCTGATTCCTGAGTCAAAAAGGTGACATTTGCTCTGTCCAGTCTTCTTACCTAAATAACATTGTAAAAGTTTTAATAGGTAACTTTGTCCTGACCTTCGTTTGGGTGCTCTGATGAACAGCTCACACAGCATCCGGCCGTGGTCATCCTTGTAATCTCTGATTGTGTTGTACAGCTCATGGCATACAGCAATCTGAAAAGGCAACATTTAAAACACTGAAAATTATCAGCACCCTTCACCATAATAACCCTCCTTCCTTAAAACTGTGTTGAACAACAATTTTCAGAGTTCAAAGAAAAACAGCGACTGAAATGTGTAAAATTACAGGATCCACAGTCGGAATGTTTGAGGTCCTTCTCCTCTTTCTCCCAATTGAAGACACTAACGAAGTCTGGCTATCGTCAAAATCTCCTCCACTCACACTGCTAGAAGGGGACGTCGCCCGTCTCCTTTTCAAGGCCATGACGAACCCCTGAGAACACAAGGGTCAGTCAAGTAACAAATAGGCACAAATTCCTCTCTAAAATGATTATTCTGACAAATGAAACAAGCTCAACTCATATTAATGTCACTGAGTGTAAACAGTGCACAAGCTGAACGTATTTGTTTTTTTAATTGACTTGCCAGCATGCCCTGCAATGGACTGGCGACCTGTCCAGGGTGTGCCCCACCTCTCGCCCATTGACCGCTGGAGATAGGCACCAGCACCCTCGCGATCCCACCAGGGATGACCATGTATGTTAATGGATGGATGGATGGACTTGCCAGTAAACTGCAATAACTGCAAGCAAGTGCTTAGAAGAAGTTCTTGACCCCTCATAGATTTCTATTTTTGCTTTCTGATACAAAGCCATTGAACGACGTTCAAACAAATTATTTCATGAGCAAGCTAATGACTCATCCATGTGCACAAATGAAACCAGAACAACCTATAAAGCACTGCAGGCCTCGCTTGCCAGTTAGTCAGTGTTCACAATTAAAAATGATTACAGCTAAGATGCCTTGAAATTACTGATGAAACCATAAGTTCTGCTCTATTTTGTGTTTTTAAGCTTAATGTGGACTTGTGTTACACAGCTGGATTATGATTCAATACACACCAGAAAAACCAACTCTGATTGGCTGTAAAAAATGAAATGCAGCCTTTGGCATCACATAGCTCAAACTTAAATCTATTTGAGATCCTGTGGCCATCCAAAGAGGCTAAATTAAAACAAAAAAAGAAGAGTGGACCATAATTCCTCCACTGAAATGGAAAAGACACATTGTTAGTTATCAGATACGGCTTGATAGAAACTATTGTTAAAGTTTTTAGGCTTAAAGGACAATTACTTTGTCACATGGGGTCAAGTGGCTTTTTTCTTAATCCATTATTAGAACAATGTACGGTAGGTTGTATTTACTCATTTGACCTTTGTCTGATCCTTGAGTTTATTTGGAAATCTCAAACATCTTGGTTTGATAAAAAGGCATAAGCAGAAAAAATCTATAAAAGGGTAGATACTTTGTCACACCACTGTAGCACCATCATTCACTGGAGTCTCCCATAGAATCACAAAATAATAGACAGAAATTTAAAGTTTAAAAATGCAACATTAAAAATGTGTATTAATTATTATTAATAATTAAATGTGTAATAAAGGTTTTATGTCCTTTCTAAATATGGAAACTGTTGAACAAAGAACCAACTTTGTTACAAACTGCCAGTCTCAAACATAAAAGGCTCCACAGAAACATTTTTAAAGATTGTAAGAAAAAAATAGGCGAAATAATCATCAAGCCTCCTTTAAAAAAAAAATTTTTTTTTAAATCACAGGAAAGTCTTCGTTACCCTTTTCATATTAATCAGAAGAATTATTCCCTTACCTAACAGACTGGTTTTTTTCTCAAATGCAACATATGATATGAGATGAATATTTTCAAAATGAATGTGCAGGAAAGTAACAGGGTTACCTGCAACAAATAGTTAGTAACAATGACCCTTAAAAAAGGAAAGCAGAAGGTCTTTTGGTGGTAAAAATGTTTTATTAGAAATTAAACTTCAAACCATTTTTTTATGGAAATGCAATGGATGCAAGCTGACAAGCACGGCCAGACGAAAGATGATGCACACATGCAAAAGAGCTCCCACATTCATTTGTACATGTTCCCCAACATCAAGCAAAAAAAAAAAAACCTCAACATCTGATTTCTTTGTGTGGAAGTTGAAAAAAATAGTTATTGCAGTCACAGTAAAAAGCAACATTAACCATAACTCAGCTGTGTACAAGAATGAGAAATTCAGAGTTGACAGTAACAGTTTTCTGCAGATTTCAAAACCATAAAACCTGAGATCAAATTACAAACAATCATAAAAATAAATTTCATTGAAACCAATCAGCCCAAATCAAATCTACATCAGTTGATAATTTTGGACACAACACTGAAGTTAAAAAGGAGTGAGCTCATCCAACGTTTTAATCACAAGAGTCCAGAGGGGAACACGATGGTTATTTAGTAATTTAGTATTTTGGCTGTTAAAATATCAGTTGTGGACATCAAAGGCTTTGAAGGTCTGCACTATCAGTCAAACTTATTATGGGCATTCATGCATTTGAAATGCAATATCTGACTAAAAACAGTACACACTGCGATGAGGATTGCAATTCAATATATTATGCTGCTTTAGTTCAAACCTTAAGAAAACTTTGACAACGTTCAAACCAACTCAGTAGGTTTGAATATTGTGAAAAGGTTAAATATTTTTGTTATAAAGTTAAACTTTTGTTTTATTGATTCATTAAACACAAAGTGAAAAAGACTATTTTTTGATTATTAATGAATATTATTATTAATTTGATGATTATGGCTTACTAATAAAAACCCAAAATTCAATCTGAAAATTAGAGTACTACAGAAGATCAGTAAAACAAGAAATACTTTCAACAGAAATGTCAGGCTTCTGAAAAGTATTTCTATGCAGTCAATATTTGGTTGGGCCTGCTTTTACATTAATTACTGCATCAATGCAGAATGGAGGTGATCAGTCTGTGGTTCTGCTGAGGATAAAAGTTCACATCGCTTTGATGGCTGCCTTTAAGTCATCTACGTCGCTTGTTTTGGTGTCTCTCATCTTCTTCTTGACAATGCTACTCCATGGATTCTCTGTGGGGTTTTGATTAGTTGGTTTTCTGGCCAATCGAACACCAGAACACCATGGAATCAGCTTTTAGTTCCTTTGTCAGTGCAGACCATTGCCAAGTTCTTCTTGAAAATAAAATCAACATCTCCATTCAGCTTCTCAGCAGAAAGAAGCATGAAGTGCTCTGACATTTTCTCTTCGATGGCTGCATTGACTGAGGACTTCAGCAAACACAGTGGACTAACACTAGCAGATGACACTGCATCTCAAATCATGACTGACTACACTTCAACCAATGAGGATTTTGTACCTCTCCATCCTTCCTCCAGACAATGGGATCTTGATTTCAAATGAAAGTAAAGCTTTATTTTCACATAAAAAGATAACTTTGGACCACTGAACAAATGGGGTCCAAAGCTATTTTTCTTCTTAGTTCATATGAGACTCTTTTGACATCATCAGGAGTGGCTTGAAATGAGGAAGGCAAGATTTGTAGCCAACAGTTAGGATTTGTCTGTGTGTGGTGGCTCTTAATATGTTGACTCCCGCTTTAGTCCACTCCTTGTGAAGCTCCCACAAATTCTTGCATGGCTTTTGCTCGACAATCTGCTCAAGACTGCAGTTGCGTCCAATATTTAACTTTTTCATCTATCCATCCATTCATTCATTATCTAACATGCTTGTCCTTGCAGGGTCGTGAGTGGAGCTGGTGCCTGTCATCAGGCGAGAGGTGGGGTGCACAGGTTGATAATCCCATCACAGGGCAACACAGAGATAGGACAAACTAACACGTACATGTAACATGTAACATGCACGTATACACTCACACCTAAAGATAATTTAGAAAGACCAATTAACTCATGTTTTTGGACTGTGGCAAGAAGCCAGAGTACCCCAGGAAAACCCACGCATGCACAGGGAAAACATGCAAATTCCATGCAGAAAGACCCCGGACTGGGATTCGAACCCAAGACCTTTTTTTTAGAATATTGTCTTTTTTTTGAGACACTGAATTTTGGGTTTTTGTTACCTGTAAGTCATAATCATCAAAATTACAATAAATAAAGGCATGAAATAAATCACTATATTTTAATAAATCTACATAAGATATAAATGTCTATAAGTGAAATTGTTGACAAAAAATATTGAGCTTTTTCACAGTTCTCTTAATTTTTTATGTGTACCTGTATGTGCTACTGGCAAGGCCAAGTCAAGACAAAGGAGTACCAACAATTGTGCCAATGGAAATTTTGTGAAAATCACTTTTTACTGAATATCAATAAATGTACCATATTCAAAAAGTTTGGCTTTTTCAAAAATTGTCTCTGTCAGATCATGCTGCTGTGGTTTTTTTTTTCTCACATCTTTGCCAGGGTCGCTGACACCTTTGTCTGCATCTGCAAGCAGCCTATTACTATTACATGCACAGGGCCATAAAACATAGTTATATCTAGTAAAAACTACCATTACCCTATAAAAGCTTGAAATGTATACGCTTGTTGGAATACGTTTTACGATGTCAATTAGACAAATTACTGTAATTTTTAATGAGCTCTTCAGTCCCTAATTTCAAAAGAAAAGTAAGACCATCACCATTTAAAATTCAGTTTAAATTCACCTTAAATGACCGACTACAGCAGTGATGTCTGAGGTCTGACTCCAGGTAACAGCCCCCCCTCATCCTATAATGTCACGTAGCAGCTGGCTGTGGTCCAGAGTGCCCACATCAGCAGACAGCTAACCCACTGAGCAGCAGCAGCAGGAGCAGCTGTCCGCCAAGTGTCACTCAGCGTGGACAGGTACAGACCTCCAGACAGCTAACGTTAGCTACAATCAACGGCTGGCCTGAAATATCAAACACTTTAGACAAAGGCTGCAGTTGGAACGAGTAACGTTTTAAATAGTTAAAAAAAAAAAAAAGAAGAAGAAGAGCTGCCATTAGATTGTATCGACGACACATAGCGGAAAATCATTCCTCGTAACCCCCTGACATGCCTGCGTCCTTACCTTAGGTGGGTACGGTAACAAGACCCACAGAATCCTAAGCTGCTAGAAAGCCAATCACCTATCGATTTTAGGCAGGCAGTGAGACCTGTGAAGCTAACGGCTATTCTATTCTGGCTTCCGTTGACTTACTTTCAAAATAAAACGATTCAAACACATTAAAAGGGTTTATCCTAATATTTATCGTCTTATTCTTGAAGAACGTCTAAAGATCCTACACGATTTAATTACATATATATTACAAAACATATTTGTGGTAAATCAGAAATAAAAAATCATGAAATAAGTTGTGACGTTACTGATAACACTATATTCAACTGACTTCCGGTTAGTTCATGTTTCTCGATCACGTTAACCTCGCCATTAAAATCTATTTGGTTTACATTGTACCTATCTGCGTCTTTGTTGTTTGTCTCATTAATAACTTGCAGCAAAAGCTAAGTGACTTTTTGGACATTCTTTCAATAATACCTGTCTTCTTCTACTTGTGGGGTGCATCAAAGTTGTCTTATTAAAAAATTGTTCTCCTGTCTGAGCAGTACATTTTTCTTACTACTTTTTCTCCATTTTTAGTCGTCTAATATTGTTTCCTGTTTAGAAATTCTAACACCTCCATCCTTCCTTTTGGGCTATGTCTCAGCAGTACCTGAACACTGATTGGCAACAAGGGTTAAACCTGTATAACATTATCAAGTGCAGTGGAGTGGAGCGTTTAAAAAATTGGAGGGTGTATAAGACAGAGAGGAGTGAAATGTATCTCATAAATATTATTTTGTTAGATGAGCATGTGCTTGATTGTGATCAGATCATTTCTAGTAAGAATTTACAATTGCATTTTCCTTGTCTCACTTGTGAATAATTATACATGATAGCTGGTGTGTCAAAGCTACACACTTGTATTTATCGATTCCTTTATTGTTTGGATAATAGTTTCTTAAAGTGTTTATCCTCTTTCTGAATGTTACCATGACTAGCATAAAAACCTCCTCTTTATATATTAAAGTTCTGCAAGTAAAATACATAATATTAGCATTAAATATTCAGTAAATCTTTGTTTTAATTGCTTCAGGATCATCAATATGAATTAAACAGCATTTATTTATTATTCCTATTAAAAATACAAAGCTGTTAAATTGTATCATATTACCATCTGTGAGCCAGGGTGTTTACAGGAATATAAATTCTTTTAGCAGTGAGGAATGCACAGAGAGGTTTTTTTGGTATGCAAGAATATTTTTATTTTATTTTTAAAGCCCAGCAAAATTAAAATATGTCAGAAAGCCAGGACTAAAAACACCCAACATTTGCCTTCTTGAATAACTTTGCAGATATTGTTTTGGGGTAAAAAATAGTTCTAAGTTTGTCCTTTGAAAGTATATTGAACTTTAAAATGTAAAAAAAGCAAGTTTATCCTTAGACAGCATTCCTTGAAGGTTAAAAAGGTGACGATTATCACTGTCAGAAAAAAGTTTCTAATGTTTTACCGAAAAGCTTTTGCTTCATGTCTTTACTTTTGGGCAATGTGCTAAATTTAGAATCTAAGGTGGTCAAAGTTTTTGAATGAAAAAAAGTCAAGTTTCATAAATCTGAAATAATTTTAAGACTAAACAAATGCTTAATTTGGTGCATAAAATCAAGAGTGGATTTCCAGAAATACAGAAATTATTTATCTCCCCTCCCTCTTGATTTTTATTTTATTCTGCTTTGCGTTATTTTAAATGATCAATTTAAATTAAGAGTAATTCCCAAATGCATACATTTTATTTTATTTTATTCGACCAGGAGATGGCAGTACCTCGTAAATAGTTCCAAAAATCCAACAAGAAGAAACGTAGAGGAAGCAGGAAGTTTGTGTTCGCTGGTTTTATGTTTGTCCAGTTTTTCATTCATTTTGAAAACGATCATTTTAAGCTCCATATTTTATAAAGCGGGGCCATTATTATCGCTTTTGAACAAACTGATTTATATCGGCGCCTTAAGCAGACCAGAGACAGAAGGAGCGGCGTCTTTATATCGGCGCTAGCTAGCTGCTGCAGAAGCTGCTTTCGAAGTAAAAGCATCTCGTTGTAGAGAGTGAAGACTCCAGGGCTGCAGTTTGGATGAAAAGTACAGTGGACACCAACATGATTAAGGAAAACCCGTGGAAAATACCTCCCAACGCCCCTGCCTGCATGGAGAAGCACCTGTGCGCGGCTCAGTACCGAGCAGGTAAGAAGCAGCTAGCCGGAACACTGGAGGAAAACACGTGGTTTTGCTGGGTCGTCATGTCTACAGTTCGGCAGTTTTGCTACTTCCATATGATAAAATTATGATTAACTACAATGTGCCAACAGTTTTCAAGAACATTTGTGTTCACATAACGTGGAACGGAAAGATCTTTTTCAATATATTTGTTGTTTGCTTTTCTCTACAGATGGCACGCTGCTGCTGGGAGCCTCCAGCCTCTCTGGCAGAAACTGGCAAGGATCCGTTTGGATCTACAGCGAACCGGAGCAAGCCCCCAGCGAGGGGTTCTGCAAAGCTGGTGTGCAGACTGAGGCTGGGGTCACAGATCTCCAGTGGGTGGCTGAAAAGGGAGTGGCTGTAGCCTCAGATTCGGGTAAGGCCTAACTTCACAGAATCTGGCTGAACCACAGTGACTTCAGACTGGGATGAAAATGGATTTCTTTTGGTTATTTGTTCTGTGCAGGTGCCCTGGAGCTCTGGGAACTGGCAGAGGATGAGCGCCTGTTGATGAATCGCTTCACCAGATATGAGCATGACCACATTGTCACCACTGTGAGCCCCATTACTGGAGCGAGCAGTGCTGTCACTGGCAGCATGGACTGCAGGTTAGAGAGTAGTTCACACATAGAGCGATGCATATGTCATAGATAAATATATAAAGATGTTTATGAGCTTTTAACATTTTGTCATGTAAAAACTTGAACAGACTTTACGTGATAGACCAGTACCAAGTGCAGCAAAATTCTGAAGTAGAAGTAATCTCTAGATGTTTTTTTGTTTTTTTATAAATTACAAATCAAACATTTGATGTTTGACTTATTTGTATTCAGCTTCATCAATACATTGTAGACCCACCATAACAGCTGGAAGGTTTTGGGGTATGTCACAACTAGTTTTGTACGTCTAGAGAAATGATATTTTTGCCTGTTCCTATTTCCAAAATACCTCAGTCATATTTGATGAGTGTTTCTGAACTTCCATTTTCATATCCTATTATATGAAAATCATAGTATATGAGATTTTTAAAGTGCACAACTTGATAGTTATCCTGTCAGCTGATTTTTTTTCCACACCTGAGCTGTGAATTTGCAGTGCCAATGTTACCATAGACTTATTTAGTCTCTCTGTGACTAATATATTAAGTGGAAGGCCATCTGTATGTTAGGTTTGCACTTGTTCTTTACTCTTCCCATTTTTTCAGCTAATGGTATGAACAGTACTCCCTAAGATGTTCAGTGTTTGGGGTGTATCAATAAATTAACCATTCTCTAAATTCCTCCTCTACTTTATTCCTGATCTTTCTGATGTGTTCCTTGGTCTTCATGATTCTGTTTGTTCACTAATGTTCCCTAACAAACATCTGAGGCCTTCACACAACAGCTGAATTTAGACTGAGATTAAGTAACACACTATTTACAAACTGGGTGACAATGAAGGGGAATTTTGTTTTATTACATTTTATTTAGTGGTGTGAGATAAAAGGGAGAATCAACCTGTACTTCTGAGATTTTAATTTTTTTATTTGAAAAGCAAGTTAGCATTTTGGCTCCACTTTAGTCATGGACTACTTTCCCCGCAAATGTATTTGTTTTTTATTTAAAATTTGACAGACGTTAAAAAAAAAGAATGATTATCAGAAAACAAAACTTTAATTTGCGTTTTTATCAACTTAACTTTTTTCCTTTCCTCTTTTTTGTGTTCTCTGTACATCCATTTTATTCCTATATCTTTTAAACAGAATTAAAGTCTGGGACCTCAGTCAGGAAACAGTTGTCACCACCTACAATGGTAAGAGAACATCTAAAAATCCATTTCATCAAAAAAAAAAAAAACCCTCAATAGCAAGTTGAAATCAAATTGTTTTTTATTCAGACAACAAGTTGGCATGGTTGTAGTAAATTTCATCAACTGTTTAAAAGTGAATTCATCTTGAATGTAGTTTGAATACAACAAACGTCTAGACCTTCTTTATTTTTCTCCTTGCAGTTCACACAGAGCCTGTTAATTGTGTTGCCTGCAGTCCTACAGATGAGTCTCTCTTTGTCTCCTGTGGCCAAGTAGGATTCCTTTCAATGTTGTGGTTTTATTTATAGTAATGTGTTAAGGAGAAATCATAGTTATTTAACCCAACCTGCAGATTCTGACACACAAAGGGGGAAAAATGTCCTGCAGGTTAATAGATAGTAATAATAATAATAGAGTTTTCAGTGTTGTTTCCTTTCTCTCAGGATGGTCGTGTGTTGATGTGGGACAGGAGGAAGCCAGATAAACCAGCCTCAAGAATAGGTAAGCAGGCTACTGTAGCATGATGTCTTAAACTGGACTACTTTCTTGATAAGTCAGCTTTACAGTGAAAGGTTTGTTTACTTCTGTGGTTTGTTGCAGATGTTGAGTTTCCCAGTTGCTCTCCCACCACTGCTGTTTGGCACCCCCACCAGAGAAGCACTATTGCGTTTGGTAAGGTCCATCAGCAGATTAATGACTGACAGGAGCTCAATTCTCCTTCCCTCCCATTTTTTTTTTTTTTTCTTGCTTCTTCACATTATCATTCTCGTTTTCTTTCAGGCGATGAGATGGGCAATGTGTCTGTCAAAGATTTCCTGGGATCAGAACCGGCACGGGTGAAAAAAATACACAGCCGCAGAGTTAACAGCCTGGCCTTCTCCACAAATAGGTAAAGATTTAATGGGCCAAAATGTACTTTTTGGTGTTTCCTTTCCCCTCTTTTCCTTATAAATCAACAGGTTGTTTTTTTATCCACCCTAGTGTCCCTTTGCTAGCCTCTGTTAGTGACGACTGCTCCCTTGCTGTTATAAACTCTGAACTGCAAGAAATGTGAGTCTTTTCAGTTCACTTAGTAACTCTTGTGTTCTGCATCAGACAATAAACAAACTGCATTTTTTTTTCTACAGATTCAGAGATCGGCGACACCAGGACTTTGCTAAAGGTGTGTGTTGGCTTCATGGTGATTCCAACAGACTCACGACTGTAGGCTGGGATCACCTCGTGCTTCACCACACTATCACTCCAAATACTGAGTCCTCATCTTAGACCTACATGGTCACATGTGGCATATCACAGTGTGTCCAGATGAGTGGTGTCCAACGTCAGTCTTTGGGGGCTGGTGTCCTGCTTGTTTTTATTTCCCTGGTTCAACACATGAAAAGACGGCTCCTCTACAGGCCTCTGTAGAGCTTTGACATCCTGGCAGGACACCAGATCTTGAGGACTGGAGCCGGACACTCATTGATGGTTGAATATAACATCTTATTTAGGAGAAGTGAATTGAAACGTCCAGCTCACAGATATGTGCACATTATTTTGTGTAAGGATCTTCTTCTCTGTCTGGTCGTACTGGTACATGTTGTGTAGCATCTCCATATTTGCACCCTAGACTTTTACATTAAATAAAAGGTAAAGCTGTTATGAAATTTTTTTTGTTATTTGTTGAAATGTTCAGACTGAAGGTATGTAACTTTTATAAAAATGTTTTTTTTTTTTTACTTTTTACATATTTCTTAAAATATTTCTTAAAACTTTCACCATGTTGTGACAGCATAGTATAATACAGATAATATGTGAAAAACCTGAGCTCCACTGCTTCCTCCCTGTTATCATACAAAAGTTCATCTGTCAGAAATAACTAATCAAAGTCAGGAAGAAGGTCTTGGTGTTTCCTTGCATGATAGTCATTGCATAATTATAATGCAATGACTACAGCTTGTTTTTTATTTTTAACATTATTGAGAGCTGGTAAAACATCTTAGTTTTGATCTTTTCCTTGCTTATGACAACTTTTCAGGTTTGTATCTGTAATTTAAGCAATGAAAGACCTATTAAGAGCTGTTTATCCTAAATGAATTGATATATAAATATATTGAGAAATATTTACCGGTATATATCAATTCAATAGATTATATTGTTAAATATTCCCAAACAGAACAAAAACAATAAAAACAAAGAAATGTTCATAAATGTTTATAATTTACACAAAAACATCTACTTTAAGCTTACTATGTACAGTGGTAGTAGTGTAAATGTAACCAAAATCAATAATTAATCATAGAATAACTATAGTTAGCGCAATATTTCTAAAATCAATAAATATAAAAACTACATGCAACTGGTTACCTAAGTTTACAGTCTGCTTTGTTCTGGTGGACTTATGTACATGTAACAGGGTGGACAGAATGGTTAGTGTGTGTAATTCCAGCTTATACACTTATTTTATACAACATAATTTACATCCAATAGTTGAGAGAACAGAATTTTTTATCAACCATATAATTTACATAAATAAAGACAATAACCCATATAAATTTTCATGAAAAAAGATGCACGTCTTTTCCTGCCAGATACCAATTTTTTTGACTTGTCGGGTCTATATTGGACTGATTTATCATGACGCATAAAAGACAAAAAAACATACTGCAGGTTCTTTGATCTTGCAATATTATCACCCAAATTTACAATATTATACCCATGTATATATACCGCATCATATTTTCTCAAACTACCTGATGTGTATTAAGTTTGAAAAGTGTGTCAAAGCCAATGTTTTTGGTCTTTTACTTAAGAGGGACAGGAAAATGTTTTTTATTAGCAATCAATCAGAGCCAATCAAGGAAAATTGGCAGATTGATTTGTGCATCTCTAAATAAAACAGGATTAAACACACAAAACACATTACATTTAAAATATCCATATTACTATGAGACTTTTAGAAAGAAAACATTGCATTTTAAAAATGGAACAATCATCTTGACGCTTGACAGCATGAACTTCCTAATTAATAAAGAAAGCACTTGTAACTTCATAGCTCACCGAAAAATTGCACAAATTACTGCTAAAGTAAAATCACATATTATTTAGGCCCTAGATACATGACACTGGATATTTTTTAAACTAAGATTTTCTTCCTCTGTTTCTAAAAAAAAAAAATCTGAACTGACACCTCATTCGAATCAAAAGAGGTGTAACACCTATGCTGCACCCATAGATGGTGATGGACAACATTAAAATGTAAAAGAAAATCCTGAGCCTGGCTGAAGCAGTACTAGGGTAATTGCTTCCAGCAATATATCATGTTTAATGAAAACAGTCAGATGTAGAAAAACTGCTCAATTGTTGGTGAGATTTCTGACAAACAGTCAGGGTGGGCATGTTCAAAGGGGACTTTGGTGACAGGTTTTTTGTTTTTTTTAATGTATTTTTTTATTTTCACCAGAACTCAGTTTGTGCAGTATCAGGTGTTGCAGACACAGGAAGAAATCCCACAAAATATCCGTGTTAGGGCTTTGGCATATGCTATTTTATGTACAGTAGGTTTGTTCTACATTCAAAGACCTTTAGGAATCCTCTTTACTAGCAAGAGTTATGGGTTGTTTAGTTCCAGGCCTGATGGTGAAAGTCATCCCATACTGGTGTCTTGAACGTATCCCATTTCTGTGGAGAAGAAAACATGATGGGTGATTGCAGTGATTAAAGGCGGGATTTGCTCACAAAGATATGATCTCCCCCTAGGTATCCCTGATGTACTCACTTGGTGGGACTCTTCACTTGTGTACTCTGGTATTTGTTGATAACTTTGGTTTCCAACTCTTTCATGTTAAAAGATGCTGTTTTGTTGGTGGGGGTAGGTGGGTTTTTGGTCCCCTGTTTAGGTTGTGGCACTGCTGGCACCTTGTTGTCTTCGTCAGAAAATCCAGTACTCCAGTCATCAGAATTGTGCTCCGAGTCATTAACTGGGGCCATTTTTTGGTCCATTACCAACATCTTTTTCTGTAAAATACTAAGGAGGGTGGCCTGGTTTTGTGAAAGATTGGATGGTACTTGAGTAGAGGCTGGATTGGATTTAGTCTGGATTTGTGGCTTTGGTTTGACTTGTATGTCAGAAGGTGGGAGTTTTGGCGGTGAAGGAGCTAGAGCTTGAGCTTTGGCTGGGGCTTTAGCTGGAGTTGGGGCAGGAACTTGAGCTGTGGTCTGAGCTTTCACTTGAGCTGTAGCTTGAGCTGGGGTCTGAGCTTTCACTTGAGCTGGGGTCTGAGCTTTCACTTGAGCTGTAGCTTGAGCTGGGGTCTGAGCTTTCACTTGAGCTGGGGCGGGAGGCGGGGCTTGAGCTGAAGCTTTAGGTGGTGTTGGTGCTTTTTTTGTGGGAGGATTTGGTGGACAAATGGAGGGGGGTTGCTCTGGTATTTGATCAAAGTCACCAAACTCTGGTGGTGGGGGCAGAAATGGCAAATTCATATCCTGTTTAGGAGTATCATTCTGTACATCATGAGATTTTAATTGCTTTTCTTCTGCTCTTTGCTTCTGCTCAGTCAGGTTGCTTACAGCTGGAGATGAAAGTGATGTGAATTTACTCAAAACTGGATCAGTTGAGAGTTTCTGATCTTTGGCCAGTGCAGTCGAACCCATGGGTGTTTCTGTAGCCTGAATTGTTGTTTTAGTTTCTGCAGGCCTAAGAGTTGCATTCTCCTGTAGTCTATTTTCACTTGGTAGAACTGAAGACGTTGATCTTGGTATGAAGGAATTAGGACTTGTTGGTTCATTTCTCGTGGTGCTGCTTTCGCGGGACAAAGATTGAGTGTTTTTATTTTTCTCTCTTTCCTTAGCTGCCTTCAGGAGAGCGAACGGCGAGGCTGAAGAGTGTTTGGGTTCATTAGCCTTCAGGCTGTCCAGTTTACGATCCAATAGAGGGCTGAAACTGCGGCTTTGACCTGGAGATACTTCCAGTGTGCTCTTGGACTCTGAATTGATCTGGACATTAGTCGTTCTCTGCAATGGTGGAGGCTGGAGGGGTTTAGTTATCTCTGACTGAGCTGGAACAGTGTCTGCTTTAGCCTCTGTTGGAGACTTTGTTTTAATCTCTGTCTTTGCCTCTATTTTAGGTTCTTTGAGAACTTCAGGTAATTCAGGTTGTTTAATTTCTAAAGCCCCCTTGGGTTGTTGTACAGGTTTGGGCTCTGGTTTAGGTACCTGATGAGCTTGAAGGGCTTTTCCATCCACCTCCATCACAGAAGAAGCAGAGTTAGCTGACCCTGATTCTTGCAAGACTAACACCTGCTGCTGTGTTGCCGACTGATTATCCTTCCCATTCCAAAGCACTGTGCGCTTTGGAGGATCATACACTGATTCTTGTAAGACTAACGTCTGCTGCTGTGTTTGCTTCTGACTATCCTTCCCATTCCAAAGCACTGTGTGCTTTGGAGGATCAATCACCTTTGCTTTGTTCTGGGAATTGAAGGTGGACAGTGTGGAGGTGGGCACTTGGGGAGCCTGTGCTGGGGGCTCAGCAATGGACACCGAAGACGATCTGATAGGTTTTGGAGGTGGGACCTTATAACTCTTCTGGTGCTTTTCAGTAGGTGGTTGCGGAGGGGCAAATTTTGGACGTTCTGGCACTTGGGTTGGCGGTGGAACAGAGACAGGTGCTGCTGACCCAGATCCAGAAGAACAGGTAGATGGAGGTTTTGGAGGCGCCATTGGTGGTTGTTTCAAAAGGGACAAATCCTCCTCCACCATAGATGGTGGTTTTGGAGCAGGCATGGATGGAGGCTGGAGGGCCACAGGATCTAGGCTGTTTAGGTCACCCATGAAGTCTGGTGGAGGAGGGATGAAATTCACAGGAGGGGGTGGAGGGGCCGCTGAAGGAGGAGGAGGAGGAACAAAGATCTTCTCTTCAATGTGGCCTGGCACGGATACAACAGATCCAGTGGAGGAATGTTGTCCAGCACCTGTAAAAGACAAGAAATAAGAGCAAAAAACATAGAGCGATTAACTCTGAAAAGAGAATATAGAGGCTTTTATTCTCAAAGCAACTCCTTTCCATTGTGTTTGAAGGTATGTAGGTAAAGATGGTGGTATAAATTATTACTTATGTGAAGCCTTAAAACATGGAAAAACTATCTGACCAAATACAGTCTCCTCTATCTGCTCCTCGTGTAATTGAGTTCACAGCTGCGTTGAAATTAACTTAGTCCAACAGAGAGGGAGGAACAAGGCCATGGAGAATGCTACATATTGGGTGAACATTCCTAGGTAAGTTGTTGCATCATGAAGAGAACTGGGCCTAGTTCTGAGCCCTGTGGGACGGACACTTGTTGATGAGAATATGGATTTACATGTACTTTTATCTGTATTTAGCATTCTTAACTCTTGATTCCCATAAGTAAAATACTATGAAACCAGGTGCCTTCAGAAATCATCTCAGTCAACAAATAGTCTAATTTATTCTCAGTATAAATATAGCTGTTCTGTGAAGGTCTCAGAGGCTTGCTAGGAAACATGAATAAACAATCAGCACTTTGAAGATGAAACTTAAAATGAGGCTACATATAAAACAATGTCCCAAACTTTGAACATGCAATCAAACACTGTCAGTCAGTCCACTAAAAATTGGAACTGCATAGTACAATTTCAAATCTGCCAAGAAATGGTAAGTCACCTGATAAATGCTCTTTCTGGGATGGGAAATGCATAGAGATAAGTACAAGGCATTCCTGGAAGAAAACCTTGTAGAAGCAAGGTTGAGACTACAGTGAATGTTGGCTATCCAGCAGTATAATGACTCTAAATATTCAGCCAAAGCTATAATAAACGGTTTCCAGGGTCTCAAACTCCAGTCCTCGAGGGTCGCTGTCCTACAGTTTTTAGATGTGCCACAGGTACAAAACACTGGAATGAAATGGCTTAATTACCTCCTCCTTGTGTAGATCAGTTCTCCAGAGCCTTAATGACCTAATTATTATATTCAGGTGTGGTGCAGCAGAGGCACATCTAAAAGTTGCAGGACTTCGGCCCTCGAGGACTGGAGTTTGAGACCCCTGGTTTAGACCTAGGCATGTTCATGTGTCAGATTATTTTTCAAAAGAATTTGCAATGATTTTAGTCTTTAGATCCAAAAGGCCGGCAGACATACCTCAAAAGACCTGAAGCTGCAATTGCAACAAAAACATTTCTATCAAGTAATGAGAACTGGAGACAGATATTTATTTGTAAAACAAATTACTTTATGTTGGTCTATCAATAAAACATTTATTTTTGTGGTTTTGCACAACTTTGTAAGGTTTAAAAAGAAAAAAAAGGGATATCTGTAAAAATATGAAAATCTGAGATACATTTCACATTGACATGCAGAAAACGTAAATTTTATTTAACATTTATAAACCGGAAAGTAATCTGAAAGGTAGAAAAACACTCCCATTGTGTAAATTTGCTCTCCATCTTTTATGACCATTTTCAAGAGAGGTATTGAGCAACTGCCTGGACAAACATTTACATGACATGGATGTTTCCTTTATTCTTATCCCTGTGATCCATCACCTGACTCTAAGTAGAGGAGCCACAAATTTACCTGGTATAACAATGACTAAAAAAGGGCCCTATTTACTTTGGTAGTTTAAACCTTAAGTACAAAGAAGGTATTATTTAGATGCTCACCTGTCCCATTGACTATTGGGCCATTGGCAGGGGGAAGTTCAGGGACTTTCGGAGTTGGGACAGCAAGTCCTTGGAAGGTTTCAAACGAGAACTGCAGAGAAAAAAATCCAATCACAAGATTATTGAACTTACTGTCATAAGAAGCAGACACAGCACAAGAACAGATTAAGTGTAGAAACCGTACATTCTGTTCTGCAGGCAAATTTTTTTTTACTTGTTTGTTGGCAAGTCTTCGTTGTCAAAGGTGAACAAACCAGTTTTTAACTATTACGTGGCCTGAGTGTTGCAGCAGTTAAAATATGATGCATTATTGGCATAAGCACCATAAAATTGTCAACCATGTGATTTTTATGAGCTTTCACACGTTGCATAGCATCCAACAATTGTTTGTTTTGCATTTTATGCGGGGAATACTGCACTCCCTAGTGCAAAAATGCATGGCCTTTTCTTACGGGATTGTCATAATGCAATCATAGGTGGAACGTCATAGTTTCACATTCTTTGCTTATGAGGAACATTGGCTGAATCAGAGGATCCACCTATAATTCATAACACTGCCAGTTGTCAAAGAATGCCTGGTTAGGAAACTCACAGATACGTGTGTGTTTGTGTCTGTTTGTATGAGTTAGGTGAAAAAACTGATGCAGAGAGGAGTGATGCTCACATCACGGAACCAAAACCACCAAAAACAAACACAGACTGTGTTGATACAAGAGAGATCCTCAAGATCTAATGCTGCAAATCACTCCAGCATCATTTGGCATGTTTTTTTTTTTATTTTTTACTGAGTCTCGGCGAAAGTCATCTCCTTGCAGATTGCAAAATCATCTCTCGTTGCAAAAACATTTTATATGAAGTTTTGCTTGTATGGATTAGATGAAAATAGGTTTGGGTCAGTTATCATTTTACCAAGGTCTTAAACAGTTAAAGTTTCAAAGCTGCAAACATTTTTTTGTTTTTTATTATACTACTTAAAGACAGAAGTGGGTAGTTGCATTGACAATAATCTCCCATATGTTGCGGCCTCATTGTTAGAGGAGTGAAATGTGGCAACAGACAAGAATGACAAGAATTCCCTAACAAACAAGAATGACAAATTTAGAGCTTTGGAAATATTTTCAATTGCAAAAACATGAGCACTTAAGTATTCATCCTAAAATACCAAGTCCTGCCAATAAATTCAGCTTTCCAATTAGTGGAAAGCTGAATTTGGAAAACAATAATCTACCTATAATAATCAATATGCTATTAAATGCCAGAGAAAGTGCAGGAGTGATCAATGTGAAACATGAGTAACATGCTGATTGCCCTGGGCCCCACCTATTGCTGTGGACTGCTGTTCAGCAGGCTGAAAGAGGGTGAACACACTTTTCTCTCTCTGTTTCACTCAAGAAAACTGGTTCAAACATGTTCTTTGTCATTTGAAAAAAAAAAAAAGATGCAACCCATTAGGTTGATGTCATAGCAGGAATTGAGGTCGTTATTCAAGCTTAAATTTTATTTCTTCTTGATCACTGTAATGCATGTTTCACATCATGCGTCAACAAAAAGACTCCGGAATCTCTCTCATTACCTCAAAAACTCCAGCAAACGACATAATTACTTATTGGAATGTGTTTGAATAGACTGCCCACTTATTTTAGAATATATTTTAAAGCCCTCTCTAACTTTCAGCTCTTTTTCATGGTCCATCTCCTTCTTAGGAAAAAACCTAAAATTATTTGCAAACCTGGCAGATTTAGGTTCAAGGTATTTTTTATTTATTTGAGCCACATGTTTCCTCAAACTGCAAGCTTTGGAATGGCTTAAAAAGAGTTCCAGTTTGAATCTGAGAGTTAAAGATTGAAGTGATGGAAAGAAGCGCTTGCAACCTCAAACATTTGGAGCTGAAGATAAAATATTAAAATACCAGAGGAAACATGCAAAAATCTGGTCAGCAAATACAAGATGGATTTGATTGCTAGAATGCAAATAAATGTTTTCCCTGATTACTGAGAGAGGTATATATTTGTTTTACATGCAATATTTTAAATGAAGTGTAAATAATTTTTAAAAAGCCATATCTTTCAAAATTGAAACATCTTTTAGATGGCTTTATTATTTTATGAGAGACACCCACCTCATTTTCTGTCAGAAACAAGTTTCTTCGGTCTACAAAAATATTGTTAAAATGATGACAGTAACATCAGGGGGTATGAGTAATTCTGGTCTTCACAGTATATTACACAATCATTAAAGTTAAATACTCCAACTTGAGCTCTCTGGTCTTCAAGTAAAAAATCTTCTAGTCCCAAGCAGCGGCAGCAACACCCGATGAGATCATTTTTTTCAGACAATTGCAGCTCAGCTGTGGAATGAGCTTTCCTTTGTTTTTACTTTTCCTTGAGACTCTTGAAACATTTAAAAAGTAACTAGACATTTTTATTCAGATATATTTTTATTTAAAGTCCTATTATAAATTAATCACAGCTTTTGATTATCAATGTCATTTAATTGTCTTATTCATTAGATTTTGATTCACATGCTTTCTTTTTATCCATTAAAAATGCTAAATTAGTGAGCTATTTACTATCACTGAGGCAGCAGTGTTTTAAATTTACAATTGAACAGCTATAAGCAGCATGTCTGTTAGAAATCTGAGCAGAAAGATTAAGTAACCAATTAATGTCATCTTGTTTCACTCATATTGAAAAGTGAAAGAGCAAAAACATGTCCTATTCTGTAAAGTAAGCACTTTGAAATTACAACTAAGTTTAGATTTTTTTTTTTTTTTGCTCTGTATTTAAAAAAAAAAATACATTTAATAAATAACATTATTAATCAACTTTTTAAATTATGCTTTAGTGGGAATATTTGTTGCTTTTCTTTTTTACATGTAATGCAAAATTAGACAATTTTATGCAGTTTTTGAATGTGTCTTTTTTTTCCAGCTCATTGGTGTATAAGCCGTCTGGTCCCCTGCATGTGAAAATTAATCCGTCTACCAATGCTGTCAAAGACGTTTTACATCTTCTTAATATCACACCCTGCATTACTCTCTCTTTGCTAATAATCCCTCTCTCACAGACGTTCTTCAAAGAGCATAAAGCGTGTCTGGTCATAGGAGGGTGTGTCCAATCCAGTTTGATTTAGTCTTCTCGCTCGGTGCTCTATGAGTCACTTTCAGCTGTCGCAGCGCTCAGAGCTGACCTGCCCATGTGCTGCAGGGTGTGCCACGTTCACATGCCTGAGAAACACTCCCAAACAAAAGGGCGAGGTGTGTGAACCGAGTGCAGATGAGTCCTTCATTTGCTCCATGACGAGATAATAGGAGGCCTGTCAGCCGCTAATGTACACGTAAATTGAGATTAATGTCTCCAAGATTGTTAAAAATATGCCCTCTTGTGCATAAGCGGTGAGTCGGTCCTGCGCTACAATATGATGGGATGGCTAAACGTGCTAAACAATAACAATAAACAAAAGAAACCCTTAGCGATCCTGTAGTTACGTTATAATGTTGCCAAGTCAGACGACTTTTTAGCATTTTGTTTTCATTACACAATATTATTAACTACTCAGTATTTTTAAAGCACAATCTGACAACCAATTAGTAACTTTATATCAATGTAACGGAATATAAGGCAAATTGAATAAATTCTCATGAGTTCATCTACCTTTTTGTTTTTCAGTTAACTCAATTATTAAATATTAATTTGATTCCAAATCATAATTAAAGCTACTAGTCAAGCTTAAATCAGCCAAATATATACTTTGTTACTAACAGAACAAAATGTCACAGTCAGGTTTTGTGTTTATTTTGCTATTTTGTTGTAAAGGTTATTTAATGGTGAGCAACTCTTCCCTTGATAAGACAAACGTCCACAAGCCTGTCTCTGGTGACATCACACAAGGCATAGAATAACCAATCAATTTCTATGAATATATTTATAGACTCACTAGTAGCCTGTCAGTCAGTCAGTCAGTCAGACAGACAGACAGACAGACAGACAGACAGACAGACAGACAGAAGTTGCTTGTTTAAGTTGAAGCAGTGCAACATCTTGCAAACCACACAAATATTGAAAGTGAGCAGAAGCAAGAAAATTTACTCATTTTGCCACATGACATATGCATACACTGAACCAGATGGAACTATGCAAACAGGAATGTAATTAAATTTGTCTGCTACAGTTCCTGTTTGCTTCAGCTCCAGCTTTCTTTGTCATCCATCAAGACTTGAGGATTATTAGAGTCAGACTCAAACATTTACTGCTGAAATCTTTGCAAATCAGATCCAATGACAGAGGATCTGGCAATATCTCTCAAAGCTAACATTTTACTTCCTAATGTCATTCAATCAGTTCAACTCTTAAGTCTCTTGTGATGTAATCAATTCAAATCTACTCATAACAGATAAGCATTATTTTCCCCCCTTCATGTAATTTCAAAAATATTGTATTTTGTGGAATCCAAAAGTTTGCACCAAGCCATTTTTATTGTCAGTGTAAATTTGTTTGTGAAATAAAAACATGCCACTAGCATCTTTAATACTGCAGCTTTAAAATTGACCTGCAATGTATTTCAATACCAATTCAATGTCTTCCATAGCAAGATAAGGAATGATCCTTATCACATCTACTTGCAATATCAACAAGGACAGTCAGTCTGCAGCTCCACTGAAAGATTGTCGCTGAACAAATCTAAATGTAAACTGATGGAATCGTGAAAGAAATGTTTAAAAATTTGTCAAATCTGCCAAAATGGTTGGCACTGTTGTCAGTCTTGCAATAAAGCTTCTAAAGGCCAGCTAAATGTACCTAAATACTGACCAGATGTTTGAGGCTTTTTTAGATTCAGAAGCAGAACATTAATGCAAAGAAATGAAGCTTTCCTAAATACTCACAGTATGATGCTTAACGGTGGGTCTGGCCCTCACGTTGGCAGTCCCAGATTCGTAGATTGCAGACTCTGACTCCTCCAGGACCAGCTGAACACTGTCTGATGAGACATACACAGATTTTTTGGGGCATTAAATTACTATACTTTAGGAACTATCTAGAGAAATTTTTATATAACATTTGCTAATGCTCAAACCTTCAATCTAAATAATTTGCTCATAAAGAAGAAAAAGACGGAGTAGCAGAAGAACCATACATGTGACGGCAATGAGAAACAATGTGCACCAAAGTGACCTAAAAGTGGCTATTAGTCAACTTAACTATCTGAGGTATCGTTTGACTATACGATAGTCAAACATATAGTTTTGACTGTCAAGACTATACAACATAATAAGACTATCCCTTCAGAAAGGGAAAGCAGGCTGGCTGAAGCCTTTATATTCTTCAGAACCATCGTCCAGCTGTTCTTGTGGACTGAACTCACTTTAGGATTTCTGTTGCATTTTTCTTTGCTTTATTTTGTTTTCCAGTCTGTTGTACCTGACAACATAATAAGCCACACAGAGAAAATGCTCAGACTGTTGCTTTAAATAACATGTTGCCGCTATGGCTAAGTGAAAGTTCAGCAACAATGTATGGAAAGGGACGCAACTTGTGGTGAGACGTTAGGAAAACTGATGTCAAAGAAACCGATTTAACGCGATTTGCATCACTAAGTTGTTTTGCTTAAGTGGTGCTACCTCACCAATGTTTGCACAGCAAGCACTGCAGCACCTGGGCTAGAGTTTGAGCGATGGCAGCAGTGAAATGTAAAACCAGGAACAAAAAAGAAAATGTCTTCAGGTGTATTGGTTCACACAGAGCATTCTTCAAGAAATAAAATGTAAACAGTGAGTATGCTGCAGACAAAAACGCTGAAACATTTCCTTGTCACATTGTTTGCCCAATAAGTGACCGACGACAGATCCTTGTCACTGAAAGGCATTTAGCCTGTACGTCCTTTCCACTCTTTGTGCTGGAAGACTTTCAGCAAACAACGATCAACTAAAGACATTACAAGCACAGAAAAGAACCATGTCTCTTCTCACATTTCCCTCTGATCTGGGACACAATAAGCACAACATTCTGACGATTTTCCTTCTGTTTAAGACCAAAGAATATGATAAAGTCAGTGAAGAATGTGAGAACAGCTGTGGAATGAAAACACTGTGGTGTTAAACCAGTCTAACCAAATGATTAGTTTCCCTATTGTGCCTCATCCTGATTTAAATAGACAAATGTTCTTTCGCTCGTGTTGCACCTTTTGCATAGCAATTCATGCTGCGCTTCCTGTTCTCAGAGGCTGAATTGAGAGACTTACACTTGATCCAACAACATTTCATAAGCACTAGCTTGGATTTCACTTGGTATGAAACTGTGAGCACATACTTAGTTGTTTTTCTTAGAAACTGTTTATTTCGTTGTCGATTGTTCTCAAATCCAAGTTAGTGATGTTAATGATGCAAATTAAAATCTTTCTTGTTTCATGCAAAAGTTTTAAACAGCTGTTTCAACATATCTTTAGCAGAACTGAACTCCATAAGGTCAAATGTGGCTTAACCTGTTTTTAAGTGGGTTGAAAGTTATTGAGGACAAGTTTAGCACATCTTATTGTTTCAATTTTTATTTTAGCAGTGATCTCTGAAAATTAGATTAACTACCTACCCTCATGTAGGCACATGATGTATTACAGGGCAGTAAGTGATTTTATTAAACTTCAAAGTGAGTTTGAAAGGTCAAGCAAACTTTCTGATAAAACTGCTTGGTTGAAGAATCCAAATCATAACAACTCCATACCTCTAGAAGGCATGAAGTAAGAGTCAACTATCCTCTATTGTGTTGAGCTACCACACCTCCACTGCTGATACTTTAATCCAAGAGATTTATGAAGAAAACCTTTCCTGTAATTGTTACCTAAGATTTTGGAAGTTTGCACTTAAGTAGTACACACAAAAAAGAAAAACTATTGAATTCACAAGTAAGATCTTAGATTACATCAAGTACAGGGATGCTTAGCATGAAAATGTTCAGTTTTAGCTCCTCAATGCAAAGGAAGAGGTGGCTGCAGTCAGAAATGAAGGGCACATTTTACAAGGTAGTGGCATTTATGGATCTAATTAAGTATCAGCAAATGTTAGAAGCAAGCAAGAGGAAAACTGGAGATGGAAATCCACTGAAATATTTTATTACTGGCTATTTAAGATTGACTAATTTGTGTTTTTTTTGTTTATTCCAGATAAAAGTCCTTATTTAGTCTACAGACTTATTTAGTCTATGGTAACTTTCAAAAGAATATGTCAAAACCAGAACACCGTACAGGAAGCATTAGTGCTTTTTTGTATAAGTGACTATGGCTAGTTTCCCAGGGTTTCAGGAACTGATGGGGCGGCAGGGATAATCTGGAAAAATAGACTCTGAGTTTTATCCCAGTCAAGATTTCAGTTACTTAATTGTATGTCCGGTCAATGGGAATTTGGCGGATATTGAGCATCTGATTAGAAGTCATCCAAAAGATTTTTATCATTTTTTCTTTAACATTACTGTCATTGCAGTGAAAACGTAATAACAGGAATAATAATGAGATCTTCTGGTCCAAGAAAATGTACTTGATTTTTTTATTTATTTTAACAAAACCCTTTTTTAAACATCACCTGATTTTCTCAATAAGTTTCACCATTTTTAAAACTGTTACACATTTTCCTCTGGGTTTTCCATATTTAGCAAACATGTTTAGCTGAAACAGTTTTTTTTATTATTTTTTAGAAAAGTACCAGTTTTGATTGAGGTCTACAAAATTCTATACAATAGTTGATAAGATTAGCAATTTCTTCCATGGATCTTGCATTTGTTTAATAAATGAATGTGCAAAACTAATTTAGCAACACATTCACTTGAAGCAACTGTATTTGTTAAGGAAACTCCAAACATTACATTTTTATCAAAACGTATATGCAACGTTTTCTGAAGTGCAGTTTAATGTTAGTTGGTGTGGTCGAGTAATTAGCAAAAAAGTTTTAAAATATTCATTACTATATATTTATAACTATTTAAAAATTTCCTCCATTAATTATTTTTTGCATGAATTAACAAATATACAGCAACTTATTTACATAAAGATATGCTAGGTGTTGTTTTTAGGAAGTACGTACTTAAAGATAGAAGTAGATGCATCTCAGTTATCAAAATGGATCACAAACGATACTTTTGGCTTTATAGGGTTCAACACACACGCACGCACCCCCCCCACACACCCACCCACGCCCACACACGCACGCGCACACACACACACACACACACACTCATCTGTTGTGTGTGTTTTTGTAATTATAGCAGTAAAGTTCTCACAAAGTGTTTGGCAGTAGATATTTAAACTACAGTAACAAACGTAAGAAATTCAGTACTTCTTTCACTTTTGTTATTTCAAAATGTATGACAATTGTTTAAAACATAAAAACAATTTGAGCCATGAGGTCCATAATCTTGACTTGTTGAATTTTGATAAAGAATTCAAAACTCAGGTTTGAAGCTGGAAAGCAAATTCAGCCTGATTTTATGAATTTAACTTTAACATTACTGATAAAGTATTTGTACACAAAATAGAGACAGCTGTCCTTCAAGACTCGCTTTTAGGTTTTATAAGCTGCTATAAAATGTGACTTCAGTGAGCAGAAACTGTTCCAGGTCAACATCAAGTCCTAAGGCCGTTTTAACCTCCAGTAAGTGGATCATGAGAGTAAACTTGTTTCCTTTTTTTACTCACCCCTGTCCGGAATTTTAAAGTTGGTGTCATAAAGAGATTGGTTCTTCCGACCCAAAAAATGCAGCCCCTTCTTCATTGTTGACGTCGACTGATTTAATGCGCAGGCAGAAAAAAAAAACGGTTTTGTTTTGTTTTTTAATCAACCCTCTGGTGGGATCACTTGGTCATGTTGAAGTAAATCCGCGCTAAAGCAAAGTCAAAGCTGTCAGCAGGTGCAGCAGGAATGACTCTGCCTCAGGTATATGCCTGTTTCTAGCAAACTTTTCAGGACAGCCAGATAAAATGGAGCAAACTCCGCCTCCTGTCCCTTTTTCGGAGCACCTCCCTGCTTCTGTAGGCTCCAGGCAGCGACAGGTGAGGCCCCGACTCTCCTTTTCAGCCGCATTCCAGCACAAACCTCACCTGCGGAATGAATGGCCCGCTTTAAAGCCGCTCTCCGCCGCAGCTTTGATTGCAGTGAAATGAGTCAGTGGCAAATATTCAGCTCAAAGCAGAGCCTGGCAGAACCAGATAGGAGGAGAAATATGGATTTAATTAACCTCCTATAGGCATTGTCCGGGAAAACGGCACACCGTTCAACATCGACTTGAAATAAAAACTTAAAATTTGAACTTGTTTTTGCTTATCGACAAGATAGAAGGAAATTATCTGAAACTCTTATCTTGGGTGTAGAGTAATACTGCCATTCATGTCGTAAAGTAACTCCACTCAAGTAAACAACTGAACTTTATAACTTAGGCTCAGTGATGGGTGTGATGTTTATCATTCTGTCCTACTTATTGCGCTCTGCGATGCGTTTTATTTGGATTTTAGATCAGATAAATTAGTGCTGCAGGGGAGCAAGAACACCTGGCTTGTTGTGAATAAGAATCTGAAAAGTGTGGCATCTGGATTCAGTTCTCCACTGATCAAGCTTCTACCAACCTCTAACATCTGATAAAGCATATTTGCAAAATTTGGTTAAGAAGACAATGTAAGCTCAATGTAGGCCTGTGAGCTTACATTGTTAAGCCTTGCCACAGGTTCTCAATTGAATTTACTTCTGAGCTTTGACTGGGCCATTCACACATTTCACTCCAAGCCATCCTGTTACGGCTCTGGCTGTGTGCTTCGGGTCACAGTCGTGTTTGAAGCTGAGTTTCGCCACAGTGAAGTCTTTTACTCTCTCTGACAGGTTTTATTGATATTATCCTTTAGTTAGCTTCCTGCTGAAGAGAAGCACACCCATACCGCACAACCAAAGCCTTATCAAAGTTGACCTCAGGTAAGCATGAGTGGGCGTCTCTGTGTTGGCTTTGTGATGAACCAGAATATAAGTCACCCACAGATCACACACGCAATTTTTACTTTTTCATTTCTGTTTTTCTTTTGCAACATTTTTAATTTGTGACACAAAAAAAAAGTTGCGGTTTTGTTTTTTAGTCTTTGCTGTTGCCATTACTTACAACTAAATATATTCAAAACAGAAGGAAAATGATGGAAGAAATGTTGGAATATTTTGATGTACAAAAGGCAGCAGATTTAATTAAATAAAATTTTTTTTTTAAATAATTAGCTTTTTAGCACAACTGGAGAGCATTGGTTCCAACACAATAAAAGTACCGCTAATCAGATAAGATAATATGATATGTAAAGATTATGCAAAACCGAGGATAGAACTGGCCCAATAAAAAGCCATGAGGGATCCCACAGCAGATTTCAAAAAGGCATTAGAAACCAGGAAGTCCATAAAACAGCATTCATATCCCATTGCTTCTAAGCGGTTGTGGTTTAAAACACAAGTCTCTCTAAAGTGTTTGGAAAGATATAACTGTACTGTTCCCAAACATCTGAGTGTTACAGTTGAGAAAGTAAACACAATTATTTTCAAGAACGAGACAATTATCATTTTTCTGCTCTTCTCCGTTTCATTTATTCTGCTGGCGTTCTGGTTTGCTTCTAAATGTCATAGTTTTGTTAACACATGGACAAAATAGTTGGCACCTCTTACATTAATGACCAAAAGAAAAAAAAAAGAAAAAACAATGGTCACTGAAATAACTTGAAACTGTCAAAAGCAATAATAAAAAAAATACTTAAAATTGAACAATGAAAATCCGACATTGGTTCTGAATTTTGGTTCAAGCTAATCTTTAAAAGAAAAAAACAAAAATACTATTGAAGCTTCCTTTCATTTCTAACATGACCTGATTTACCAATAACATTAAAAATCTGATCTGGTCAGAGAGAGATGACATGATGAATTTAGGCTCCATATGACTGTGAATAACATCAATTGCAGATATTTTATCCAATAAAACCATAATTTAAATCCGTTTTCTTGATTTAAAGGACAGTTTTACTGTACCACTTTCCACAAAAACAAAACTGAAAACAGCAGTGACTTGTGCAGTCTTTACAAGGATTGGATATCCATATAATTTTTCATTCTGTTTGGTTATTTTATTATATAATAAAGTAAACAGCTTTGCTCTGCCTCTAAGAACTGGATGAGTGGTGAAGTTGTCATATGCCGTGCTTTGTATGACACAACAGCAAGGTTTGTTCAAGTATCCATGGTGTCCTCTTTGGTCTTTACAGTCACAGTTTGTCTTTCAAGTTTCTCCGTCGCACCTGAACGTGGCTGTCCTGCAGACAAACCCCACTGGTCCATCCAGTTTCTCAGTGTTTCGTGGGAATCATTTGTGCTGTGTGGAATAAAATTCAAGTAATGTTCTGCAGGCATTGCTAGTGCACCTGCTTTTCAGGGCAGAAGACGCTGGCATTTTAATTTCTACTGACTCCTCTACTTGCCTTTTACATCTTGAATTTTTTTTTGTAAATGTCACATATTATTTTCCCATAATCTTTTAAAGCAGTTTGACAAAGTCGAAAAACATTTCATGATATTTTATTTAAATATGGCAGTGTTGTAACAAAACAGCAACTTCTGCTTTTCAGCTATCTGCTCCTGCAGTCGTTCAAGTTATACCCGACCAAATCTGAATACGAGTATAATGATGTCAACAATATTTAAATCTGCGGTATAACTTTTATAAAAAAAATATGTTTTTTGCATATTTGTTAAAATTGTCACTATGTGGTGACAGAAAAATATGGGACAGATAACTTGGGATAAAAATGGAGTTCCTCTTCTTTCTCCTTATCTACCTGCTGTCATCTGAACACAAACAAGTGGGTATTTTTTATGCACAGCAGGACTGAAAAGTGCAGCATGCATTCAAATTGTCATATACATATACACATATAGCTTGAGGTAGTAAGAGGACAAAAGCAGTAAGATCAACAAGCTCATAGTACATGAGATTAATACAAAGATCCCACAGGGTTTTATTAAAACCTGCGGCAGGCAGTAGTGTAAAAATTAAACAAGGAAACAAGATATTTTTGCATTCCATGATGATGAGCTGCAGTATGAAAATAGAAATGAAACCATAAAAACAAATTGATTGCACAGAGGAACGTGTGGCGGTTCAGCTACAGTGTGCTGCTTTTGCACGTTTTATTCCAAGGGTCAGTGTAGTGCAGAGCTGCTTCCCGGCATTTGCTGTCACTGTGTTGTGCAGCTGCTATCCTACACATGAAGTCTGGTTATGTCTTTTAATAATTTATCATTTATTGCTTCTCATAAATTAGTTTCTTTGTACAGTCATGGTTGTCTGTAAAGTGTTTGGCTTAAAGTTGATTATTTTATTAAGAGCCTGCCAGTGTAGTTTATCACTGTGTGTTTTAGTTGCATTGCTTTGCTTCTGGATCCATCTTAGAAATTACAGATATTCAAATTAAATTCATTTCTTGTTCTTTTTTGAAAAAAGCACAATATCTTAGAGAAAAAATCCACTTTTGCCTGTCTCTACATGTGTTTTTTTTGGCACAGATTCTTAAAAAAAAAAAGTGTTGATAATTAGGGGTTTTAAGTGAGCGACACAAAGTAATTCATCATTTTGAGGGGAATGGATTCATGGTTTTCACAAATGAAACTCAATTATTTGAAGCCTTGTCATAGATTCTAAACTGGATTTAGGTCTGGGCTTTGACTAGACCATCAATATTCTTTGGTTTAAACCATTCCATTGTACATGTAGGATAATTGCTCTGTTGGAAGGTGAAACTCAACACCAGTCTCTTGTGTTCTCCAAGGATTATTCTGAATTTAGCTCCGCCTATCTTCCCATCTATTTAGCTAGCTGTTCCTGTCCCTGTTGAAAAAAAGCATTACCACAGCATGATGGTCCCACTACCATGTTTCGCAGGATTGTGTTCGGGTTGATATGCAGCTTTAGTTTTCAGCCACACAAATATGTGCCACTCTGTGTTGGTCTATCACATAAAACCCTGATAAAAAAAACATGTACATCTGTTGCTGTAAAGTGCAGCACTGAGTATATTATGAAGATACAAATATATAAAATAGAGAAACGCCCTACAACATGAACATGATTCAGTATTGCTACAAAATCTGAAAGCTTGTTTATTAAATGAGGCACCTTGCCCTGTTTACTCTTACATTTCTGCAGGTAGTATACAAGAAAGAATTTGAATTTGAACTTATCAGATCAAATAGCTGGCTGTGTAGCAAGAAAATATGCAAATATTTGAGACATCATGGCTATTTATTTATATACTTACAGCACTGTTTTTAGCTTGTTCACCACCAAAGGTGTTATGGCAATTATTACACACACTGATGGATGATTTTATGATGTTTGTGTCAGATAAAGATGGATTTACAGCTTGAAACAAAACAGAAGCTTATAAACATCTGAAAGTGAAATGCCTGCAAATGTATAACTATCTTAAGTTTCGCTGCTACTCCATTATTTCAGTAGGGGTGTTGATAATTTAACCAGTCATTAGTCATTATCTTGCAAAAAGATAATGGTTTTCTTTTGCTCACAGGCTCCCATGTGACAGGAGTGCATGCTGCAGAATCCACTGATGACACTGTTTACTCAATTTATATGCATGTGAAAAAAGACGAGATTTACTGAAGAAAAACGGTCTGGTGATAAGAAACACAAATGCATGTTTAGCATGAGAAAATACCTGACAGTATCCTGACATCTGCTGGTGACTGTTTCATTCAAGCCTTCATTCAATGTTCCAGATTTTCTTTTTATTTATTACAGTGATTTTTTTTTTTCATGTATGAATATCCTGGGTTTTTTGAGTGTCTTTCTGAGCTACAAAGGCATTTACACAAAGCCAGGCCTGTTTTTGTGTTCCTGTCTTTAGTATCTGATTTTGTTGTTGTTGTTGTTTGTCAACTTTTCCCGCCATGTTTATTGGTTTGCTGTAGCTAGAGGTATCAGCAGAAATTATGGCATTTATTTAAAGATTAATTTTATCTTGTTTTTAGTTTTTAAAATATACAGCTCTGGAAAACGTTAAGAGACCGCTGCACTTAACCCCATTGAAAACCTCCTGGTTATTCCATCAAATATTGATTTCTGAACTGAGTTAAGACATGAGCATTGTTGTGTCTAAATGAACATGAACTTGTTTTCTTTGCATTTTTTGAGGTCTTTTTGTTATTTTGACCATTTCTCTTTTTCTGCAAATAAATGCAACATTTTTGCTTGGAATTTCAGAGACATGTCAGTAGTTTATAGAATAAAAGAGCAATGTTCATTTTATTCAAACATATACCTATAAAGAGTAAAACCAGAGAACTGATCATTTTGCAGTGGTCTCTTCATTTTTTCCAGAGCTGTATATGTTAGTAGTTACCAATTTTACAAAATTGGAAAGATAAATAAACTTCAGAATTTCATTTAGCAGAAAGAGAAATTACTCATGTATGCTTTTCATCAAACAAATTATAATATAGTTAAAGCTATGCTTCAAAGATGCAAAAGGTTTATTTTCAAGATTATGATTTCATTAGTTTGTGTAAAATGAAGCCATCTAACCTTACTGCTTCATGTTTGTCAATAGCATCACAGAGACATGGCAACAGAAACTAAACATGGAGATGCAGAGGACACGAGGGGCAGGCTCCGCAGGGTGTCAGGGTGTGGTTTTGTTATTGTCAGCCTGGTTTGGCTCCTTCTACTCACAGAATCATCATCCAACATCCGTGTGCCACTTCAAAAAGCTTTCGTTGTTTTTCTTTGTAGTGGAAAATCCCTTTGTCCCTGCCAGGTAAGGCAAGTCAGCAATGAGTAATGCTTCTTTTCCTAAAATATGAAACTAAACAAACTGAAAACTGACAGACATTTAAAAGTAGTTTGATAACACAGGACTTTTGTTTCTGTTTCTGAGCACATTTACATACAAACACAAACACGCACATGCAACATGCGTACAAAGAAGCAGGTCCCATCAGGCACAAATATGCAGAATTACAATTTATTCTGGAATGTGGGTGACACATTTCATTTGTTTTCTTAATCTTACTTTTTTTTTTATTGCTTTATTTGTCACTGGTTTCCATGGTTCCCTCCAACTGTTTGTTTGTTTTTGTCACTTATAGTTGTTATGGCCTTAGAAAAATAGACTCATGCACACCTAATATTGCTCACATGATAATTTTAGAGTTACAGAATTTTAGTAAATCTGATCATGTTTAGCCAATCTGGTTTGTTGATATGGCACTAAGTTAACAAATGTCATTTCCAGGCATTTTACCAGTCAAACAAATCCAAATCAGACCCAGAAAGGTGAATCAAAACAATCTAATTATACAGAAAGATTCAATTACAGTTACATTTCTCTTCAACATTAATTTAAAGTCAAATTCAGCAGTTTTATATTGCAGATTACTGTGATTGATAGCTAATGAATGCCCAAAACTGAGCTTCTCAAAACATTGAGAAAACATTTTAACTACCAAAGCTATTGGGATATATATATATATATATATATATATATATATATATATATATATATATATATATATATATATATATACAGTATATATCCCACTGCTTCTGCCATCTTTCCTTCATCTTTTGCTTAATAATAGATTTGATTTCTTCTTTGCTGAATGGTACCAATATTTCAATATAACTATTTTTTGTAGCTTGTTTTGCACATTTGTCTGAATTCTATAAATTAATAACTGAATCTCTAATAAAAGGTTTGGTCTATAATAGAATAATTATTTTTTTTATAAATGTAATGATGAACTTGAATCACAACATAGTATACTTCTTAATGGACGAACTTCCTCAATCCATCCTAAAGCCAAAATGATTCCCATCATCTCTCCTGTATAAACTGATACTCCATCAGTAATTCTTTTACATTTTTTAATACTGAATTCTGGAACAATAAATGACACCCCATTATTGCTATTTGAGTTTTTTGAAGCATCTGTATAACTTGGACATATCCGTAGTAGTTATTGTCTAAATATGATTGTACTGAATATGAATCTGAAAGGTTTTCTTTTTCCCTTTTCTCCAACAAAGTAAAATCATCAACACTATTAGGAAATAGAGACAGATGAACTGGTGAAAAGGGAACTGTTCGGCTGATATTTATATAAGATAAAACAAAGACTTTTACAATGTTTTCTATCTCCCAGTCAAAAGAATTTGAATTCTTTTTTGCCCCTTTTCCCAACTAGATTTTAAAAGAAATGGCTTAATTGTGTAAGCCATTTCTTTCCTTGTGTAGGTCAGTTCTGCAGAACCTTAATGACCTAATCATTCTGTTCAGGTGTGGTGCAGCAGAGGCACATGTAAAAGTTGCAGAACAGCGGCCCTTGAGGACTGGAGTTTGACACAGCTTGTCCTTAGGTGAGTGTGTGTGCATGTTTGTTTGTCCTCTGGCTGTGTTGTTCTGTGAGGATCTGGAGAACTTTCCAGAGTGAACTTTCCCAATAACAGCTGGAGATGGACATGATGACAACTGGTGGCTGGATTATTAAGTATTTATTTTTTTAAATGTTTTTAATAAAATGTTAATTTAAAAAATAAGAACTGTGGTATATATAAAATTGTTTTACTGATCGGTTTGTGTCAGTTGTCGCAATTTAGTAGCTGTGATACTTGAAACAAAACAAAAAAAACAGCATGTCAAGAAAGGAAGAGCACATATTTCTGGACTTACTCATGTTCAGATCAGGATTCTCTTCGTCTTGGACTGAAACGCTCACATCCTGTCCGCTTGTTGTACATCGTGACAACCCAACTCCGCGCTGCTCAGAAAAGGTGTGTCACCGGCGTGACGTCACATCTTCTACCTGAGTTTCGGTGAGGAGGAGGAGGAGAAGGGGTTTGAAGGCCGAGCCGAGTGAGGGGGGGGGGAAAAAAACACACGCGTATCGGCTCCTCAACGTTTTTTGTGGGGGATAAACTTTTATGTAGTCATTGTTTTTCACCGGCCTGCCTCGTCTGAGTTGACTTTACGTGGAGTGGGTCTGCGGGAGTTTGGACCCGCACACAGGAAACTGACGGCTTTCTTCCCAGCTGCCCAACAAGGAAGGCGTACTCCTACTTCCTGCTTCAGCACAGGTACGTTTTGTCGTTTTTACAAAACGCGCTTCATTTTTATGTACTGTCAGTTTTCTTGCCGCATTATTACTGCTCGTTCAAAGACTTATACATTTTTTGGAAGTACATCAGTTGCACGGTGGTAACAACTTAAAGGCCTCCCTATCGGTCAGAGGGAAGAAGCCAGGCAGCTTCCAAACGTTTGGAAAATCCGGATTTGCAGGATTTGTGTTGTTGCATTGTGTAATGAATTGGCAGTTTAGAAAATTACACTCATAATAGGGCGGACCGGCCGGTTTATAGCTAACTGTGTGTTTTTAAATGGCTCTAATTATTTTATTCTGTATTTAGTCGGCCAGGATGGCGGTCACCCCTCGACGCGTCCGCCTCAAGCCGTGGCTGGTGGCCCAGGTGGACAGCGCTCGGTACCCGGGTCTGGTTTGGGTCGACCGGGAAGTCATGCGCTTCAGGATCCCCTGGAAACACGCCACGAGACACACACCTCAACACGAGGACGAGGACACCATATTTAAGGTAAATATTTATTTGGATTGAATTGTCTCAGCTGAAGGAAAATCAGTTTGAAATGAGAGGATTTTATCTTGGAACCCACAACTTTATATTTTTATCATGCTTAATATTTATGCTTGTTTGCTAATAAAGATATGACACGGTTTTTTGTTTGTTTTGGGGTTTTTTTTCTTTGTTTTTTTTAAAGCTGTAGTTTCAAGCAAATTAGTTTGTTTAGAAGCCCCTCCCCCACCTGCTGCTGTGACTGCCAGTCTGCTGGCTGTAGGAAAGTTCCTGCCAATTTCACTCCGTAATAAACACAAATTCGAGTGTCTGGAAATGTTTTGGTTTGGAAAACATGAACTGTTATTGTTAGTGAGCCAAAGGAGCATGTCTCATCGCTTACAGTAGCAGCAGTGGGGAAGCAGGACAGGTGATTTAAAGGTCTACCTCGGCCTCTCATACCCAGATAAGTTGCATTTTACATGAATAACAATGAGCTTTGAGTAGTTATTTTTTAAAAATTAATTCTGTGTCCATTTATGCTTTGGATGTTGTGCCAGCTTGTATCTGTCATATGTATCGCATCATCTTAAATTGTGTTCTACTTTTCTCGCTGTCTGGCAGCTCTATTTAACAAAAATGTTTTTGTGTTTGGTGCAATAAAGATATGAAAATTTCAAAATTCAGCAGGTTAAACAAATAAATGTAAACATTTTCACTATATAAAGAGGCACATGATATTGTTTTAAATGAAAGCTTTTTGCATGTGTTGTATGTTCTGCGAAATATTTTCTGTAAATACACTTAAGCTGTTTTTTTTTTTTGTGTGTTTTTTTTCCTGAAAGTTATCATGTTGTGATCTATTGCAGGTTCATGAATAAAACCAGTGATGACTTAAACTAAATGCATGTCTCTAACAATTAATTGTTGGCATCGGTCACTACCAATTATTTAAAGTATTTTTAAAAACATTTGTGTTTTATAAGGTTTGATTTTGATAGTACCTCTGTAAAGCTACCTGAACCCAGATAAAAGTGATCAGACATAATCACTTTTATGTCTGATCATACCGATTTATGTTTTTATTAAATTTAGATTATTTAAAATGTCATTTTTATAACGTAAAAAAAAAAAAGTCGTCTTTAATTCAGTTGAACCAAACCTTTTCCAACCCTTGCGTTTATTTTAACCAAAAACATTTCTGTTGCACGTCTTATGCTTTTTGCACTTATTGTAATCAATGCAACACCAATCAGTGAATATTTACACAGAATGAAACGTTCTGGAACATATAAAAGTGTACATGGCGCAGCGTAATTGATCTCGTTTCTCTGACTGCTTCATCCAGGCGTGGGCTGTGGAGACCGGGAAGTTTCAGGAGGGAGTTGATGAACCTGATCCCGCCAAGTGGAAAGCCCAGCTTCGGTGCGCCCTGAACAAAAGCCGGGAATTCAAACTCGTCTATGACGGCACCAAGGAAGTCCCCATGAATCCCTTAAAGGTATATGATGTCTGCGACATCCCACAACCCAACAGTAACCAAAGTAAGTACAAAGTTCTTCAGATGTTTTAGAGATTTTCATTGTTTTCCATCTTTCAGTGTTTATTTTTTTCCTGATAGCTCCTTCAGATGCAGGATCACATACTCCCTATGATGAGGATTTTGGAGAGGATCCCGACACGCCAGAGTCTCTTCCTCCATATCCATCCAATGGTGATTGCTTACACCCTTTATATTGATACAAATATGTGGAGGAATTGATGGGAAAACAAAGAAAACAATTCATCTTTCCTCTTTTAGGCACCAGTCCTTCTCCACTCCTTTTGTGGTCTCCAATGGGTTCCGATTCTTCCATGCAGCCTTCCAGCTGTCCACCTTCGAACGAGGTCTGGCCCAAAGAGGAGCCTGGTAAAATCTGGCCCAAAGAGGAGCCCGCAGATGTAGAGATGCCCCCCTCAAACCTGGATGAACTGCCCCCTGCCCCTCTGCCCGACCCCATCCTGCAGCCCTCTCCTCTTTCTGATATCTTCTTGGCCTCTCCGGAAATGTGGATCAGCTCCCTCCCAAGTTAGTGTGGACAACTTTATCTCCTTGCAGAAATCAACTTTTTCACACAAAAATTTGTGCACTGAAATTTGTTTTGAAAGTTTAGCTGCAGAATTTGATTCCAAAACAAACCAAACAAATTGCAAAATGAGGTTTTAAAAACTGAAAAGGGCATGAAATGTTGATGCTTTTCTGGATCAGGTTCTCCAAAACAGATGGAAGTGATTTTACTATTAGTAAATGATGATCCATGTGCGGAGGCGTCCATCTTTTTTTAAATCATCCACTAGCAGGTTAACTTTGCCATATCATCTCTTTGTCTGGTTTTCTGATTTTTACCATCACATTTATGGTAAATTACTAAACTATCACAGTTTAATAAATCATTTGCATGTATAAAAAACACATTGATCACACAGTCATTTATAGACTTGCTAAAGACCCAGTTTCCAGACCTTTGGGAAATCAGCTGATGAACATGGAGAGTTGCATCTGTGCTTTTACAGTCTCTCATTTTACTGTTTGCCGCATTTGTATTTTGAAAAAACTGGAACTGCAGCCTCAGGGTACACAGTTGCGCGTCGCCATGCAGAAGTGACTCAGCTTGTAAAAACCTGTTGAAGTGTTTTATCATTCAAAATGATAAAGGTTTTCCATCTTGATCTCCACTAAGATCCCTTTGATGAATGCAGATCGCATGCAAGAAGGAGATAAGAACTCCTGCAACCCCACTTAAAAAAATAACTTTTTATTACACTTCAGTATTTCAGATCATGAAGTAGGTTTTAATATCAGAAGAAAATACCGCGAGTAAAAGCAAATGGCGTTTTCAAGCCAAAATTATCCTGATGATCCAAGACTTTGGGGAAAATATACGATAAACTGAAGAGACAAAAGTATTTTTGGAAGTTGTGCATCATATCTGGGTAAAATCAGCACAGTACTCCAGAAAAGTGTGATGATTTGGAGCTACTTTGCCTTAGGACCTGGGAGTCTGGTCATATTTGATGGAAGCATAAGTTATGCATCAGAAAATCCTTTAGATTACCCAGTTCATCCTTTTATGTTTTTTAGCTTCAACTACAGTAAGAGTAGACAGCCAAACAAAATGAAAAAACACAACAGCAAGCCAATCTCTACCATAGCTAAATGAAAACTAAAGATTGAGTTTTATTGTCAAAGTATATTCTTTAATCAGACTGGTCAACATGCTCAATAACACATTTAAGTTTGACCAAAAGGAAAATCAACAAAAATTTGTTTCAAAGCAAATGTTTTTTTTCCCAGCACTATAAATCTAGTTTATCCCAGAGGCTGAAGCTAATGCACAGTCTGTGATACCAAAGATGATCTTTGCAATATCAAACCATCTCCAGTTTAAAAAATCTTATTCTTGGTTATGGCGAATGTTGTTGAATCCTTCAAAGAGACTGTGACGGGTATTGTATAAAAAAAATTTTTTAGCGTCATATCATAATCATACCTGGAGTGTTGCTTTGAGTCTTTCATGCATGGTGAGAAATCCTTTTATCTCCCATAGCAACCATTTGGGTGCAAAACCACTTACTCATACAAGGTGAAGCCTATTTATCCAAATAGCTTCCTGCTGAGCTTCCACCCGTTCCCACTCCTTCCCCTCTCAGCTCCTCAGACTAGCAGTAGCAATTGGTAAACACCTGGTGGAACTGCATGTCTGCTGAGTTCATCATGCAAACTATTTCTCAGTCCAATGTTCCTATGAATGGATGTAAATGACATAATGAGGCGCGTTGTTGTGATGACGTGCTGAATGCAGGGAGTCAGGAAGAGCAAGACCTTCTTAAAGAGACAGAGGCCCAATTTAAAGGTGTTAAACTGCAAAGTCAAATTTCTTTTAAGTCATGTTTGATAGATACAGCATTTTTATAACTGAAGTAGTAACTTGATTGTGCCATTTCTGTGCTTTAGAGTGCAGGATCTCTAATTTTCTGCCCGTTGTCTGACCCAGTGACAGACTTGGAGGTCCAGTTCCTGTACAGAGGGAAGGAGGTGTCTCCTACCGTGACTGTGAGTAACCCGCAGGGTTGCAGGCTGTTCTACGGGGACCTGGGGCCCATGGTCAACCAGGAGGAGCTGTTCGGACCCGTGAACCTGGCACAGCTGCGCTTCCCGACCACAGAGCACATCACCAACGACAAGCAGAGGATCTTCACCAGTCGGCTGCTGGATGTGATGGACCGAGGTCTGATCCTGGAGATCAGGGGCCACGATATCTACGCAATCCGCCTCTGCCAGTGTAAGGTGTACTGGTCGGGCCCCTGCGCTCCAAACCCAGCTGCGCCAAATCTGATAGAGCGGCAGAAGAAGGTCAAGCTCTTTTGTCTGGAGTCGTTTCTCAGCGGCAAGTACAATTAAGAGTACAGAATATTAAAACAGTGAGAGAATATCTTTACCAAAGTTAAACATTTTAAAATGTTTTACTTTGGGGTCATCATTGAAACTTTTCTAAAGTTTAATACAATATTTTTACCATTACAGGACAAATATCAATGTGTGTCATCTGCCCCCACAACCTATAGCTGCCACGAGGAAAAGTGGTAACAGATTAGATGCGGTCTAAAAAATATTGAAAAATATGTTGAATTTAGTTATTTTCCAGTTTTGGACAGACTTTATTTCCCGTTTCTTTGTCTAATAGAGTTGAATTGATCTGTTTGTCCATTCATTAATCTATCCAGCATCCATCGTTCCATGATTGATTGAGTTGTCCTTCTACAAATCTCTATCATCCATTTATACATCTGTTCATTTTACATTTGTTCATCTGTCCATGGATTTTTATGGTCCATTTATCAATTTTCCATAGTGAAGTAAATATAAGTCTGGGCTGCAAAAGAATTCAAAGTTCTAAAAGTGTTAGTTGTGTAGGAACCCTGTGATGAGGTTTTAGAGTGACATCATAACTATGGTTTGGTTTCATTTCTTTTTTTCATATGCAGGTGTTGTAGCGCAGCAGCGTGGCCAGGCGACCAGCCCTCCTCAATTTGAAATCAGCCTCTGCTTTGGAGAGGAATGGCCCGATGGAAGACCCAAAGAGCGAAAACTCATCATGGTCCAGGTGAGAAATACAGGAATTTAACTTGATAGCCCAAACTGATAATATACGGTATAATTCCTATTTTTTTTACTTTTTAAATAAAGAAACATTCAGAAACTACAATCACAAAACCACACACTTTTGATTTCATAAAAACCCAGTAACTCCTCACTTTTCCTCCAGCCACTGCTCTGCTGTTCATGACGAGGCTGGTGTTTGTTATTCTGGATTACCAGCAGATCTTGCTGCGTTTCCATGCTTGATTTGTTTAATAGGGCAGATCTTTAATCTGGGAATAACTTGACGTACAAATTAAAGGGCCTGCACTATGTAAAATCATCTCTTCTTTAGCTTTATATCATGTCATAAAGTTATTCCTTCATACACCTGGAGTGTTGCTTTGAGTCTTTCATGCACGTTTGACAAATCCTTTCATCTCCATTGCCATCCATTTGGGGTGCCTAAATGCTTGCAAGCCTGCTGGGCTCCTCATAAACTACTACTTTAAGGAATCCGATGGTCTTAATAAAGGTTCATTGATGTGATGATGGGGTGAAGGTGGAGTGTCAGAAAGAGTAGGAGCTTCTTAAAGAAACGGAGGCCGATTTCAATGCATCACACTGTGAAGTTTTGCAGCATTTTTATAACAGCTTAAGATAACAGTGACTAATAAATAGCACCATGTACCTGGAAAATACATTACACCATTCTACTTTCAAAAACGAAACGGACCCAGAGCATCATAGATCCTCCACCATACTTACCAGGCACTTTGCTACATATTCATCTTTTGTTTTACATCACTCACCTGGAGTGCTGTTGCTGAAAACCCCAGTCTTAGTTTCATCTCACCAAAGTTCAACTTAAATGTCCTCTTCAGTTTTGAAAGCCACATTTATTTTTGTGATGGGACAAAAGAAGTTGTTTTTTCCTGGTCTGTCTTCCTGATGACATGCTGTCAAGCAGTCGGCACCTAAAGGTTATGGAGAATTGCTAATTTCATTTGATACGACAGTCCCTCTCTGAGGAGGAGCTGTGAAGGCGGCGCTCCAGGCGTTTTGCACAGCTGAATGGTTGCCATGGGAGATTAAAGGATTTCTCAAACATGCATGAAAGAATCAAAGCAACACTCTAGGTGGGTTTTTGATGGAGGAATTACAACATGGTGTAAAGGTAAAAAAAAGTTGATATTACATAATACTGCCCCTTTAAAAGTTTCTCACTGCAGATTAGTTTTTTTTTTGTTTTTTTTTTAAAGTATAGAATAAATCAAAAACAAAAAATCATGATGAATGCAAGAGTAAATGCGTCTTTGCTCATGCAGACTGGAATCATTTAGCTGGTCGGCATCCTCTGCTTTCGTCTCTCACTCCTCTTGTTCCTCATCCTTTCAGGTCATTCCTGTGGTGGCTCGGATGATAAGCGAGATGTTTTCCGGAGACAACAACCTTTCATTTGACAGCAGCAGCGTGCGCCTGCAGATTTCAATCCCAGATATAAAAGACAATATAGTGAGCCACCTAAAGGAGCTGTACAGCCTGCTGCAGAACCACCAGGGCCAGGAGGGGTGGGCTCTGCCCCCCAACTCAGGCCTGAACATTGCCCAGGCTCTGCAGACTCAGTGAAGCTGTGAACCAACTATTTTATACAAATCATCAATATTATTCACCACTGCAGGGTTTTTTTTCCCCCCTCTGTTAGGAAACAAGTACTTGTATGTAATCCTGATTAGAAGTGTGCAGAATATACTATAGGATTTGTGTTCTGTTCAGCTTTTGCTTGTAAAACTGCCCTACACTGTAGTGCATTAGTCTGTGCAGGTTCTGCAGGCCAAAGTCCGCCTCGCTGCAGAGGAATATTTATCATAGTTAATCAGTTACAGATATTGTTCAGAGTTATCTCTATCTACATCCAATATGTGATCGTCTGACAATACGAGAGGCTTATGAAACTGATCTTATTTGCTTTTCTGTAATTCAGTTTTACACTTTTTTTTATAGAAAAATACATCCAGCAAGAGATTTCTTTTTTCGGAAAATAAAAATGTAGATAAATGTCAATAAGAGTAGGGATGGATATGAATTCTTCTACAGTGCCCATAAGAATAAATGGTCTACATATGGTTCCCCTCTTTATCCTCCTTTGAATTAAGTTAAAACGTTTTCTCGTGGGAACATTAGAGTTTGACCAGCTGCTTGTCTTCTGGCATCTCTTTTTCCATATGAAATGTTGAATATTTTTGTACACATTTTAGTTTGGCGACAGATTGTATCCAAAGCAATCTGTAGCTAAACCCGACAACATTCAGATGCATTAGTCCTTTTCTTTGCACTTTGGGGTGCTGAAATGTTTTATGATCTGCTGAATCTATTTACCCTGTGATTGCATGTTTGTTTTATCAATAAAAGTACTGTTAAACACATTTTTATGATTACCATCTTACTTTTGATTGGGCTCCAACGATGACACATGCGCAGTGGAAAAAGAAATTAGACTTTAACCATGATTTACTTTTACTGTTTGTGTGGAGAGCTGCTCTTGCATGAGTTTGTGCTGCAGCTGACTGGCTGGTAATCCAGAAGGTAAACTAACGTCGAAGCCTGAATGTGTGCTGATGTAACACAGCTGGCAGTGCGAGTTTCAGCCCAACATGATGTAATGTGTTCGAGCCCAGAGGCAACACCAGAGCTGAAACTAAACTCAGTCGTTCATTAGTGGTGGTAATTTTTACTTTGTGTACATTTTGCTGATGGTTTTATAGCTTTATTCCTTTTTACAGCAGATCTTTAAACCCAAATTCAGAGTCTCTTAGGGGAGATGTCTGATTTAGCAAAGATATTTAGTCTTCTAAAAATAAACCCTGACAGGACACCAGCTCCAAAGTTCACTGAAGTATTTTCTGTTTTGAGAGAGAAGAAAAATATAATCTAGTTGCTGTGCAATAACTAACTTTAAGACGGATTTGGGAATTTGGATCTTTCCTATTGCAGATTTAAATTTGACGATTGTCTCTTCAAAAGCAAAATTTTAAATAAATTAAAAATGTTAAGTTTTATTATAATTAAAAGTACATTTTAAAAAGCATTTGTGTGCTTTTATAAATTATTTTTAATAAACTAATTTAAATGTAATTTATTTACATTTTAATTAAAATAAATTTAACATTATTTTAATTTGTTTATCTGCAGCTGTAGCAGAGTCCATATAAATATATTAAGTGTTTTTAATACCTTTAGATGCACCATGAACAGCATAATGTTGGAACATGTTAAGTGCGAGTACCCCGCCTCCCGCCTCTAGAGACCGAGTCCAACTCTTGAAAAACATCCCTTCATCTGAATTTTAACTTTACACTTGATACGATGGAGTCCGCCCACTGTCTTGGTCACTTTTATCACATTAAAAACTCAAACTTCAGAGCTTGAGATATTGTTTTATAACCGGATCCGTCTTTAAACTTCTCCACAGCTTTCTCCCTCACTTTATTCGCACATCAGATAAAAGTGGGCAAAAACACATCTCCGCCGCACTTTTCAGATTTGTATTTGGAAAGAGAAAACCACGTATCCTTTTTGTTTCGTCTCAGAATTATGCTGTTGGTTTTATTACATAAAATAAAAATGTTTAGCAATATTTACAACTGTAACATCAAAAACACGGAAGTGGGAAATTCACCCCATTTTTAGTGACACTTTTTAAATCATCAGCACCACTTTGCATAAATGACCGCTGAAACGATTATAATTTTGTGTTTATTGAATCTGTTTAGGACCAGGTTCGCTCTGTTTGTGATGCTTTTGTTCGTCCTCTGAGCTAAATGTGCTAAATGTGACTCTGCTGTTCGTTACGTCACAGAGGAATTCGTCCTGGTTAATGTTTCATCGACTCTGAAGGTATGAAAACAGAAGATGGAGAAATGTTGAGTCCACACATTAATGGTTAGATTCCTATGTGCATTATTCATTTCCTGGCTTTGTCCACTATTACTGCTTCCTTTTATGAAACACACTGGAAAAGAACAACGCCAACGAAAAACAAAGCTGTTAAAGTCACAAATACTTTTATACAGACTTGTATCCACATTTCTTAAAACAATAATTTTATGAAGAATAAAAGCCACAATCATAAAGTAGTGACAGACCTGGAGGTCCAAGATGATTTACATAAATCCTAAATTAACTGTGATTAACGAGAATGAAGAATAAAGACATTTTTACATAGAACCTGTCTGACAACATGAAGTAGGCTAATACATCTCAGCACCACATCTTGTCCTGATTCAGATGAGAAACAAAGTCACTAACAGGCTGGAAGTGATTAGAAAACTATTTCTACTGAGACGTCTGCAAATCACAGGAGTCTCAATAGAAACTAACATCATATATTTGAGTTAAGATGATCTTCTGGGGTTTTTTATGCTTTAGGAGTTGAGCGTTGTGGGCTGCACAGTGACGCAGTTGGTAGAGCTGTTGCCTTGCAGCAAGAAGGTCCTGGGTTCGATTCCCGGCCCGGGTTCTTTCTCCATGGAGTTTGCATGTTCTCCCTGTGCATGAGTGGGTTCTCTCCCGGTACTCCGGCTTCCTCCCATAACCTAACAGTTAATTGGTCTCTCTGTTAATTAACTGTTTAGGTTAATTGGTTTCTCTAAATTCTCCCTAGGTGTGAGATGGTTGTTTGTCCTGTCTGTCTCTGTGTTGCCCTGCGACAGACTGGCAACCTGTCCAGGGTGAACCCCGCCTCTCGCCCAGAACGTTAGCTGGAGATGGGCACCAGCAACCCTCCTGACCCCACTAGGGACAAGGGTGAACAGAAGATGGATGAATGCAATGTAATTGTTGGACGGATGAATTCATTCCTCTTGAAGGAGAACATTTGGCCATCAGTTTGTGTTAATGGCCTGATTCAGGCTGATTTTGATTAGCCTGAATCAAAATCACGCTACAAACAAAATGGAGGCATAGTAGTCATCAAGATTTTTCCATTAAGGTTTTGTTTACAAACAAAACCTTCCAATATTCAGAATTAACACAATCCACTGTTAAAGACTTACTTTTTCATATGGTGCCAGGTTGGTTTGGATAGCTATTTTCAGTAAATAAATTAAAATGCATTTGATGAACTCAAACATTTAGGACTAAGTAGTTCTTCCCAGGATTGTAATCCACAGTATTTATGCTGAATAGATGAGCAAAACCACAGAGATAAAATGTTGGGAATCTGAGTACAGCTTTTGTGAAGCCACGCCAAAGCTCCCTCCCTCACCTGAGACAAGTCGCTGTTGCACGCATCGTTTTGCTACTGGCAGCGGACTTTGTCCTCCTCCTTCATAAGGAAGCTTTGGTTTCACGCCGTCGAAGTGAAGGATTAAAATATGAACTGAAGGTGGATGCTGCTGCTAAACCGCTGTAAATAACACAGGAGGAAATCACCAAGATTCAGCAGCAGAACGAGAAAGGTAGGAAGCCTGATAGTAATGTCAGGCTTAAGTGAACAGTTCTTTTTGTCTGAAAAGCGCGGAGACGTACTGAAGGTCCTTTAAGACAACCTGGCAATATGAATGCTTCTCTAGTTTATTTCGATTAGGGTTAAAATTTCATAAACTCAATGAGCAAAATGTTCTTTAAACACCAAAGTTGTCTGTGTGTAAATATCTTCAGGTAATTGGGAACAATACCTGTAGTTTTGAAAATCTATCAGTATTGGAGATCTTATCGTTGCTTGGTTGATCATTGCTAAATGTAGCCGGGTAATGATGAACAAAACACCTTTTACTTGAATTTTGGGTTTTAAACTAAGTTTCTGAGCCCAAACAGAGCAAACTGTTTTGTTTCCTGCCTTTAGTTGGTGTTGCGTAATGAAACCTCTTGGAAGGATGAATTTATGGGTTTATTTCGGTGCGCTTCTGAGCCAGGAAACACTTGTGACGTCATCAGTTTGGTGTCCATGTTGTGTGTGATCCGGCAGGTGTGTCAGGACAGGATGTTCAGGAGCAACAGTCCGTACGGTTCTGAGACCAGCAGCTACATTTCCCTCCAGTCCAAGTACGTATTTTATGATGTAATTTCCTGATATCCAACTGGTCTCGGCTTTCCTCGTCATCAGCTCTGGTGTTGTTTCCCTTTGACCCAGTGGATTTTCCAACATGGATGATTCCGCCTCCCAAATATCGAACATCTCGAGACCCAGTGCAAAGTCGATTTACTGTGCGTGATCAGTGCCTAGTCGATCAAATAATCACATCTATTCATTGATGAATTATCACTCATCGTTCTGCTCTGTGGTTCAACAGTGCAGAGGCTGCAGTATGCAGCATCAGTGAACAAGATGATGGAAAAGTCAGAGTACAGAGTGGAGGTATTACCATGGCAACTTTTAAAGTCGCACATCTTTGAGTCGTTGGCCTTAATAATTCACCAGAGGTTCATCTGTTCCAGCACTTGTTTACTTGCGACCTAAACGGGAAGGATCTCAGAAACATCCCGGACTGTGTGGAGCGCCTGAAGCTTCTGGACCAAACGGATCGTATTTGGGGTCAGAACATGGTGCTGGAGGTTCGCGGTGCCAACCTGCTGCTCATAGACTACGAAACCAAGGTGAGCTGCAGCCCTGGTGGGTCAGAGTGATCCTCTATGTTCTGTTAGAACCATGAAACACAAAGTTTTAAATATAAAGAGTAATGAAATCTAAAATATTCAAGCTTGCTTCACTGCCATCAGGTCACACGCTGAGGAACTAGTTACATTTACCTGAGGAACTTTTTGGAAAAAATTTAGCAGTTTTACTGCAGTGTATGTTTTACTTTTATTTGAGTCATTTTTTTATTTTTATTCTTATGAAATATGGATACGCTTTGATTAACTTCACTGAATAAAGAAAAAACAAAAAATGCATGAGATTCAAACACATCTACTGCTTAAACTAAAGTAAAATGTATTTTTTATGTTTTTCTAATGTTATTTTCCACCTGTTGTGCCGTTTGACCAAGTACTTCACCTGTTCTAACATGCTTACGTTTGCATTATCGATTGTAACGGCTTCATGTTGTGTTTTTTATGATTTAGAAAAGTGCTACCTGAATCTGCTATTTTATAATCATTTGTTTGCATACATTTTTTTATATTTTAGTCATTAAAATATCAGGATTTGAACACAACTTTACATTTTTGTCCATCTGATTAAATAATTTTTAAATATTAAATCAGATGTTCTGATCAGCCACTCGGTACCTGAGGAGCCTTTTAACTAAATACTATTCTACTCTTACTTGAGTCCTTTCTTGGACAGTTACTTTTACTTTTACTTGAATAAATTTATGACCCTGTAAAAAACAAGTGCAATAAAAAAAAAAAATCAAAAAGTATGCTTCAGTATGTAGAATCTCAGTCAAAATCTTCTTCACATCATGTTGTGGTTTTAGCTGCTCTAACCTCACTTTACTGTGCATTGTTAGGAAGAGCTGGAGTCATTTTCTCCTGGTGAAATAAAGGAGTTATTGGCCTTTCTGGACGCCGGGGTGTTTGACTCTCTGCTCATCCTGTCCGTCCAGAACAGGAGAAAAGCCGCCACCACCGTCTTCCTGTTCCAGTGCGATGAAGTCAGGGTGAGACACAGCTTTGGAAGGAGGGTCTGAGAAGAGAAAGACAAAAGATATTAACGTTTTCTGTTGTGTCCAAGGCTGATTTCATCGCAAAGGATTTACTGCGAGCTCTGTTGCAGAAGAGTGAGGGTTCACACATCAGGTAGGAGTAAATCCTGGTACATGTGGCTGGGTTTGTTTATCTTACTTACTCATAATGTTGGGGGTTTTTTGTGCGTTTTAAGCAGCAATGGACACATTGTGGGCGGACATGGAAGAGTGAAACAGCCCAATAAGCCTGCAGAGCCGAGGCCTGCACACGAAGCGCCACCACGTACTCCGCCTGACAACGGTGAGACCATATTTAAAAAAACATAAAACAGAGGTTTAATGTAAAATGGTGACATCACCGAAGAAATTTTAGATGGGGCAAATACAATCCATCGAAACATAACGCATCGCTAACAAAATAGATGTATTCTGGATTTAAAAAATCAACAGGAATAGCAGAGCTTTCCATTCCGGAAGGACAGGGAATTTCTGACCAGGAAAACCTGATGAAAAGGCTGTTTTGGAGAACAATGTTGCTCTTTTAGTCTTTGTCTGTTTAAGTGATCTTATAAACATCCAGTAAAAGCTACACAGAGTGAAAATAGTAGATAAAACTGTGATGTGAGCAACTTTTGTTTCTCCAAATCTGTTTTTTTTTTTTTTTTTACTGTTTCTTCGTCCAGCTGAGGATGAGTTCCCTGAGCCTGAACTGGATCTGCGTCGGTACAGGGAGGAAGACGTCGTCCCGCCACCGATGCCGTCTCCATCACCTCCCCGTCGACAGTACACAGAACTGGACAGGAATGTTGTGAGTTTCCTCTACTTCAGGCAACATTAGTTTTTCAGTCCTTTAAATTGGAAAGAATAAAACGTAGAAGAAACGTTGTGAATAAGACTTTCAGTTTTCTTTCCGTACAGGACATTTTAAACCACATCATAACCGACGTCGAGATCTTCATGGGGAAAATATCCGCAGCCGACGCCAAAAATGCAAAGAAGAAAAAGAAAAAGAAAAAAGGAAAAGGTAGTTTTCAATAAAAGCTCTCAGACTAACGTGTTCGCTTACATCCATGCATCACTGTGTGGTTTTTGATCCATGTAGGAGGGGATGGGATGCCGCCTGAGGAGGAGTTTTCGGATTGCCTCCATAAAATCAAATCTGGCTTCAACCTTCTGGTGTGTGTCTCTATTTACACGGTGACGCCGTGTCATTGTGTGTGTCCTCGTCGTGCTCTAACGGACGCTGGCGTTGTTTCACAGGGAGAGCTCAACGGAAAGATCAACAATCCAGCCGCTCCTGACTTTGTCCACTCTTTGTTCTCTGCATTAGCCTTCGTGAGTGACTTCATATTTCTAAACTTTTCTGTTTTATGGCATTTCTGTTTGATCCTGGAAAAAGTTGCAATACGATAATTCTGTCTTGCTCAGTTCTGCTGTTCTTTCTTCACCAGGTGTGCTCTCACTGCTCTGAAACCGTCCCTCCGTCCATCGTCGCCCCGCTGCTCACGCCTCAGTGTATCCGTCTCCTGAGTGAGGAGGCGTCCTCGGAGGAGGACAACCTGTGGCAGTCGCTGGGAGACGCCTGGAACATCCCCAGGTTCCTGCTACGCCCAGCACACTCCCAGCCTTTTATTGACATTAATGAGAAATAATGCTATTTCTCCTTCCAACATAGATGGGTTGTTGTAATTGCCACTGATACAGAATCAATCCAAATGTGACTGATCCAATGATATCAATTCTTAGTCTTACACTACACTATACAGATGTTTTAATAACTTACTGTCTGGATAATTCATCAAATGGTTACCCGACTACTTGGGGAGACTCATATATGGTTGAAATATAATTTCCAGAGGGTTCTGTCATCCTTTAATAGAAATATAAAAAAATGAAAAGACACGGTGACGTCACAGACGTCTTTTTCAGTCATCATGACGCAGCAGGATACTGTGAATATTTGTCTCCATTACACGCGAGTTTGTAATAGCAGCAGTGAAGTTATTTTTTTTAAAGACTCAACTGAACTTGATGTTCTACAAATTCTCCTTAATTTCTACAAGCTGCTTTTAGCTTCCCATCAGACCAGCTAGGCGTTTTGCAGAACAGTCTGTGTGTGAACTGTCGGGTCTAACCTTGAGGAAACATGGAGCATCAAGTTTTACACTTTTTAAGTAAGTTCCTCACTTTTAATATGCTCCGATTCTGAAAATTTAATGTGTAATAGGAGGAGTGGCGTGTAGTTCACAGTGTTCTGCTGCATCTGGACAGGCTGCAATACTTTCCCATCTTGTTTAATTCTTTTCTCATTTTTTATCTCATATGTTCAGATCAACTCTCCACCCGGGAATTAAATGTTCTCGCTTTATGAATTCCCCCAAGTGGTTAAATATTAATTATCTGAATTATTTAGACCACATGTGTCAAACTCAAGGCCCGCAGACCAAATCTGGACCGCCAAAACTATTTCTGTGGCCCTGTAGACTCTTAAGAGCCACAGAAATATGACTACAACATAACGGTTTTGTGCTTAAATATTATTTTATTAGTCAAATCAAATCAAGTTTATGTGTTTGGAGCCAAATTATAAATTTTTTTTAGAAGTACTCGTTGAATGCAGAGAAAGTTATAATATTTTAGTTGTTAATTACTTTTATTAATACATTCTTCCTAAACCAGTTCTTTGAGGAGTTTGACATTAATGATTTAGACTATAATACATCCCTTACATTTCGCTTTAACTTATCCCAACTTTCAATATATTTAGTGTCTGCATATCTTAATGTTATTATCGGATCATAGCTGTGGCAGTTTTTGTGATGCAACTCTATTCTGATCAAATTGTCTCATTAGCATATGAGAGCATTAGTTCACTGTGGCCCCAATGTCACTAAAACAAAATGTAGAGCAATGTCCCAGCATGACAGGCAAGACAGGGGAACTCTATAACCACAGCTTTTGGGTTCTCTATATTTATATCCACTTCATGACTCAGTTTACCTGATGAGATGAAATGTTTCTGATGGTATCGCCAGTACCAAATGGCCAGAGGAGGATGAGGACATCCCAGTCTACAACATGCAGTTTTTTGATGGTTGGCAGCCCCCAGAAGTGACTGGAGAGCTTCCACCCAGTGAACCGGAGAGCCGGCGGGAGAGTCCCCGGCCTCCGCCAAGCCTGCAGCCGTCACCAAACACAGCTGGACACAAAACACAGGAGGAGCTGGTCAGGTGGAATTTTAATCAATGATTCTTCGTCCTGCTCAAGAGAAATATAGAAAAATTACATATTGTTGGCATTTTCTGCGCAGAGTTATGCAAAGTGGAAGCCACCAAAAGAACGACAAAAACCAGGGTAAGTACACAGATTACACTTCATCAAGGTTTAAATCTCACTGCTCTGAAGTTTCCCTTCTTTCTGCGTCTTCCAGGCCAGTCGAGGTAAAACTACGCGTCAAATATGACTTCATATCCAGAAACCAAAGGGAGCTCAACGTCACTAAAGGAGAAATAGTTGATGTGAGTATCTGTTTTCCTCGCTCCCAAAATAATAACATTTTCAAAAGGAGACCAACCAATCTTCCATCTCTTCTTTTGGTTTTGTTCTCCTGCAGCTTCTGGACAAGTCGAAGCAGTGGTGGAAAGTGAGGAACAGCAGAGGAGAGGAAGGTTACGTACCAAACAACGTCCTGGAAGATGTGGACGTTCAGTCATATGAGGTGGCTTCCGCTCAGAAAACATGAAATGATGGGAAATGAAAACTGTCCTCACACAAAGGAAACATGCCTCTTCTATTTTCATATAGGATTTTGACACGTCTCCAGTTCTGACGAGGAAATCTAAACCACCGGAGGTGAAAGCCTGGCTGGAAAACGCGGGATTCAACCTGATGTAAGTGAGAGCAAATTAAAAGCAAATTAAAAGCCACTAGTCAACACTGATCTCTCAACATTCAGCTACATTCAGGAATTGTCACACTTGATACAAAGATTATTTGCTCTTATCAATGCACAGGATAATTACAGACTTTATGACAAGATTAAAAAGAATGACAAAATAATATGAATGCTAAACAAAATTTTGGAAACTTATGGCAACAGGTTTTATGCTGCTTACTTTTACATTTGGGGATCAGACATCTGCGTTCAGATAGGAGGAGCCTGAACTCATAGTGCAGAGGATGAAACACATTTTAGTCCAGGCCCGGGCTTTGATTGGACCATCCCAACACATGATCTAAGCCATTTCTTAGTATTTTACATCTTTTGGAGCCTCAAAGATGTTTTATTCAAGTGTTGCCCTGTTTTTATCTCCTTTTGTATATCCATCAGCAGATTTTCTGCCTTTTGCTGAAGGAAAGCATCCCTCAGCATGATGCTGCCACCTCCAGATTTTATGGTCAAAATAGTGTAGTCAGACGCATTTAAATTTTTGCTTCCCAATTTTGGTCTCACAGCCTTTTCCAAATGTTTGCTGTGTTCCCAACATGACTTGTGTCAAAGTCCACAGGGGACCTCTGGTACCTCTCTTCATGCCGAGTTTGTGGTGGCAACATAATAAATGTTCATGAAAAGTTTTACAAGGAAGTAAATTAGCAACAAACACCTGAAACGCTTCCTATGTTCAATTTAAAAAATCGCTCTGCTGGTTAAACACACTAAGACGTTTCCTGCAGGGACTGTTTCTCTCCTCATGGAGGTTATGGTTCGGCTCTGTTACACATTAACTAACTCCAGCGTTGCTTTGACTGCAGCACCGTGCGCTGCCTGGGCGTGCTGAGCGGCTCCATGCTGCTGGGGATGAGCAGAGAGGAGCTGAAGTCGGTGTGTCCAGAGGAAGGAGGACGAGTCTTCTTCCAATTACAGGCGGTCAGATCCGCCTTGGCAGTAAGTCTCTCATCTGTTCAACTTAAGATTTAGCCTCTGTCGTCTTTACCGCTAACAACCATTCTTTTTTAAACACCCAGGAAGCAAGCTGAAGAATCATCACAGCTGGAAAATAAGAGGAAAATTGACTAGATGCTGGAAGCAAATTAGAGGGAAAAAGCAGAATATAGCAGATTTGCATCATGTACAGATACTGTAGTCACTTTCTGAAATCAGCACCAACTCCTCATATCGTTCTAAATGCTAAGCATGTTAAATATACCGTTTATCCCAACTATTTTAAGTTGTAATCTCTATTAAAACATTCCATTATAAACTGTATTACTGCAAATAATTGCTGAAGTGTTTTGTTTGTAATCATTGTGTAACTTGCAAATTAAAGTAAAAAATCTGGCACATCTGAGGTGAATTAACATGCTTTATTTATTTTTAATTCAGTTATCACAGACGAACCGCACCAGTAAGATTGTGGCAGACCGTCTCGAGCAATAATAAGGCTACAGATCAACAGGAGTCAAAATAGGCAGAATTTAAAACAAAACGTGACACAGGTATGAGAAAACAAGACCATTAGGAAAAATACAAGTTAGACAAAACAAAAACATGTCAAGACAGCAAGCAGCAAAAACAAAAAAGCTAAATTAAGGTTTTAACATGGATAATAACTGAACGTTGTCACTTTGTGCTTCACATAAGTCACAGTGTTGAGGAGATTACATATCATGAAGCTTTACTCTCCATTTACAGAGGCAAATATATTATTAATAATATCTCAACAATTGCGGAAACCAGTATTTGGCCACTGGTTGGGCACAGCCACTTATACCAGCCGTTCTGACCCAATTCTCAGTGAATCAAAGACCAAAATATTCTTTTAGTTTTTCATCCTGTGGATAATATCGGCTACCAATAAAAGCACAAATATAAGGTTTGTGTTTGTGAGGTAGTGTGGACATGATGCAGACAGTAAACAGGGTCAGAGATCAAGGTGGAAACTAAAAGTGGAAACTGTCGGGTCGGTCCGGGTTGCAGCACCGGCCACATTTATTGGCACCCTGATGACGCCTATAAAAATCTCTTTAAAATAAATGTAAATAAGGCATTTGTTGAATTTATACTTTCAAAGTTTCTATGAATATGAATTTTAATTTGTAATCTCTGACTTTGTTTCCCTGAATCCTATCTATGACTTGACACAAAGGTCCATTTCTCTCTATGATGGATCAGAACCCGCATCGATCCTGTTATGAAGCTCCAAAAACACTCCACAGTTCACTGAGGGAGAACTGCGGCAAAGAGTTGCACCAAGTCTCCACCATTAGAAATCATTTCATGCCAACTGATTATTTAATAGTAGAAAAATAAACAACAAAAAAAACGTAAACATGTTGAGCTGGGACTTCAACTGGAAACTTGGTCAAGACTTCAGCAACCAACAGATGGGTTTGGTGCAACAAAGAAATAGTACATGGAAAAGCACCTCATGCAAACTGTTCAGTTTGGTGGAGGATCTGTGATGCTATGGGCCTGTTTCTTAATACTTTATTCTCCATTTGCTCTTTGAAATATCAGGAAATCTGTCATAATAATCTGGTGGATGCTACCATAAAGGTGAAAATGGGTGATCATGATTCACGCAAACGGTTAATCGATTATAAAATCAAGCTTCTGGAATGAAATCATAAAGAAAACCTTTGGGCTGAGCTAAAAAAACTGTTCTATTTAAAAGCAATGGTCAAACATTCCTCTCTCCGTCGACTACAGTTTGGTAAATTGTTACAAAGTGATCATGATGACAAGAGGAGATGCAGTAAAACTTGAGTTTTTCTCCCTCCATAAATGCATTAAAATTAAATGTTTATTTTTCAGGATGAGATCCTGCAATAAAATATAAACTAGTCCTTACACATCCTTACCGAAGGTGTCAATAAATATGGCCGACACTGAACATGAACAAAATTAACTCCTAATTTTAAAAGGCAAACAAAATTTTCACAAAGTATAAAACTCAAGTCATTATTAAACATCAAAACTTTTCGAGTGAAAGGCAGAAATGCACAACAAAAAAACTAATATTTGCACCAAACAATATCAGGAATACGTAACTCGACTAATCTTATGCATAATTATATTCGTGCTTTGGTGTCTTACTGGCTACTTTAAAAAGAGGCGACACCATTCATTAGCATTGAAACATGAGTCAGTAAAACACAACATGTACATATTGGTGGATAATTTGATTCCACAATACTAAACGAGCAGAGTGGGCACTAAAATACTGTTTCATCACTTAATATTAAAAACAAACATAATGAAAATCTAGAGTTTTCCTCCACCTCAATATACTGAGAATTACAAAATGCTCTTACTTCTATTTCAGCTTTAAAAAACATAATTGAACTCTAACAATCACATAAAGTCCTCTGAGATCATCCTTCATTAGTTGGAAATTGCTATAGTCGTACAGAATGAAAACTGTTTATCTTCTTCTTCATCTATAAAGCACACACACACACACACACACAGCTCTGCAAACTCTACCGACATTTTCTGGATTACTTTTCGCTACGAAACCCGGTTTGAACCAAAATCTCACCATTTGATCAGAGCTAGAATTGTGTGGAGTGACAGAAAGAGACCATTACTGAAAATGATGCTACAGAACCGTGCAGCAGCCTTCGCTGTGTCCCAGCATGGTTTGCTGGTTTCCACCATGCAGAGTTTGGATCGGGCCTGGCGTTGCTTTATGTGACAGTCGGACGTAAACGGGTTGTTCTCTCCTCACACACATCAGTCATGCGGGCATGCAGGAGAGTATTTGTTTAGCTGAAGTAGCGAGGAAGATGAAAACCTTCAGGCTGGGTTTCAGCTCCAACAGCAGGCCTGGTGTGGAGATTCACAAAGAAGAAGAAGGAAAGGAAAAACTGGACATGCACTGCATCTAGGTAATAATGGAAAGGCACGGTGAGGGTTTTATTTTGGTGCTTATGAAGAGTTTAGAGCATGCAAAGAACTAAATGGATGTAATCCAACAATGCAGTGAGCATTCATCCACATTTCTTTGTGCTCTTTATAGCTCTGCTACCATAAAACATAACAAATGAGCAAACTCTTTTTGCTTTTAGGAATGTTTCTTTCTTGCACATTACTTTTAGAGCTTATTTGAATCCCAGAAGACTGACTATGAAAGTGCAACTCGGCAAACGATGGATTCTAAACTAACAAGTGGGATCGCACACAAAGCTTTGTCAAAGTTAGTTGCTCTGTGACCAACCCGACGCAATGATCCCAGTTTGAAATTATGGCTACTCTGTATCTATAATCAGAGATCACAGTTTTTCCTTCTGTTTTATCACAATAAAAACAGATGGCAAGAGAGCAACAGACATGAAGCTAAATGTCTAAAGAAATATTGGGAAACTTGAAATGCATCAATAAAAACAACGGCAGCACTGAAACCGTGGCTGATTCGTAACTACACAGCCATAGCAGCACAGCAGACTTCTACAGTGGTGTGTAAAGAGCAGCAGATTTTTCTCTCATTCACGTTTCAGGAGCATGCTGAGTGGGCCGCAGACTCAGGGGGGGGATTAACGGAGAGAGACAGGACGGGGGGTGGAGCCTGACGTCTCAGCGTCCTCCAGAGACGGGGCCCATGGTGAGCGTGTCCTCCTCGTCGATGCTGTCCAGCTCGTCTGTGCGCACGGCGTGGGTGATGAGGTGAAGCTCCTCGGTGAGCGTCTCGAAGCGGTAAGCCACACGGATGTCAGGGACGTTGGTGCGCCGGATGTCGTTGCTCTCAGGACCTTCTCTATAGTAACTGGGGCCAAGCCAGTAGCTCTTTACCTGTGGTTTGAAAAAACATTTAAATGGGAATGTTTGGAGCACAAAGAGTTTTGCATGTGGGTAAATTTTGGTTTCATGTGACCAAGACTTTCCTGTGTTTGCTGTGTCCCCTGCATGGCTGGTTGCAAACTGCAAACAGGACTTCTTATGGCAGATTTGTAGAGGATAAATCTAATAGTTGTCCTGTTAAAAAATTCTCTCATTTAAACTGTGGATCTCTGCAGCTCCTCCAGAGATACCGTGTTTTTGGGATACTGTTTTAGAACGCAAATTTTCTTTTACCTTTTCCACAACTTCATTTGTGACCTTGTGTTGAGTTCTTCTGCCTTCATGATGCTGTTTAGTCACTAATGTTCTCTAACAGAACTAAATTATTATCTTTGGACCTAAAGAGGAATGCTACAGTCAGCGTGCAGCTTCAGTTATTACAACTAAAAACCAAAATCAGGTCAGAAATCTGGGTTTTGTGATGGACTCTGACCTGAACCTTCAGAGCCACATTAAGACAGTTACAAAGTCGTCCTTCTATCACTTGAAGAACATTTCCAGGATTAGAGGAATAATGTCTCAGCGAGACCTAGAGAAACTCATTCATTTATCTTTAACATGTCTACATAAAACAATCAATCAGACAGCTGCAGCTGATGCACAATGCTGCTGCTCAAGTTCTGACTAAAACCAGGAAGATAGAGCACATCACACCAGTTCTAAAGGATCCCCGTTGCTCAGAGAATAAACTATGAAAATCTGTCGTCAGTTTATAAATCACTGAATATCGTAGCACCAAAATAACAGCTAGCCTAAAACCTGTTGTCTTTAACCAAACTTGGAGAAGCAGCATTCAGTTTTTACAGTCCACTAATCTGAAAGGAACTTCTAGAAAACTGCAAAATAGTCTAAATACTGGTTCCTTAAAAACAAGGCTAAAAACTCACCTGTTTAAAGTTGCCTTTGATTCCTGGTTACTGCACTGTATTTGATAAATATTTGCTTGATGATTTTGATGATGTTTTTTGACAAACTGTAATGTTTATTGCTCGTTTCATAATTGCTGTATTTTGTTTTTATGGTGTAAAGCACTTTTAACTGTCTTGTTGCTGAAATGTGTTTTACAAATAAACCTGATTTTAGTACATAGTGGCACTGAATTTTCTTCGGGTTATCAGAGAAAAGTCTCTTTCCTTTCGCTTCACACTGCTGAAGAACTCTTTGTTGGTCTTTCTCCTAAAGCGGCAATAAAACACAATGGAGTTTGTGGTTTTAATATGTGAAAAGGTTGAAGGAGTCTCGGTACTTCGCAGAGGTGCTTTAACCTGTAAAACCCCCAACGATCATTTCTGACACTAAAAAAAAAACCTCCTGGCAAACCTGTACCACACCTAGCCAAATGATGCACCAGATAAACTGTTTATTACCCTTTACAGGTGAATGATAAATGACGTCACCTTGTGTGAAAATCCACTCATCAGGACACTGTTTCTCGCCAGCTCACACATGTCACAAGAGCTCAGTTTCCACACTTGAGCTGCGATGCTGTACTCTTCCATCAGAGGCTCCTGGGGGCAAATTACAGAAATTATCGCATATTTTACATCCATGCAAAAGGAATAAAAAGTTTAATTTTCCCTTTTAATTGTGAGGCTGTGATATTTGTGTTGTCCAACAGACCTTGGTGAAGTGAAACTGGAGGGGATCATCGGTGGACAGAGAGACCATCAGACCTCTGGACAGATACTCCATCAGCGGGTTGCGGTGGTAACTAAGGAAGAGGCTGTTGTTGCTCAGTGGCGACATGGCAATGCCAACTTGAGCCAGGTAGTAAAGATACTGCAGCACAGGGGCCTGGAAAAGGAAGGAAGAATGAGACTCTTCATCTCTTCCCCATGTTACACGTAAAGGAGAAAATAAAAGCAGATTTACAGCCATCATAGACCAAAGTTAAATTTTCTTTGACCAATAGGTTTGTTTCTGATAAAATGTGAGATATTTATCTCTCGAAAGCAAATAAAATTATTTAAAAGAGGCATGAATTAAAAAAACTAACTTTTATTCACTCTAAATTAAAAGTACCGGTAGGTTTAAAGATTCTTTCATTATGGGACACTTAGTTGTTTTGTGTCTCTTCAGACAGACGTATGTAGCGTTGGATATGTCTGAAGAGACATAAAACAACCGAGTGTCTAGTAAAATAATATTTAAGACTGTATCACATAAAGACACGATGATATATGAATAAAAGTCACGTTTAAGATCATTCATACCATTCTCATTAATCGCCTTTATTTGGACTAAAGCTATAAAATCTCTTATAATTATTTTTTTAGCTTTTTACATTTTTCTTCTGCCTTTGCGGATGGAAGTGCTTACTTCTTTATTAGCACCATTATTTATTCTTAAGTTTCTGTTTTCACCACATTTGTTGCAAATTCCAACAAAAGACACTAAACCTGCGGCAAACTTTCCAAACTACCTGCTGAATATCTTTTAGTTTGTCAAAATTCATTGTTGAAATGAATTCCTGAAAATCTAAGGCTATTTTTTATTGCAGTCTTTATGAAAGCCGTCTTGACCTTTCTGAGCAGCAGTCCGTGGGAAATATTCTCCGACAACATGAACCCTGACACCAGGTGGTGGATCGGGCCCGCTTCGCCACAGTGAGGTCGCAGAACGAACGTATGAAAGCCTCGTCGTCTGAGTTAAACACAAAGAAAAACTCACAAATCAGAGAATAATTAGATTGAAATGAATGATTAAAAGTAAGGATGATATGTTGTTACCTTCGCAGGTGGTTCAGCACAGTCATGTTGGCGTAGGTGTAGTAGAGGTAGTAGGAGTAGGGCGGGTTGTTCTCCTGTGTCCAGTCAGCAGGAAGTGGACTGTCCCGGTTAAAAATGTGGTGCTCAGGCTTGGACTCGTCGTCTACGCTGTCAAAACCAACAACCTGCCAGCAAGCAAAAAAAAAAACAAACAAACAAACATTCAGTTCACTCTGATGTTGGTCATCAGGAGAGTTCAGATCTACCAGCAGGTCATACTCACGTGCTCCAGGAAGAGATGCAGCTCAGGGTGGCTGGCTGGATCTATCGTGACTTCGAACAGAGGCATGAAAATATTCTCCAGCATCTCCTGGAAGTTAGCCAGCTGCTTCTTTGTGTGGTAGACGTCACTATAAAAAAAAAGAAAGTTAGATTTATTTTAGAAAAGGAAAAACACTATAAAACATAATGAAATCACTATTTGTCCATTCATCATTTTTTAAAGCTGATATAAATTGCACTTTTCTCACACAAAAACAGCATTTGGTGCAAAAGCAGTACCTTATATTGATGATGACATTTTGTCCTGAACTGTGGAGCGTGATTCTCAATTGTGAAACGAAAAAGGATTTTTTTGTTGTCGTTTGACAAACACTAACCTTTCCAACAGGAACAGGACATTGACAGGCAACACAGGAAAGGATGAAGTGAGCACCCTTATTTTGACTAAATATTCTCTATGCGGGAGAATATTTAGTCACAGCTCTACTGAAGTTACCCATTAAAAATCCAGAAAGATAAGAAAAAGAAACACAGTTCATGACTCACAGGCAACAGAAATTTAGAGCAGCAAGGCAACAGCATCTTCTACGGTAGGAAACATGTTTCTTAATTTTAATGTCATTAAATAATATGACATAATTGTGTTTATTAAACTCAATCAATGACAGATTTCTCTAAATGTCATCCTGCATACTCTCATGGAATAATGATCTTTTTTTCACCAGTGTCTGAGCCAAATGAAAGGCAGCACGTGAATTAATGTTTTGAGTTTTCTACCAACCGCTACATGTGTAGCATTAGCTTCAAAGAACTTTTAAAAATATTTACATAATATCGATAAATATTAGTTTTCTGCCTTAAGGCAACATTAACATCAGATATAAAATGTTCATAGCAGTGCATCATTAGATTAGACATGTTGATAGATACATCCTCATAAAATACAGACTGATTATGTGGAAAGAAAGAAACTTTAATTTCCTGCACTGGGTTACAAAAAAAATTTTTTTGGAAGTTGTCTGTTTTGTGAACTGAATTTGGACTATTTTGCACCACTGAATCAGCACAAAAAATGACAAAGTTTTCTAAATAAGGTCAGATTTTTATACTAATTTGATTTAGAGAAATCTGACATTCTGACTAAATCGATTTTTCTGACATTATCAGTTCATTTCCATTAATATTTCTCATCCAAAAAAGATTTAAGAGAAAAGAATTGTTTTCTAACAGAGTGTATTAATTAAATGTTACAAAGTTGGATTTCTGTAAATTGAATAGTAAACACTGATAAGGGTAAGTAGATGTAAATTGAATATTACATCCTCACTGTGTAAAATTCTCCGTCTCTTTTCTGTCCTGATGGATTCTCTCCTCCTGATCATCACTCATTGATCCCAGATTCTCAGGAAACTGATCCATTTGTTAGAACAAGTCATGCATTTTGATGCTCACGTTGAATCCACAGTTCAGAAAGTTGACCTGATTGAGCAAAACCAATGTGGTTTTTGGATTCAGCATGTCAAAATTACCCTAAAACATTTGAAAAACCCCAGATAATTTTTTGGTTGTTGACCAGTGTTATTCACTGCTGCTATGATTTATAAAAAAAGCTGGATAATTACTAACATAAAGTACTGTTCTTGGTAGAAATGGGTGCTGGTCAAACCCAAAGAAAAAGTCACAATGTCTGGCTGAAGGCTGCCAAAAGTTTTGTGTTTTTGATTCAGTTTTTGTCTGCACAATGTCTCACACTCCATGGTATCCTCAGAGTGCTTTAAGCCTTTGTGTTGGCTGACAGTCTTAGGTATTTGTTTCCTTGATTTTTAACGAACAAGGGTTAGGGGTTAGGGCATTATTTGCATCTCAGCTTCAAAGTAAAACAAAATGTCAGCAGCACTTACAAGAGACGGGGCACCTGGATAAGCCAGCGCACATTATCAGAGTACACTCTGTGGTTGACAGCCCACTCCGCCAGCTTGTCCCATTCGTCTCTGGAGCGACCATAGATGGACAGTCGTAGCTCAGAGTTCTGGTATTTACTCTCCTCCAAGTCATACATCACTTCCTGTAAGAAAAATAAAGACAGCAGCTTTAAATTTGAGTTCAGGACTGATTATTCGGTTGGACAGTTTATAGCTGAATTAATAAGCACCTTAACTATGTGTGCAAAGTATTTTCCTTCCACATGATTGTCCGTCTTGATGAAGATCTCCCTTAAGATGGACTCTCCAATTGGGTTGTATTTGGAGTTGAATTTGTCAAACCTATGAAATGTGTTCCGATCCTGTAAAAGTAGAGAAACGTGAAAAAGCAAGTTTAATAATAGTAAAGAAGTCACACTAAGTTAGTTTTTATCTTTCACAACATTGTGACAACTCACTGCGTGCATGTCGAGTGTGTCTACACTCAGGTCGTACGCCGTCAGGTTCATGGTCTCAAAAACTTCTCGCAGGGTCTGACCGCGCCCCCGCTCAACGTGAACGATCTCGTCTGGGTATTTCTTCATGGCTCGCTTGATGAATCGCAGAAGATGCTTCTGGTTCATGCAGGATGATGCATGTATGTGAGTGTCCACCTGGAGACAAGACGAAGAAGAACATTAACTTTATTTCAATTTACATAGCCCCAATTCATAACAAAAATCAGCCCAAGGAACTTTACATGACAACTACATTCAAGTAATACACAGAAATATATGATTAGACTAATCTAATTATATAGACAGATTCAAATTGAGTTATAAACTTTCTAATTTGATCTTCAGTGTAAAACAGAGCAAGTAAAAAGTTATCAAAGAAAGATTTCAGTCTAATCCTTCTCCTCGGCAAGCATGTGGCAACAGTGAGAAGGAAAATCTCAATCAGAGACCTCTTTCTCACAAGGATAAGTTTATTTTTGAACAATAAAAACTGAGCTTGACTTTATAATTTACGTTCATACTTCTCAAAGAGATCCATTTATATAAATACTAGAGAAGTAGGGAGATATTTTTGCAGCAGCTCTTGCCTTTCTGATGTTGTAGAAATCTCTGTGAGGAACCTTCTTCTGCGCTGCCAGCTCTTTCATCTCATTCAGCAGGATGTGCATCTGAAATTTGGAGCTCAGGTACTGCAGGCGGCGGTAGCAAAACGATTTCCTGGAAGCAACGCACAGAAGAGACAGGTTTCATTCGAGCTGCATAAAAGAAACACTATAAATCAACTGGTTTATCGAATGATTAGACGAATCACACTCACACTGGACCGTTGATAATAAGGGACATCATGACGTTCATGTCTGCTATGTACTCCTTCAGGTCAGGATACGGTAGGTCGAGTTCTGTGCTTCTAACAGAGAAAAACAACGTCAAGTTATATGTTGGGTTTGCCAAGATTCACAAACTTCTAGTTTAAGAGTTTTATTTTAATTAGAAAGGTTTCTGCAAATTTCATACATTTACAGCCTCAAATTTCTACACTTTCAGGAAGTTTTGATAATATTCTGTAAATATGGGAACAAACTATTAGTATTGTTTGGCTTTGTTATTTATCCCAAACAAATATTGTAACAAAATAGTTCTGAAGTTCAAATCAAATGCAGGAGTGTAGTAAGAGCCAACTTTACAGCTTTATTTTAAAATCTAAAAACCACCTCAGACTTTTCAAATCCCACAATAAAAACTGATTCTTTAAATTACAACTTGAGATCTGTGATATGTAAAAAAAAAAAAAAAAAAAAAAAACACTGTGAATTTTTTTTATTATTATTTTGAATGAGTTAAACAAATCATCTGCATTTATTTGTGGTTTCTATGGCCAAACCTCAAAAACCAAAATTATGAATGAGCTAGTCAAATCAAGACAAGCTTATTCCTCATTTGATCAAATATCTGTTTTTAATCTTTGTGCAAACATCTGTCTCTGCTTGACCAAAACGTAAAAACAGGGGAAATCCACAAGAGGGGAACGCTTGGGGGTTTTTTCACAGCACTTTATATTTAAAAGTAAATCATGACATCAGCAAATATAATCCTCAGTATAGATACAAACACATACTTGTCCATGTTTGTTTTCTTGTTGAAGACATGTATGACCCCATCAACCATCTTACAGCCATATCCTGTGTCTGGTGGCATATTCTTGGGGTCCCGATTGTCGTAGGGGTGAGTTTCTGAGACAGGTGGGTGAACAGGGGCATCTGAGAGAAAAAAAAAAAGGTTCAAGAGTGAATCTGTTAATTGCTTAAAAAACGTTTTGTGAAATTAAAAACGGCATGTTCATGAAAATCCCCCACTCAAACTGACTCAGTATTTTTGTAGAGATACCATTGCACAGTATTATTATTACTGCCTGATTGTGAATGCATTTAAAAGCGGCAACACAAGTCCTTCACATCTACTTATTAGTGTGACTGTCATTTCAACAAGTTTGGTTCTTCAATCGTAAAGAACCAATCAGAGAGATTTAGGATTAATAACATTAACATACAGACACAATAAGGTCTTGATGCCTCATTATTGTAGTATTAAAAACCATATTTGATTAACTGTTTATAATACAAGGCTCATACTTATATTTAATCAAGAAGAAAATCAGCTTTTATAGGTGACCTCTTATGTAAAAAAAAAAACAAAAAACATCAAACCACCAACCTTTTTGGTAAAACTTTACTGTCTATTGGTGTCTGGAAAATTAGTCGTTTCAAAAACCTTTCAAATTTAACCTCACAAAATCAGCAGGCACTGCCCATCACCTAGCAACCCTAACCTGTTTCCTAGCAACCCAAGCTGAGTTCCAGCACCATTTGGTAAACTTTGAGTTGGGGGGCGTGGCCAGCAGCAGCTTATTAGGATTTAAAGTGACAGGAGGCCCTAAAAAATCTCATTCTGACAGAAGCTCAAAATAGGCAGAACTGACCAGACTCAAATCTCATTATCTAAGAATTATTTTGTGCAGAAAGTGTAATGAAAATATTTTGTATCGCCCATAGATTTATCCTAACCTGTTCAAGAAAGCACAATATATAATCTTTACAGAAATAATTAGGATAAGGAAATCACATTTAATGAGCAGGAAGTGGGTGTGTGCACAGAGTACCTGCGTCTACAGGGGTCTCTAGCATGTCTTCATAAACTCTGAGTTCCAGAGAGTTCGTCCCGAGGTCCTGCAGGGCGTGAGCTGCGGTCTTACAAAATGTCTGCATGGAACGGTAGATGTACTTCTCCCGGATTAACAACGCTTTCGCCACACATTTGGCAGCATCTACCAGGTCAGTGAACGGCACCTGGAAACACATCAAACACGGAAATAAAAATGAATATGAATGCATTTTTGCTTTTGCATGAATGTTCATTGTTGTATGCAATCCTGTGATTTGAGTTTCTTACCCCACATTTTTCTTCTCCAGATATTGAGACCCGCTGGTACTCCATCGGCATGTCCCGCTCCTTAAAGCCCACATCAACCGTGTCCACACTTTTCTCCTTCAATAATCTGACACGCACACAAAGAGAACAGCTTAGCACAAAAAATAGATGGCAGAGACAAAAACCAGGTGGAGTTAAGGTCTAAGAAAGAAAAACACTGGTTTTAGTTCAGCAGTTATGTTTATGTTAGTTGTTAGAGAAGGGAATTTCTTTATAAATTTTCTGGTTTCTACTTTATTCAAGAAAATGTTAAGCCAATCAGTGACAGTATATTGCAAATATATTATTATCATGGTAAGAACGTGATTTTTTGCTATGCAAAATATTGTGGTTAATCTATTCCAAATAATTTGTGTGTCATTAAGATGTTCAGTCTCCTGGATGGAGTTACACTGCCAACACCTGTCACATACTGTGGTGTCCAAGATGTCTAAGAGTTACAGAATTCACTGAAAATGTCAGGAAAATGTGCAAAATTTGCCAACAATCCCACCATGACATAACTTTCTAATATCGCGCAGCCATAATAGCAAACTATTTTACAGGTGAAAATTGGACAAATTAAATTTACTGACTTTGGGTTTATAGAAAACTCATCTGAATGTTTTTTGGGGGATTCAAAGCATCAGTCTTCTGGAGTTACACTGCAAAAACACCACATCTTACCAAGTATTTTTAGTCTTGTTTCTACTGCAAATATCTTATTAGACGTGAAATAAGACAAAACTAACTTACAAGTATCTTTCAGCAAGATGTAGGAGTTTGTTTTAAGTAAATACTGAAGTTCCTTAATATTGATGAAAAAGTTCTACTTTTAAAGGCAGATACATTAACTTATAATAAGACAATTTCACCATATTTTAAGTAAAATAATTTGCCAATGCAAATAGTACATTTTCATTAATATTAAGGAAATATTTACTTGAAACAAGCTTCTATATCTTTCAGATAAGTTGCTTATGAGTTAGTTTTGTCTTAATTCAAGTGTACTAAAATATTTGCACTAGAAACTAGATTTAAAAGATGTAAAAGTTTACACGTTTTGACACATCTTTGCCAGGGGTACCAACAAATGAATCTCTAAATGACATATTTCAATAATTAGCCTGAGTTATTAAAAATAATAATAATAATAATAATAAAAAAAACACTTAAGATTGTGTTTCTACACAATCTCAGATTTTTAGATCTTAGATTTTTTCCACTAATAAAAAATTGCAACTTTTGTGCTTCTGTAACTTCTTCAGATATTTTTTTATTTATAACATTTTAATTATTTGCAGTGAACTTGTAAAAAAAAATTGGCACAACAATGAAAGCTCCTTGATAGAGTGTCAGGGCTTTACTTGTGGCATAAAAACAGATCTGATCAGCTAAGCCTTGGAGCCTTTCAGATGTCCCAGATGTCCCAGCAGCGGATCGTTGTTGTCCTGTGAGGGCTCGGATGAGGCCCATTTTAAACAGAGTTGTTTTTCTAGTAAATACCAAAACAGCTGAATTTGTTTCAGATCAACTTTTGATCAAAATGTTCTATCCTGCTGGAAAAGAAACCTGGCATTAGGGAATATGTGTGTTATACATGAGAGACTTCCTTTGTTCAGGGTTGATGTTTTGAAGTCTCAGGATTTAATATTTTAAAGCCAGAACTATACCTAATAGATCTTACTGGCTCTGAATGCCAAGATGCTTTGAGCAATGAAAAGGACCAGCTTGGAAACCAGGCTGCAGCTATTTGGAAAAACAGGATTTGACCACCTGGGGAAGTTTTCGCTCCAGCTGTCCTTCTTTGGGCACTTTTTGGCACCAACTACTGCATACCAGAGGCAATGAATCCTGCTGTCTGGGAACCCTCTCACCCAATTATCCCTCGGATGTTGTCCCTTCAGAAAGTTGCCCTTCTCTTCTTTCTAAAGCTAAGGCTTCAGGGAATACAGAAATGGCTCACCAGACACAAAATCAACCCTTTTGATCTGAATTTTATGGAAAACCTGTGGGATGAGCTGAAAGGAAGAAAACACAAGAGAGAACCCAGAACTCTAAATATTTTAGGGCAGCTATACTCAGCTGGCGGGTCGGCAAAAAAAAATGGATCCAGACTCCTTTTCAGTGGATTGTGGGCTTTTTGCAAGAGCAAATAAATAAATAAAATAATTAGTTACTATTCTTACTTCTTAGCAGTAGGTGGCGATAAGGCCCTGTAATGCAAGTTGATATTTGGTGTTTCACACCACAGAAGAAGATCCATAATATTTGTTTGCATGTCATAATTAAGAGTAGCAAAAAGCAGGTATGAGGCAGAATATATATGGTATGGACATTCTTTTTAATACTATTTTGACTTTTTTATTGAATATATTTTTCATAAAATCCCAAACTAGATGTGTTGGAAATGTTGCTACTGATTGTTTCGCCAGCTTTATAATAAATGCTCAATAAAGTGACAAAAATTACTTAATTTTTGTATATTTAGTAGTAAGCTAAAGTTGTATTTTATTTTTCAGAAATTATTATTTTTGCACAAAGCACAGTTGAGTCCATCATTAAAAAAAATAATCCCTGAGGTGTTTTTGTTTTCTTAAAATGCAGCTAAGATAATTTTTTTCCTGTCAAGCCGGTGGCTTAAGTTTTCTTCAAGCTAGTTTTTTTGTTGCAATATCCTATTGTACCATATCAGGTTCAAACTGCATAGGATTTTTGCTCAGTTAAATTGAGAATTGAAATATTTCCTAAAACAGGTACCAAAGCTTGAATAAAAAAACAATTCTGTCGCATTAAAGGAATTTTTTCCAACCTGAATGAATGTACATAAATTATAAAAAACAATTATAAAATTTCAAAACATTTCCATGTGAATATTATCCTACTGCTGTAAAAGTTTACACGTTTTGGCACATCTTTGCCAGGAGTACCAACAAATTAATCTCTAAATGACATATTTCAATAGTTAGCCCAAGTTATTTTTTATAGGTACCCATATGTATTTCCATTAAATCACCAGCAGGGGGAGGATTTGGTCCCTTACAATAGAAAAGCAATGTCCACAGTGGGCTCTACGTAACAGAGCATCTAAACAATATAGTATTGAAATGTGTGTGTGGTAATTTGAACAAATAAAAGCGTTTAGTATAGAAATTTCTGAGTACAAGTGAGCCAAACAGACAACGTCAAACACTGAGATGTCACCTTTTGATAAAAAAAGAAAAGCATGCATACTGAGTCAGAGCTCACTCACTCAAGGTCTGCAGCACTGTCGATTTTCATGAAGTCCTGTTTGGCACGCAGCAAGATCTCTGGCTCAAGCCTTGGGGTGATATGCAGAGGCGCAGGATAGCGTGGGCAAGGCAGGGGCAGATGGGCATCAGAGGTAGTGCGAAGAAATTAAGCAAACAGGAGAGACACTGAATACAAGCACAGGAGCCCACTCCAACAGGCACTCTCACAGCTACACACTCACATCGACACAGAGTTTTAACAACAGTTAGTGATGGTAAACCCCGATTGGTAAACAGGAACAAGTCGGATAACCCTCCTGCCTCCCCATGATTGGCTTAGTAGCGCAGTTAGCATTGTCCCAGGCAGCTGAGACAGAACCCACCTCCTTCTTAGAGTTTGCAAAGAATAAGATGTACCACTGGAACAGGTTTCAAATGTTGGCTAAAACAGTCAGCTGATTGCTGGAATTAGTTAGCCCACAAAACTAGCATATTGGAAGCTGACAAGCAATGTGTGCATAGGTGAGAGCAACGCAGTGTGTAGGAGCGAGGCGCAGGAAGAGGGGGCAGCTGCGTCTGACCGTCTGAGTTAATGTAAACAGTTGATTTAGCCGACGTTGTGTGTGGAGTTTGTTTGCATTTCCTCACTTAATGTCCTGACTGATTTGCCTCTCCAGGCGGTGCCGTCGCTCCTCCAGCTGCTCGATGGGACTGTCCTCTGGGAACTCGTAGGGCGCGCTTCGCATCTCACTCTCCGTCATGCTGCGTGTGAACAGCTCCTGGTTCAAACACGGGAGGTCATAAAATTTATGGCGTCATAAACAGAAGATCATGTAAATATTAATATACGCAGGGGCATAAGAACGATAGCAGGACTTGCACAAACACTGTACCGTCTGTTACATTTACAGATTAATAATCCTTGATTTTTTTTTTTTTTTTTACATAGGAATCAAAAACTTACTGTATTTTCTAGTTATTTTATATAACAGACCAATACATTTTGAGGAATACATGGCTTTGAATATGTTTTACTAATAAATGTAAAAAGTGAGGGAAACATTTTCACTCAGTCCTCTTTGATCTGATACCCCTAAATAAAACCTAGACAGCTCAAATAATCTGACCTTTATGGACGAGTGGGAAGAAGAAAACCATTGTTAAACAAACAAAGGTGCTGGTTTGCAGTTTATCACAAACCATGTAGGGCAGGAAGATATTCTGCTCAGTCAGGATTAGATTGTATATATTTGGCCTCGTTAAACAATACCATGTAAACACACAGCTCCCATGATGAAATACTGCGGTGGCGAAATCGTGTTGGGAAAAGGTTTTGTTTTTTGGGGGGAAGTTTCTGCAACGATGATAAGAAAGGTGAGTTGATGGCATGAAGTTAAAAAGAGGAAACCTATAAGAAGCTTGAAAGACTTGAAAACAGGACAACGTTTAGCCTTCTGGCAGAAAATCAACACTAACTAGCAAGAGAGACAAATAAAACGGTTCCCATTAAATCCTAAGCATGTGTCAAAGTAGCCCAAAGTTCAGATCTTCAACTGCAAATCGTTGCAGAAACCTGACACCTAAAAGACCATTTCTGTCCCATCTGACTGAGCTACAGCTGTTTCTCAAAGAAAGGGTAAAAGTTTTAGTCTACAGATGTGCATAGATGGTGGAAAAATACCCCCAAAAGAAGCTACAATTGAAATTCAGTTGGTCTCACGGTGCCAAAATCCCAATAAAATGCTCTGAAGTTTCAGGTTTTAACATGACAAGATGTGAAAAGATAAGACAAATAAATATGTTTATAGTGCACTGTTTTCTCAGACTGTCTCCTTAACAGAGCAGCTGCTTTATTTATTAGGTATCATTTTTAATGGCGGAGTATTAAAGTTCAATTGCTGACTGGATGGTGTACTCTTTAAAACTTTGTAATTGTGTTTTTATTATGTAAAGCACCTTGAGTCGCCTTTCTGCTGGAATGTGCTATACAAATAAACTTTACTGATTGATTAAAGAGTCTAAATTTACCAGGAGCTCTTTTAAAATAACACAAACTAAAACTGCTCAATTTTATATGCAGCTCTGGAAAATATTAAGAGCCCTCTCCACTGAACCCCATCGAAAACCTCTTGGTTGTTCCACCAAATATTGATTTCTGAACTCTTCCTGAGTTAAAAAATTTGTTTTGTTGTTTCTAAATGAATACAAACTTGCTTTCTTTGCATTATTTTAGGTTTGAAAGCACTGCATATTTTTTCTTATCTTGACCATTTCTCATTTTCTGTAAATCAGATTTTTGCTTGGAATTTCAGAGACATGTTGTCAGTAGTTCATAGAATAAAAGAGCAATGTTCATTTTACTCAAATATACAGTATATCTATAAAAAGAAGTAAAATCAGATAAACTGATGATTTTGTAGGGGTTTTTTAATTTTTTTCAGGGTTAAAATCTTAATATCACCTCAGCAAGCTCTTTGTACTTTTCCTCCATGGATGTTTGCAGGTTGACTGGGTACTGAGAAAGAGAAACTGGCGTCCCGGGGAGGGATCTCTGGGGCTTGAGGGTCTTGGGTCCCGTCACACCACACAGATCTGAAACAGTACACAGAAAGAGTGAAACATTAGTTAAAAATACAGCTTTAACTAAATGTTCTGTGGAGTAAATTTGAAAACTGCAACTATTTAAAACACATCTTCATTCAACATGATTTAAAGATGTATCATGATTGAAAAATGACCATGTGTCTTAAAAAAAATAGCTAATTGCACTAAATCATATCAATAATGCAAGATAAAAATAGGAAAATATTTTTAGCTTCCTTTTACTAAAGACAGTATTATAATAAAGTCTTCAGAGTAGAAAGAAAAGCAGAAATCCATTAAAGAGTTACAACTTGTGCTTTTGTGTTGCAACAAAAAGACCCCTGTCTAGATTTTTTGTATATAAACCATATTTAAATTTAAAACAAAAGTATGGAGGACTAAGACTACCATGCAGCATAGACCACACAGAAATCCTGTGTGGTCTTTGCATTGACATACATGTTAACACAGATTAACTCCTTCTGATACATCTATAATACTGAACTGGTACCCAGTACAAACAAAACGGTTTACAGGTATTTTAGCCTGTTGACAGCAAAGACCTGTAGCTAAATAAGTGAAAGCAGAAACATAAACTGCCAAAACTAGAGGTATAAATAGAGAGAAATTGCAGTTTGGTTTGCCAAAGATTACAGCGTCTGGAGTTTTAAGTGGAGAAAATTTATTTTAGCAGAGCCAAGTTTGGTTCAGACACCACAGATTAGTCTCAAGTGGCAATTTAAGAAGTTTACATCTTAAAAGTTGAGAACAATGGGTGGTTTAATAACATGGTGTATGAAACTGAAAATGGTTAAAAATGCAAACACAGCAGTCAGTGTTATGCAACTTTAAAAAAAAAAAAAACTCCCTTCATTCCCAACTTTCAGTCTCTAGAACCGTAACTTATTTTTTAATCAAAGAGATGAGAATCAAACTTCCAGTTGTAGCTTTTTTTTTTACCCACATGTAGTTCCTGACATGTGGAAAAGGACAAAAGTTTCCATTTACACTCCAGACTATACCATACATAATCCACTGACACACACTGTTAAGAGTTAGTTTCTGTCTATAGTAATGCATTTTAAAAGACAGGAGCACCACGGTGAAATGGACAAACACAGTAATTCACTCAAGTCTCTGGATTTAGGAGTGGCATGCTCTTGTTTCTCTATAATTGGAGCAATTATTGGTGCCGTGCCTGGGCAAGCGACAATTAGTTTCTGCCATCTGCTGTCTGCCACTAAAGCAGTGGAGCTAGGAGTGAGTAAAGGGGATCTTCATTGTCCACAGTATATTAATGTGGTGTGGCATTTTAATATGAATGTAGACGGGACAAGTAACAATTTCAATATGTGAAACACAAGGCTGTTGCTCTCCATGTGTGTTGATGCATCTGAAAATGTGACGATGGTGTAAATGTGAAGAACTGAAGCACATTTTAAATCTGCTTTCCTTTAAACTTCATAAAAACACAAGGCAATTAAATAATACTGTTACAGGGGTATGAAAAGCCGCTAGAAAATTGCACCACACTTTGAATAATACTGTAATTTTGAGACCAAATTATAAAATTGTTCAGACAAATGTTATTCAAATTTCCTGAATTAAACCGTAAAATAGCAGCGACAGTAATTGTTTAGCTTATATGCACCCTTTTTAAAGAAGAAATTATTTTCAACGCTACAAAGTGAAGACTATCAACAAGGGAAATGCAGCTTAGTTTTTATGCAATTTCCCCAGAAAACATACAGTATATTTATATTGGGACTCCAATTAACATCCGATACAAAACCTTACAGAAAAACAAGATAATCAGGGTACAGAGAATTTGCACATACTAAAAAATATACGGTATTAGATAATCTTAATTTATGACTTAGGGCTTCTCTTTGGAGATTTTTTTAAAGACGGTATGGAAGACATACTGACAGAGCACCTTTATTAATACTTTACATAATGCTTAATGTTGCCCGTTTTATTGCATTTCAGCAAATCTTTGCACAGCCCTACAGTTTGACAGCCATCCTCTCGGTTTGCTCCTGGCGTGATGTTTACTGAGAGTGTTTCTGCCTATTTAGAAGAAAATACCACAGACATTCATCACTGTGACAAAATCATGATACAAATAGGTAACACTGACAACAGTGTCCATCCTTGTGTCACATTCCTGACACTCTGCAAGCCGATATACTCTCATTAAATTTCCCTGGAGCTGGTTCTGCTCTACAGAGTCTTTGTGCAATCCTTTTCTTCTGCAGATGCAAAATCAGAAATGTTGCCATTTCAAATTTGACCTTTTTTAAACACAATTATGTTGAGATTAATGCCATGTATAGACCAGAATTGTGCACATTTTTAATTTTACTTCCATAAATCTATTTTGAAGTCAGAGATTTACAACAACAGTTTCAAATCGTTTTAGTCATATTCTGCAAGATTTTGGATGACTTTCCATCAATTTTATTTTTCTAATTTCTTAACATGATAATGAACCAAATACAGAGGGTGTTCCTACTCAACATTTGAAAGTCCTCTGCTGTGGTTTACAAAAACAACAACCAAGGTTTGTGTGAATTTGACTGGTGGAGCCTTGATTTGCTTCATTTGCATGCGGCTCAGCTCTTTGCACTTTTCATCCAACCTTTTCCAAAAGTACATCCTGTTTGGTTCAAATAGGATTAATTGAGGTATTTGTTGAAATATAAAAAAAACTGTCACAGCTAAATGGTTACAATTCAAGTACCTTCCCACACAACCAAATTAATTTTAACTTTACTGCTTCTTGTAAATACCTTCTGACAAAGGCCCTGTGTTGGTGGACTCTACAGATTTTTTTAAAACAAAACAAACTGAGGTGATTAAAAGCTAAGTTGAAGGCTGAATCCTATTTCCCAGGGTTACCCCTCCTCCCATCCTTCGCCACATAATTGAGGAAATGGTTTCAACATCCCACAGAGAAATGGCACACTCCTTCAAAAAGCTGCTTCTTCATCAATTCTCACTCAGTTTGCATGCATTTATGCATAACTTAATATGCATATATAGGTCACATAATCACAAAGATTGTATGATTAAACCTTAAGCAGATATCAGTGTGCAATATTTTTTTATACTAGAAATATTAATATAATAACGGAAAAACTCTCAAATGTAGTTCTCTAACTAATTACAAACATTTAAGCTGTTTTTATACTTACTAACAATAATAAATTGTGACACCAGAAACAATACTTTAGATGAGGGATGAGATGCAAGTTAGAGGGCAAAGAGTGAGGATTTGGGGTAAAATGGGTCTCAGGCTACAACTATTAGTTAAACTTTTATAAACTACATGCAAATTTCTGTGCAGCAAAGGTTTTCTTTAAAGTATAATTTGATTCAATCAAGCTTCTTAAATGGTGTGTTTAAATATTTTCTTTTAGAACCCAAACAAAAGACTATTGATGTGTGGTCCAATGAGTACATGGTTAGTTCCTGTTTTGAAAAAAAAATACAGTTTCAGGACAGAAATTAGGGCAGAAATTGGAATAATAAGTTGCTACAACACATAACCAGGTTTGTTTTTGTTACATGTATTGTTTAGTTATGCAAGCTGAAGACATTTAATCAGTTTAAATCATGAGTATAATAATTGAGAGAAACAAATTACATGAAGGCTGCCGGATCTGCTGTGCTGCTGAACTGGACGGGATAAAAGAGGACATTGAGAAACGTCAGAAAAAACCCACAAAAAAAAAAACTCTGTGTATAGAGTCACAGCCCCAAACTAATTTATTTTGGTTTACTGCCTGGTGATGGCGAGAGAAACTCCAGTAAAAGTTTTTGTAAGTCTTTACAGACTTTAGTCATGAGAGGCAGAATGAGGACACACGCTTCAGGTGTTCCTTAGCAACCAACGCTCACTGAGAATAAACCTCTGTTTTGCATCCACGACTTGACCGCATCATCAATTTTCATCAAGATGAAAAAAAAAGAAAAAAGATTAGACTTCTAGAGCATCATTTTATCACTTTACATAAAAATAATATACTAAACTCTGCCCAAGGGGAAAGTATTTTAGTACGAAAGGAAAAATGAATAAGCTAATTGTCCATTTGGGCCTTTAGATCAGATAAACAAACATGTGAGACAGATGGCAGCTCGTTAACACAGCAGCATCAGAAGCAGGAGAAGGTCAGTGGATTCAGGTGGACTGAAAAGTGAGAGCTCAGCGGTACACAGTGTTTCCTACAGGCTGCCTGAGGGGCAAAGTGGTGATGAAGACATGAGTGTCAGTTTCAGACAACAACACAGCCTAACTGTCTGGTTTGATTCAGGACCCTAAAGTCTTAAATGTTTAAATTCTACAAATGTTGCATGGTAATAAATTGTCTCAGAAATTTTTGCAATAAACAGTGGATCTAAAATTTTTTATTTTTTTTTAAATAGGAACAAAACCAAAACATTAAATAAAATTCATTATAAAGTCATGCAGAAAATGTTCATGTTAATCATCAGAATGGAAAATATTGAGGTCATTTTAATATACCTACAAACATTCACCAACTACACTTTATATAAAGATCAAATTTACAGAAACACATCAATGTGATAATGCTGTCTTTGTTCTTTCACTTCTCTGTTTCTTTAGCTCTTCTTCCAGGTTTCTGTGTTGTCATCTTATTCCAATACACAGCGACTCTTTCTGGACCCTCATCTGTCACCACAAGCTTGTCAGTGCAACATTTTTAAACGACAAGCACCAGTTCACAGTGAACTGCTAAAACTCCTACTAACGTAAGAGTCACAACAGCAAGCGCTTCATTACAAAAGGTACTGTTTGTGATTGTTGATTGTAAGCTACAGTACCTTTATTTGCCTGTCTTGTCCTGAACTCACAGTCTCCGTTATGGCAGCAGTGGCCTTGTTTGAGCTCTTGCGGGATGCTGGGACATGTAAGTAGGCCTGGGACGGCCGATGGACCCTCCCCCGCTGGTACAGTGGAAGATAGAAAGAATGCCAGCAAACAGAGAGACCGAACACTCTGGAGACACAGCGCTGCTCTGACACCGGGATCTCACAGCTCTCCTCCTTTTGTCTCTGCTGCTGTAAGTGTCGCCGCCTTCTGAGCGCTGCTGAGGCAGTTTCCGCCCCCCCTCTCTTCCTCTCTATCCCCCTGATTCTGTGTCACAGCTGCTTCCTGGATCGCACCGGTTTACAGTGCATGAACAGCACAGCCTTCAAGCTCCCGGATTTAAATACTGGGTTGATGCATACCACGTGGCAAGAAAGGGGAAGGGCCAGGGAGTACTGCATCATGCTCTATTGTGCTGTAAAATGGAGATGGAGCCGGGATAAGTAGCCACTCCTACTTCTCCTCCTCCTCCCACCTCTTTTTCACAAGGCTTCAATTATCTCACGACTCCAAAGCTGCACAAAAAACTGATATCAGTGTTATTTATTTTAGCTGATGACTTTGTTGCACTGTTACCGCTTGCTTTTGTTTTCTAGGGTTTGTGAAACTCTAAAATGCCTCTCAGTATCACATGACGCTGCTATGAAATCAGTCACACTCTGTGGAAAATCTCAGCAATTTCATAAGTGAGAGTCATTTGCAATCACGTTAACATGGAGATCAGATTATTTACACACTTCCTCCCATGTTTCTTCTTTAATCACATGATGCCCAGAAAGCAGCTTCTTTCTCATCTCAAATGACAAATACTTTACTGTAACTTACAGCAGCTTATCTTTATTTACTGAGCATCTTACAGGCAATTAGAGCTAGTAAGACATTAAAGAAATCAACACTAGTAACGCATCTTAGAAATTCAATTGCTAGCAAACAATATTTAAAATAAATTTAAAACCCGTAACTATCACTAAAACATAAATTAATTAAAAAAATTCAGATTCATCAAGGCCCTGAATCTAAGAAATAAACAATTTTTGTGCAACACTGTAATGCAGCCAGTCAACCACACAGGAAAAGTTGACAGAAAGGCTGATGCGCTTTTAGTCGGTGACATTTACAAACTATCACAGAAAATGGTAAGGCTAAGAGAGGAGGAGTCACTCATAAGGTATTCAGTGTTGAATGTATTTATGGCTTTTCAGAAAACAAAGCAACAACAGAGTGAGGTTTCATATCAGATACATACACACACTTTATTACAACTGAAAAAATATACTGTATATATATGATTTTTAAAGATCCAAGGTTTAATTTAGAAAAGAAGATCAAGTGAATCTCAAATTCAAAGATTAAGGTTGATTGTCTTGAACAGTGCTTAGCAAAATGCAGCCGAGTAGAACTGTTTCAGTATTTGGAAGATAATGACCTTTTAAGAAACGCAAAGATATAAGTCCCTGGTAAACAAACTCTTAAAAGAGAATCTGAGACATCCTGCTATAAAACTGGCAAAGAAATGGCAATACAAACTGCACAGACTAGGAAAACAGTACTTTTAGTCATTTTTGTGCAAAACTCGGGCAAAACAGTTTTTAAAAATGTTCCTCTTCTCAGTTCAAATATTTAAAAGTTGGTGTGTTTTAGTAGAGGATGAGCTGCAGTATGCAAATCCAAACACACAGATTAAACGTATTTACATACATTTTCTATACTAATACCACCTGCACTTATTGTTCATTTGTCTAACATAAAGCAATAATTTTCTACAAAATAGTAGCAGAACTAACTTGTACACAATCTGCACAACGTATCAAATTACAGTTGTTGTCACAATTGAAAGGCAATTATATTTTAATTCCTGGGAATGTCATGTCATGCTAATGATATATTTATACCTAGTTGAGTGGACTTTCAATGGTCTTAAAGTCTAAACATGATTTAAGTTTTAGTGATCAAGACATGATTGTAACACTTTATTTGACAGGGTGTGCATAAGACTGACATGACACTGTCATAAACATGACATGACACCGTCATAAACATGACATGACACTGTCATAAACATGACATAACACTGTCATAAACATGACATAACACCTGTCATAAACATGACATAACACTGTCATAAACATGACATGACACCTGTCATAAACATGACATGACACCTGTCATAAACATGACATAACACTGTCATAAACATGACATGACACCTGTCATAAACATGACATGACACTGTCATAAACATGACATAACACTGTCATAAACATAACATAACACTGTCATAAACATGACATGACACTGTCAAACATGACATGACACCGTCATAAACATGACATGACACTGTCATAAACATGACATAACACCGTCATAAACATGACATGACACCGTCATAAACATGACATAACACTGTCATAAACATGACATGACACTGTCATAAACATGACATAACACATGACATAACACTGTCATAAACATGACATGACACTGTCATAAACATGACATAACACTGTCATAAACATGACATAACACCTATCATAAACATGACATAACACCTGTCATAAACATGACATAACACTGTCATAAACATGACATAACACCTGTCATAAACATGACATGACACTGTCATAAACATGACATGACACCTGTCATAAACATGACATAACACCTGTCATAAACATGACATGACACTGTCATAAACATGACATGACACCTGTCATAAACATGACATAACACCTGTCATAAACATGACATGACACTGTCATAAACATGACATAACACTGTCATAAACATGACATGACACTGTCATAACCATGACATAACACTGTCATAAACATGACATGACACTGTCATAAACATGACATAACACTGTCATAAACATGACATGACACCGTCATAAACATGACATGACACTGTCAAAAACATGACATGACACTGTCATAAAGATGACATAACACATGACATAACACTGTCATAAACATGACATGACACCTGTCATAAACATGACATAACACTGTCATAAACATGACATGACACCTGTCATAAACATGACATAACACCTGTCATAAACATGACATGACACTGTCATAAACATGACATAACACTGTCATAAACATGACATGACACTGTCATAAACATGACATGACACCTGTCATAAACATGACATAACACCTGTCATAAACATGACATGACACCGTCATAAACATGACATAACACTGTCATAAACATGACATGACACTGTCATAAACATGACATAACACATGACATAACACTGTCATAAACATGACATGACACTGTCATAAACATGACATAACACATGACATAACACTGTCATAAACATGACATGACACCTGTCATAAACATGACATAACACCTGTCATAAACATGACATGACACTGTCAGAAACATGACATAACACTGTCATAAACATGACATGACACTGTCATAAACATGACATGACACTGTCATAAACATGACATGACACTGTCATAAACATGACATAACACTGTCATAAACATGACATGACACCGTCATAAACATGACATGACACCGTCATAAACATGACATAACACTGTCATAAACATGACATGACACTGTCATAAACATGACATAACACATGACATAACACTGTCATAAACATGACATGACACTGTCATAAACATGACATAACACTGTCATAAACATGACATAACACCTGTCATAAACATGACATAACACTGTCATAAACATGACATGACACCTGTCATAAACTTGACATGACACCTGTCATAAACATGACATAACACTGTCATAAACATGACATGACACCTGTCATAAACATGACATAACACCTGTCATAAACATGACATGACACTATCATAAACATGACATAACACTGTCATAAACATGACATGACACTGTCATAAACATGACATAACACATGACATAACACTGTCATAAACATGACATGACACCTGTCATAAACATGACATAACACCTGTCATAAACATGACATGACACTGTCATAAACATACATGACACTGTCATAAACATGACATAACACATGACATAACACTGTCATAAACATGACATGACACCTGTCATAAACATTACATAACACTGTCATAAACATGACATGACACCTGTCATAAACATGACATAACACTGTCATAAACATGACATACCACTGTCATAAACATGACATAACACCTGTCATAAACATGACATGACACTGTCATAAACATGACATAACACTGTCATAAACATGACATAACACCTGTCATAAACATGACATAACACTGTCATAAACATGACATGACACCTGTCATAAACATGATATAACACTGTCATAAACATGACATAACACCTGTCATAAACATGACATGACACTGTCATAAACATGACATAACACTGTCATAAACATGACATAACACTGTCATAAACATAACATAACACTGTCATAAACATGACATGACACTGTCATAAACATGACATGACACCGTCATAAACATGACATGACACTGTCATAAACATGACATAACACCGTCATGAACATGACATGACACCGTCATAAACATGACATGACACCGTCATAAACATGACATAACACTGTCATAAACATGACATGACACTGTCATAAACATGACATAACACATGACATAACACTGTCATAAACATGACATGACACTGTCATAAACATGACATAACACTGTCATAAACATGACATAACACTGTCATAAACATGACATAACACCTATCATAAACATGACATAACACCTGTCATAAACATGACATAACACTGTCATAAACATGACATAACACCTGTCATAAACATGACATGACACTGTCATAAACATGACATGACACCTGTCATAAACATGACATAACACCTGTCATAAACATGACATGACACTGTCATAAACATGACATGACACCTGTCATAAACATGACATAACACCTGTCATAAACATGACATGACACTGTCATAAACATGACATAACACTGTCATAAACATGACATGACACTGTCATAACCATGACATAACACTGTCATAAACATGACATGACACTGTCATAAACATGACATAACACTGTCATAAACATGACATGACACCGTCATAAACATGACATGACACTGTCAAAAACATGACATGACACTGTCATAAAGATGACATAACACATGACATAACACTGTCATAAACATGACATGACACCTGTCATAAACATGACATAACACTGTCATAAACATGACATGACACCTGTCATAAACATGACATAACACCTGTCATAAACATGACATGACACTGTCATAAACATGACATAACACTGTGATAAACATGACATGACACTGTCATAAACATGACATGACACCTGTCATAAACATGACATAACACCTGTCATAAACATGACATGACACTGTCATAAACATGACATGACACCGTCATAAACATGACATGACACCGTCATAAACATGACATAACACTGTCATAAACATGACATGACACTGTCATAAACATGACATAACACATGACATAACACTGTCATAAACATGACATGACACTGTCATAAACATGACATAACACATGACATAACACTGTCATAAACATGACATGACACCTGTCATAAACATGACATAACACCTGTCATAAACATGACATGACACTGTCAGAAACATGACATAACACTGTCATAAACATGACATGACACTGTCATAAACATGACATAACACTGTCATAAACATGACATGACACTGTCATAAACATGACATAACACTGTCATAAACATGACATGACACCGTCATAAACATGACATGACACCGTCATAAACATGACATAACACTGTCATAAACATGACATGACACTGTCATAAACATGACATAACACATGACATAACACTGTCATAAACATGACATGACACTGTCATAAACATGACATAACACTGTCATAAACATGACATAACACCTGTCATAAACATGACATAACACTGTCATAAACATGACATGACACCTGTCATAAACATGACATGACACCTGTCATAAACATGACATAACACTGTCATAAACATGACATGACACCTGTCATAAACATGACATAACACCTGTCATAAACATGACATGACACTGTCATAAACATGACATAACACTGTCATAAACATGACATGACACTGTCATAAACATGACATAACACATGACATAACACTGTCATAAACATGACATGACACCTGTCATAAACATGACATAACACCTGTCATAAACATGACATGACACTGTCAGAAACATGACATAACACTGTCATAAACATGACATGACACTGTCATAAACATGACATAACACTGTCATAAACATGACATGACACTGTCATAAACATGACATAACACTGTCATAAACATGACATGACACCGTCATAAACATGACATGACACCGTCATAAACATGACATAACACTGTCATAAACATGACATGACACTGTCATAAACATGACATAACACATGACATAACACTGTCATAAACATGACATAACACCTGTCATAAACATGACATGACACTGTCATAAACATGACATGACACTGTCATAAACATGACATAACACATGACATAACACTGTCATAAACATGACATGACACCTGTCATAAACATTACATAACACTGTCATAAACATGACATGACACCTGTCATAAACATGACATAACACTGTCATAAACATGACATACCACTGTCATAAACATGACATAACACCTGTCATAAACATGACATGACACTGTCATAAACATGACATAACACTGTCATAAACATGACATAACACCTGTCATAAACATGACATGACACTGTCATAAACATGACATAACACTGTCATAAACATGACATAACACCTGTCATAAACATGACATGACACTGTCATAAACATGACATAACACTGTCATAAACATGACATGACACCTGTCATAAACATGACATAACACTGTCATAAACATGACATAACACTGTCATAAACATGACATAACACCTGTCATAAACATGAAAGTGTCTTTATGAATGTCTATGACTGTTGTCATGACGTGTCATTCGGTAAATAACACTTTTAATGCAAAGTTGCTTTAAAAGTTGCTTTGAAAGTCCATTAAAAGTGCCAACTTTGCATTAAATGTCTTTATTTACAAAATAATACAAAGTTGGCACTTTTAATGAACATTTTAAAGCAACTTTGCATTAAAAGTGTCATTATTTACCGAATTACACTTCATGACAACAGTCACAGGCATTCATAAAGACTCCTTCATGTTTATAATAGGTGTTATGTCATGTTTATGACAGTGTCATGTCAGTCTTATGCACACTTGTCAAAAAAAGTGTTACCGACATGATAATGGTGGAGAGAAGAAGGGACAATCTGGGTCAATATTCAACAATAAACCTTTTATGACAAAGTTGTTTTAAAGAAAACAAGTTAAAACATTTAGACTTAAATAAAAAGAAAATTTGAATGAAAGGCAGTATTGCGAGTCGTGTTATTATTTGCGACCTCTACACGACTTCCACTATTATTACTTCTCAGCACATCCTTTTCCCCAGATGCCTATCAGCAGCACCAGAGAGAAACTCTACACAACTCGTCCCTCCCTATTTTAAAGAGCCGGCTTTACTGTCGACGACCCTGCTCAACAACTCTAATCTCCATGTCGGGAGCCAAATTCCCACGAGAAAAATAGGACAAACATTCACAAAAAATGTTTCCCTAGTATTCATAAACATGTATCTACTTTGTAATTTGTCAACCAGGAAAATGTTCATGTGATAACAGAGAAACATTCAAAAACAAAACATAGATACAACTCTCATTGTCCCATACCAATCATCTGGGATTATTCTGACAGTATTTTCTGTCAGCTCAGCTCTCATCATATCTGAATATAGCAGAGCTACTCTGTTACTTGACACTGTTAGCATTTAACACTGTACTTGTAACTTATACTTGTTCGATTCTTATGCTGCAAGAGGTCAATATCCCATCTCAGAGATAAAACCCCACTTAAGGATGACATCCAGGAACAACAAGAGGTAAAATGCTTCTCTGTTTTCTTTTTTTTATGCCTGCGTTATTTGCTTGTCTGGTTAAAAAATTAAAATGTGTTGCTTCCAGGTCAGTTTAGATCTTGGTTATTTTGTATCCTGTCTCCCATACCAGTCCCGGTTGGACAGCAATTATTTAAGGAATTGCAAAACATATTAACTTTCTTTGTATGTAAATATTATTGATACATTTAGGAGATAAATAATAATAAAATGCTTAAACCTTTACTGTAATAGATTTTGACTCTATTTTAACAAAGACATTGCTTTACACACCAATTACACACGACTTTTTATTGAACAATGACAGAATAATCCATTAGAATTTGTGTTTGAAATTTTGACTGAAAAAAACAATTTACACATTCACCTAAACATCATTAATGTCAAAAAATTACATAAAATTTTGTGTGATCCCCATTTGGCCCAACAATTTATAAATAATCAAAGTATGTTTACCATTTATTGGTGTTACAAAACTACATTTTGCTGCAGAACATTGTGCAAATGAAGTAGATAAACGACTCAACCTTACACCCCACATATTATAGAACTAAACAGACACTAAAACCTACAAAATAGCAAACGGAGGAAATGGAGAAAAATAAACGCAAATACTGCAAAAAGTAAGGTATGAAAATATTTAAAATGAATGTGTAACGTATCTTAAGTTTACAGAATTAGAAAAAAATAGTAAAAAGTGAAGTTCTAAATAATTGCTGCACACCTATTTGCACCTGCATGTCTTACTCACACATAAACATTATAACTCTTTCGATCTTATAATATCTGTGGAACTTGCATGATTTTTTTTTTCTCACAAAGCCAGCGTGGTCACAGAGATCAGTCACTGCAGGCGATTGTGGCAGACAATAGACTTGGTGAGCTCAGAAGCTAATAAAAAGTAAGCCAGCGACCAAACATCAGCTGACGCTGGTTAGTCTCTGATCGAATGAGGAGGATTAAATGAAAGAGGATCTCTGCTAGGAGCAACACTGGGAGCACAAAGCGGAGTACTTAACTGTGTCTAACCAGTGAAATACATCATAATCACGCAGTGCTGCTGTTCATTTAGCAAATTACCTCAGTGAGAGTTTTCAGATGTTCCTGATGTTGAGTCTACCTGCTGTGAGTTTTTGTGAACAATGCTTGTGTTTGTTTTGAGAGCATACTGGTGGCTCTGGGCTATCTGGAGGCTCTCAGCAAACAAAAGTCCACCTGTTGGTGGTGTGAGAGATTTCATGGCCTTGATTCCCAGCTCTACAAAATCCCTTTTCCAGCCATGTTACATGGAAAGCAACTGAGCTATTATTAGCAGAAAAAAGCCCAGGAATTTTCCACCCAAACACAGGAAGATTTGGTCATCGCTTCATGTCTGACCGCAGGACGGCCAGAGAAGTGGAGACACTGACAACCAGCGACTTGTTTAACACTGATGTGCTGAAAATACAACATTTTCATGTCAGATGTCTCCCTCTAGCTGTAAAAAGCTATAAGATCTTAGAAAATAAACAAGAATTTAGCAGGCAACTGCCATTTTTACCGCTGAACAGAGAAATATTTGAATGTTTTCTGCAGTTTGATGTTCACACACTCAATCAGTAAATGTTCAGAAAGGTTTACAGCAAAAATCAAACTGACCGCATGTTAACGGGGGTTTGATGGGATATTGAAAAAAGGACATTAGAAAAAGCCACTTTGTTTATTTCATGTAACAAGTTTTGTTTTCAAGACTGGCTTCTTCATGCACAACCCCTTGCCAAGATAAAGCTTCACACTGTTCCTGAGGACTTTTTGTTAATCGTGCTTTTATATATCTTCAATTCAGTTTATTATATAGTGCCATTGTACAAAAAGTTATTGCATCCAAGTAGGCCTATGATAATCGATCAATCAAATTTTATTTGTATAGCACATGTCAGCAACAAGGCATTTCAAAGTGCTTTACATCATATCAAACACAGAAACACAATGCAACATAGAATCAACAATCAAAACACGACATTAAGCCAGGTTCCATCAATAAATTTGTAATTGATTACGTTTCAAATACAATCCTAAACAGGTGGGTTTTTAGTCCAGTCTGCATCCATAAAAGGTTTACCTGTTACACTCTTACTGTGTTATATGGAACAAAATACCTATTGCTATTTTTATTCCCGCTCACAATCACAGTTTAAAACGATGCAGACAGCATTTTAATGCGCTTCTGGCACAAGGCTCCGTACATCTCTTTCACGGAATTTCGAGAAGGGACTCACAAATTTTTGTGCAATTCTATGGTACCTGTTAGTGTCTAGAATTTACAGGGTTTGTGTTACGCACAGTGACCCTCAGTCACTTGCCGTTTTTCTTTCAAAATTATTGTCCAAATTTTGTTGGACAATAAATTGTTCCACTAACTATTGTGATAAACGATAATATTGATGTTTTGACACCATTTCAAGTGACAAATTGATAATGGCATAATAATGAAAGTTTGCCCTCTGAAAGACCAATAAATTTTAATTTTGTAAAAAAAAAAAAAAAAAAAATAACACTTGAAACTGGATATGGAAGAAAAATAAGTATCATTCTTAACCAAACTAAATGACAACATCTACTTGTGGATGAAAAGTGTTTTATTGAAGAATTTTCACACAACAAAATTTTGTCCTATCCAATCTTAAAATAATAATAAATCTCCAAAATAAACCATGATAACCAAAAAAATTTATGAAATGGAAAAACAACATAAGTAAAATGGACTATGATGTCTATATAAACATGATAATAATCCAAATTGAAAAAAGTATCAAGCTCATTTTAACTTATCACGAAGTTAATCAATTAATTGGTTATTGCAGCAGGCTTAAATCTTTTAGCGCTGTAGCACAATTTAACTTTCCGATGACGACTCCGATTCGATGTAAGCTGCAGTTCCAGCTAATTGCAGACGTCAAACAGCGCAAGAAGGACGGAAACGTTTACAAGAGCTTTTAGGGAGCTGAGACAAGTAAAAACGTACTGCATATGTATAATTTAAGAGACAAAGACCTCAAATGAAAGGGAATGTGTATGTTTAATAAATGAACCAGAACAGAGGAAAACTGCAGGAACAGCTGGACAATCGTATATTTTGGGATGACTTAAAGTGAACCTCAACACCGCCTTCCTTCGAAGGAATTTTAATCTGCAGCTGCCTTTATACCAGAAGACTTGTTTATGTCTGTAGATCAAGATAAACCTCATAAACAGGATACACAAAAGATGTAGCGTAGTAGAACTAAATACTTTGTTTAGAAACGCCGACGTTGATGACTCGGGGTTCATGACTTGTTTACAACTCCATGCTCACAACAGCGACAGTAGATGATGTTTACAACAGTAATTTGTTGTCAGAGGGCAAGCAGGTTGATGTGGTCAGAAGAGAGAAGTGACCCAGATCTGGTGCTCAAAACAGACTGCGAGAAGCAGAGGACCCAGCCAAGCGGCTAATTGAGAGGACTTAAATGACTGCATGGCTGGAGAGACTTCTAAGTTATTTATTACTGCGCCAAGCACAGGCTTCCTCAGCAAATTTCATAAAATGTCTGTCAGAGGGAGTTACTGCTTCAGATATGCAGTTGCATCCCTCCAAACAGGAAAGCTGCACAACACTAAGACATCAACCAGTTTCGAGACAAGTTCATTTTTACATGAAATGACCTTTTATATAATTATCACTATACTGGAGGGACAGTTTCTGCTAAAAAGACCAGTTAGCTTACAGCTATAGTAATGGAGCTACGATCCCTTATTAATGGCTGCCACATTCAAGATGTGACATTAAGTCGGAAATCTTAATGTGTACAAGAACATTGAATGTTAAATGCCTCTCTTTGGAATCTTGCCAGAAAGTTTAAATATTTCTAACAGAATAAAAACTTCTCAAAACTGTAACACATATTTTAGTACAAACTATATTGTTCTAATTCTAACATCTCCCTTAAGTATCTCGCATAACATGGCTCTTACTTTCTAATTCTAATGGCTGTATTTTCATTTAATAGAAGGATTTCATGTTTGAGAGCTTAAATGTGAAAATGCTTCAGCCAGGAGATTTTGTCTGCAACATTTGAATACCTTCTTTCTCTCTGGGTTTGAAAAATCTTGCAGAAACCCCCTAAAGAAAAATCCATGTTTATTATTGGCTGTCTAGTGTGACAGTGCTGCACGTTTACTAAAACTGGCTTCTGATTGGCTGATCAGGGCCTTATGAAGACTCCTCCCCCAGAAGCAGCATGAACAGAAACAAGCTTTACCCATCTGAGTCAGCAATAAGACTGATCAACTACTTAACTTTTTTGTTGTTTTGTTTTTTCCTGTAATGTGCTTATTCTGGTTGACATTTGTTAAGAGTATACCTGGATTTTTAATCCAAAGTGAGGAGCATCTGTACACCCTAAAAACCAGCATCAGAAACAAGTATCAGAAGATACAAGGCCAGCTTGTCTTTGCAGGAATGACCAACCCCAAATAGCACATAATATAGTAGATGTAAGTTAAAAACTACTTAATATTTTACCAAAATTAAAAAACAAAAGCGCAAAATTAATATACAATATTTCTAGCAACTACTTCAGAGACAGACAGATCATTTTATGCGAATGACATAGAAACCATCTGACCAAAACTAAACTAAAATCTAAGTGTTCACAAATAAATTAAATAAGTTTAACCTGTTATTTCAAGCATTTATCAGCTAGTCATATTACAATTAATTATAACTCATTGTGTAAATGTAAATGTCCTCTCCCCTCTCTCCCGTTTTAAGTGTTTTAGCATTTTCAGGATAACATTGTAAATAAGAAATTGCTCTTTATATTAATCAACAAGCATCTATTAAAAGATTAAAAGTTTAGATTTGGTTTAATACTGAATTATGTACAGACAGTCTTTGCAGCAGTTCCTGCAGAGTCACACATGCTGAATATTAAACATCAGCCAAAAACAAACTGCCTTTACATCAAATACAAGAACCAACATTAAGTTACGAAGGGGAATCCCATATTTGCAAACTCATTTCCTAAGCTGGAAAGCATAAAAACCTGCATGCTAACATAACATGCATCCGTGTCACTGACTCCACCCCACAGTAACAACTGATACTTCCTGCACTCTCTCTGTGGGACCACCTTTCATCAACACTCACCGGGGCTGGTGTTGCTCTTCAGGCTCCCTCTTTTGGGAGTCTGGGATTTAGGTTTACTCTTCCCTTGTCCATTGCTGTTGGAGGTGGAAGATGACATCCTAGCACCCAAGTTCCTGTTACTACAGGAGCAGAGCGAGTCTGAGCTGTGAAGTGACCAGCAGAGGGGAGCATCCGCTCTGATGCTGGAGCTCTGTCTCATGGTGGGGCAGGGGAAAAGCAGGACCCATGCTGAGCTGCTCACAGCTCTGCTGCAAAGTTGGCTCCACCTCCTTCCGGCCAGCAGCGGGTCAGCAGGCGAGCAGCACAGCGACGCACTAAAAGGACGCCCAAGGCTTTCCCCGATCCTGCGGGGGACCATCCTCCTTGGTTGCCTTAGCAACCAGGGAATGAGCTTCCTGTAGCCAACGTGGTGAAATACAACCACAGAAGAGGCCATTGCAGAAGAAGGTGTGCTGCTAGCATGACAGCCAGCAATCCTGGTAACCAACTTGTACCCCAGCAGCTCAGAGCCAAGGTGAGTGGAGGACGAAAGTTTTCCACTTGTCTAAACTTAGAAGTTAGATCCACTTGGTATCATAAGAATCCCCCCGTTAGCCAAGAGAAGAAGGAGATTTAGATGAACAGCAGGAGATGGAGGGGAAAAAGCGCCAAAGACAACAAACAGAACAGAGAGGATAAGCTTAGAAACCGGCTTAGTATGTAAGCTAACCGGCGAGGTCTGCGTCTCTTTCCTGCTGGAAACTTCTGAGGGAAGCCAGGCAGCTGAAACGCAGACAGCACAGGCCCTCCTGACTGGGCGTTTTATAAATAGGGACAGCCAATGCACAGAGAGGGACAGTAACACAACCTGTGACAGGCTACACGCTACATGCACAACTTTCTAGGAACATAATTGATCACACTGCTTGTCCAAATGAGTATGTCCGCATGTCAAAGCAAATTTAGAAATAAACCTTCACTGATTGACTAGATTTCAAATCAATTCATTCTGATTACATAACGTCATTACGGGACGCTATGCAAAAACAAACAGCTCCAGTTTAAATCCAGTTACATCTAATAAAGCGATACCGATTTATTTCAATGCAAATTTGTGTTTTCATCAGTTCAAACCATCGTATAAAATGTATAGTTGTCATTCACACAGCAGCAAACCACAAACAGCAGCCTGGGATAATGTTATCTGTAATCTTATCAGCCCACTCCAAAACTTGTTACGCAAGACGGAGGACTTTCAAGAATCCAAACTAGTGATGACAGGATTACTCAGCTCTTAAAAATGTTTCATTGAATCAGTGACTTGAGAATCTGGGGCATGAAAAACCTAAAACAGGTAAAGATCCCCACCTAGTGGTAAGCAAAATAATGCAACTATTTTGCACTAGGAGAACTTGTTTCTCTTTTACAGCCAAAATTTCCTGAAATTAATAAATATTAATGCCAGTGGCCCTGTCTTCAACTTACTTGCAATGTGGATAAATCACCCAGGAAGAGGAATTTCACTGTTCAATATCTATGTTAAAGCTCTGTTCATCTGTAGTCACAGCCCAGGCATTCACATTGTGTTTGCACACAGCCTCAAAAGTGTAAACACAGACAACCACTTCCTTTATATAAACTCCAGATCTGCAGTATTAATTAGACAAAGTAGAAATTTACCAATACAGTGATTTATGATTCATCTAGGACAGCTTCAACAAACTTTCTAACGTGTAGAATAGTCTACATAAACTATTCTACTTAAACTATTTTAAGTAGATGTCAAACAGGCTTCTATAGACAAAAATGATACATAAAATAATCCTTAAATATATAGCTTCAGAAAAGCTCTAACAAGAAACCTTTGAGCTTTATTGTCTGACCAAGTCAAAGATCAATCCTCAATATTGTTGTCAACATTAAAAAAAATGTTTTTGGGTGTCTGCAGCCTTTTATAAAATCTGACCTAGTTTTCAGAGACAACTCACCATCTGGTGCAACAGCAACAGCAAAAACAAATCAAACACACACACACAGGCCTAATTTCATCTTAAATAAAAAAGCAAACTACCCTTTTATTAGTGAACACAGTAAATACTCACATTCTTAGGCCTGTAGGACTCAGAAGGGTTTCATCACCAAGTAGCTCCTCAGTAGCTTTTTCTCTGCTTGGTCAGGATTTGTGAGCACACATTCTTTTGCTAAGAATGAGACCACTGTGCGTATCACTGCATGCTGATGAGTCTTTTTTTTTTTTACCCTTCTAGAGCACAGCCAGTGAAATTCAGTGTCTTACTTGCAGAGGCCAAAAGCCAGGAGAGGAAAAAACTGTTTGCTTTCTTTCTGCAAACTGCCTCTCCGCAAATATTTCTGAAATGTGAAAAAAAAACTATTGGGCCTTGCCAAATGTAAGCCTGTTGTATTGTTTGTTTTTTTTTTCTAAAACCTAGCCTTGATTTGTTATTATTCCTGATTCTGCCAGTCGTTACTGGCTGCAAGCCAAACTAGCTTGTAAGAGTTTCTAGCAAATGTTGTTTTAGAAATCAAAGAAGTTCAACAAGTCAAATGCTTGTAAGTTTCAAAGTATTTGGACAGACTTACGCACTTTAAACTCCAGTCAGATTTAGGTTTAAAGTATTTTTTAATATATATATTTTACCAACATGTTTCTTCTGACTGGAGGTAATGTTAACATTTTGGAGTGGATCTGATAGACAATCTGTAGAAGGAGTTAACAATTATGAGGTGAAGAAGGTCTTCCTACCTCAAATACTTACAACTCATCAAAAAATACATAAAAAGCAACCCAAAAAAGCAGCTCAGTTATTATAACAAGGGGACTGGCTGCTGTTTTATTTCAATAACTGTCCTACTAATTATTGAGATGAGTATAAATGTACCGTATTTTCCGCACTATAAGGCGCACCGCATTATAAGGCGCACCTTCAATGAATGGCCTATTTTAAAACTTTTTTCATATATAAGGCGCATAGAATAGACGCTACAGTAGAGGCTGGAGTTACGTTATGCATCCATTAGATGGAACTGCGATAAAGGGAATGTCCACAAAATAGTCATATAGGTCGGTCAAACTTTATTAATAGATTACAAACCAGCGCCGTTCATTCCCAAAATGAACAGCTGTTGCTTCCTCCACTTCCGCACCATTGGTTGTTCATGTTAAATTCTCTGGCTGCTGCTCTATGGGCTCTTTGCACCTCAGCTTCCTCGTTCAGGGAAACGCGGCTCAATCTTTTCCAATCTATTGAAAAAGGCTCTTGCAGGGCTTGTCCAAGGTAACAATTAATGATGTACATCGAGCCGAAGCCCCGACAAGTAGCTGGATAAAGGTTTCAAGATGTTCGCCTCGTTATACACAGATACAAAGGTGAGTTTTACTTTCTTTAAACTTTGTGGCTAACATTAGCTTTAGCTTATGCTAGACATTTTTCTCGTAAAAATGTGCTATTTAAGTATCTAAACATTTTTCATCCATTCTAACGGACAATGTTTTTACCTTATGTTCAAGTATATTACGTGGTTTATTGTCGTTAGTGTCAGAGACCAAGTAACGGGGATTTTACGGTTCAGGCTTTTTGCTTCTGAAGCACAACAAGCTCAGCTTAACAGCTTAACTAGCTTAACAGTTTTAGTTCAGCTGACTGTTCAGGTTTAAAGTTGTTGCTTTTAGTAAAATATGGCCGTGTTTCTTAAGGTCTCCGTGTTATTTCGCTTTATTAGTTTTGCATGCTTCTTGTGAAGCAGGACGGTGTTTACAGTGGTTTGTACAGGCGGATCAGTTGCTCGGCTGTCTGGCTCTGGTCTGCTCTCTGCTTCCCATAAACTCTTTCAGGCTGAATAGAGAAGTGATTCCATGGAAATAACACAGGAGGCTCCTTTACCTTCTGCTTTAGGCTGAAGAAGTTGATCCAGAGTGAAGTGAAGGCTGTAAACTTTGCTGTGCGGCCTTAGCTTTAACTGGTAGCGACGAATATTTACAAACCACCGTCTTCTTAATTCAGGACCGCTTGGAAATCCATAAAAACTTAAAAGCCCATTATATTAGGAAGACAGCAAAGTGCATAGTATTGTTTTATTTGCGTCTGAAATAAGACTTTGTCTTTTCTAGCTGTCATGGTAACTCAAAGCGAAAAAAGAGAGCCGCATTTGCGCATGCGCGGCAGGTGCAAAGAGACCATTCCCGTGTTCTACTGCGTGACTGATCGCCTTGAGCTTAAACTCTGCGTTGTAAGCGTGTCTCTTAATAGGAGCCATTTTGGGGTCTTTACACAAAACCCAGCGTGCACCGCTGGCTGCATCGGCGGCTGCTTTCCCCGTTTCTTCCTCTACGGGGAAAATAAAGTCGGCGTCTGCTTTCCCGTTTCTTCTTCCACGGGGGAAAATGAAGTCGGCGGCTGCTTACCGTAGTTGCAAGACCAGTTGTGGCTCAATATTGGTCCATATATAAGGCGCACCGGATTATAAGGCGCACTGTCGGCTTTTGAGAAAATTAAAGGTTTTTAGGTGCGCCTTATAGTGCGGAAAATACGGTAAATAAAAACAAGTAAATTATTTTTTTCTATCTGATGCTCCTTTCACATCATTCTATCTAGAAAAGCTTGGTCACTGTCAGACACACTTCTTAGTTGAATCATTTTTAATCTAAATGGGTGACTAATTTTGAGTTCAACTGACTGAAAATTAATATATTTTATATTATATATAAAATATAATAAGATTCATCTTAAATAATGATGAATCTTTATTCATCATTAAGATGTGATATATTATATAAGATATAATATATTATATTATATATAAAATATAATAATACTAAAAATGCTATGACAGAAAAGTCATTTTTTCCATATTGTAAGAAAATAGCGTTTAAGAAATTAACATTTGAATGAGATATAGAGAAAACTTAATGCATTAGAGCATTAAGTACACATTTAAAACTTTTATTGCTTGAATTAAGTTGCATTACATTCCATTTCAGACTCAACTTATTGTTTTTTGTTTGTTTTTTTTTTGCTTCAATAACATTCAGGACATTTAAGCACAAATTACTATATTGAATCTGATTAAGTCTTAGTTGGATCTCATCTGATGATTGTATATATAATGAAAAAATACAACTGTAAAATAGGGTGATTTTTGGAGAGTGGGAAAGAGTAATTTAACTTCTTTCTTGACATCTGGTCAAAGTATGATAAGCTTAATTTCTAAATCAAGAATCTAGACTTCTACAATAAGCAGTGACATATCCTACAGACAAAGTTTGAGGTTCTTCTAAGCAGAGTTTTTGAATATAGGTACCTATACTTTGTAAAAAAAATAAATAAATCTAGCAGTTTTAGTGGTCAGTTTTGGGCTTTTAGAGCTATGAAAGTGTCACTGTGTCTGTAGTGATGCTATAGTGCCAATACAAATCTCGTTCCACCTGAAATTCAAGCTGCATAGAGCGATGTTACCCAACCCTGGTCCTGAAGGCCCACTGCCCTGCTTTATAACACCTGAGTAAGATGGTTGATGAAAGCAAAAGCATGTAGATCAGCCACCAAATGAAATCAAGTGTGCTAAATCAGGTAAACATCTAAAACCTGCAGGGCAATGTGCCTTGAAGACCAGGGTTGGGATCCAGAGACCAAACAGGTAGCGACCTGACAAAACCTGGCTTTTGAATAAGGAAGCATTCAGTCATTAAGCCCTAAAACAAAATACAAATTTTTAAAATACATCAAATCAAGATGTGATGTAGCAAACTAGGCATAAAGCATTTCACTTTAACATAAATCATTATGAAAACTATTGCATTATTAGACCTTTTTTTTTCTATAACAAGAGAAGAAAAGTCTGGAAAAAGCTAACATTTTGTCCTGTGTTCTTTAGTTAATTAGTAACATAATGGCACTAATCTTCCTTGACTCCAAGCTCAGAGTATTCAGATAAATATAAAATTGATCTATAACTAATTAAACATGCCTGGAACATCAGCAGAACATAAAAGTGTTTTCGCCCTGTGTTGTGTGGTTTATTAAACATTTAGGACAGGATGTGTACATGTTGACATACCGTTTGACATTGTTGTGATTAGCCGCAGGCGAAAGTGGACCAAAGAAGCTCAAATATAAAGGAAGTGGTCTGAAAACACAGAAAGAAAGTTAACATGGTGGAAAGTAACTGTTCCTACAGAGTACAGCTGGTAGCTTGCTAGCTTTATCTGAACGTAGAAACTGCACCGGGTCATTAAATGTCATTAACACACTCTCTAGATTAACTTAAACATGTTAAATATCCTTAAATACATTAACTTTCACTGTACAGACACCTGAGGAATGTAATTTAAACTATTTACTCATTTTATAATCATTCAAAATAGCCAATAAAAACAAACGTCACTAAAGTAAAGTATTAAGTAGACACCACAAATATATATATATATATATATATATATATATATATATATATTTTTTTTTCACCTTAGCTCAGCAGCTTCGTGGGTTTTTGTGTTTAGACGGAACTTCAGGAATGAAGTAGCAGTTTTAAAGGAGTCGCTCCAGTTTGTCTCCCGGAGGTTCAAAGGTTGATTTAAACACACCCAGAACCACAGAGGAGGCTGTCCTCTGTCCTGCAGGCTTAGATAAGGTCTTATCTACAGTAACTGGAGCAAAGGAGCCATGCTGTCAAAACCCAAACATGTCTGCATGGACGTACGTATGCTTGCATTTAGCCCATAACTTATGCATGTAAAGAAAATGAAAATATAAAAAGCTATTTTGTCACTGTAGATCAGTTTTTTTTTCTTTTATTAGTAGCATCGTACAGTATAAAAAAATACGGGAGAGTTTTGTAATTTATGGCGCTTTTTCTGCTGGCTTTGTAACAATACAGTTTTGTTTTTTTTACATTTTTTTTAAGCGGGGTAAATTAAATAATGCAAAACTAGGTCTGATTTATTATGCTAAAAACGACAACAACAATATTTAAAACTGAAATATGGAACTATTTTTTTAATTTTGTGGTAAGAACATATGACAACTAATTATCCTTTAAATTTATTTTTATTTATAAAATAATAAAACATGAAATTGCAGCCAAAAGGAACGAAAAGTTTACCTTATCATATTTATAGACAGGTGCAGATCCTGCAGATAGGCCATAGTGTCTGTAGAGGGCGCTGTTTTCGTCTGTACACGTCAAAGTATTTTAACATCAAAACTTGTAAGCCCATTGTAGAAAACTTTATATTGACGTCACGGAGAAAATATAAACTTTTTACTGTTCAGGTACGGAGCTTCTCAGAGTATATCTTTTTCTTTACCTGTGGTTTTATGTTTTGCTATATTAAACATTAAAAGTAGATCAAACAAGATTTACTTTTCAGCGGATCAGTTTTTCACTCCTCCCCCCAAAAATAGCTTTTCAAATTAATATTTTTTGTTTTATTTTTCTTTTATATAAAATGTATATATAAATAAGCATGCCTGAAATAAACACATATCTAAAAAAAATTATGATTTTATACAAGAACAGTTATTTCTTAAATATACTGTCACATTTTTTAATCTCATTGTAAACTCTAATATAAATATGGACGGTGACGTGACGTCAAGGGATGAAGGACAGTGCTTGCTAACACAAGATGAGGTATAAAGGATGGCAGGATATCAAAAAATGCGACAAATCTAGTTTCTCTGTTGCTTCTTGAACTTTAAATTTCCTCTAAAACGTTACAGAGTTAGATTTATAAAAGATGAGCTGTGTGTCGCCTAAATGAAACCATAAATGAGAGTGTTAATTTATTCAACAATGATGCCCTAAGCAAGCTCCCCCTTTTGGACAGATAAATTATAACTTTTAACCTAGTATGCTCCCCTTTCTGTACATGGCCCATGTAAAAGAACACCACTCAGTAGGTTTGCATCAAATACACTTTATGTTGTATATTTTGCATCATCATCATGATTTTGCTGCTCCTAATTAGGTCAAAGTTCACCCGGAGGACTGTCAAAAAGAAAAGGGCTGACTCAGGACTTTTAAGGCTGAAGTCCGACATCTCAGCTAACAGAGTGATTTACTCAAACCTTTGGACTTTTAGGAAAACAAGCAGGTTTGTAACAGTTGAATGGTCAAATTTGAAAACAGGATTTTAGTCTGGGAAGGTAGATTGCTAGGTCAGAAGGTTGACCCTGTGTCTGATGAATTATTATGTTTTCATTTGTTTAAATGTAACAACTCATTTAAAAACTGAAAAAGCCACTCAAAAAAAAGGTTTACAGGGTCTTGAGAAGAGAAACAGGCCCGCAGCATCACATATCCTCCACCATGATTAACACTGGGCACAAGGTTTCAAACCACCCTATACTGGAGGGTTTATTGCATAAATGTTCAGTTTAGTTTCATCTGACCAAAACACACAGCTCCAATTAAAATCCCAGTAATGTGAACTAGACACATTTACATTTGTGATGGTAGGACAAAAACAAACAAACACATTTTCTGTTATACAATCATCAACCCCACACCCTCAAAAGAAAGCTGATTTCCAACTTTTCCAAAAGTATAATTTATTGAAATTCATTCTTTTTCCTCTCTGTGTAAAGATGCAGAAGGTGTTTTATGTTTCAGAGATTTTTCCTTCTGCATTCATGCTTGTTGGGAGCTGCAAAGATGTGGCCGTTCTGTTTCAAATCTACCTCTGATATGTTTGTTCAGCCTCTTTAAACTGTGTTGATCAGCAGATGGCTGAAGCCACAAAACTTCAGAGTTTTGTGGCTTCAGAGAAACACAAAACAGTCGTTTTCTGTTCAGTTTTAAAATGATTATTAAAACTGATCATTTTTAGAGCTTATGGGGTTTAAATACACTAAGTGATATCTTAGTTTTAGCTGCATTAAACCTAATAGACAATCCTATTTTAGTCTTTTTATATTTATTTTCGTTCAAGGATTATTTTTTGTAATCCTTTGGAGTTTTTTTAGTTGTACGTTTTTCTGGCTTTCAGAAATCTTTTTCAACATTCTTCTTAGCCCTCAGCGCATTTCCTCTCAAGATTTTTATTTTTATTTTTATTTTTTTTTACCAGGAAAACCTTTATTGCTAACAGAAAAGAGAAAAGTGTACTGACAACATGTCAGACCTAAAAAATAAAAAATGGGGGGAAAAAAAATTCTTTCAAAAAACACATTATGGTAAATCTAGAATCTAGAAAAAAAAAATCAAAAACAGATGGAAAGCATTGACATGTATCAGGGTGAGAAAGCTTTTTGAAAGGCTTTGTGACTCCAGGGAACCACCTGCTGAAATGTGCTATACAAATATACTCGATTGACGGATTGATTTCTTGATACAATAAAAAATCTTTAGCAAAAACAAATATCATTTATTTAAGTATTCGCTGCAGGCCAAGTTTTCAGCTAACAACTCCTCAGAAATCGCTTTGTTGAAGCTGAGATACAATTTTCAGTTTTTCAAACAGTTTTTTCTTTGGTATTTCTCAATAAAAGTAACAGCAACAAATTGTTTCTTTGGTAACAAAGATTCAAAGAATCCAATTAAAAATTGGTTCTTTGCCTTTTGTCTTTCAGTTTAAGTCCCAACACTTGCTGACGATTTGAACATGACAGTCTTTTGTGAACCTAAATGATTCATACAGAGAGTTAAAAGTGGCTGTATAAAAAAAACATGTTTAAGACTGATCAAAAAAGCAGAAAAAAATCCTGGGAAAAAGTTAGAAAAAAAAAGTTTAATAGTTTGGATGAAAATTATGAAGAAATGAAGGATATTAGGTTCTATGTCATAAACAAGAGGTTAGGTGATATCCTAAAATCCCACCATAAATAAGATGCATAAATTATGTTTATGTTTATGTACAGCTCTGGAAGAAATTAAGAGGCCATTTAAAATGACTAGTTTCACTGATTTTACTTTTTATAGATATACATTCAAGTAAAATGAACATTGTTGTTTTATTCTATGAACTACTGACAACATGTCTGAAGTTACAATCAAAATTTAGTATTTATTGCAGAAAATGATAAATTGTCAAAATAACAAAAAAGATGCAGTGCTTTCAGACCTCAAATAATGTATGGAAAACATTCATATTCATTTGAAAACAACAAAACTAAAGTTTTAACACAGGAAGAGTTCAGAAATCAATATTTGGTGGAATAACCAGGAGGTTTTCAATGGGGTTCAGTGCAGTGGGCTCTTCAGTTTTTCCAGAGCTGTGCAGCAGAAATATAAAAAGAAATTCTCCCAAAAATGTCACTTTCTTTTGTATCTTAGCTCAAAAATTTTTTAGAGAAGTGCTCCTCAAAATGTGATAACATCATAAAGTAAAAGCCACAGTTTTTTCTCTCCATATTTTAAAAAGTCATATCAAAGTGAGTCTTTCTAGGTTCCCAATAGAGCAGGCTCCTCCTCCCACCCACCACAGTGCTGAGAAATGTCACTAGGTAATAATTGCCATGGGGATGGCAGAGCCTGCTGAAGCTGGGGGCGGTTTGACTGAGGTCCATCTCTGAGGTGTGAGGCCTGTCACGCACCAGCATCTTCCAAATGAGACAGTGGCACGATTGATTTGATTAGACCGAGCATCTCCACTTTTTTTTTTTTATCTACTTTTTTCTGATGGAGGTCACAGCACTGCTCTGCCCTTTTGAGTTTAAATGTTACCTTAAGGTCAAATTGTTTGAACTGAGTCCTCCCGCCAGGTCCCTCTTCTCTGGGATATCTATGTGAAGCCCAGAGATTAAGGGGCGCACAACCAAGTCGGGAATGTAAATATAGCATTCCCCCGGCCCCCGTAACAGATTGATGTTATTTTGCTGCTTCGTCATTCCGAAATGTTTTAAATTTTAATATCAAACAGAAACACTGAGTGTTTCTAAACAGCAGCTATGGAATGACTATAGGGAAAATAAGCAATCTAAACCAACCAGACCAAATTTTAAAAAGTAATGCTAATAATTAAGAGTTAACTGGAATTAACATTTCTATAATTTTTTTTTTTTGCTAAACTCAAATTAATTGTATGAGCTGCATCCAGGTCTGCATCCACGCCTGACCTGTAGAATAAAGAAATTCCTTAAACAGAACCGATCTAATAACATGAAGTACGGAAAAGATCATAAAAGCAACAAACCCTAAAGAATCTAAAGAATTTAAAAAACAAAAGGAAAGCAATATTCAACATCTACCAGTCTAAAATGGATTGCAAATAAATTTCTAAGGCTTTAGGAAGTCAGGGAATCGATTGGACAGCCATCGTCTTCAAATGGGAAAAAACATTTAACAGTGGTGAGCCAACGGGACTCTACACTATAAAGAATAATTAATGTTTGCTATTAAAATTACAAAAATATAAATCAAACATAATAGTTGTTAAGTTTAATGCTTAACAATGAAAAATTTAACATGTTTATAGTAACAAATAGACCAAAACACTTATAGATGTTTAACCTTTATCTGCTGCTAGATTAGCAACTATTGCTAAAGATAAGTTTGACTCTAGCTAAAGTTTTTAAGTGCAAGCCAGTTGTTATTAATGAACATTGTACTTTACCTGTGGTTGTCAGGAAAACGGTTTCCTTGTCAGCTTCTTCAAAAAGATTTCAAAACTTAAACCTTCAGCGCTAGCATTAGCTTAGCAACACAGCCAATGCTAACGTCAAAATTGCTTTCGAGTTTAGCTTCTTACTGTTAATTTCTCTCTTTTTCTACTTAATATTATGTAAATTGTCAAATGTGATGTGTCTAAAGTCTAAGTCAATATGACATAAAATACGTACAATCTGACTAATTTGTTTAGGTAAAACAATTATTCTGAGAAAAATCAACACATTTTCAGCTAAGAACATTGAAAACATTTTTGTATTTTGCCCTATGTGTCTTTTTTTTTGTTAAACACCCAAATTCTTTGCAGAATTATTGATTGAAATCTCCTTAATTAAATGTATGCAATCTGTTACTCCAATTTTCTTGGTTAAAATCTAATGGTTTGTTTTATCAGTGTTACAGAGCCTTTACAAATCATACAGGCGGTGACAAAAAAACCCAGAACAACATTTACAGTCCAGTTTAAAGTCAACTTGTCCCTTATCTCAGTCCTTAACGAGAATATTTGGTTGTCATCAGACATCATGACTTTTTCACAAATGTACTTGGGTGATGTAGCAGAACAATTATCTGATTTGAATGGCTCAAAAACAAAGACTGTTAGCACAGTTAATATAAATAAATGACCCGCAGTAGTTGTTGCTACCAAGCTTGGCACAAGTTAGTCACCATAAGGGGCCAAGTTAGTTTGAACAGCTTTTTCCCTAAATGAATACAATTAGAATTTGAAAACTGCTCTTTTATATCCCCAGTTGATTCTAAATCAATGAAAAGTGACAAAAATAAAAACCAAAGAAATATATAAGAATGGAAAACCTTTTCCTTTTTCTATGCAGAGGGAAGTTAAGCAGGTTGTGGCAGAAATAGGGCTACAAATTATAAGAGTGGATCCAAAATGTTTTACAAACATATAAAGTCTTTATTACAACACTTTCTTCCACTCAAGGTTTGGCCTTTTCCCCTGAACACATTCATATTGTTGCAGAACAGCGGAAATTATTCTTTTTTTGTTGTTGTCACAGCATAAAATTGATCTCTGAACAAAAGCGAACCCTATAACACATCATTCACAGTTTGGGATATTATTTAGTCATGATGAAAAAAAAAAAAGTGTCAAGCTTAACAAGTGTTTGATTTTTGACTGGCATTATCACTAAAACAACCCTTGAGAAAATACTATGTAAACCCTGTTTCCATGTAAGAAAGATTATTTCTGACAGTCATGTCGATATATTTTATCCTTAACAGTTTGCTATAAAATACCAGCTGAATACATTGTCAAGGTCAGAAACTTTATAACCATTATTCCTAGTAAACCTTTAAAAAGCAGATGCTCTGTGGTTCTTACATTAACTTAGAGTGCAGAAATTATACCTGACTGAAAACACTGAACCATAAAAATCCTCCTCTCCTGCACTGAGGTACTGTGAAAGCCCCTGATAAGGGTCGTCAAAGTAAAAAATGTCTACAGGCAAAAACATAGCAACAAGTTCTGCTTACTTGTTAAGAAAGCAAAAAAATGGTCTTGCTTATCTTTAGTTTAATGTTAAAAGCTGAGATTCACAATATAAAAAACTGCACTCACTGAGTGGCGTACACAACATAAACATATACGTTCTTGCAAAAAAAAATAAACACAGCTTATTACATTAAACAACAAAAGAAACAGAACCCTATTGGGATGTAATGCAGTGCTCTCATACAATACTGTTTAAAAAGCCATATCCAAATATCCTGCTTAATAAACTGCATGGCAGAGAGTTTCAATAACCCTGAAGATGTTTTTTAATCTAAATGGAACCACTTTAAATCTCACCTGATTTCTTAGAAGAAATTAAAGAAGGTCTTATTTAAAGAAAGGAAGCTGTATCATCTGCAGCACTTCCATTAAAAATTAAACCACCTGGCTGGATTTGGGGACTGGCATTTTCATTTAACAGATGAAAGCCAAATTACCTGTTATACCTTTTATTTTATTGCTGTCTTGTTCTAATTTTCATAGAAATTTCCCAAAACCAACTTTTTTTAGACCACGTAGACTTCAAGATGTTGTATTTGTATCATAGACTTTATATTTGATCCCCTAAAATTACAAAATAATTCCCTAAACATTTGCAATTTAAAGCTCCATTTTGTTCCCCTCATGTAACTAGATTTCTAAATACTGTTACAATTTATGACTTTGCTTTGTTTAAAGGGTTCTTTCAGTGTGAATTCTCAAGGTTCCCTTTATTATTGTTCTGAGCTGAGTGTTTGTGTTTAAAGCCAAAGTGCAGCAAGTTCTTCAAAATTCATCACTTGTATATGAATTTCCCTTTTCACAAGGAACAGTTTGAAATACAATCCTTTACAATCTCTTGCAGAAATATTGATACCTTTTGAAACTTTTTCACAATTTGTCAAATTATTTATATGGACTTATATGTGTCAGACCGACAGAAAGTAGAGCATAATTGTGAAGTGGAAGGAAAATAATACATAGTTTTTAGCTTCTCTAGGTTGGTGCCTTTTTTAACCGTGAGTCTTTTCACTGTTTGTCCAGTTTTAGACACATTCAGATTAGGCCTGAACTTTGACTATGCTTAAACATGCTGTGATTTAAGCCACAGCATTTTACCCTAAACTTTCTGATTGTTTAGGGTAGTTATCTTGCTGAAAGGTAAAACTCTCAGTTTCAATTGTTTTGCACTTTGCTTAAAAATGTAAAGAAATTTCCTACAGCATGTATTATGAAAACAAGCTATTTTGCTTCAAAAGAGTGATGTTGCTTTTGATTTTCTAAGCAAAATCTTTTTGTAAAAATTGCTAACCATCGGTTCAGGTGGGCAGCCATCTTGGTAGGTTTGCTACTCACATTCGATTTCTGGAAAGGTTTTGATTTCTACTCACAACCTTTCCGTACCTCATTCAATACCTGAAAGGTTGGGATATTGTTCTCTAACCTGCTTTGAACTTCTCCACAATTTTATCCCTGACCTTTCTGCTGTGTTCCTTGGTCTATATGATGCTGTTTGTTCTCTAACTGGTCTCTCAAGAAAAACTAGATTTATTCAAAGATCAATTTATACACAGGGATAATATTTGCTTTGGTTTAATTAGGTGACATCTTAAGGCAATTTATTTGAGGGTAAAAGAGGTTAGTAAAGGAATACATGTGGACTCTTTTCAGATTTGTATTTATAAATTTACATATCCTTTTAAGTTTGTAAAAACTTGTGAATCCATAACATTTTCTTTCCACTTCATAAACCGCTTTGACGCATAAATAATACACAGACTTTTCAGTTGCAATGTAAAAGTGTGAAAAAGCTCAATTGGTATTTATACTTTTGCGAGGCACCGTAAGTTTGTCACTATAGGAGCTGAAAAATATAGTGAAACCCTAATGGGTCAAACCAAGTCACATCTTTCAACAAAAGTGAAAAAAAGAGGGAATTTCCTGGAACTCTCTACATCTTTGCTTGCAACAAAAAACCTAATTGTCTGTATATATGTGGTTGTTTTTTGCCTGTTCAATCTCAATAAACTCTGAAGTCTCCTCGGCAATCTGTCCAGGGATGCGAAAATCAATAGGAATGGGTTGTGCTATCTCAGTAGGTTGGCACTGAGCAACAGGGCAGCAGGCCTCTCCCCCCTTCGGGCTGGAAGTGCTGCGAGAGTTTTGAGGGTCCAGGTTGCAGGCAGTGCCTTGAAGAAACTGAAGAAAATTCTCCTCTATGGACCCGTCACGGCTCGGCAGTCTGTCCTCCATTTCGACCCCAGCTCTGCGAAACAGGCAAGGAAGATGCTTGCCGAGCTCCTCGCGGATCTGTCTGTTCAGGCAGCCGTAGAAGAACGGGTTGGAGGTGAAGCAGAAGTAACCGATCCAGGTCACCACCTCTTCCAGAGAGGCCAGCGCAGCGGGTGGACTGGCAGCCAGAGCTGAGTACAGGTGGAAAGTGAAGTAGGGCAGCCAGCAGCACAGGAACTGCCCGCCTACAGCCGCCAACACGGCAGCAGCCTTTCCTCCCCCAAAGGGTCGGTGTGGAGTGGCTCTGTCGGTGCCAGTCCCCGTCCCAGAGCTTGTGACCATGGTGGACCTGCTGCTGAGCGACTCTGACCGCTGCCGTCGTGGCGTGTCCATCCAAGTAGGAAGCGGCCCGTGGTGCATGGCGGCCACCCGAGCCACTTTGAACATGTTGCAGTAGACGACGAGGATAACCAACAGTGGGCAGAGGAAGTACACCAGAGTGAAAAGGACCATGAAGGCTAAGCGGTTTGAGCTTCCTCCAGTCCAGTGAAGGGAGCAGCGCCTGTGACCCTGAGAGGTGGGGGGAGGTGGGATGGCCCCTCCACCTCCTCCACCAACCCCACCGCTGTCCAGGAGAGGAGTTCTTCCGCCTTGCAGGAACCAAGCGAGCAGCGGCAGAGCAGACATGGCCAGAGCTTTGACCCAGATCCCCACCAGCACCGAAGCCACCAGACCAACAGTCATCTTCACCTCATAACGCATGGGATGTATGATATAGTAGTACCGCTCCACGTTGATGACGGAGATTGAGAGAATGGCAGCACTGACTAGGCACACGCTAAGAAAGACGTAGCTCCGACACAAGGCCTCGCCAAAGAAGGCCCGGTTCGAGAGCATGCCGAGCGGCATCAGCACCAGGGCTGCCAGGAGGTCCACCACACACAGGTGGAAGACGAAGGCAAACTTGTGGAGCTGCGGGGCCTTGGCGATGACTGCCATGACAGCCACGTTGCCCACCACAGCCAGCAGATCCATGAGCAGCATTGCTAGCAGGGCTAGCGCCTGGGACAGAGCCCAGCCTTCGGACAGCAATAAGGCGGACACGTTGGAGACGGGCTGTGGAGTCGTGTGGGAGGAGTTCCACGTTGGCTCCATTGAAGGGTAGGATGGGGCAGGCGGGCGGGGACAGTCACAGGCCCATCACCCATCCTTCAAAGCCAGGGAGCGCGGTCAGAAAGTATGAGGTTTGAAAATTAGGTCAAATGTTGTCTTGTGGGTCCAAAGGGTGATGCTGGGATTGTCAGAGTCTTCAGTCACATCCCGTGTTAACATGAAAAGAGAAGAAGAAAGGTGAATGAGTGAGTCAAAGTTTGAATGTGTCATTTATGTATTCAATCACTGATCAATAAAATAATTTTTTACCACTTTTGCAGCACTGTAAAAACACAAAATCTAACCAAGTATTTTTCTAATATTAGTTCACTTGAAATAAATCAAAACTAACTTACAACTTTTCAACAAGATAAAGAAGGTTGTTTTAAGTAAATAATTTCTTAATATTGATGAAAAAGTACTATTTCCACTGGCAGATTAATTCAATTATAAAATGGAAAAATTGTCTTGTTATAAGTGAAATAATCCACCAGTGAAACTAATACATATTTTTATAAATATTAAAGAATGATTTAATTAGAACAAGGTCCTACATCTTGCTGCAAAGTTACGTATAAGTTAGTTTTGTCGTATTTCTCATCTTTGCAAATGAATTCTTCAAACTTTTCCACAATTGCAACCACACATTGTTTCTTATTGAGATCTTAGAAGATATACCAACACAAATTAGAGCATAATTGTGAAGTGGAAGCAGAACACATGATTCTCAAGTTTTCTTTTTATTGTGGTGTGCATTTTTATCCAGACCCATTAATCAATTAACTTTTGAGTCTTTTGAGGTTCGTCTCTTTTGGATTTGAACATACAGACTGAAATCTGATCACCCAGTATTCTTTGCATTGCTTAGGATTGGTCAAATTAAATGGGCTGTGAACAGCAACTTCTAAGTATTGCCAAAGTTTCTCAATAGGATTCAGGTCTGGACTTGGACTTGGCCATTCTAGCATGAGAGATATGCATATCTCTCTTCCACATATATTCTACTTCTCCACAGGGGGGATATCTGCTTTTTAACTCTTTTAACAAGGAAAATTGAACGGTTTCTTTATGAGATGTTCAAAGTCTTAAACTTTTTCAGAACTTTATTCCTGACCTGTCTAAGCTGGATTTACACCGAGATTAAATCACACACACGTCTTTATCTTTGAAGGCTCATGGTTGCACTGGGTTTTATTTGGTGGCATCAGAGTAAAGGGTCTACATGCATATGAATGTCCCATTTGTTTATGTATTTCTTTAAGAATCTGAAAAACTTGCATAGGTTTCCATTTATTTCCTAATTATGCTTTCTTTTGAGTTAATCTAATCACATCAAATACAATAAAATATATGACAATTTGGGTTTGTAATCTGACAAACTTCAAGACACATTCATACTTTTGCCAGGGCTTATATGTGGAAAAACTTTTAGCCCATTTTTAGCAACAAAGATAAGAATATTCTGAGCCCAATAAGGTATAGGTGCAAACATTTTAACGCTAGTCCTCTTGAAAACAAATAAAGCACTTTAGAAAACTTTATGGAAAAACAATCTGATTAATCCAGTGTATTCTGGATGAACACCAGAAGGTGATGTCCTCGGTTTCCAAGCATACATCCTCTGAATGCATGAATGCAAGCTAATTCACCAAAACTAATCCTGCCACCGAACAGGCAATCCTTCCACCACATCCTGTTCTTGTTGTATAACTTAAACCTCATATTTTCAACCTCTTACAATGAAATACAGTCTCTGATTTACAGAAACCCCAGAACAGCATGTAGGTCTAAATATGCTGATCATTCTCTTGGTGCATGCTCACCAGAATAGGATGTCGGCCACTTATTAACTAAATTCAGTCTCAGTTTCGCATAATGTTTGGACCGACGTCAAAACGTACATGTTTTACTGCTGCTCTGCAGTTTTACATTCATCTTACATCTGACAAGGATGCAGGGATTCTCTGTGTCCTGTCTGTGATGCCAGTTGAGCAAATCTGGGTAGACAAATCTTAATGTGTCTTATAAGCTCTGATTCACTGTCCTCCCAGAGCATCGTCTGCACATCACACACAGAGCTACTCCCAGTTCAGCTGAGCCCTGGTCCCTAATGAGGTCCGGTCTCACCCTCTTACTCATTTGTATGTTAATCGTTATTGTTTGGAAAATAACGTAGGAAAAGGAGGCCAACATGATTTAAACATCTTTAAACGTCACATTACCGTTAACGAAGATGCATCTGTTGCAGATTAGATGGGAAGAGAGGAAGCATGCAGGAGAATATGTGGAGAATCAGAGACAGTGATGGGAACAGAGCAGGAAAGAGAGCACTGTGTACCTGAACCAGAATATTTCCCCGATGCCGCTGTCTGCTGCTGCTGCTGCTGCTGCTGCTTCTGTCTTTGAGGATGGAAATGATTTTGCTCCCACTGCTGAGCTTCATACTGGAAATCAATCACTGTACCTTGTGAACACTGTTGAGGCACTTCCCATGGAGTAAAGCAGCCTCTTTTCCCATCCCTTCATCTGCCCTGAGCATCCTGCTCCCTGGATGACTGCACGGCTGTGGCAGCAGGGATTCTTCTGAAATGCTGCTGATGCAAATGCTGGCAGAGAAGCTCCCTCTCTCTGCGTTCCCCCTGCGCTCACACACAGTGACCGCAGAGATGGAGCAGGAGGCTGCGAGGAGCAGGACCAGAGATGCTGCCGCTGCTGGGTCCTAGTGTCCACAGTTTTTACATACAAAAATATGAAGCAAATGTGAAAGTAACAGAAACCATCTAAATATATCCAGTGTCTGTCTGTGGAAAGAGGGGGGTTGTTTGTTGTTGTTTCTGTTGTGATTATGTCAAGTATTGCTGAGGAGCTTGGAAGATGTTAGCAAATATGATCTTTAGAGTACATCAAAAATAATTTGTCATTTCTCCCAAATTTCCTTTTTTTTCTGAAAGTTGCGCTGTAAAAAAAAATGACCGCACAAGTTTATTTTACATGAAACATTTTTTTCATCTAAAAAAAATGGTTGTTGTTTACATGAAAAACAAACATTCATACAATTTCATACATAAAAGTAAGACATTCAGTAAAAACTATAGATAGTCAGAAAAAACTAATATTCTTTCAAGATTTTTTCTGATGTAATGGAAAATGTGAATTGCTGTTAGAGCCATTTAAGTTTTTTCCTGCATTAATCACCCATTAATTGTTCACTAGTTCTTCAATAGAGGGCTCTATTAAATGAAAGAAAATTCAGTTTTTAATTTTGAATCTTTCTTACACGGTAAACATAAACCAGTGGGCTCCCATAACTGCTTGAATTTCAACTGTTACCATAAATATAAAGTTTTGTTTTGCATACTGAGAATGAGAATACTCTGGAAGTTGAGTTGACTATTGCATATTTTAGCATCTTATTAATTTAACTTTGTTAAAGTTCACAGAATAATCCTCGTTGTTTGATGGTTGTGCCTGTGATGAACCAATAGTCCTGTGAAGATAAGCAGGTGTTCACAGTGGAACCATATCAATGTTACTTTATTTTTGTTCCTATAAGGCAATTTTCCTTCTAGCCAGGTGAAAAACATTTAAAAAAACCACAAACGTAGACACAATTGCTCAACGGCATTGGCAAAAACACCAGAACAAATACCAATTAAACACAATCAGTTTTTAATTGGTATTTGATTCAATGAATTAAATTTTTTCTTTGTGTTGGAGCTCGGTTTGTTCACAAATACTGCAAATCTCAGCAAATAATAACCAATTGTCCTTGACTGGTTTTCAGATCATCTAATCAGACATGGCCGACTCTTCCAGATTTCACTAAACCTAGACTGAATGCTGTTAGTGGTGGTGATGCTCTTAGCAGGAAGACCTTATAAGACCTTGATTACAACCTCTGAGAACAGCTGACATGTCTGAACACGTTGCCTCCATTGTAATTATAAAAAACTGCATTTTACAGTTTCAAGTACCTGTCGTTCTCATTTCAGATTATTTTACCACTTTATCAATAACAGTTTGTACTAATGTCACACGTTTAAACTTTCTTTGTGCTAAAGGTTTGCAGAGACAGAGGAGCATTGATTAGGACAGACCTCAGCCTCCTCCCTTCTCAAACGGGGACTCTTGTTGCCACAGTGATCTTTTTCACATACTGTTAATCTCATCGCCCTGTCTGTGGAGAACAATGAAATCTGGCTTATTATGGATAAAGCTACTCTACAGAAGGAGTGGGCATGAAGCTCCTGAGTCCTGGATGTTACACATTTGCATTTGTAAGGTCCCTCACAGAAATAAACAAAACATTTTCATCTCTTAAAAACCACATCTTGCTCCTTTTTCAGTGTTAAAATCCAAATTTGAATTTGTTGTACCTTCAGCGAATGTGATCTAATATTTTTTATAGACTGAATATGGTGATTTCAAGTTGCATAAGGAATTATTTATTGTCTGTTTGAAACAATTTGGAACAAAGGGATTCTGTGGGGCGGTGTTGAGCAGTCAGTATCCTACCTCCAGTAGAGCTCTTTCTGAATGTCTTCTATTTGTATAAACACAGATTAGTTTAGATCTGACAGCATGCCTTGAGATCATTGTATATTAAAATTGAATTCAGTTTCAAAACATTTATCTGAAAATATCTGAACATATCTGTTTAACACGATATTATAGCTTTTAATCAAGGGAGAAAACAATTAAATTATTCTTACTGGTTCAAAAATTGTATAACATGGTGACAGCCATTTTGATTTTGATGTTCAAAGCCGTAAAACCCTATGACAGCCTCTGCGTGTTTTTAACATTTTTAGACATGGAGATATTTAACATCAACTTTAAAAATTCAGAGAATTTTAGATAATGAAAATTGACTAAAACCTTTTTAAATTTGTCTGTACAGTATAATGTAATAAAATAATTAAAAGTAGGACAACCTTGTCTGCATTTCCACTTAAAATTCACGAAAATACACAGAAGTGTAAACTGTTTGCATAGGCTGTTATTTGCACATTTAATTTACTCCATTTAAATGTTTCTGCTATATTTATAATGTAAGTTTTTATCTTGCCTCAGTGCTGCTGTTTCTTTTTTTTTAAAGCCAATTGCTTACTTGTACTTGTTCTTACAACGAGACATTAAACTGCATAATTTTCAATAAAAAAACTTAAAAAATGTTGCACTTTTGACCGATAGTGTATGTAATTTTTTTAGCACTTAAAAAAATTACACTGACTTTTTTGCAGCTTTACGTTAATTCTGGTATAAATCATTGTTTCTTAGAACCTTCAAGTTCCACTATTAGAGTAGCATATTGTGCATAATCCTGCAGGTGGTTTAACTCCAAAACTTCATAATATGAGAAAACATGCTGCATATGGATGTGTAGGTTAACGAGGCAGCGCTCACTTACTACTGTTGTCATGGTGAAGATGTATCAAGTGTCTCGTAACACTAAGAAAAAATTAGAAACGCACACAATGCCTCAAAAACGCCAGGTCTGAGAGAAAAAACCCACTGTAGCTATGCAGTGTGATTTTAGTGCATCGTGTGAGTCAAACTGTAAGTTAGCATCAGCATCCAGGTTGGGGTGTGTGCGTGTGTGTTTGTGGGCGCGTGCGCGCGGTGGGTGTGTGTGTGTGTGCAGGGGTGAGAGTGTGTGTGTTTATCAGGTGCTGACTCGCGACAAAAATAGCACAGTCTTGCTCGGCCGGCAGCACCAATCACTGCCACCACAAATACAATGGTTTCCATGGCAGCCTTGAAAATAGACTCCAACGTTCGCACTCAGAAATAGCAAAAGGACGCTGCAAAAGCCCCAGAGAGCCTCCACTGCCAATAATAACTACCCACAGATACGGACATGCAAAACAACAGCAGCACTCAGAAATTAAGTCATGCCATTACATTTACCAAAACATAATTTCTGCCTCCTACGCAAACAATCAGCTCCAATTCAAACGCACTTACAGTATGGGGTGTGCTAAACATTAGGGCAAACATTAACCGGCTTTGTGTTTAATAACATAAAAGCAAAAAGCACAGAGAGGCTGCTCAGTCAAGCTGCTCGAACGCCAACATCAGCGAAGGAGAGAATATTTACAAATGCCTGAGAAGAATCTTTCATGTCTCATTATCAGACGACTTCTAAAAGTAAGAAAAATGTGTTACAGTGATGGTTCAGGAGATAAAGTGGTGAATGTTGCCTTGGAGACTCTTAGAGAGAAAGGGATTTTTCTCTCTAAGAGAAATATGTTAGGATTTTTTATCAGTACCTTGGAAACAACTAGAAATAAGTCAGAGACAACTGAACCAGGTGAAGGAGTTGCTTCTGGTCTAAATGGTGAACCTTTCTAGTTTATATCACATTTGTCTGGGTAATATGGCTGTGAAGACTTCACTTTGAACCATTATTTAGTTAATTTTGGTCTTTGAACGAAAACCTGACCATTTTGCCTTCATAACTCATTCAGTTTTAATTGTATTTGAAAACATCACAAACTAGTAACATGGAATCAAAGTACATTAGAGTCTATTTTTGTCATATCTAAAGTTTTATCTATATGTACCCTTTTGTGTTCCCATAGAAATAACTCTTACCTGAGTGCTTCTATGTTGAGTGGTGTTTTTTTCCTGAATAAAGCCATTAATAGCTATTAGTACTGTTTCTTTTGAGCACAATTCCTGGATCAGAGCTTCTGTGTTCAGTCAAATCTCTTTCTTGGATAAAGAAATTGCTGGAGCAAAAGCCTCCATTAACTTTGTGTTCTTTGTTGTTTTTTTTTTCTCATAGAAAATACCTGATCTGTGTTTGTCTGTTTCCTAAACAAGGTCACAAGTAGCAGATAATTACATTTAATATTTGTGCTTATTTCACATGGAAAGTACTGCAGGTTCTGTGTTTCTTTGCTTAGCTGAATTTCTTCACTTGATGAATCCATTAACATCTATCAGAACCATTAACTCTGTAAGTTTTTCTTTACTTTTGAAAGTAATGCCTTCTGTGCTTCAGTGAATTTCTTTACCACATGATGCTATTAATATTGTTACCAATAACTTGTCGTCTGTTTTTTTCTTTCCCACAGAAAGTACTGCTGGGCCAGTGCTTCTGTGTTGAGCCGTGTCTCTTCCCTGAATAAATCCAATTATAAATGTTACAGTAATTAACTTTGTGTACTCTTTCTTTTTCTTTTCCATCGAAATGAAGGCATCAGTGGCGCTGCTTGTGCTTAACATTGTGTGATCTTTTCTTCTTTCCTGTAGAAAATACCCCTGGTCCTTATATTTGGATTTAACTGTATTAGAATAACTTGGACTGATCTAAAAGGAATTTGCATAAAGCTGAATTTTATATTATTGCACACAAATAGGAACTGTTTGTGAATTAGCACTGAATTTAAATGAATTAATCTATTTTTAAATATAACAGAACCATTTTAGCAATAGTGATTAGCCAATAGATTATGACTTTAGGAGAGTACAGAGCAACACTGCATACATATTGAAGAATTGGTGAAAAACTTGGTATATTCATGTCTTGCTTGAAAGATGTTACATGTTTGAAGACCAACATGTCAAAGAGAGACAGACCAGCAAGGATCAATCATAACTATCAGCCTCAGCAGGAAACTATTACCGGATAAAACATTATTAAAACATAATTTCTTTAGAATAAGTCACATGACTCATATTTAGTATGAAGTAATATTTCTTTGGACTGACGTCATTAATGTATTGAGTTTGATTTTGGGTGAATGCCTTACATCTGATGAGTTTGTCTTGTTTTGCTTGGGTTTGGGTTGGTGTTGTTTTTTTTTTTGTTTGTTTTGTTTGATTTGGTTTATGTCGGTTTATTTCGGTTTTTTGATGTTATACCAGACTGAATCACACTGGAAACAGCAGCAGCCTGTAAGTTCAGACAGTTGAACTTACAGGCTTGACCAGATGGTGGCAGTGTGTCTACTGTATTGCACAACGTGCAGCAGTAGCTGTCCAGTAGAATCAATGTGATAAGAGTTTACAGTAATTGGCCAGAGAAACTCCTGTTAGTTTACAAATTGTGGATCACTTTTTGTTTTGCTTTTGTTATTTTGTTTGTATTTCCTCCAATTCATGAAAAGCACTTTGAATTGCCTTGCTGCTGAAAATGTGCTGAACAGGTAAAATGATCTAACCTTACCTTACAATGACTGTTCTTATATATGTAGCAGTGTGGTGCAGAATATCAGAGGAATGCTCACTTATATTTCAAGTTTCATGAAGTACATGCATGAAGAATTTGACTTCTGCTTCCTTGCGACTCAAGCATGTAATTATGTTTGAGTCATAACATATAACATTCATAACTTTTGTTCAAAGTGTTGAAAAAAAATGACAGACTAATTTGGAGTCTTATCAAAACATTTTTAAGTCAAAGAGAGGATTTATGACAGAAGCTTTGGTTTGGGTTTATTTGCGTTAACATGATGTGACAGTCGGCTGAATGTTGTTGCAGTTGCTTGCACTGCTGATTATCTATAAAATGGTCCAGGTTTTCATCTCAGTCTGTTTAGAGTTTTCTTGTATCTGTGCACAAACAAGACGAAAACATGTTAGATAAATTCTCCATGCCTGAGTGTGGATGTCTGTATTTTGTGTCTCACTGTTGCCCTGGTAACCTCTCAAGGTAATACCCCATCAATCTGACCACAAAAGATGTATGCATCAGCCTGCAAGTGTTAAGCTGCAGGCTGTTCTGCAGTAATTGTCCTGTAGGATGAAGTGACTACAGAACAATTACAAGTCTTTGTTGCAGAGAGAAGGGAATTCTCAAAGCAGTGTGGTCACCTTCATTTTTTTGCAACGGTTTTGCACCACCTGCTTGCTTTGTTATCAAGAAATCTGCACTAAATACATGGATATGTAAAAAATAAAAAAAAATTGTCATCCCAGTTTATTTCGCAAAGTCAAAACACAAACAATAAAAAAAAATTCAATTAGCGAGTTGAAAACAGAACCCTATTTTCTTTTTATAAATACAGGAAAAAATATTTCCTAATTATTTAAATGTGGGGGAAACACCATAACAACAAGACACTATGTGCTCAGCAGCTGATCTGCCTTTCTGTCTACTTTCAGAGAAAGACACTCAAACTTAGACTTGGACATATTTAGCTCCTACAAGTAGCTTTGTAAATTTGTCACAGACTCTTGAAACATTTTTAAACTGAATGCAACAAAAACATGAGGACTTAGAGCATCTCTGCTTCCTCAGTCATCTTCTGTACAGGTGAAGTCCAATTACATTATTTTTTCTAAAGCACCTTGAGATCATATTTATTGGGAATTAGCGCTACTTTAACTACACCGTAAATTCTAATTTACGGTAAAACACCGGCAGCTGTGGTCGCCAGAATTTTACCGTATAAATCAGTATTTATCCATATTTACACGGAACCAAACAAACCAAATCCCAAGAAAATAAAACATTTACAGCAAAATCTAGGCTTATTTTGTGTGACTGAGGTCAAAGTCTTGTGTTCACAGCCAAATATACTTTAAAAATAAACTGGAGGAAGAGTTAAAAGGAAATAAATGAATGTATTTTCTTTGTGTGTATTAAATTTTAAATGTACTAAAATCTAATAAATAAGTGGCAACAATTCATCCAGAAGCAATTTATCTGTATCAATACAGATACGTAAATTAGAGCTTTCTTCTTCTTCTTCTTCTTACAGTGTAAGCTTAATTAAATTTATTTCAATAATTTACATACATTTTTACCCATCTGGAGTGCTTTTGGTTGTATTTATAAATAATCTAATGCTACAGTTGCTTTACTTCGCTGTATTGTTATAAACCAACAGTTTAATGCACAGGTGTCAAACTCCAGTCCTCAAGGGCCGCTGTCCTGCAACTTCTAGATGTGCCTCTGCTGCACCACACCTGAATAGAATAATTAGTCATTAGCAAGGCTGGGAGAACTGATCTACACAAGGAGGAGGTAATTAAGCCATTTCATTCCAGTGTTTTGTACCTGTGGCACAAAACAGGACTGGAGTTTGACACCCCTGGTTTAATGCATAATCAAAACAAAAATCAATATGGATCACCTTCAATTTATCAAAGTGTTTAATTCACGTCCATTTATTTTCCTGACTTGGTCCAGCAGACATCTGCTCAGCAGAGTAAAAGGGTGAACTCATCAAGCTAATGGTCCAATACGCACTGGGCGTCTCTGGATGTTACCGTATTACCTGCTGCCGGTGGCCCCCGGCGGCTCCTCGTTTATAATTCCCAGCAAAAACAAAAATCAGTCTAACATCTAAATCAACCTTTCTATCTGATCCTCCAAAGCTCAGTGCAGATCAAACCAGCAGCTCTGTGAAAAGGCTGTTGTGACAGCTGCTGAGCTAAAAATCACAACTCCCGGGAGACAATACCACATTGTGATCGTGACTGCGTTATGGCAAAACATCGCTCTCATTCGAAAGAGTCAAAAGCTGCGGGAACAATTACGATCCTGCTGGTTTAAAAACAACATTGCTGCCTTTCGTTCTTCTCTTTGTTTACAGGTTATGACAAGCAGTATGTGATATTATTTACTGACTATTTTTAAAACTCCTGCATCATGTACTCACAGTTATTTCAATTCAATGAAATAGGCTTTCATAATAAAGCTAATTTGTTTCAATAAGTACATATCTTTCAGCAATTCAAAATCACTTACTTTTTAAAGTTTTCATGATTTTGTCATAGGAACAGCTATGAAAATGTCAAAACATAATTTAACACAATAATAAAGTAATTTTTATTACAGAAATGTAAGTCTATAAAATCTATAGTATGATGGTGATTTTGATATATTTTATCAATGCTTTGGGAAAAATAACAGAAAAAGAGGTTGAGAAATAAAATATAGCATTCTACTCAAACCCACACCTTATAAGAATGTGTAACCATTAGCAGCAAGTATAAAACCTCAATTATTAATTCCATCCATCCATCCATCCATTTTCTAACACCCTTGTCCGTAGTGGGGTCGTGAGTGTGTGTGCATGGTGGTTTGTCCTGTCTGTCTCTGTGGGAGAGACCAATTAACCTAACTGTCATGTTTTTGGACTGTGGGAGGAAGCCGGAGAACCCGGAGAGAACCCACCATGCACATGTAAAACATGCAAACTCCACGCAGAAAAACCCCGGGCTGGGAATCAAACCCAGGTTGCTGCAAGGCAACAGTGCTACCAACTGCGCCACTGTGCAGCCCTCAATTATAAATTTATTCTCATTCATTTTAATTCATTACTTTACTTATTTGCAAGGAATAAAAAAGAGAAGATAAGAATACATTTAAAAATGTAAACTAATTTTAATACTTTTCTTGAAAAATCAATAAATAATGCATCATGAATCAGCTGAACTGTTCCGATACATATAAACCTTTATTATTACTATTACTTACATAATTACTATTCAGATTATATGATTTAGCATTGGTCTCCTTTATTACAAAAAAATCACAATTCAAAACACTCAGGGAATTAATGTGGGATGGACCAGAGAGATGCCATTTCTAAACCACAGATGGAAATAATGTCAGAAACGTCGTTTACCATGGTGTTGCTTTAACGTCTCTTCTGACACAAAAGTTACTTTTGTAAATCACTTGAAGTCCAGTGTGAAGTTTCCATAGTCATTGATGATTTGGGATCCCGTATCAGCTGCATGTGTTGGTTCATAATGTTTTATAAAGTCCAAACTCACAACAGCCTTTCAGAATACTTCACGCTCATCTCTTTTTGATGACAACATGTGCAGTGACATTACTGTGATAAAGAAGCTTTTAAATCAAATCTTACAACTTATCTACTTGTCTTCTCTTTCAACTGTATGAGCAACTCCACAAATAAATCTCTGTTAACTTTATCTAACATTTTTATCTTCAGTCCATTTATATAGTCTTTCATGCACATCACTAAGCAAACCCTTTCTTCATTTTCAGCTTTTTCAGGGCAACATTAGGTAAAATCAACTTTTTTTAACTTTACATCATGTTATAATGTTATTCCTTCATCAGAAACATGCCTGTAGTCTTGCCTTGATTCTTTTATGCATCTTTGAGAAATCCTTTACTCTCCATGGCAACCATTCAGCTGTGCAAAACTGCTGGGTGGATCTAGCACCGCCTTTCGAGGCTGAGCTGCAGTTTCCAAGCTTCCTCCTCACAGAGCAGCCATCCTCTGACACGCCTCCACTCAGCTCCTTCAGACTAGCGGCAGCAATTAGCAAACATCTGGTAGAGCTGCATATCTTCTGAGCTCATCATACGAGCTACTTCTTAGTGCAACTGGTAAAAATGTTATTACAGAGTTTATAGAGGATCCATGTCATAAAGAGTAGGAGTTCTTAAAGAAACAGAAGCCCAATTTAAATTACAAATTCAAATTTATTTTAAGTCATATTTGATGCATACAGCATTTTTGTATAAACTGAAATTAACATATTTACCTGACTGTGCTATAAAATGGCACTATGTGCCTGGAAAACACACTGATGCTGTCCCTTTAAGAAGATCCCATTTCTAACTTTTTTTAACAAGGAAATCAGTCAAGAGCTGGAGTGATGCTTCACTAGTTTTTGTGAAGTTAATTGTCACGTTTTGCTGCATCTTTTCTTTGCTTCCTATATTTATTTTATTTTATTTCTTTAGCTGATCATGTTTCCTACCCCACGTTGACCGGTGCCAGATTTAATCAGACTCATGAAGCACATGACGTTCATGCTCCTGATGCTGAAATCTCATCAGGCTCTGCTTGCTCCTCACGTCTCGTTTTAATGACTGCTGCAGGTTGTGCACAGCGTCTTTGTCCTGACCTTCTGCACAGCTATAAAAAAAAAGTCTTAGGTTTTAAACGATAAAATCAAACAATTTAATTACAAATTCAAAAGAATGTAATAATCCTTGGTGATTAATTTTAAGGAACTGGACATAAGTGTAAGGTTTTGCCTAAGGGACACAGCTTTTACTTGATTTTTGTGGTCGTTTTAGTTCATGTCATAAAAACTCACTGCCACCCATAAAAATGCTCTGATATGTTGTGACTATCAGTTCATGGTGCTGCATCTAAGCAGATTTTCTCATGCACAAGTGGACATTTTTTTACCCTGTTCCTTTCTACAACACTCTAGTCTGACAAATGTCATTTTAGCCTGTAAGTGACGTGACTGAGACATTGGAGAGGAGCGGAGGAGAGAGGAGCCTCGGCCCCTCCCTTGCTGTTCACGCCCCTCGGATCGGATAGCAGCAGGCTGCATTTCTCCCCTAGGAGGTCTGGAGGTCTGGTGTGCTCGGTAAACCCCGCTCTTCTCTGTTGTGCCGGACTGACAGATGAGACCGCTGATCCCCACTGCTCACTGCTGGAGAGGAAGAGGATGAGACCGTCCTGTAGCACAGACTCCTGATCACACTGGCTGAAGGTAAAGGAGGACGGCACCCCGTCCTACGGGACAAATGTTTATTGCTCTGCAGGGAAAACTGAAAGGATAGTGAGCCGGAGTAAACTGCATGTCATAATCTTATTTTTTTTATTTGACACAATGATAAACTTGTAATTTTAATCATTGTTTGTGTATTGGTGATTAGATTTTTGCAGACTACACACAACTTTTTTGTTGTCTCTCCACCACTGCACCACTTTGTATCCAGCTTCACAATAACTCATAGTGAAGTGGCATCTCTTCCTTTGTTTTGGTAGAATCTTTCATAAAAAATGCCTTGAAAAACTATTTACACTTTTCATGTTGCAATCATCATAAACTTCAATGTTTTTTCTATTAGTATTTTACGTTTATGTTTTTCCACACCATGTTTCTGTATTGAATAATGTTGAGATGAAGCTCCGGGACTCCATCAATTTCTTCCAAATTGATCCGCATTTCAGATGTTTTCATTCTAAATTTGTCCTCTGTTTGTCAAAACATCCAGTCAGTTAGTGTGCTTCTGCACATTAATGAGTAAATTTGACATTATTCGGAAAGAGCTTTGTCAGAGCATCAATTCTAAAATATATTTGAAGACCATAATTCTCCAGCAGTTTTCTTCTGCTCCAGAATTATTCTCAAGTTTGAGTTGGTTCATCACTTTATATCCCAGTGCAACAATTTGAACTTAGCTACTGTAATACATGCTGTTTGCTTTGTGTCTTTACAGCCTCCAGAATCTGCTTTGAACCCTGGGACACCGTAATCAGGATCTTGCAGAAAGAATCTCAACATGATGTCAAAAAGATGCTTCATTCTATTTCTGCTTCTAGTGTTTCCTGTGGTTAGAGCTAATAGGCTGCTAAAAAGAAAGCCTCAGAACCACCAAAAGCTTTGTGTGTGTGCTAGTGACATCATCAGCTGCTCTAACGTTAGTCTAACCAACGCCACCTTCGACCTTCCTCAGCATACAGCAGTTCTGGACCTCAGTTTCAACTCCATCACTCAACTCCGTGCTACATGGACGTCGACTAATCTCAAGCAGCTGCAGACGTTACTGCTGAACAACAACAACCTCACCTTCCTCTCCTCTGAGGCCTTCGTGCACACGACAAGTCTACGTTACCTGGACCTCTCCAGCAATCGCCTGGCTCTCTTGGACGAGATCATCTTTGAGCCGCTGGAAAAACTCGAGATACTTCTGCTGTTCAACAACTGCATATCTCAAATCGACCGCTCTGCCTTCCACAGCATGGTCGCTCTGCAGAAGCTCTACTTGAGCCACAATCTGATCTCACGCTTCCCTCTGGAGGTGCTGAAGGAACGGAGCAAGGAGGACTCTCCTTTCAAACTGCTGGATGTTTCCTCTAATAGGATCAAAGTTCTTCCAGTGAAGGAGCTTCAGGCCATGCGCGCCTGGCTCAAGAACGGTGTCTACTTCCACAACAACACGCTTACATGCAGCTGTGAGCTGCATGACCTGGTGGCCTACTGGCACCTCAGGGAGCTAAGCTCTGTGTCTGACTTTGCAGACAGCCATAAATGTAACATGCCAGGTAAGCAGAATGAAAAAATCCTGAAGCTGAACTGCAGTGAAGTCAAGATTCTGAAGAAAGAAGGCTACTTGGAGGAAACCATGGTTCTCGACTGCGACACCAGACAAAAGTACATGGCGAAGAGATGGGTGCTGCCTGGAAACATATCAGCAAACAACACCACCGTCTTAAACGGTAATTTCCTCAACATCGGGCCGCTGAAGGTGGAAGACTCTGGGGTTTACACCTGCTACGCCACCAACGATTCCCTCAGTGACACACTCCACATTACTGTGGTGGTGTTTAACTCCACTAAGAGGGGCGGGTTGGAAGATCTAAAAACAGCGTACACCACCCTGGGAGCATGTGTGGTCAGTATAGTTTTGATCCTGGTCTACCTCTACGTCACGCCCCACTGCTGCAGGTTTTGCTCAGGTGGGAACACGGAGAAGGACGACACCGGGGAGAGCCTCCACTCCTCCACTATGAGCCTCCCTCTGGCCCACGGAGAGCGGGGAGCGGAGGCCGCAGGATTCACCTTCATGCACGGGGACTTGCAGGGAAGCAAGAACGGAAGACTGAATCCAATAGGCGAGGACGACTAGCAGACAACGAGGAACAGAGACAGAGAGACCTGAGGCGGCATCTGCCAGCTCCGATGTTCCTGTGGTGGGAAAAACAAAATCAAAGCACTGCAGAAACACCAAAGAAGTATTTCTGGTCCAGTTTATTGAGAAAATATCTTAGAACACTTGAAACAAGACAAAACTAAAGCAAAAGTAACTTTTCAGCAAGACATAGGAGCCTGATTTTAGTCAATAGTTACTTAATATTGATGTTAAGATTGATGAAAAAGTACTAGTTATAAGTGAAATTACCTGCCAGCGATAGAAAACATTTTCTCCACATTTAAAATTGGGAAATGTCTTGTAGAACTACGGCTAACAATTATTTTAGCGATCGATTATAATCGATTATCTTGATTACATTAGATTAGATTTTCTTTCAGTATTTTTGAAGGTGTTTTAGTTTGAGAATTGGTTTATTTCGCAAAAATTGCTATGAAAACACGTTTTTCCCACGTCACACGAGTCACGTGATCAGCATTACTATGATAATGATAGATTAATTAATCGATTAATGCGACTAAAAAACCGAGCCCAGTCTGCTGATTTTCATTTAATACTTTTTATACAATATTACACTTTAAAAGACATAATAAATCAAATAATTAGATTCATTTTAAGTAAATAGCTAAAGCTATCCCACCTGAGGAGTTGTAAGTAGAACTAATAAAGTTTTATTATTATTATTATTATATTATTGCTCTTATCTTAAATGCAAAATGTATATATTTTTGCAAAGTTTTAGCTTTATTACTGCTCTGACTGAGTTATTCAACATAGGCCAGAAAAATGGCCTATGTTGAGTCTGTATGCTCCAGTTAATGATTAATTAGTTGATGATTACTAAATTAGTTGATAATTATTGTGATCAACAACTACTCACAATGAATCCAATTAATTGTTTCAGTTCTACTGTCTTGTTACACTTGCTGATTATTTCACTTAACTGGTAATTATTTACTTTAAACAAGCTCCTACACCTTGTTGAAAAGTTATTTGTTAGTTAGTTTTGTCTTATTTCAAGTGCCAAAATGTTTGTACTAGAAACTAGACCATATGCTAATGGGTTAGAGAAGAGAAATGTCATGAAAAAAACCAGGATGTGTGAGGAGGAACAAAGGCATCATCACTTTGAAATACCAGGACTGCTGGCTTCGGTCAGAAAACTTTAATTTAGCTGTTAATGATTCTTTCAGAAAGACAATGACCCAAAAACATGTGACCAGATCAACACAGTGACCATTCACCAGACACAGAATCCAGACCTGAAACCTTTAGAGTGAAGTGTGGCAAAGCCGATTTTCTTTTAACGTTATTTACACATATTTGCCAAGAAGTGTGGATGACACTGTATGCAGCTTTAATAAAAATCCTTTATAAACGCCTGAAATCTCTCATAAAATCAGTATACTTGCTGTGCACTTAAGAACATGAGCATCTGAGTTACTGTTTGCACTTGTAATGGAAGTGCTTGAAATGCTTTTAGAACCACAAAGACTGAGAAACACAAGCCACTGATTGACAAACCGCATGAGAACAAATGGCATCCAATGGCAGCAAAGAAAAGAGAGATCTCATCCTGTGCTGAAAACTGAGATGCTCATATTATGCAAAACAGGCAAAGCTTAATTATCAGCATTAGCAGTTCAGATTTGATGCATTATGCTGCATTCTTGTTGATTTGTTTTATTCTTCACAATGTATGGTGTTTCTTATGCAATTTAACTAATTGCATAAGAAACAATTGTGATTACATTTTAAATATGAATGTGTCTTTTTCCACTAACAGTGGCCTTTGCTTTTGTGAAGCACATATTTAACATATTTTTTAAGTTTCAGTGAACTGACTTGTGCAACAGAAGCATTACTATCACCACTGTGCTTATTTTATGTTTTATTAAAGATGGCTGTAATTCATTGCAGTTGATAACTTGTCTCATTTAAAACAAAAGGAGAACTATGATAAATTAAGAGGGCACGCAGAAATAATTAACAAAAAAACGGATTTTTCTGTCAAAATTTGCTGAATTTAAGCTTTACTCGGTTTATTTTATATGTTCTTTAAAATGGAAATTGATTACATTAGATTAGATTTTCTTTCCGTATTTTTGAAGGTGTTTTATTTTATTTTTGCTAAACTTACAACGAAAACACGTTTTTCCCACGTGACACGAGTGACGTGATCAGCAACCGGACGTTACTACTGGCGGGAAGGACGGAGGAGACGACAGGAAGTGGTAGAAGGATCATGACACTGCATGTTTTTTGATAACTTATCACATGACCAGACTTATTCACGTGATTTTATTTACATTTGTTGCTTAATGGAAACACCGCAATTGCGAAAATGTGGGGGGGGGTTCAACAAAATTTTGCTTATGGTCGTCATGGAAACACAACTACTGTTTCTGCGATTAAGAGGCATCATTTGATCCAGCTGTGAATACTAAAAAAAAATGCAGCTCTTGATGATTAAAGAGCTTCAACAACAGACAGAAATTGTTTTAGAAAGTAAAAAAATATTTAAAAAACAAAACTTAAGTAATATGACCAAATTTACATGAAATGTAAGCAAAGTATTCATCCAAGGAAACATTTCCACCCATTACTCTGAGAAATATGAGCAGATTACTCGAAGCATAACTTCTTTCCATCTCAGTGTAGTTAGATTTATTTCAGTGTGATTTTCTGGCTGGACAACACAAATGTAACTCTTACATCCATGATAGTTCATTGCTCCCTGAAGGCCTTCAGGGGAAAAACAACTGAAAGTGAGTTCCATCCACTGAATGCTTTTGGCCATTAGTGGCCAGCCCTGAGCAAATAATCCAATCCAGTCAGCCAGGACTCTCATAAACACTGTCAGAAATAGCATCTAGCCAGCTGCCAACACACACACACCTCGTGGCTCAGTGACACAGCTAAAAACTGAATATAAAACTTGCTCATTTTTCAAAATATTAAGGATTTTAGACAGTTACATTGACAATAATCACATCAAATTATTAATGATTGGTAAAGAAAATCACTGCTTTAAATGATGATTGGAGATGGTAAATTCGTAGAAATATTCAAGATATTTTACTTCCAATAACATACTTTAACTGTCAATCAAATAAAAATAAAACAAAACTCACTATGATGCTTTTATTAATACTTGATACATTTACACCAGATTTACCAACATCAACTTATGGAGTTTAAGTTCCTAAAACATGTTAATTGTCTGAAAAAAGTGTATGTTTTCAAAACACATTTGTGATCTCAAAAGTTAAATTCATTACTTAAATTTAAATAATTTTAATCATTTGTATCAATACTGTAGTCTGCGCAGACGAACCATAGGAACCATACCACCTGCTTTAAGAAAAAAAAGCTTTAGGTTTTTCTTTTTTCCTGCTTTTCCTGGTCCATCAGCCTAACGTCACTAGACCTCTGAAGGTCTGCTGCAGTCTGTGGCACCAAGCCATGAGCTGCAGATCCTTTAAGCTGTGAAAGTTGCAGGGTGCTTTCATGCATTGGGCTTTTCTGCCCATCCCATGGATGCTGAAGTGGAGTGAAGTCTGGTAAATTTAGATGCCTTGAATTTGCTGTTCTTCTTAAATTTATCCTTTAATCATTTATTCTGTGTGCCTGGATGTTGCAGTGTGCTGACAGAAGCCAGGACTAACAGCCCTTCTATAAAGAAGTGTTCAATAAATTCCTACATCGGTAAAAAAACATAAAAAAAACAAAAAAAGTTTTTACATTGCCTATGTCGAAACATTTCCTCCAATGATTTACTTTCCTCCAAAAGTGCATCCCTTTTCCAACTAAGCAGGATTTGTATATCTAAAAACACATAATACCTCTGTTTTTTTTCTAATGAAAAGGTAATGACTAACTTTTTTCACATAACTATTTCACTTCTACAGTAATTAGCATCTAATCTTGTTGAGTCTTGTATGACACTTCTTACCTGCTTTTTATTAACTTCGATGCCAAAATGCATAAGGCTATACCTGTTTCTTTTGTTTGATTGTTTTAATAATAGTTCTCAAAACATTATTAGTTGCATATTTTACATAATCTCAGTAACTAATCCAAGAGGAGCTTGATTGGATATGATATAGAGAACAAAAATCCCATTTTACCCTCAACTGAACACAGAGAGAAAATTTCTTAAAACTGTTAGCTAACGATAGCGCTGGCAGCAGTTGGTTAGCCCAGCTAACATAGAAACCTAACATTAATGGCTGCCCTGTCATGTTAGCTTAACTTATTATTTATTTACTGCAAAACCACTCCTTTTTTAGAGTTGTTTTTCTGTGTGATAAACTGAGTCGATTAAAGAGAAAGAAGTGACAACCAAGCTAAGCTGGTGTCAGTTAGCCTTCAAGCTATGCTAATTAGCTACTAGTTTAGGCTAATTCAGGTAATTTTGGAAATACCTGTTTAATGATAAGACACTTGACAATGAAACACTTCAGTGAGTCTGAGTCAGATTATACTCAGCCTTTTATTTATTTGCAAGTTGTAGAAAACAGATTTTACAATTAATAGTTGCTATATTCAAGCTACGACATTGTACTAGCGTCATTACTACTACTGAACACTTTGTTTATTGACGATTACTTCTTAACATTTCAGTTTGATATTTCAGACAAAAGAAGATAAACCAGAGATGCTGCATTTGTTTCATATTGTAGATCTTGTTTTGACTGTCACGGTCAGGCTTCCTTCAGTGTGCTGGCTTCATGTTTCTGTATTACAGTAAAGACAGTCTTGCTCACTTCAGGCTGAAATACGAGACCACACAGATTACTAGAATGGAAACCGGGTGTCGTATTTGTTGCCCCTTGAAACGTACTCGCTTCTGGCAACAATTCATCTCTGCTGGGTTTTTACCCTTATTTGGATTGTTGATCATAAGATCGCACTGTGCAAGCCTCTGTTTCTCTTACAGCTCGACAGAATAGTGATTTGAGTCCCTAATGTTTGACATTATATAAATGCTTCTTTTCATACTCAAATTTAACAATGTTGGGTCTTCTAACACTGCTGCAGATTTGTGAAGAACCTAAATATAAGCTCATTTTTCACTACAGTTGTCATTTAGACAGATAGGACAGTATAAAACATCTCCTGCTGCTCTGGTGGATGAATGATTGATGTGGTCAACAACCAGGATGTTCCTCATGTTACTGTTTAATGCATGTAAAAATCAGCCAACTGTGTAGGAGAACAGTACAATTATAAATAAAGTATGCAGTAAATATATTGCAAACTAATATAAATATTTATAGAAAGGTGTTTAACCTTGGGTTGAAAAGAGATGAATGAATGATGAATGAATTTTTAGAAATGAAATCAAAGATTATTATGAGAACAAATGCAGCTGCCTTTAAAAAAATCCCAGATGGCATCAGTGTAAGACGGCGCCTGTTGACAGTGAATGGTTGTGTTTTAAGGACTGGATTCAGAGTGAGATGACTCATCTTCTCCTCGGGCCCCTCCCTGGAGATTCACATGAATGATGAAGTGACTGTGCAGTGCATCAAAATGCAGCTCAGTGCCTCTTCTGCCACCTAGTGGCCACAAAAAAACCCTGTTGTCTGAATATCTTAGCTAACCTAATCAATCACCTGACTGTTGAGTTTTTCTTTTGTAGATGAGTAGGAAAAATAACACCACATTAGATGCTTTATGGCTTATAAAAATGTGAATGCTCTTGAACTTTTTAACATTTTTGTTACATTACAGCCACTGAAAAAACACAAAATTTTACCAATTATTTTTGGTCTAGTTTCTAATGCAAATATCTTAGTACACTTGAAATTAGACAAAAAAAAAAAAAAACACAACTTAAAAGTAATTTTTCAGCACAATATAGGGGTTTGTTTTAAGTCAATTAAAACTCAGAGGTCCAGTTGCCAAACTTTCCTCCTAGTAAAAGGTCAGAAAGAAAGTCTTAGTTCTGTCTTTTATTGTCTTTCCTATCAGTGTATTCACATTTTCACTTTGCACTTTATAGTAAATACCTAGCTATTTTACTACGTATAAAAGTAGTCCCGAACAAATAAATGTAAGGCCTTTCAGATTAAGACAGAAACCTTAGAATAAAATACATCTTAAAACTGCGAACAGAACCTCAAGTAAAAAAAAAAAAACTTAACACCTTTTGAAAGTGATAAATTATAAGTGTCTCTTTTAGGGGAAAAGGTACAAATAGAGCAAGTAAACATTTCTCTCTTTTTTTCTGCTTAAAGAGGTACCAACCTATAAAAAATGTAATTAGTGTTCAAATAAAACGGGTCATGATCTTCACAAAACAAATAAACAGCATTGTCTCTGCTTGCTCTGCACCTAAGCTGTCTGTTGCTGTAAGAAGTACTCCGTGAAAATGATCTATTTTTGTAAATTTATCCGCTTGGGGTCCAGACAGACCCGTCACTCTGTTCGGATTTGGAATGCCCATTAGTTCCTAATATTAATGAAAAAGTGCAAGCTATAAGTGGAACAAGACATTGTTTCAATTTAATAACTTATGGTATAGTTATTATAAGTTATATAACATCCATCCATCCATTTTCTTACACACTTGTCCCTAGTGGGGTCGGGAGGTGCTGCTGCCCATCTCCAGCTAACGTTCCGGGCAAGAGGCAGGGTCACCCTGGACAGGTCGCCAGTCTGTCGCAGGGCAGTTATATAACATAATATGGGAAAATATCTTGTTCCTCTGGCAGATTATGAGTGCACAAACCTCAACAAATTTTGTGGATGGCGCTTTAAGTGAAAGGAAGTAAAACTGGAAGGAAAAAGAAAAGAATCTCAATAGCAAAATAAGACTTTAGTAATGTTGGACTTCACCTATATGAGATCTAATTTTTGTTCTCCCATTATAGACGTGGGTACAGAGATGTTTGTAGTAACTAACTTGTGGTGAAGTAAGTAGTGAAACTACTAGCTTCTAGTGACAGATATTGGTCTGAGTAACACGTTTTAGCTCCCAAATACACGTGTAATTTATTAGCATTTGAGGTAAATAAAGTGTAATTCTGGAATAAAAACTGTTAAGAGGAGCAGAAATAATTGAGACTGGGGTGGAGTTTCAGTTTCTAGATGCACAAAACTGATGGAAAGAAACGCCATAATACTCAGGACAACTGAATAAAAATAAATCAAACTAAACATTTCTGAAACCAGAGCATGGTTTTCCTTCGACTTCTCAATCTCTATGAAACATTTGGACGTTTATGGTTGTAATGTGACAAAATGTGAAAAAGTTAAAGAGTTTTTTCAAAGTGCTGCACATCTGAGGCATTAGAGTAAAACAATACATCTAGTACTTTATTTTAAAAAAGCAAACCACCTGCTTTAACTATGAAAGCCACAGGTAATCTTACATTTTCAATAAATCAGACAAGAATATCAGCAAGTGTTTTCCAACAAAAACGCCTTTATTCAAGCACAAGTTATAAACTTTGCACACTAAAAGGTAAATACAATTCATGTAGATAAGTAAACAGTGCAGTGTTTTACGTTGTACTCACCAGTGCAGTTCGTTGTGGCTGCTTGAGGAAGTCCGCAGACTGCAGCAGTGTGAAAATTGAATAGTTCTCATGGGTGGAGATGCTTTTTCTTTCTTTCTAGTCATCATGTCAAGAGGTGATCTAAAACACTCAGAAATTTAATTAAGGAGTTTAACTTCCACTTAGCTGGAGTCTCTAAAAGGGAGGTCACAGAGAGAAAGGTTAATCAGTTTACAGACATTCAGCAGATGAGGGCAGAGACAGACTAAACAAAGCATCATCAACGTTTATGCCAAGTAAAAACAAAAATGTTTAATTAGTAACTGAAAAGTAAACAACTGCAGGCTTTAAACTGAGAAGTAGAGGAATAACTTGACTAGTAATGATCAAGTTATGAAGAATAAACACAGAAATAAATACTGAACTCAAGGAATGCAGTAATTATAATAAGTGAGAGTCACATGTATAAAATCCATTGCAAAACTAATCACATAATGATAAGAAAAATTTAAGGAAAACAAATAGAAATGAACAGAATGAAATGATGGTGAATGAAATGAACAGAAAAATTAATAAAAAATAACCAGAATTACCCAGGCTATACTAGCACTGAGGTAAATTGCTACAGTTAGAAATTAAAACAGTAAAATCTATTTTATGAAAAATAAATTTGTTTTTTTGTTCTTTTATCAGTATAGTAATAATCCAATTCAGCCATTTATTTCTGCATTTATTCTTGATTTTGTCAGGTTAAGTCCTCCATATTTTTCTGATCACAGCAAGAAAGCTATGGGATTCTTGATTGGTTTGATATTAAAAGATTTCTATTGAAAGTAAGTTTAAGGGAGAATGAGTCACAAACTTCACGTGACAGCATGTTCACGTCGTGCCCTTTTTTATTTCTGAATATGGCAGGTTTAGTCCTCCATAAACCACAGACTCTGGACCAGATCTCTGCTGCCTTCGTCACCGAAGTCTCATGTCCTTCCTTAGCAACTCTGGACAAAAACGACAACAACCTGAGCAGAGTTTTAAACATAAAACAAAAAAAATTAAAACGCTTAGTTGATGTTCTAACTAGTTCCAACCAGCCAGTTTTGTGAGGGTTTGTTTGAGTGACCAGACATTCATACTTTCCAAATCCCACAAGTGCAGTTTAAAAAAAAAACATTTTGTTTTCCTAAAAATTAAAGTTTAAAAAGTCTACAAATGATCATGCTAAGAACATTACTATAAAAGTAATGTTTTTAAAACATATATTGAATAAGCTGTATTCGTGTAAGACATCTCAATCACACCCTGCTCAGTGCAGAGAAAGACAGTCAGCATTATAAAACACTAAAAGCAAACTCCTTCGCCTTATTGTCTTATTCTGATGCTCTTGTTTGTTCCATGAAACAGGGATTTTTCATCTGAAATCTTTAAGGATCTGCAGCAGCGACATGTCAGTAAGTCCGTCACTCGGTGAGCCGCCTTCTCAATGCAGCGTCTGGTTATCCATAAAAAACTGCGACTCGTTCACCTTTGACAAACCCAGTTAGCAGTTCTTGTCGTTAAAGATTTAACATTTAAAGCTCCAAAATTGTACCTGCATAATGTCATTTAGAGGCCAGAAATAACTCGTTTGTTGTTTTTTTTTATTCTAAACACTTTACTGATGCTGATGGATAATCTGAAACTAAGATTAATTTTACTGTGCTTCACCGTAAGACTTTTGTTTCAAAACATTTTTCCTGCAGTTTGATTTAATGTGTCATTTGTGAAGGTATCTGCAAGTTCAGAAACCTACATCAAAAACATTTAAATAAACTAACAATAAATGACCTATACCTACCAAGAATGATTGCCTGTAACATACGGGTAATTTCATAATCCTTGTTATGGAGAAAAGACTCGTTAAACACGTTATCAGATTGAAAGGGCTGGCAGTCGATAACGTAACAAGAACTTTGGAGCTCTGCTGCCTAGACATGCAGCAGAGGCGTATCAGGATTACACCGTTTCACCGGTTTGAGAGGAAAGGCGAAACATTAAACTGTGCTTTCGTTTTACATCCATGCTGGTATCTATACAGCTTTGCTCATTCTGAATAACGTCTCTGGTGCTGGACAGTTTCTATTGTCGCCAATTGTCACTTTAATGCTGAAACAGGCCTAAATATTTTTATTTATTAACTTTAGTTGCAAATTCTTCTGGAAAAGAGTGCACTATTTTTTTTATTACCTCAGTATTTTGATTTTTTAATCTTTTATTTATTTTATGATCTTTGCGTGCGAGTATTTGCTGAACTATCCTTCATCCTGCAATAAAGGATATTTATATTATTTTATTCCACTCTATTTTCTGCTCGCTGCAATATTTTGTTTTTCCTATGAGGTTCCTAAAACCACTACACCGTGTTTTAAAATATTATGCAAGTGATATTTTCTCAGATTTTCTTAAATGGTCAATGCAAATGATGGTCAGTATAATTTTCAAGTCATGAACTATTACAGTATAAATCAAATTTTACTGAACAAAGCTCCCCATGAGAACAGTATTTTTTTCAAAAATAGAAAACTCAAAATGCACTGTTCCAAATTATTATGCACAGCAGATTTTCTAAACATTTTATGGATTATAAAAAACTACAAACGGTCATTCTTTGAATGTGCAGCATTAAGTGGTCACATGTACTAAAATCAAAAGCTATTTCAATCAAAAACATCTTAACAGACCGAGTTACATGTTAACATAGAACCTTCTTTGATATCACCTGCATAATTCTTGATCCATTGAACTTGTGAGTTTGTGGAAAGTTTCTGCTTGAATTTCTTTGCAGGATGTCAGAATAATTTCCCAGAGCTGCTGGTTTGATATGAACTGCATTAAACCCTCAGATCTGCTTGAGGAAACTCCAAAGGTTCTCAATAGGGTTGAGGTCAGAGGTCAGAGGAGGATGGTGACCACACCATGAGTTTCTCCATTTTATGCCCACAGCAGCCAATGACACAGTGGTATTCCTTGCAGAATGACATGGTGCATTGTCATGCATGAAGGTGATTTTGCTACGGAAGGTACGGCTCTTCTTTTTGAATCATGAAAGAGAGTGATCAGTCAGAAAGTCCATATACTTTGCTGAGGTCATTTTCACACCTTCAGGGACTCTGAAGGGGCCGACCAAAGATTCTCTCCCCATGATTTCGGCCCAAAAAATGACTCCACCACCTCCTTGCTGACGTCACAGCCGTGTTGGGATGTGGTGGCCATCCACCACCAATCCACTAATGCGTCCATCTGGACCATCCAGGGTTGACCAGCAGTCATCAGTGAACAAGTCTGTTTGAAAATTAATCTTCATGTACGGCTGGGCCCACTGAGACCGTTTCTGCTTGTGAGCTCTGGTTATGGGTGGCCAAATAGTTCATGCACCGCAAACCTCTGGATGATCCTCCAGCTTGAGGTTTCAGAGGCATCAGCAGCTTCAAATAACTGTTTGCTGCTTTGTAAGGGCATTTTAACAGCTGCTCTCTTAATCCGATGAATTTGTCTAACAGAAACCTTATTCATTATGTCTTCATCTGTACAAACCCATCTTTGTTCTGAATCAGCCACAAATCTCCAGTACAATAACACTTCAGTTTTTGTTAAATATCTAATGTTTTCATACAACATTACACTATCTGATGATTTTCGGTAGCAGAGAGATCCTGTCTCTTTCCCATATTGCTTGAAACCTGTGGCCTCCTTAATAATGTGGAACATCCTTCTTAAGTAATTTCCTTTAATTGAGCTCACTAGACAAACTAATCAACCCAATATAGTGATTCAAAGAGCCCTGACACACAATACCATCTATAAATTTAATAGCACAACAAAAAATGTAATCTTTATGACACTTAAATCCAATTTGCATAATAATTTGGAACACGGCGTATTTTCGATTTACATCTACTGCAAATCTGAGCTGAAATCACAGTAAATAAAACCAGATAATTACACTGGACCAGTTTTAAAGTCTGCTGCCTTCAGGACTTTTAGGATCCTTTAATTTATTTATAAAACTTTAAATGGCCCTAGTTCATGTTATCAGATTTGTGTTATCTGTTTGAGCCAAATGTCAAAATTAAAACACAGATTTGTCAGTATTTATTTAAAATCAGATTGTAATGTCCTTTTTTAAGACATCTTTTAATTGCACTTCTTACTTGATTTTTGTGATTGCATAAATTCCATAATTTTATGTTTTCCTCCATATCTATTTAAATTTTACCATTTTATTTTCATTAGTATTTTTAAAAGGAACTAAGAACAATCATGTTAGGCTAATTATCTGGCCTTTCAGATAATTAAATCTAAGACTATTTTTTGAACACAAGGTTTGTGTTTCTGTAAACATTTCCTTTCCTGTTTTAGTGTTTAGCACTTTACACAGACAAAACATTAAAGCTGCTACATCCAAATAAAGTATATTATGCATCATTTTGCACATATTTTAAAAAATTCTTGTGGTTTTATCTCTGCTTGAAGTACCTGCTCCTCATTAGCAGGTTATAAATTGTGAACATCATGTTTAAAGTCATTTCAAACACTGTAATACGTACCCAGCCACTGCTTTCAGGTCTTACCCATACTGTACCTGTAGGACTGACGTGTGTACAGCCAGCGGTGTGTCATCCCTCCGCTCCAGAACCAGAGACAGAACCGAGACTCAGTTTGAACCGTCTGCTCGTCCTGGACCAGCGTGGCGCCGCAGGAGGGATCCAGCAGCAGTTTCTGACACCCATCGCCTTGCTCTCATTTGCAGTTTTAAGTGCATGAATCAGATAAAAAGAAAAAAACGAACCGACTACAGTTTGAACTCTACGGGCAATCTCTCCTCTCCTCCTGCCGCTTCCTTTCCCATTTTTGGCGCTGTAGCACTGTCTGGCGTGTGAAGTCTGGCCCTAACACAGAGGCCCTTCCTCTTGGAAACTCCAAAGCAAGAACTACCCATACAAACACCGCTCCTTCTTAAGCTGCTGAAGATGCCCAACCGACTCTTTGCACCGGCGGATGAAACCACCGCTGTCCTTCCACAGGAAGCCCGTCGGATGACGATGGCGCCAGGCGCTGCGTTCGCTTGGTTCTGCTCCTCAGCCTGACCTCCATGAAAGCAGAGGTCACCGAGGTCACACGGTGACTCTGGGCTTGCTGAAACAGTATTAACAGCAAATTCTCAATTTCGACGAAAGCCGCCATTGAGTAAAAGTTGCGAGACATGAAAACACAGAACCGAGAGGCTTCCCTCCACTCCTCACTCCCTCTCCTGGGAGAAGCTCCTGCTGTCAAAGTGAAAGCGTCTCCGCTTTGATAAACCAACAGAACAGGTCACAAAAGTTGTCTTCCGAGGCACTCGTCTTTCCCACGAAAGAGCAAATTTATTAAAACAAGATCTATCAAGTGCTTGCTGCACGTCTGCGTGTTTGTCTGACAGTTAGGCCCATCAGCATTGAAGTTCTCCACTTCTGTCTCCAGAAATCCTGAGTTTACAGCACATACTTTCTTTTTTTTTTTCTCATTTTAAAACAGTACTCAAATCAAAAGCATAAAAATCAACCAGTAAAAGTCTCTTCGGATGACGGCAGGAAGGGAGCCGCCTCCTCTCCTCGCGCTCGAGTCCACAGATAGCGTAGTAATATTTCTCTACTTCCAGGTCAGATCAGATGAAGGGTCGTCCGTCATACACATAAAACCTTCATTTATAGTTTACATCAACAGTTTGTCAAACAGTTACATGCTTTGCTGGGGTAGGAGTTAAGATTAGCAGGCTGGGAAATGTTTAACCAAACTTAATATAGCAATAAAATTATTCTGAGGACAGGATGGAGACAAAAAGCGACAAATTTTTGTTTATCACTTTGAAGATTCATCAAGAGCCAAATTTCACTGACATACATAAGTGATACTAGGTCTTTTTTTTTTCCCTTGTTCCAATAAATGTCTTGCAATACAAATAGAATTGAAAATAATTTTTAAAAACGGTCTGCTTTTTCTATCCATCCTCTTCACCTATTGTTGTTAGCAGGGCTTGAAGAACAGATGCAAAAGAAAAACGTTCAAGTTACCTTTTAAACTCACATCACGGCTCACTAGTCTATTCAAATCAGCTCTGATCGTCCATAATAATTGGACTAATAATTATTTCAGGCAAGAACTTTGAAGAACTTAAATAGTTCAGATTTTTAAGGAGAGAAATTTGTTTTCAGTTTCAGTTCCTTCGCCTCTAGAAGAAAGATGACGTACTGCTGTGAATTTGTAGAAAAGTTAATAAATCTGCAGATCGCAGATGTTAGCTATTTGTAACTTAAACTGAAAATGTCGGCATCTATGGGACACACTTCTATGTTTGCAGATATTAACCATCTTTACCAAAAACTTTAAAGTTTGTCGAGGCTTTCACAGCCAAACAACGGCAGCGTTACTCCACCAAAGCTACGTCAGCGGAGGCTTCAGGCTGAAGGAACATTTTGGTGTCGCTACACAAATGACATCCAAACTCTTCTCTCTGTGGGCTTGAACAGCCAGCAGCACCAGACAACACACCTTTAGCCTCATGATAAGAAAGTTATTTTGCCTCGGAAAATAACTTTCCGAGGCAAAATAACTTTCCCAGGCAAATACCTGCTAGCATAGAACTGAATCCTACGTGGTAGGAAAATAAAAAGATCTCAAGATTTATTCACTTTTCCTCAAAATCACAGCACAACGACCTTTCTAAACAACCCTGTTGTAGATTACATATTCATACAATTCTCCTTGTATGAATTCTCCTTGTAGAATTGTATGAATTGTATGAATTATGTATTCATACAATTCTCCAAGGAGAATTGTATGAACATATAATATAATATATATAATTGTATGCTTTGGAGCAGAGAAAAAAAATTAACTATACCTTTAAATTACACATTTTTTCATTAGACAAATGTTTCTTTTCTGCTTGAACCAAACTGGCAAAATTAGAAAACTGTGAGGTGTTAAGAAATTTAGTCAGGCATAACTTATACAAACGCACATTTGAATATAGATTTTAAAGTGTAACTGGACGAGCAATTATGTTTCTTTTCCTTATCAAAACAAACAATGACCGTATTTGATTGAATTCTCTAAATGTTAAACGGTTTGACAGAAATCAATTAAATTTATGCCTAGAAGAAAAAAAAGTCAAACATTCTTCCCTGGATAGAAAATTGTTGGGGTTTTTTTCATAAGGCAACATATTCATTATAAAGTAGTTTGCTCTGAGTTCCTTTAAGAAGCGTACCCTTTAAGTTTAACATTTAAAACAGTAAGCGCCGGTATGTAATCTGTATCAATGCAGTCCATCAGTTTACCATCATATAATATACTTTATCTTACTGTTATATTCCTCTTAGTAAACCTTTCACAGCACAAAATGAACTTTCACTCTCCTACAGAATCAGATTCCACTACACTCTTGTCAGGATTTCCTCACAACTTAAAAAGATGAGAGTACAGTAATAATAATAAAAAAAAATAAAAGACATGTAATTTGCACTTTTCTTTATGAGGCTCCTTTAATTATGATGATCACCAGGTAGTCTTCCTCTGATTTGGCAAAGGCTTTGGCAGAGGCATCCACGAACTGCAGGGAGAACTCACATGGAGGGAAAGCGTGCAGGACTCCACTGTGCTCCTTGTCGCGGCCGCCCCCCACCGGGAGGCTGATGATCCCCGCCGCCTCCTTCTGCTTGAGGTAGGACACCAGGTTCTTCAGCGGCCTCTCCACAGAGCTGTTGGCGTCCTCGGATTTCCCCGGCAAGGCCAGGAGGACGGTGTGGCCGCTGGAGCCGGCGGCCTTGATGCGGCGGGCGACCTCGTCCAGCTTGGGCTGGTCCAGGCGGAGGCGCTGGCTGATCTTCAGCTGGGTCACCTTCCCGCCGGTGGGGCCCTCCACCAGCAGGCTGGTGGCCATCCGCATGTCTCCGTCCAGCAGGTGCAGGGAGGCGGGGAAGCTGCTGTTCTTCAGCAGCAGGACGCCCTCCCAGGCCTGACTCAGCCTCGGCCCGTCAGAGCCCGGCTGCTTGGACGGGGAGGAGCTTGAGGCCGGATTGTCTGGCCGCTGTTCCTTCTTCGCCGGGCTCTTGGACGTGTCTCCAGCTTTGCGTTTGGGCTCCGGCTGAGAGGGGCTGCGTGTTCTTTTTCTTTTTTCCACCAAGCTAGAGTTGTGGTTGTTCTGCCGCTCTTTGGCCGGGGTGGTTCCGCCAGAGCGAGGGAGGCGCTCGGGGTCACTGTAGCGTCCCCCGTCCCGGCTGCTTCCCCCGGGGCTGTGCTCCAATGAGCCGCCATGACGGCGCAGACCAAAGTCCCCGTTGTCAGGAGAGCGCTCCACTCTCCAGCCGTCGTCTAAATGTCTCCTTTTGGGGCCGACATCTCTGCCCTGCAACTCGCGCTCCACTGACCAGCGCCGCTCCAGACGACCAATGGGGTCAAAGCCCGGTCCTCTCATCCTGTCGTGGGCATTCAGGCCAACCCACTCGGCAGATGAAAACGGATCCCGCTCCCTAAAGCGGCCAGGAAGCGGAGGGGTGCGGTCTCTTACTCTCATCGGCTCGGCCAGGCGATGAGAAAATGGCTCCTGGACCAAGTCAAAGTGGGGCATGGGGAGAGGGAGCTGCACAAACTGCTGCTGCGGGTAGCGGTTCTCTGTCTCTGCAAAGTCCACTCTGAGTCTCCGGTCAGGGCCGCCAAGAGGGAAACCCCTCATGTGGGTCCAGGCAGCATGAGCGGCATCAAGGCTTTCGTACTGGATGTAAGCCCACAAGTCGCCTTTCCTGTAGGCTATAGTCCTGATGGTGCCAAAACGGTCAAACTCTTTAGCAAGTGCAGTCACTGGAACCCAGGGGCCCAGCCCCCCCACCCACAGTCTGGTTGTGGGTGTAGGTTTGCCATACCCAATCTTGATGGGACTGTGACCCACCACCTTCCCCGACATGGCCACTTTGGCTCGATGAGCCATGTCCAGGTTCTCAAACTTGATGAATCCATATGTGTTGTTCTGCCCTCTGACAGTCCGCTTTATGTCCACCTCTGTAATCAGCCCGAACCTTTCAAACGCTCTCCTGATGTCGTTCTCTGTCAATCCGGACTCCAGGTTGCCCAGAAACAACGTCCTGTTCGCCCTCTGGTCGTCCTCGGGGCTGAGTAGTTCCTCCTCACGGTAACATTCAGGGATGAACGGAGGCCTGCTGCGGCCTTCATACAGCGGGAAGTCTCTGTCTCTTTCAAGGTCCCTGAGATGGGGAGGTAGAGGAGGAGGAGGAGGAGGAGGAGGAGGAGCAGGGAGTCGACCCAGAGCCAGCTGCTGTAACCGGTAGTCCCTGTAACCCGGGCCCGGGGGAGACTGGGGTCTCTGGGAGTGGGGGTGCCTGTGTCCAGAGGGAAAACTGTCTTTGCCAACCGGGGAGCGGCTCGTACGCCGATTAATGTACACGGTCTCTATCTTCAGAGGCCGGTCGTACAGCACCAACTTCCCCCGGGCATGCTTGGCCGCCCGGGCGTCTTCGGGCCTCCGAAAGTTTACGAACGCCACCCTCTCGTGGTTTTCACGGCATATTTTCACGCTCACGTCCCCGAACTTCTTAAACTCGTGAAACAGCCCGTCCTCTATCTCCTCGTCGTTCAGCTCGGAGCCCAGCTCGCTTATTTTCAGCGTCTTGTACTCACTTCCTGGGGCCAACGGAGGCCGCGGCTCCCCGCGTGAACCGGACCTGGATGTTTCCGCGGCGATATCAGCGCCACCATGCGACTTGTTCCCGGAGGAAGACCCGTAGTCGTAGCCGCTACCGATCCGACTGGATGAGCCGTGTCCTTCTGAGTCCCTCATGTCTCTTTTGTCGCTGGGTAAACCTCTTCTGGAGGAAGCGCCGCTCTGAGCGGAGCCGTTGCTGGCTGACAGAGCTGCGGTCTTCTTGCTGCTCGGATAGCTTCCTCCTCTGTCTCTGCCATCGTCGGGCCCACGGGTGCGTTTTTTCACCGGTGATCGCTCCTTTCCTTTCATTTCAAGTTGCAAACAGCTGCCACTTCAACTCAGGGATATGCCTAAATATGCTCTCTTCAAACTAATATCCACTAAACTGACGAAACTTAGAAATGCTTATCAGGCAAACGACGTCAGCGCCATGTTGGATAAGCTGCACTACTATAATGTAAGTCCCGCCTCCTTTTGCTTAAAAGAAGCTGATTGGTTCCGCAGCTCCCGAGTGACATGAACAAGCAAGAAAGTTGGCCTATTGTATATCAGAATGAGGGTTCTTAAACATAGAGGTGAAAGCGTAGAAGCGTCCTTTACTAACTGGAACGATGCGTCAACGCATGCGCCATATTGGAAGTGGCAGGTTTGCCTTCAAAATCTGCAGAGAAGTGCTTGGAAAACGTAATTTTCCCAATAACATTGGGAATAATATATATATATATATATATATATATATATATATATATATATATATATATATATATATATATATATATATATATATAATCCCTCTCTTGGGTTACGCAGTACCCGACCGTACCCGCCTATATCTATATCTATCTATCTATCTATCTATCTATCTATCTATCTATCTATCTATCTATCTATCTATCTATCTATCTATATATATATATATATATATATATATATAGATATATATCTATATCTATATATATATAGATATAGATATAGATATATAGATAGATATCGATATATATATTTATATATATATGTGTGTGTGTGTGTGTGTTCAAATTAATGACCAAACAAAAATAATAATCTCAGTAATTATTGTTTCAACAAGGGCTTGAGCAATTCTGTGCGTTTCGGTTCCATTACCAAAGTAACTAGCAGAGCAGGAGTTTAAAATTCACTAATCAACCACCGCTGTGTTCATGAGAGCGCTTATTAATAATCGCAAAAATAAATATCAAGCCTGGAAACCTAATATCGTAACGGACTGAATGTTCTGAATGTACTTCTGAAAGAAATTCATGCTTGTTATCATCATATAGTGGGAGAATATAGTGAAACACACTAATTTATTGAATATGAGCTTTATCCATCATCTGACAAGAAAAGTGATCAAAATCCAGCCAGAAATATACGTGAAGCTGGTTGATGCCTGAAATAACACCAATAGACATTTAGAGATTATTTGAAGCCAATGTTCCTTTATTATTAAATAATACCCCACTGATTAAACAATAACTAAATGTGTCCCAGTGGTAATAGCATCTCTGCTTGGCTAATTCAATTCAAATTCAAAAATACCTCATTGATCCCAAAGGGAAATTAAATATATTCTGCTTCCGCAAACTTGTTTTTCTTTTAAATATTTCTAATGACACCATTACTTTTCGTCACATGGCTCTATTGCTGCAACTTTCTGTCAGTTGATGTAATTATATGACATAGGTGTAGGTATTTAGAAAATTTACATATTTGAACTCTTTCGACTAATTAGAGCAAAATTTAATTCAAAATTCAAAACTCAAATTACAATTACAAGCTGTACAAGCCCTGGATTCTGAGTGAGCGTGTAATGCCAGAATTTACCACAAGAGGGCGGTTTTGTTTCTTCTTTTCCCACCAACCACGTCAACGGCAGTAAATGGATAAAAAGTAAACAAACAAATAAACCAATAAATAAATGGACTGATTACCACCATTTAAATATTCCTTAGTTATCCAGGATGCGTTTATAAAAAAATGATTTATGATTATTTATGTTGGATTACACATTCAGACACACAAAGTACGATAAAAACAAAAAAGAAAAAGTAATTTCGGACTTTAGGTAGAGAGTCAATTAGGGGTTATTTTTATAATAAAACCGATTTTTTTTATTTAATTATTACTTTGACCATTAAAAACATACATCATTGCCCTGCTTATGAGTGTTTCACTTCTTTTTTTGTGAGGTTGTAGGGTTGTTTATGATTAATAAAATACTGAGTTACATTCTGTTGCACGTACTATGTAGGGCACTCCCACGCAAAGGATTACAGACTGGGGCAGAGGGGTCTTCCCTTGCTGCCAATTCAGACATTTTTATCTCCATTTCACTCATATTTCAGAGCAGATTTGCACATACAGCTCAGCGTCATCATTATCCACTTGCTAGTGAGGCTTTTAACACAATTTACTATCATTCACTATCATAAAAGGCTTAAATTGTCCCTAATTGTCCCTGGCGACAGGAACTTTGTCCTTTGTTCCCTCTGAGAGAGACCATCTGGTGGTAGCCCTCCACTGACAGACACATGTCCCAACAACAGCCTAGCAGGGCAATTTGGTGTACCCTGCACCAAAATGAGCTTATCTGTGTCAAAAAGCTAGTATGAGGGGGGTAAATGTGTTCCCGCTTTAAATCTCTGAGTGATATTGAGGTCATTTGATTCTCTGGACTGGAATAACTAAATAGTCCTGCACTCTACAGACCTAGTTATGATTACAGCAGAAATGTTTTAAAGGAAAAAAATTTTCTAACAGAGGTCAAGGTCCAGGTCGCATGAGGTCCTAAAAAGAAGACAAGTTGGGTTCCACCAACCACTCACAATGCCTGCAGCTCAGTTAATATCTTATTTGTCACAGAAACTTCCTTGTTCATGTTAACTAGATCGTGTAAGTTTCTATCAGTCCATGTGGAGTCCCTCAGGGTTAAATCTTGTTCTTGCTGTACATTCTCCCTTCTGGTTGAAATATAAACAAACTTTGTATCATTTCTTACTGCATTTTTCTGAATAAAATCTAATTCCAGGGTTCCTTTAAGACAGCGGAGTCAAACTCATTTTTGTTTTGAGCCAAATCAAAATCATGAATGCTCTTAAACAGCCGGTTGTGCCAGAATGTATTGATCAAACCTGTTCGCAAACTGTTAAAATATCAATGAATTCTTAAAATTAAATAATATTTAACATCTTTTCAGTCCCTCCAGGACTTTGTGATTCTTTTTGTGATTTTTTTTTGCAATAAAAATCAAAGTATTTGTGGAACTAATTTGGAAATATTTGTACAAGTAAGAAAGTTTTTGAGATAATTTTTGAGAATAATCTGCAATAAACTCAATTCTGTATTAGTGCAAAAAAAGAGCAGGGATCTGTTGATTTTGTGTGAATTTCCATAATAATTCTCAAGAAACTGGAGGGACTGATTGATATCACTTGGCAGTAAACAGATAAAAACTGCATTGATTTGATTGATAACATAATATTTAATCACACTTAGTGTTTAGTCTAGAATCTAGAGGGCCACATTAAAAGATATGACGGGCCAGATTTGGCCCACGGGCCTCGAGTTTGACTCATGCTTCAAGGTGTCCAAATCACATAAGTTATTAAGCTTCCTAGATTGTTTGTCACACATTAAGAAATTATGAAGCAATTGTTAAAGTCACTTAGGCTAAAAAGAATGAATGTTTGAGCGTGACTTCACATAGTGGACATCACACTTTCCATCCAGATTCAGTTGTTTAATCTAATCTGAAGAACATATATGCTGTGTTTGATTAATCCTTGTGTTTAAGCAACTGCTCCAAGAAATGGTCTGAAAAATCTTCCTTCACTTTTAAGATGCAGGACTTGATTCAAATATTGATTGTCATTTGCAACAACGGTGAATTAGTCCCAAATATGGATTTTTAATCAAATAAAGTTTATTTATTTGTTTACATCTTTAAGTTTTAACTGAGAGCAAAAAATAAGCCTCTTGATATTTTTGTCGTAAAGCAGTCGAAGGGGAAATCTGCAAGTGACTAAAGGAGGATTTTAATCAAATTCTGTTTTTATTTTGTTCTTAAATGAGCAGAACATTCTCATACCAGAGACCAGATGTGTTTGTGAGGTTCTGTCACAAACCTGTCACCTGCGTGGTGTCGCCTGCGTGGTGTCGCCTGGCATGCGATCCTGATGAGTTCCTCGCTAAATCCTTAGATGACGGACTGATGACAAACTTATTGTGCAGCCGGTTTTGCTCAAAAGCAAACATAGTGTCAGCGAACACAGGATGAGCCCATCCCGTGTCAGCCTGTCAGAGTTCAGCATGACCCACTTTTTTCCACTGCCTGAACACCTGCAGAACACCGGCACATCCTCGTGCTTTCCGTGCTTCAACAAAAATAAAGATAGGAGTGAGGCAGAACATGCATGGATTATGGCCAACCTGACAACTTTGTTCATTTCTACTCCATAGGCAAAGAACAATAACATTAAAAATCCCTGTAGAGAAAGAAAATGAGTTATATTTTTACTTCTTTTTATCTGTTCTGGTAATTCAGTGATATTAGCTTTGATGGAGCCGAGCTTCTCAGCTAAAATTAGAACAAGTCAGGCACGTGGAGCAGCAAGCATCACCTGCTCGTCTGATCAAATCAGTCAAAACTCATCTGATTTCGATTGGAGTAGAATTACAGCACCTATAAAAAAGGCAACGCTGTTTGTTCGGCTGCTTGCATGAAGAATAATGTACTAGATAAATGATACCACAGAGCCCAGTGCAGGGAAAGGCTTTTTTTAGCAGCTCAGAGTGACCCAGACAACGCAAACAGCACAAAGGAGGGAGGGAGGAGGGAAAAAGGAATGGGGAGGGAGGAATATAAATGAGACTGGAGTAAGGGAAAAGTACTGGCTGCATGTGGTGCAGATACAGAGTGCAAGATGTGTGAGGTGGGGAGAAGAAACAGAAAGCAGGGGCTGCAAACCAGCAGGGAGACAATGTGAAGTTGGAGGCGACTGAAGGTGAACCGCAGAGGAGGAGGAATGTGTCACTGCTGACGTCAGGCTGCAAGAACCGGGAGATTAAACAAGATCCAAAGAGGGAGGTTTGAGGGAAAGACATCCAGAAGAAGGACAGAGGGCTTTTAGCAAGTAGAAAAATGTAAGACAAGAGATATTCTCAAGTGAACAGAACAAAATCAGAATGAAAGTCCAACCCAAAAGCTCCAAGAGATGCAAATAAAATCAAAATTTGAAATTCTGCCACACAAGCTTTGCTGGTGATCAGTTTTTTTATACTGGGTTTGTTTGACATGCAAGCAGAGTGATTGTCCTAGTGGAAAGGTCAAGTTAAATCATGTGCACCGATGAGAAGATGACATTTTGCTTAGGCAGCCGTGGGTTACAAAGCAAAGCATCCTGGCAACTCCTGCAATACTTTTCTATATAATGAAATGTTTAAAAAAACTGTTAAAGCCAGAATTCTGCACCACATGCAGCCAGTACTTTTCCCTTACTCCAGTCTCAGAAAGCTTTTATAGCCTTTCTACGTTTTCTAAATGTTAGCTATTTTGAACTCAGCCAGCTGTTTTCCAGTAGTTTTGTTGGAGTTAAATTTACCAGATGGTTTGATCATAATACATGAAGAGATGAGTCCATTGGTTTGAAGCCTTGTATTCAAACCAATCCAAGGTTTGGATGGAAGCTAAACTTTAAAACATTATAGATTTAAAAAAAAAAAACGTTCTTTTCAAACTTTGTATTTCAAAATAAAGAACTATTTTGATCTGGTATATTACAAAAAGTCTCCAAAAAATGTAAACTCTTTTTCTTTTGTAAGGGTTAAAATGCAAAGTGAAAAAAAAGTTGAATAAATTGATGCTTTGTTGCTTTTTGTGTATTTGAAATAAGATTAGTTGTCTCCTGAGATTAATATAATATTCTTTTTATGTGAATAGGGATCAGACATGAGTTTGTATTTATTTCTGCTCCTTTTCATTCATGATGTCTTTTAGTTGTTCCATGAAGTATTCCTATTGAGTGAAAGAAATAAAATAACTAAAATGGAAGTGGAAAACCACAACCTCCTTATTGAATGTCTGACTCTGAGTTTGAAAAAACTAACAGAAATTAACATGTTGATGAAACTATTAGGACGCAAGCAGAGAAACTTTACGGACTTACATCAGAGGTCAAACTCAAATGAACTGCAGTTATAATGTGTATCTGAACTTATCTGAAAGGAGAGCTGTGAGCGTCCAGTATGTTCTGTAAAACCTGGCAAAAATACATTTTAAAGGAATAAAAGTCTCAACTTCATTCATTCCTCCTCAGTCAAAAATAGCATTCTCAACAAATGAACACAGACAGGAAGATTGCAGAAGTATTCCTTGAAAATAGTGATAGTTTTATGAACATTATGGGGGGGAAATATAACAAGTCCTAACGGTTATCGTCTGGTAGTTTGTTTAAGAAATGTTTTCAGTCAGTCAGGCTGAACATGACGGCATTTGATGACCAATAATGCTGCATAGTTTTAACTAAGATGTAGTTTTGCTAATCGGAGAGGAAAGCAACAGAACGGTCCCACCAGCCTGCGGTTCTGCTGAATCAAATATTTGAGTATATCTCTGCTGTCTAATTAGCAGATGCCCTGCAGCAGCAGCTGTGAATGTGCTCTTTGTCAAGGGCGCTTTATGGGAAACAATGAGCATTAATTCACTGTAAATTCATTTCTTAATAAAGTCTTCAACCTCCTCTGGCATTTGTCTATTTTATGGCCTTCAGACAATTAATGCTGTGATTAAAATAAATGTGTTGCATGCAGGACCAAGGCAATGAAGAAAGATGAAAATAAAAATGCGTCTTTTAAAATCACCAAAACTAGAAAGGGAGTTGTAAAAATAGAAAAAGAAACGAGGAGCAATCAGAAGCCCTCAATTGTTGAGTCCTTAATAAGTCTTAATTAATGCCGAGACCAGTCAGACCTTAGAAGTCCAATCAGAGCCCCGTTACGGGTTAATTTAAGCCCAAGTAAGAGCACTAATCACTTTATTTTCTTGTTTTGTTAGAGGCAGCAGAATCTCAGTCTTCTGAGCAAAAGAGCACAAAGGTGCATCGAACAAAACAAACATCTCTAGGTGCAACTTTTAATCTGCTAAAGGAAAACAGGAAATATGTCACAAGCAATTAATCTGTAGAAACGTAAAAACAAAATTCCAGGTCAGACAAGCATTGCATTATGGTAATGAACTATTCATCTGATTCAGGTGAGCTGGAAGAGGGAGGAACTTAAACATTTCCAAAATAGGGTCTCTGAAAAATGCTCTACAAAAATGAATCAAAAATGTTTCTGCTCAGATAATAGAAGCAGGCCATTGATGTAGAGCCACAGACTTACTTTGAATCTGCAATGGTTACAATATTATGCTGTGGATTCATTTAGCATCAAAAGTGATTCCCAATAGCAGCAAACCTTGTCAAATTCTGAAGAAAATCTGTTTACTTTTTTCAAAGACTTAAAACTGGACCAAAAATCACCATTTAGATATATTTTAATCCAAATAATGATGGTATCACGTTCGAGGAATGAATAAGAGACATTTAGATGTCTTTACAGTGAAAGTTCTTCACCGGCAGAACTCATCTAAACCACATGAACCAAAGAGATTTGGCCATTGATTTAAATCATAGTTGTTCCTGAACAAAACAGGAACAGTGCTAAATGATGTAATAACTTTCGAGTATTTTTACCGTGCTGTACTTTTTACTTTTACTTGAGTAATTTTATTATGAAGTATTGCTATTCTTACTGGAGTAAGATTTCTGGATACTCGACCCTCTGTTGGTAAATTCACTGAATGAAGAACAAACTTGTTGGTTTTTTACCCCTCCAGGGGGTCTTTTTCTGGGCTCTAGTGTCCCTTATATGACAGTGGGCTGACAGGAAACGGGGAGGGAGAGGGGGGAAGACATGCGGCAAATGTCGTCAGGTCCGGGAGTCGAACCCACGACGGCCGCGTCGAGGACTCAAGGCCTCCAAATATGAGTCGCGCTAACCGCTACGCCACCACGGCACGCCCATAGAACAAACTTGTTTTAACCAAAACTTCAGCAGACACAGAAACACACCCAGCTTTTATTAAAGTTTTATATTGGGGACAAAATGATTTAGAAAAATGATTCTTTTGCCTCATTTTATAATTATTTTATTTATATAAATTTTATCAATGTTGGTCTTTAAAATACTAAAATGTCCACATATCTTTAGATTTTGGTTCATCTGATGATGTAGTTTTGAAATATTAAATGGCTCATTTCTGATGAGTTACTCAGCACTTAAGCTGCCTTTTTACCAATTACTCTCTTACTCTTGAGTAATTTCTTACATGGATGTTTTTCACTTTTACTTCAGTAAAAATGTGTTGAAGTAGTTCCAGTCTTACTTGAGTAAATGATGTTGTATGTCTGTACTGAGTACAGACCAAAAGTTTGGACACACTTTCTGAAAGTGTGTCCAAACTTTTGGTCTGTACTGTATATCCATACATATTCTGCACATTTTTCTTCTCTAAAATAACTTACTCAGCTAGACATTACTTTTAATCTGAGTGTGCTATTCTTATGTTGCAAATTTATCCCTACTATGCAGTTTGTTATTCTTATTTTTTATATTTGTATGAATATTTATGTTCCTACCTACCTAAAGTTGCAGCTGTGACAACTGTATTTCCCCACTGTTGGACAATGAAGGTTATTTCTATCTAACACTGCAGAGCTCACTCTGGAGAACTTTCTGATCGAAGAGATGTGCTGCGGTGGAAAGAGGGGAGGTCTTTGTAACATTTGCTTCTTAAAAGATGTAAAACAATCTCCATCCTGGATGCTAGCGAAACCTCGGAGGCCTCAGCAGCCAATCACAGTGAAGTAATTTATCACAAGGCCCTGGAAGACAATAGAGAGATGAGACATACGATCCTGGGGATGCTGTGGCTCCTGGCTGCTGGTCAGCTTCAAGAAGGGGCATTAACAGAGTCACAGAGCAAAGTGTGGCTGTAATAAAGATTTTAGTATGTTTTCCTTTCAGCCTGAAATGGTTTTAGTAACACAGTAAAGCACAAAAACACACATTTTAAACTGAACAGATGCTTGTTTTAATCATGTTTACAGCCTAATATGGGTTCAATCTGGTGTATTTACTCAATATTCAGACCTCAATTGATGAAACACATTTTACTACAACAGCCAGGGAGGCGGACATGTGGGGAAAATAAATCTATCAGGTGAGGATGAAAAATGGCCACTCGATACTATCTTCCTCCTGGATCTCTGTGGTGCTAAAAAATATTGTGTTGGGTGTGATTTATGGTCCCCTGGGGGTCCGTGTCTGCTGCAGACGTGCCAAGGTCTTAATAGAGCAGAGACCGCCCAGTCCGACTCCAGACACCCACAGCTTGATCAACAAACTGGATTATCTGGAGGCTGCCTTCAGTTTTGGAGCAATTTTACATTTTCCTGGATTCTGTTTTCAAAGCTACATTTCTAATAGGCTCTGGTTCTGACTGGATTCAAAAACGCCTTCACAAAAATCTATTTAAACCAACCTGGTTGTCCCATCCTTGGTCACAAAAACTCTGAGCACATGAGATAATTTACAAAGAGCCTCTGTTTTGACTCGGTTGTCTTTCCAGAATGGTTTTAAATCAGCTACAAAGCCGAAGGTCCTGCTACAAAACTCCAGCTTCATATCAGACAAGTTCTGTTTAGGCAACTTCTTGATCATACAGGTCAGAAAGTTTTGAAATTGAACTTGTAATGCTAATTTGTAGATTAACATTATACAATAGCAAAAAAAAAAAAACAATAACAACAACCAAAAACAACCAATGCAACTTTAAAAAGGAGCTGCTGACACAACAGTTACCCATTGGTTTATTTAGTTTAGAAGAAGTTACTGTAGTAACTTCACAGTAAAGACTGCTGGGTTAAAAACAACCCAATTTGTAATCCAGGGTCGGTCAAATATGGACCAACCCAACGCTGGGGTGTTTTAACTCAACTGGGTTGGGTTGATGGTTTCACCCAACACATCGGGTTATGGCTACTAACCAAATGTTGGGTTAAATTGACCCAGTTTAACCAAAAATTCGGTTGAAACTCATAACCCAACACAAGGGTTATTCTACCACTTTATTTGAGTTTTTTAAAAAAAGATTTTTTTTATTATTATTATTTCTACCGTCAGAAGACAGTAAGGAGATCTTTACTGAACCGAGTTTATCGGTAGTGATTTTTACAACACAGGTGAAAGTTACTGTCATATTCATCGGATTCCAACCAATCTGAAAAATTCAACGAGGCAACGCTCACTTTCTTAATTTATCCTCGCAGTTTCCCCCCTTCGGATGGATGAGACGGAGTCCAGCGTCCAGACAACCAGTGCTGGAGCGGCAGATGTCGGTCCGTCAGCGCGTATAATGCGCGGTGTTTGTGCGTCACGGTGCGCTCCGGACTCTCCTCCCTGCCCGTCAGATGTTCAGCTCAGCATGTGATGCTCCGTCCGTCCTCAGAGTCCTGCGAGCGCTCAGTCTGGACCAAACACCCGATCTGCTCTGTGGATGTGCTCGTTTATCTCTCCGTGTAATCATCCGACAACCGCGTTCATTTTAATCGGAGGACATCGCTGCCAAGATACCCACGGTAAGCAGGGCTAGTTTTATAAATGCATGATGTGGACTGGTTCACTGCAGAAGTTGAGATGCCTTCTCGGCACAGTTGGGAATTTCTCGTATCCTGTATTAAAATAGCAGAGAAACTTTGATGTTTAAATCTTACTAAGTTGTCTAAATTTGAGCGTCTTGAGGAGGAAAACGTGCTGCTGTTTTGGGCGGAGGTCAGGAAACAAACGTGCTTGACCTTGGCTGTGTTTGGAAGTCGATGCATCCCTCATGAGGAGCAAACATATCCACATGTGCCAGCTGCTCTGCTCAGCGGGGCTCCGGCGTGACGCTTTTGAGGTCGTCCAGGAGTCTGCGTGGCTCTGATTTGAAGTAGTTTCGCTGTGTTCCAGATTCAGGATAAATGCCTTTATTCAGTTTGATGAGTTTATCGTCATAAAGTGAGTCGACGATTAATGTAAACTAGTCCAGAGACTGTGAAATACTCACAGAAGAGGTTTGAAATTTTAAAATTTGGAAGCTTTCCTTGGAAATTAGCAAGAATTTATTGGAGTTAGCGTAAATTAAACAGGAATAAACAATAAACATTCAAACTTGGCTGTACAAGCCAGGGGTTCTTAAATATGGTTAATTAAGTGACATTTATTTTGTATAATACTGAATAGAATGAAACCAGATTTAATGCAAGAACACAGTCAGTCACATTCACCCAGCTCTCTGCTCACTGCAGGGGTTTTGAGGCCACGCCTCCTACATGCACCGTGTTCCTCCATCACTTACGCAAACCTGGAAAACCGAGGCCACATATTTAATTCTAATTGCTGCATACAGTGAAGCTCGTTTTGACTAAACTATTGGATAAATCTGGTGAATATTCATTGTTTTTGGCATTGATGTCTGGCCATGATAAGACAAAATATTTATATCTAATATTCTCCAGTTAACTTCCCTATAATTCCCATAATTTCCAATAAAGTTTCATTTTTCCAAATGAAGTTATTTTATCGGCCTCTGTCAAGCTTGGTGCAGCCCTGGAGAAACATCTGCACAACGAGATTTCCAAATCTGATCTGTGCATATACTGTAATAAAACAACTGATAGGGAAAAAATGATTTTTTTAAATTTTATTTTCTGTACTTGATAAGGAGCAGAAAACTCAAAAAACTTAAAATCGCCCTGCTCTTGACCCCTATAAAATGAGTTAAAAAGAATCCCCATTTGGTTGTCTGCACATTTTTATCAAAACAACAGATCGAGTTTCATGATCCTATCCGAAACTTCCGAAAGCTGCCAATTATCCCTCATTTCACTGGATGTTATTGATATGTGAAAGCAAAATCTAATTAGGATGAGATGAAGATTTCTCTGCAGGTCTGCTGTCTGAAACTGTTGTTGTCTTGATGGAGAAATAATTATAGTGTTTAATGATGAGGAATAAACACTTTCATTTTACAATTTATAAAAAGACAAACTGACACCAGCAGAAAGCTTAATAAACTCCAATCGAGGAGATTTGATTGTCATTTAAGATAAGAGGAAAAGGCTGAAGGGAAACCAGGGAATGGAAAACATCTGGGAAGAGGAGCAGACTGACAGGCTGAGAGAAGGACAGAAACAAACAAATATTAGACACAGAGAAACTACAAATGGAAGAGAAAATAATGAAACTAATATAACAGAACACTTATAACAGAATACAAAAGGACAGGATAAACTAAAATGGCAAGATTAAAGTAAAAAGTAACAAAACTGATCAAATCAGGAACATAAATGGAACCCAAAGTACAAACAGCTGTGCATCTTAACATTTATTCTCAGTTTAAATCCAGATGTTCTTCTGGGGAACATCAGCTATTAGCTGCTGGGAGATGATTGAATGCCATGACAGGAGATCCTTCTTCTGCACAGCTATCAGCCTCAACAACAACTCTTTCAATAAATTGTTTAATATGAGCTACATTTAATTTCCTTCTCGGATTAATAACATATTTTTAATTGAACTAGATGGTGCTAATCAAGTGAAACATGTAGGGGGCAGAGAAGCTGAAGAAAAGTGACTATATTAGTACAAAATTAAGTTAGATGGAACAAATGGGCACAAAACTAAAACAATACACAAGAAACAGAACAAAAGAATCAAAAAACTAAGAGGAAAGACATTATGTGACAGAAAACAAGAACCACAAATAATCCAAATACATAAATCAACCATTTAAACGCAGAAAAAGTAGAACAGACTCTTGAAATAAATCCACAGCTCAGGTTGAACCTGCTGACAACCATTCACTCTACAAGTCTGTTTTTTATGGAAGAGCAGGAATAATGAAGTTTACACTGCACATGCTGCTGAACACACCAGCTAACTATTATTTTGGTAATCAATTATCATACCAATTATTCTGATGATCAAGCAGATTTTGAAAATTGTCACATTCTACAGATTCTTCATTTAACCACTTAACCTTTTGTAGACAATATTGGAAGTACATTAAAATGCAAACAAGCAGTTCAATTAATTTCTTTTAAATATTAATATTTTATTGAGTATAGGATTAATTTAGTCAATTTGAGCTAGGCGGCACTACAATTATGGCACTTAAGGAGTTTTGGATTAAATATTTGTACAGTTTAAGGTGTTGTTTATTTATCTTAAATTTAAAATTTATATATTTTTATGCAGTTTTGGTTTAATTATTCCTCTGAATATTTTGTTGTGTTTTTTTTTTTTGCAAATTGCCTTTTGCATACTTCAGTTAACGATTAATCGATTACTAAATTAGTTGGCGATTATTTCAATAATCGATTCCTCACGATAAATTTGATGAATCATTTCAGCCTAATGCCAACCCCATGCAGGAACACGGCAGTGGCAGCATAATGATGTGGGTCTGCTGCTCATCAATGGTGGTGGAGCAGCTGGTTGGAGTTTATGTGAAAATAGACGGCGTTAAATGCAAGAGTAATCTTTGAACAAAGAAATAGAAAAAAATAAGGGCGGCAAGAAAAATGTGACTGTGGGAGACGTTTAGTTGTGTTGGTCTAACTTATGGAAACTTTGGATTTTTACACAAAAAAGTTGACATATTTCAAGGACAAGCTAATAAACGATGAAGGAGGAATTCCTCTCAGCTGCTCTGAGGCTTCGACTCTCATCATTGGCCGAGTTCATTTCCATTCTGGGTCGATTTGTTTTATTTTCCAGCAGGATTATTGGTGCTGTGAGCTGATGTGTGCCTGGAGCTGAAAGGATGATGCAGCCACGGCTCACATTACGTGTCTTGTGTGCTGTAGAGTGGGAATGAATGACAAGTTGGAAAGCAGCACAGGGGAGGAGGGGCTCTGGCTAATGCGCCCAGGATTACCATGACTTGTGGATTATTGCATCAGCAGCTCATCCTCACATGCGGAAAAAGGAAATCTGTTTTTACAAAGAATAACACATTGCAAATATGTAACTTCCTGCTGAGAGGGTTTGTGGGGCATTTCAGGTCTTTCTCTTAAATCTATGGAAGACCAAACCTACCAAAATGAAGAACATATGGCTCAATAGATTTGTGACTATGCTAAAAAAATAAAAGTGAACAAAAATTATTAAAAAAAAATACAAACTCAAAGAAACATAGAGGAACAGACAGCGACGAAATACAAAGTGATGGCAAATTTAAAGGTAAAATAAAATAGAAAGTCTTTTTTAATTAGTGAGGAAAATTGTTATAATTATAAACAAATACATAAAAATTTCCTACAATTAAAATAGTAGAAAATTGTATGGTTACTACTGTAACATTTTATTAACAAATGTTAATAAAATAGACATAAATAAAATACATTTTATTCAGTAGTGATGTGGCCATAAGGCTTACTACTTAAGGTGGCTATAAACTTAAAGGGAGACCGCAAAATAAGTTTTAAAAAAATGATTTAACTGATCATTAAACACTTTTTGATTTCTGTATACACGCTTCGGTGTTTACTATTGTTACTAAATATTGCTGAATGCCACATTTGCCTGATGGCATAAGCTGTTGGAGCTGAAGTGTTGGTAGACAAAGATTGATGCAAAATTAAAGGATTTGTTTTGTGCTGTTTTAAAAACGTCAACAATGCATTTATTTGTCTCTATTTTAAAATCTTACATGTTTACAAGTTAGACCTCTGCTTGATTATTTTTCACTGAACAGAGATTATTTAAAGTTGGAGATTTATGAAACATTCATTGTAATTTTGAACACAAAAAGAGTATTTTCAATCTGTATTTTCGGTATTTTTTCATTCTCTATCTTTCTAATAAATCACATGGTGAAAGGTTTTGTAGAAATTGATTTTAGGCGAAAGTGGATGATTCTGCTACAGAATCATATTTTAATTTCTGATTTATTTTTTTTTGTGTTGGGAAGCAGGATGTGGGATTCACATTTCAGTTCTGTTGTTGTAAAAGCTTTCAGTAGTAAAAAATTCATGGCAGAATTGAATCTTAATCACAGCAGATATTTACCTTCATTCCTTTCTTTTGATGAAACATCGTACAACGTTTACAGTTTTGCTCCAGATGGGGGTTTTTTTAAACAGAGAAGCGGCTTATTAACCAGCAGAGGAGCATGTGATGTGGATCAGGAAAACACACGCGAGGGTTCTGCATCCAAAGCATCATGTTTACCTCCTCCACTACTGTTGCATGACAGCAATCGTTCCCTGAAAAAAGGGGCCGGGAAGCATGTTACTGCAATGCTTTAGGGGATTAGAGGATTTGCAGAGCGAAAAAAGCATCGCTGGAGCTAAGCTTTTCAAAGCAGGGAAATTAAACAGAACAATTTTCAGGATTGAAAACTTTGGGAGCAAAAATGTTACATTAGGGGAAGAATGACCCTGAACCGAGTTCATGACTTGAGAACCATTAGCATTACCAGTACACTGTAAAACATTTGAAGGTGGTTTAACTTGAAAATTAAAGTCCATCTGCTGCCTTGAAAATGCCAATTCAGTCAACAAGAAAAATGATTTTGCGTTAACTCAGAAATTAAAGTTCATGAAGTTGATTTAACAACAAAAAAACAAGTTGTCTAAACTTTGTTCGTTAATCTTGAATTGTGAGTTTTAACCGAACGCTGCGATTTAAACCAAATAATATTTAATCTCTATTATTTTCACTCATGTTATCAAGTTAAAATAACTTTTAGAATGATTTAAATTGTTGTTTCAAATTACATGAGCAAAATTTCTGAAAGTTGCATTAAAATAAACATTTGCCTTAATAACAGACAAGAATCAGATCAATGTAACATGCTTACGTCTCAGGATACAAAAACAAGCCGCTAAGCATTCTGGGAAACAGTTCCCACTCTTTTCTTTTTTCATTATTTTTTAATTGCCAACCTAAAAACTCTAGTTTATTCAACTCTTTGAGGTTTTTTAATAAAAAGTTAACATAATTTGCTACTGTAGATTTATGTTTCACAAACTCACACATTTAGGTTAAAAATCGAAAACTCACTAAATGTATTTGACTTAAAGGGCAGAAGACAGTAGACACAACTAAATGTTTCAGTGTAGCAGCTAATTGAAGTCATAATTAAAGACCACAGTAAGGTAGAAGAAGCATGAAAGTTTTGTTAACATCTGTCCACTATATTTGTTCTTGGTTTTGAAACACATTTTGTGTTTCTGATTCTCCAAATGCAGAACTGGTACCGAGTACTGGACCCTTCAGGCTCTTCCTCACATCTTCATCCATTCATCTCTTCTCCCCACTCCTCTTCTGTCAGTAATTTCTCTCCTCCTCTCAGTTGCTACCTCTCTGTCCTCTTTTTTTTCCTTCTTCTTTTTCTCTCTGTCCATCCCCACACCTCTTCCCGGACCCCCCAGCCTCCCCGATGCCTAAGACCAGCAAGGTGGTGCAGCGCGAGCAGAGCCATGAGCACGTCACGGAGTCGGTGGCCGACCTGCTCGCCCACGAGGAGCCTCTCGATTACAAGAGCAGCTCCCTGAACGTGGGAGCGGCCGCAGGGAAGAAGATCCCTCAGATAGAAGTCCCCGAGAATGACGGCCGGCCGGCGTGGAACAGCAAGCTGCAGTACATCCTGGCCCAGGTGGGCTTCTCTGTGGGGCTCGGAAACGTCTGGCGATTCCCGTACCTCTGCCAAAAGAACGGAGGAGGTGAGCAGGGTGAAAATGTTCAACACTGAATTACAAGAAGCACAGAGGAAGGAGGATTTGACTTTTCTTTCTTCGCCTTTATTTCACCAGAAAAATCCAATTGAGATTAAAACTCTCCTTATAGAACATTCACAGAAAAAGGTAACACCGTAATTAATTAATTAATTAACTCAGAGATTCGTTGTGTGAAACATTTACAGGCAGATGATTTCTTCTCAAAATCAGTAAGAAAAACCTTAAAACATTTAGGTTAAAACACAGCTCCTGCTTTAGGTCCATGATTTTCTTCAAGAAAATGGGGCAGAAAACTGAAAATGTTTCTTTCCAAGTTCAGTTCAGATTTCAGTCACATAAATTATAAATAAGTTCTCACAATGTAGAGAACGTTCTCCTTCATATTCGTAAACAAATACAAAGGAAGAAGTTCTAATATGTCCTTATAAATAAAAATATGCTATTGACAGAGTGGCCAAGGTCGTCCATCTAACCCAGTTTTATAATGTGAAGTAAAACCTTTTTAACCTGCTATAAACATTTTGGTAATTGTGCTACTCTTTTATCTGGAATGTCTTGTTTAGACAACAGTTTTAATTCATGAGCTAACAGTGGACTGAATGTGATTATTAGTATTTATATATGGTCACAGTTCATCTCAGTTTACTGAAATTCAGATAGGTTCAGGTTACTTTTATTTAAATATATCCACTTTTCGAGGCGTGCCGTGGTGGCGTAGTGGTTAGCGCGACCCGTATTTGGAGGCCTTGAGTCCGCGACGTGGCCGTCGCGGGTTCGACTCCCGGACCTGACGATATTTCCCCCCTCTCCTTCCCTGTTTCCTGTCAGCCTACTGTCATATAAGGGACACTAGAGCCCACAAAAGACCCCCTGGAGGGGAAAAAATATATATCCACTTTTTATTTCAAGACAGTTCAGATAAATGTAATTCATTTTGGTACAAATTTGTGTGCACACAAAACAAATTTTTGGTAGTTTGTCCTGTGTGTCTACAGGACAAACTACCAACCATGCACACACACCTAAAGACAATTAGGAGTATTTTAGTGAATATATAACAAAAATGCATAGTGTGTGGAAAAAGTGAAGTGCTGTGAATATTTTCCAGATGCTCTGTATATAAGTCGCATGTGTTATGATATTCAATCCAGAGCAGATGTAATGCAATCGCTGCGATCAAACAGCAGTAAATGACAATGCAAGTCAATTACAAAGAGGCATCAGAGCATAAACCTCTAATTACCAACATGAGAGCATATTTCAAACTTCAGCAATGCCTGAAGATGTTGGTCTGCAGACGTGTAAGGAAACAAATCAAAACAGACGAGTGAGCAGTGCAGCTCTTAATGTGTGGAAGATGTGATGTTGACATGATTTAAGTTTTCTTTTTCTGTTCCTGAAAATCTATCTGATAAAATAATTATTTTTGGATTTGAGTTTGAGACCTCACTTTTTTTAGGAAAACTATGTTGACTACTTCTAATAATCCATAAGGAAATCATATTTTGAAGCAATATTCATGTTAAAATGTAGATAATTTGCAGATGTATGCCACTTCGCTTCTTGGTTCCTCTGTGAAGCTGAAGAAAGTCATTCAGCAGTTCACCTCAGAGCTCAGCCATCAAAAGCGGCTCATCGCTTTCATTCAGAGCACAACTGCTAAGAGAGCAGCTGCATTGTGCTGAAAAGGCCTAAATATAGCTGCACTATTGATTACTACAGCTGGCAGGCAGGCCGGGCCGGGCCGGGCCGGGCCGGGCCTGGCTGGACTGGGCTGAACCAATCCTCCTGTAAACAGGAGCTGGAGGAAACGTGTCGCTGTAACTTTATAGGCTTTACTTTGTCTGGGATGCATGTATGGAACCGGAGGCATGAACTGTGTATTTTCACTATCAGGATCAACATCTTGGCGTAATGGACCGAAGTGTTGACGCTTTAATTGTCCCGACTGTTTTCAGCTCTGCTGCTTCTGTCTGATTTACTACGAAAGCAAACAGTTTAATGCCTATAAGCTCAATTTATTTCCTCAAAGCCGTCTGGTTGGGAGTCTTGGCTGGCTGCCATTTTTCACGTGTAATTTATTGTCTTTATTCTACTGTCCCATCGTGCTTTTTTCCCCTCTCATACATCTCCCTTTTTAAAACATTGTCCATCATTTTGTTCCTTCTTTCTCTTCGTGTTTGACTTCTTGTGTTGTGTAAAACATCTGTGTGGGGGGGGAGGGGACTGACTGTTTTAAATTCAGTATATTCAGTTAAAGAGCACCTATTATGTAAATTTCACATTTTGTAAATTTTTCTGCTTCTATTTGGGTCTCAGCTGTTTCTAAAAACAACCTGAGCAATAAAAAATACTCAGCTGTTTTATGGCAATAATTTATTTTTGGTGTCTGAAAAATTTGGCCTTTCAAAAACCAAAATCAGTGAGCCGTTACCTAGCAACCTAAGCAGAGCTCCAGTCCATTTGGTCAGCTGAATTTACTGCTGTGTATGCTGTATAATGGCTACTGGAAAAGACAAGCATTTTGTTATTGACTTACCATCTGGAAGTCAGTTGTTGCATTCTTGTTGGTTGCGTAGGAGGCCCTACTTCTGCTTTTCAAATACGTACATTTGTATAAGTGCGTGTTTGTTTACAGACGTTTTCTCATGCGACTGTAAAGGTTAAGTTGGGGGCATAGGCAGCAACTTAATAGGATTTAAAGTGACAGGAGGCCTGAAAACATCTCATTCTGAGCTAAAAAAATAGGCAGAACTGACCAGACTAAAATCTTATTCAAGAATTATTTTGTACAAAAAATGTAACAAACATGTTTTATACAGCCGACAGATCTATCCTAACCTGTTCAAGAAAGCATGATAGGACACCTTTAAGCAAACTGGGAAATTTAATGAATAAATAATTTTTTAAAACCCATTTTTCTGTCTTTCAGGTGCATATTTGGTCCCTTATTTCATCCTCCTCCTCATTATCGGCATCCCGCTCTTCTTCTTGGAGCTGGCTGTGGGTCAGAAGATAAGACGTGGGAGCATCGGAGTATGGAACTACGTCTGTCCACGTCTCGGTGGGATTGGGATGTCAAGTCTGATGGTACTCATGCATTTTTTTCTCTTTAACAGTGAATGATTTAGATGCACGTATGATAAGAATTTGGGAGTTTATGTTTTTGTATCAGCTCTTAAATCCTGAAGAGGAACAAAATGCTGAATGTGCAGCTATGAAAGTATAACAAGACAAAGCTCGGTGTGATTTATGAGCATGTCCCTTTTCTGCATCAGTAAGCATTTATAATACTTACAGCCAAGGTAAAAAGAAAGAAGGCTTTATGCAACCAGACATGAAATTATTGAAGAAAACCATAACCAATTATTAATTTTTGAAATAAATAAAATAAAGAGCATTTGGTGGAAAACATTCCGTCACTGCTTTTCTTAGTTGAAGGGGAAAATAAGAGCTTGAAGCTGAAATTATGAACCACTTCAAAGCCTCATGAAGGGAAACACACCATGCATAAAAAATCTCTAAATTTTCAATTTAAAATTAAAGATCAAAGCTTCTGTAGTGTGGTGTAAAGATCAGTCCAATCAGTGACATGCAGAGTGCTTAATTGGAGAGAGTACAAAAAATGTTCTCAATAAGTTTTCTGGCATTTAGCAAATAGTATTGGTAATTCAAACTGACATAAAACAAGAAAAGTTTGGTCTGATTTAACTTCATTTAGTAAGAAAAAAATGTCTATGTCTTTTCATTTTGGAGTATGTAGGTACAGTACAGACCAAAAGTTTGGACACACCTTTTAATTCAATGAGTTTCCTTTATTTTCATGACTATTGACATTGTAGATTCACACTGAAGGCATCAAAACTATGAATAACACATGTGGAAATATGCACTAAACAAAAAAGTGTAAAACAACTGAAAATACCCCTTATATTCTAGTTTCTTCAAAGTAGCAACCTTTTGCTGTGATTACTGCTTTGCACACACTCTGCATTTTCTTGATGAGCTTCAAGAGGTAGAAACCTGAAATGGTTTTCACTTCATAGCTGTGCCCTGTCAGGTTAATAAGTGGGATTTCTTGCCTTATAAATAGTCATGAAAATAAAGAAAACCCATTGAATTAGAAGGTGTGTCTAAACTTTTGGTCTGTACTGTATATGGTTTCAATTGTAACACGTGTGCCTTCATGTAAATCAAATATTGTAAATTTTGTCTGCTTTAAATTGCCGAGGGACTCACCAGGTCCCCAGGTGTTCTCTATCACAGTAACCAGCGTTGCAGAACAAAGGAGAAATCCCAACCCAAGCACAAATAGACCTGCAGGGTTCGTCACACTGCAAACAAAATGCTTTAATCACAGATCATCAGCATGCGTGAGCAGCTGAGTTAAAGCTGAAGTCTCAGTTGTTTGCTTATCTGGAGCAAACAGCTACGCCAACGGTCCTGGAAAGATTATAAGGCAGGGGTGTCAAACTCCAGGCCTCGAGGGCCGCTGTCCTGCAGTTTTTAGATGTGCCACAGGTACAAAACACTGGAATGAAATGACTTAATTACCTCCTCCTTGTGTAGATCAGTTCTACAGAGCCTTAATGACCTAATTATTCTATTCAGGTGTGGTGCAGCAGAGGCACATCTAAAGGTTGCAGGATACCGGCCCTTGAGGACTGGAGTTTGAGACCTGTGTTATAAGGCAATAAAAAAGGAAAAAACTGAAATTATTTTGTTTTGTTGTTGCAGCGGGAATGAGCTTAGGAAGATGAAATATTGTCTCAGATCTTCTCGATTGGATGTACGAGCAAACAGGATGACAGTCCATCACAACACAGAGACACACAGAGCAATCAGACACACAGTCCCACCTAAGGAAAATTTAAAGTCATCAGTTACCCAGAACGTGGAGAGAACATGCTCAAAATCTTGGAAAATTAAATTTTAGAGCTACATTTCTGACATAATGAGCCTTAGTTAGCATGCTAAATATTAAAAACATGAAGATAACGTGTAGCTAAGAGAACATTTCTTCTCTTGGCCAGACTTGCCTTCCAAAATTTTGCTGCCTACTTACCATTTCAGTGGTTTCTAAAGGTAATTTATAACAGTGGATTGTATTTTTTATATTATTTATGTGTAAAAACAATGGGTAGGTGGTTCTTAAAGGGGACTTTTTATACAAAATTCACATTTTGCATGTTTTTATACTTCTATTTCAGTTTCAGCTACTTCTAAAAACAACCCAAGCGATTAAAAAACGCCCAGCTGCTTTGGAAATAAATTCATGTTTTTTGATGTCTGGAAAATGAGCCGTCAGAAACCTCCAGACTTTTAAGTCAAGGGGCACTGCGCCGTTACCTAGCAACCCTGGCAGAGCCCTGCCACGTTACCCAGCAACCCAGTTGGAGCTCCAGTACATTTGGTCAACTAGTTTTACCGCTGTATGCTCTCTACATAATTTTGCTGGTAACTTATGAGGAAGGTGGTAAACTCAACTGATTAATTTTTGACAAGTTACACACGTTAAGTGAAACCAGTCCAGACGATTAAAATATGAAACTGACTGATAGAAAACCAACAGTGTGCACAGCTACCAGAGACAGTCAACATACCTGCATGCTGCATGTGTTTGTATGTATATGAGCTCCCTCTGTGGTTTGTGGACGTCACTCATGTGTTTGAGGATGCAGGGCAGCCTTTATTCAGAGTAGCACGACTGGCAGTGAAGTTGTGGCTATAAATACCTCAGAGAAGATCACTGCTGAAAAGAGAAGACTTTAATTATTCATGCTTTCCCAAACCTTATTTAGAGTCTGAATGTCCTTGCTGGAAAGATTGTAAAGAAGACTGGCAGCAGCTTGGAACATTTACATCCTCCTGCCTCAAATGAATGCTATTCTTGCATTGCACAGATGTTATTCTGCATTAAAATGTTGAATATCTATCTATCTATCTATCTATCTATCTATCTATCTATCTATCTATCTATCTATCTATCTAGGTTTGTGGTTTTGTAGGTCTCTACTACAACGTCATCATTGGTTGGAGCATCTTCTACTTTTTCCAGTCTTTCCAGTACCCGTTGCCATGGAGCGACTGTCCGATTAGGAAGAATGGGACAATAGCCAGTGAGTGACATCAAATCTCACATTAAAAAACACACATATGTATTTCACTGATATATAGGGGTTTTGAAGGTCGTGGAAAACACAGCGGAAACAGAGCAAAACTGAAGAAACGCAAGCAAAAACAGTGACGTTAATGAGGTCACATGACTTCCAATAGTTAGCACAAAATATGAATTTTATGATCAAATTGTCGTGTCTGGGCTGGAGAGGAAATTCTGACAAGGATAATAAATGTCAGATTTTATTACCACAGTAAACCAAATGTCACTAAAAGAGTGACCTATATAAAGCCAGTTATTACGTGGTGGTTGTACAGAAAGATGCTATACAGAAATTAAGAATGAACTAGTCAGTGCAGAGGAGAAGACAGTCAAATTATTGTCTAATATTTTAAACAGTTAAGTTTTTTTCATTTAAATGTTGAAATATTATGATTTTTAAAAGATGGAAATATAGTTGCATATTATAAGGACTCCACACCCAACTTAATCATTTCAGTTGCAAAATGGGAACGTGAGATAATTCTGCTCAACAAGCCACAGTTAGCAACAAAAGCTAATAATCAGGTTTTCTCAATTTTTTTAAAATGTTGCATTAGATTTGTCTCATTTCAGTGCAATTTTGTATCCTGCCCTTGAGTAAAATTTATACATCTATTATTAATTGCACCCACACCCCGCTATGTAGCACTTACACCAATATCAAAGTCAATTTTATTTATATACACTGGATCCAGTCAGTGTAGAGAAAAATACATGTGGGTTCTGCAACCACAACAAACTCAGTTCAATGTGTACATCACTGTTTTTGAAGAACATCAAAAATCAGACAATAGTTATGTAATCCATTCCCCTTGTTAGCTTAAAAGCTAAAACTAAACAAGAAATGATGCCACGCATGGCATAAAGTGCAGAAAAAGCAAAAGATATTTTTTAAAATTTTGCTAGTGTTTGATTTTTGCATTTTCCCTTCAATAACAAGACAACTTTTGATTTACAATCCCTTAACTGTTCATTTTTATCTAAGTTATCTAAACAGGGCAATTTTATGAGTAAACATTAAGCCTGTTTGACTCATGGCGTAGTCAGCATTAGACACCCCTGGTTTAAGAAGCTTAATGTCACATCTCTGTATTTTTCTGTCAGGATCTTTCTACTGAAAGGCAAATGGACTCAGAAGTTCAATAGATTAGCGGTAATAAAAACAAGAGCAGCAAATAAACACCCAGCTCATGTATGACTCAGCAAAGCTGGGCTACTGACCGTAAACCAGGGAAAATAGATTCAGCTGCTCAGAACGAGAAGCAACATCAGCAAATTTAATATTTCACAATCCATTCAGGTGACAAATCTCCATCTAGTGTCACAAAAACAAACACTAGGCTTGATCAAATGCATCAAACATTGACTGTGTGAGATTATCAACCATTTAGCATAATTAGCTTAGCTACAGACTACTGTTTGCCCCCATTTCACTAGCATTTAATGAATTAAGGAAAAAAATTACCAACATATTGATATATTTAACTTGTACCTTTTACCACTTAGATGAGTCAGTCAGCAGCAGCTCTAGCCCACGTCCCTCCTAAGAGAAATTAAAGCTGCAGTGTGTCACTTTTATATAAATATTTTTTTTCACATATTTGTTAAAACTGTCCTTATGTTGTGACAGTATGGTATGAGAGATAATCTGAAAAATCTATTTCCTCTGCTTTCTCCCAGTGCTAGAAACAACCAATCAGTGGTAGGAGGAGAGTTTTAGTGCTGTCAATCACTATCTCATGTGGCTGCTCATTCTTCCTCCCCCTCGCTCTGTGCTATGCTGCAGCTAGCATAGCCTGTTGTAAATGTTCAGTCTAGTTAGCATAGTTACCAATGACGGCAGATAAACAGTTTTCCTGTAATGATATGTTGTTTCTCCATCATTAGCACATTTAGCAGTAAGTGAATAAGGGTGATTGACAGCGCTAAGACCCTCCTCCTGGTTCTGATTGGTTGTTTTGGTCAGAATGTTGCATTACATTAGCCAGCAATAGTAGTTCAGGGAGGAGGTGGAGAAGATTGATTGTTTTCACAGATTATCTGTCTCATAACAAACTGTCAAGACATGGTGACAGCTTTAACAAATATGGAGAAAACATATTTTTATTAAAGTTATGTACTGCATTTTATGAGAAGTCTGGATTGTTTTATGTGCATTTTGCACGTTGCTTTTGACTGTTGCTCGTGGGGAGAGATATTTCAGTAATCTAAAACTAATTTTAAAAAATTTAAGCAACCTACTTGCATACTGTTTGCGGACTGTTGGATGTAAAATTCATGAGCAGTAAATATTGTGCTAGTATCAGTACTGAACCAAAGAAAGCAAGGCACTTGCAAGCCTTTAAAATTGTGACGCTTTTTATGGGTCAAATAGACTCAAAAAATTGTAACAGCAGCTGCTTGGGGGGGCCCAATCTAATTTTTTGTCATGGGGCCCAAGATTCCTGGCGGCGCCCCTGAGGCTTAGTATTAGCAAACGAACATTGCAAATTAGCCATTCTTGCTGCGAGCTAAAATAAAATTTAAAAAAAACATTTTCCTTAATGACTTCAGCACACAAATTATTTACATCACCGTTACATAAAACAAAGAGACAATTATTATTTTCACAATTAACCAATACTTACGAACAAATCTTGTCTGAAACACAACGTGTAAAGATAATAATCAGCTGAATTTAACGAACTATTCGGTGTTACGTTCCACCATCTTGGATCTATTTTCTCTTTTTAGCGTCACAAAACAACATACAAAATATCCACCAGGGGGCGTTCTAGTGCGGTTTTCAAACCTTGGTCCAGCTTAACTTACAAAAGGCAGAACAATCTGTAAAGGACATATTTACTTGCTTTTGCACAATACTGCAAGTTCCTTTTATTATTATAGGAAAATATAAATATGTGTGTGGAATGAAAGCAATCTCTGGTGGTTCATGCTCTGCATGTTAAGCCACAGATGACCTTGTGTATATCTGAGAGGTGTTAACTATACTGGATGGTAAATTGAAACATGAGCAAACATACCCAGCTACAATATATTTTCAAATGTCCATCCTCGCATCGGCTCTTTTCATCAGAAACAAACCATCTTCAATTTCCACACCTGTTTCTTTTCCAAATAGCTTTTAAAACTTCTCATTCTCCCCTTGCTGTGTCCAGTTGTGGAGCCAGAGTGTGACAAAAGCTCAGCCACTACATATTTCTGGTACCGGCAAACTCTGAACACGACCAGCACCATCGCAGAGAGCGGCGGCCTCAACATCAAAATGACCTTATCTCTGCTGGTGGCCTGGATAATTGTCTGCCTTGCTGTCATTAAAGGAATCGCCTCTTCTGGGAAGGTAGTGGGAATGGAGAAAACATTAGAGAACGTCAATGTTTTTCATTTCTTAGAGTGCATTTTTCTTCTGCAGGTGATGTACTTCAGCTCTCTTTTCCCTTATGTGGTGCTCTTCTGCTTCTTGGTCAGAGGTTTAATGCTCAAAGGATCAGTAGATGGGATCGCTCATATGTTTACTCCAAAGGTGAGCCTGATTAAATGATGTTACCTCCAGAAACTACCCACCAGTCAAGTAGCTCCTAATAATCACGCCTCGTCTCTCAGCTGGAGAAGATGCTGGAGCCGCAGATTTGGAGGGAAGCAGCCACTCAGGTGTTCTTTGCTCTGGGTTTGGGGTTCGGAGGCGTCATAGCTTTCTCCAGTTACAACAAAATGGACAACAACTGCCACTTCGACGCTGTGCTCGTCTCCTTCATCAACTTCTTCACCTCAATTCTGGCCACGCTGGTGGTGTTCGCCGTGCTGGGGTTCAAGGCCAACATCATGAATGAAAAATGTGTTGCAGAGTAAGTCCGACACTCGCTGTCAGTGAAATAAAAACCGTAATATGAGCACAATGTTTGGATTACGTCACATAAAAACGTTTTGTTGTGATTTCCCGACATTATTTAGCTGCTTAAGCTAACTAATTTTCAATCTGCTGTTGCAGTATCCTGGTTGGCTACTTAATTTTTGTAGAAACTAAAATAAAAATAAAAAGAATTGTGTTTGTGCTCCACGCTGAATTGAACACAGAAATGTTTTTGAAAAATAAATGTTTATAAGTATTATGTGGAATAGAATACACTTGCACTGTACTTTTGATTGTGATCATATTGGACTATGATCAGTTGCACCACACCATTCAATAATATACAAATAAATAAAAATACACCAAGTAAAGCAACAATGCAGCCCAACAATGCACATATCAAGCAATATATCAATGTATATTTTAACAAAATGCACAGGCAACGGTGCACAAAATTGAACACCCAGCAATTTAGCAAAACTTTTCTATATTCCCCAGTTAAGGTCAACATCAGTCCATATTGCTCAAACAGCACAGTATGAAAAAAATGTTCAGAAAAGATTGTATAAGAATAGAAAAGTAACTCTCATCCATTACTTGTAAATAAAATCCCTGCTATCCCTGTTACAGTCTTTAAATGCTCTACAGATATAATGACTAGCCTATTATTGATCGTTTTTCTAAGACTTCATTATAGATTTATTCTTGTTTGGTATAAAAACTAAAGCTCAAGTAGATTATTATCTGTAAATAGAATAGAATAAGCAAATATACAGAACACTGAGTGTAATTATGACCTTATTTCTTGTACACTTCAAGCTGAAAACATATTTTCTGTCCAGGTGTGGCTTGTTCTTGTTGAGCTTCATATCTGTCATTAACTGTATGTTTGTTACATGATCGTTCTACTTTTCAATGTCTGTAGAAATGGAGAAAAGATCCTGGGATACCTCAACTCCAACGTCCTGAGTCACGATCTCATTCCTCCTCACGTGAACTTTTCCCATCTCACCCCATCAGACTACGCTGACGTGTACAGCATCATCAAGACGGTAAAGGAGGACGGCTTTGCCAAGCTGGGTCTGGAGCCCTGTGTCCTGGAGGACGAACTCAACAAGGCGAGTGTTTATGACACATCGACAATCTGCTGACCCACAGCATGAACAGCGTCTCATTGCCTGGATCGTCTCTCTGTAGGCAGTTCAGGGCACCGGCCTGGCCTTCATTGCCTTCACGGAGGCCATGACCCATTTCCCAGCATCCCCTTTCTGGTCTGTAATGTTCTTCTTCATGCTAATCAACCTTGGCTTGGGCAGCATGATTGGCACCATGACTGGCATCACCACACCCGTCCTTGACGCCTACAAAGTTCAGAAAGAGCTTTTAACAGGTACTCCCAGCTCTCCCCACCAACTTCCTGTCCCAACTCCCTTCCTCCTCCCTCACAAACTCTGAACTCAGCACTTATGATTTATTAAAATACATCCGGGAATAGCCTGCATTAAGCTTTGTATCAATGCTACACGTGTATTGAATGGTAAAGCATTAATAGGATTTGGAACCAGTAATGGGCTGGAAAACAGTGTTGATATTTTTCCATATTCCTCTCAGAATAGCTCTGATGTTTCCTCTTGTCTGTGTGTTTTTTTCAGTGGGCTGCTGCATTGTGGCCTTCCTCTGTGGGTTGTTGTTTGTTCAGCGTTCAGGAAATTATTTCGTCACCATGTTTGATGATTACTCAGCCGGTTTGCCCCTCACTGTCGTAGTGATCCTGGAAAATGTCTCTGTCGCTTGGATTTACGGCACTAAACGGTAAGACTGAGTGTGTTATTGTAGAAAGTGCTTTACAAAAGTATTTATACACACTGACTGACTTAAGGTTAAGTTAGAGCCAAAACGTTATAGCACTCTTTTAGGATTTTATCGCAAAGAATAGCATAATAATGACCTAAATTTTATTTTTTTAGAGATAAAATTCAGTAATTTTGTGATTCCTTACTTGGATCCCCCTAAAGTGCAATTTGATGGAGGTAAATGCAGGATAATCCAGAAAGAAACCCATTTAGAGGTTGCAAAAGTTTTGAGTTTTACTTTCTAGCAGGACAACAACCCTGACCAAACAGCCAGAGTTACAGACAGCCTAGTCAAAGCCCAGACTTAAATCCAGCCTATAATCTTTGGTGAACCTTTAAAAATGCCATTGACCATCCAATCTGAATTTGCAAGAGGTTTTTTTACAAGGGCAAATATATAAAAATATCCTTGTCTAGATGGTCACTGTCACCAATAATCAGCTTTTGTAGCCGATTATTGGTGATATTTTATTGTCTATATTTTATTTTATTTGCGCTATTTATGTTATAAAATTTATATTTGTCAGGTACAAATACATGCCACATTTTTCTTATTTTATTTGTAATAACCTTTAAAATGATGGTCCACTTTGTGTCAGTATATTATGAAAACTACCAATGCAAGCAGATTTAAGTTCAAGGTCAAAGGTCAAATTTATTTATATAGCATATTTCCAACAAAGTGCTTTACAATAAAATAAAAACTTTAAGACTCTTGTTATTAAATGGAAAAATGTGGTCAAAAAGGGTCATAATGTTTTTGAAGTAATTTTGTGTTCCTGCTACTCTTGTGTAATTTTGTCTTGTGTAATTTTGTCTTGTGTAATTGTTGTTGTCATCTTTTTGTCAGCTTCATGCAAGACTTGGAGGATATGTTGGGTTTTCGACCGTCTATAATCTACTTCTACCTGTGGAAATACGTCTCTCCTCTTTGTCTCATCGTCCTCATCTCAGCCACAGTCATAGAGATGGCCATCAGCCCACCTGGATACAACGCCTGGGTTCAAGACCTGGTCAGTTTATATGTGTGAGGGTTTGGGTTTTCTGTGAGTTTTTTCAGTTAATTTAGTTCCTGTGTTGTCCCGGCTGCCTCTCGTTCCCCTGATTAATCCGTCATGTAATAAAGCTCACCTGTGTTCCCTGTTCCCGGTCCGATCCTGGTCTTTTTTTCATTTGCTGTCTTGTCAAGTCGTGTGCCATCATCATACCACTGTGGCCTTCCAGACTTCCTGTTGGTGTTGCTCACCTGTGGTTCCTGGCTTGGTGTACCTTTGGACGTCATTAAACTCATTTTTGCACCTAACCTGGGTCTGACCGCATCTATCCTCACCACCTCCTACAACAACCACTTCATGACGATGTGTTTCTGTTTCTAACCCAAGAAAATCTCTATTAAGAGACCAAAGCTGCTTCATCGATAATGGTTGACAAAAGGTTTTTGTTCTGCTCCATAGATCAGCAACAGTAAGAAAACTACTGGTGTTATTAGACTCCAGTTATGCTTTTTGTTGGTTGCTGTGGTTTGCTGTTTGGGTCAGTGCCTTAGCAATAGTGAGAGAGGTTCCTCAAGCTGTTAATTGTTGTTTAGCTGTTCTGTGAAAGGTTGAGGCAGGTGAGACTTTCATGTGAACGCAAAGTCCACAAATCTTCAAGCTAATTAATCTTGTTGGAGTCTTCTGACTGGTGGCTTTAGGAAGAAGACCGAAGAAGGCTCCAAATAAGGAACTGAATGTCATTGATAGAACTTGCCAAGACATTTCCTGGTAAAAACCAGCCTCTTGTTTTATGCTTTTCTTCGTAAATAGTCTGTGCTCTTTGCTATTGAGAAACACTTGCTTCCTGGAGGCGTGGACTCTGTTGAATTTTAAAATTTTACCCAATTAGATTAATGTTAATTCAACATGTCTGTGCCCAAAACAGACACATCCTTTGCTGCTGTTGCTAAAACTAACTAAAACTAAAACTACAGGCAGAATGTAGCAGAAAATCAATGGCATCATTTACAACTTTGCTTTCTATTCGCTGATTCCAGTTTAATGGGAGAAATCCCAGATGGAAAGCTGAAGGGAGATGAGAATCAAGCAGAGTTGCGTATGAGAGCGATGGCCAAACCAGCCGTGATGATCATTTGAGAAGAAGGAGGAGTAAGAAATTATTCATGAAATGGATGTTAAGAATAGAAAGAGTTAACAGAGGAGAACAATAAACATGGATGACTCACTGGATTGATTTTTTTGTTGGAGCGTAACTGAATCTGCACTGGGAGGAACTTTATCATAGATTAGTGTGACAGAAACAAACCAAAATGATTTGGTAACCAATAACTTTACAGATTTGTAAAAGATTTTTGAAAAGTATGCATCCTTTTTGTACCGGTTCACAATTATGTGCTACTTTTTGTGTCTATCCCAAAACATACGTTGTAGTAAGAGGCTGTAAATTAATAAAATGAGAAACGTTTTAGGAATATGACATGAAGTGGAGCTGTTCTATCTTTAGAAGTGTAAATATTTCTCCTTGTGTTTATTTTAAGCTGTACATGTCTATCCCTACAGGCTCAGGAACGTTTCCAAAGCTACCCTCCCTGGGCTCTGGCCATGTGCTTCGCTCTCATCATAGTGGCCATGCTTCCTCTCCCAATCGTCTTCGTCGCACGCCACTTCAACTTGATGTCAGACGGCTCCAACAAGCTGTCTGTCTCCTACCGTAAAACCATGATGAAAGACATCTCCAACCTTGAGGAACAAGACGAGGCCAGATTCATCCTCGGTGCCAAGCCCGGCGACACGCCATTGTCAGGTGTAGCCCGCAAACCCTACGTGACTCCTGCAGGGAACAAATCTGTGGATCCCAACTCTCTGTCTCCAAATGTCTGCTACGGTACGAGCTACCAAAACACTGCGATAAGTCCCACGACACCAACAACGCCGCCTACTCCTCTCACACCTCTCACACCAGAGTCAGACTCTTGACTTTCCTCTTACTAAAACCAATCCAACATGCAGTTTAGCTTCCAGCCTTTTCCCTGCTGATATTACAAAACCTTCAAAACAATGTTTTGAAGCATGTACAACACAGAAAATGTTAGTTTTCCTGTAAAGTATATGCTTCAAAGCAGTTTTTTTTTGCTTTTCTTGATCAGATTGAAGCCATACACTGGGTAAAACAAGGTATTGTTAGTCCAACATGCAGTGAGTCTGAGATGAACACACACAAAAAACATCTAAAAAAAACTACATTTAGTTTTCTGAATGTGTTTCTGTGTGATATTTATATAAGGCTGCTGTAAAGACGTACAAATCTGTTTCATTCAAGCCCAAAGTTAACCACCTTCAGGATTTTATGTAGCGATCTTCGTTCAGTCTGTAAATATGGCTGTACAGTTAGTTAGAGAAGCCTGTAGATTTTACTATGTGGAGATTAAAGCACCAATGTCATTCTCCATCACACACACTCGTGTCACGTTATGTAGAAGTTTTGTCGTTTTAGACTCTCCACCAAAGAGTAAAAACAACAAAACACTTGAATTCAGGCAAAGAATGTGAGACTCATGTGTTGAGTTGGAGTAAAAGTTTATTTTATTAATTTTATTTTATACTCATGAGACTGGAACACAACCCTATATGGTATGTTTTATATGTGTGGGAGGCACAATATGTTCCTGCTACTTTAAAGCTAATCTGAAGTCAAATCTGTTTGATTGATGCTACAAAAGCACATGTGTATTTTTACAATTCATGTCCACAAGTAAATCACTGATTGTAATTGTCTTATTGGTAAAGAGATGCACAATTCAAAATGTACTTCTATAACTAACAACAGCTTCCTTTCCACTTCCTGGCTTCCCTGGTAAAGATGTGTGAAAAGCTACAAAATGTTTAAATCTCTATTGTAGCAGCTTGATTTTACTAAAAGAAAATTCTTTGAGAAAATAATTCTTCAGTTCCTGTAAACTTATTCAGTGTGCACAAAAACATTACCACTAGAAAATAATTGTTTTTAATAAAATCGTGTGTGGTGTCATTATTGGCAATTTATTGCAATTTCTTTTTTGCAATAAATTTATTGATCAAAGTGTCTAAAAACTTTAATTTTGATATAAATTTGACATGACACAGAGATTTGTAGCTGTACCCAAATGCAAACCTCAAGGTGGCAGCGTCACGGTGATGGTTATAGAGTTAATTAAAGAGAATATTTAAAAAACAAGAGAACCAAGTAAAACAGAGTGAAAGCAGCAAAAACATGATGGCAATCAGGAGAATCTGGTAAAAAACTGAGAGGTTTTTCACCATGGAGGGTTAATGAGCGACGCCAGGTGTGACGAATCAGGAGAATGTGATGCAGCTGGGAGAAAAACCTGATTATATAAACTGAGGGAACGTGACTAATGAATACAGAAATAAACACAGGAAGCTGAACAAGAGCACAAAATGATCTACTAAGCACAGGATACAAATCTAAACCAATGTACAGAGAGCAGAACACAAGAAAAAACTAATAAACTAAAATTAAAGGCATTAACTAAATACAGGACAGCCTTAGTGAAACATCTGGTAAAAATAAATAGTATTACAGAGGTTGCCAAGTCTCCATAACGGCTGTTTATTTTAAGGCTTTAGTACCCATGTTTTCCAGGCATGCCAGTATCTGTGGAGGTTCCTGTACGTCCCAAACAGCACAGAGGTCGAATGTGAAAAGAAAAATAAAAGCACAAACTAAAAATGACAAATCATAATGAATAATATTGACAAAGCTGGACCAAAAGACAGAGGAACCTGCAAAGTTAAAGCCTAAATAACATTAACCTGCCAGCTAATAGTATGAACTGCAGAAAGCCTTAGACAGTTCAGCTGCACAACCATTACAAGCACGAACATGCAGTCTTCTGTATATTTGTAGAATACTAAACCTGTTTAGTATAATTAAATTTAGGCTCAGTTGTGACCATTGTACTGATGTTATTTTTTTTTCTACACACTGATATCAATTAATTGTTAAAATAAAGCACATCTTAGTTCATGCTGCACATTTATTTATTTTTCTATTACAATATTCAAAGCACAGGTGTTAAATTATAAATGGACTATTTATTTTATTATGCTGTATATTTGCTGTTATATTTGAGCGACGATGAACAGAGATGAGAACATAGAATATATATTTTCATTTTGTTTGAGGCTTCTGTGTATTTAAGCATTTGTCCGTGTTATTTTTGGTGTTGCTTGTTGTTATTAGCTCTGGAAATGCTGCTGGATATTAACGCTGTTGAGGTTTTGTCACATACGGTGGGCCGTGTGAGGCACCGATATTCACCACTTGTCCACGGGGTTTCAGCCACACAAGCAGTCAAATAGTCTCAAAAAATGTAAGTCATTTCTAAATTTTAACTCAGTAGCGAAGAAGCCTTTGGATTAGAAGAATAATAGGAGCGAGGAAACATGTTGGTAGATGTTCCTGTAAACTTTCTTTAAGGTTAACCCCCTACTGCCTGAATTTACAATTATATAAACAAATAGATTATTCTTGATGTTGCTGTCAAACAAATTCAAGATGAGCATAGATGAATTAATTTTTTAAAAAAGTAAAAATATTTATGCATTTAATGTGCAAATTAGCAAAATTAGACCTAATGGAGCAGAGCGTAGACCAATAGATGACAGCACAGGGTCTTTGATATTAACTGCATTATTATTATTTCCTCTTTTTTTAAGTGACTTTGGAGAAAACTGTCTGCCAAATTCATAAACTTACATATAATCTCACACTATGCAAACTCTTCACTCATATTTTCATTCAGATTAATTTGGCAAAAACAGAAAAATAAAAAACCTTCAAGAAAACTAAAGTACTTGGTCATGATGGAGCAGGACACTGTGAATTCCTCCTCAGTTATCTCAGTGTACATGCACCATCCAGAACAGGTGCTGTTAGTTTCACACACATTTTGACCATGGAGTGTCGCAGGTGTTATTCAATACACCGGCATGGTTAGACAGGAAACCGGAAGGGCAGCAGCTTCAGAAATATGTTTTGTTTACGCCTCCAAGCCTTAGAAATTCACATCGACTGCTCTTTTATGACACCCAGCGGCTCTTCAGAGTATTACATGTAGGGTCTTTACCACTTAGCTTCGTAGTCAATGCTTCTCTTTAGCCTGACCAAATCTTTCTGATTAGCCTTGTTCCAAAATATTGTTTTCATCCAGCTCCAGGGTGAATCGACACCTTCATAAGGAAGATTTTGTCTTTTTGTTTAATTCTGAGTTATTCTCTACTATCTCAATTCAATATCTTGGGTAATATTGTTTTCCAAAACTAATCCGAGTAAGAGTAATATGACAGAGGGGTTCTTTCACAACAGGTATTGAAATGTTCTGCCACCTAGTGGCGGGTCAAGAAACAACAGAAGTCTCATTTTCATCTTGTCTAAAATGTTTTATGGTTTATGATCAAACTCATGTGACTGCTGGCGCGGCTGTAAACCCTGCGTCGTGTTTTTGTGTGTAGTTTTACTTCCCATGAGTCAGATTCCTCCTGTGTGTCATGTAAGCATCCAAACCACCAAACTATTTTGAAGGTTTTTATTCATGTGAAGTATAGCAACGTCTTAACAAGTGACAAAAGTAAAAAATGAATGTGACTGATGCACTTTGTTCACCAGAAAGCAAATAAAGTTGGTGTTTATTTTATTAACTATAGCAGTAAATTTAAGGTCAGTGTAAAAGCAATATCTTGTCATTTTAACAGCACATCAACTGTGGCTGAAAGGACACACTGTAAGAAATTAAGACTTGAATGTGTGTGTGTGTTTATATTTATAAATGTGTGTGTTTGTGTAGAGTTAGACTGGTGTGTGCAGGGCCTTACTGGGCTCACACTTCAGGTGTTATCTGTACTGGAGACACTTTAGAAACATCCCTTTACAGACTCTCTTTGTTTCTCCTCAGTCGTATGGATGAATGATTCACAAGTGATGTAAAACTTATAAACATAGGTATATAAAATGTAAATAAAGAGCAAACGTACCTCTGCTGTGTTTGTTTCTTTTTACCTCCAAACTGTGGCCATCGTGGGTCACTACAGCTGGGAAGAAATTAGCTTTTGGAGCTTTTGGAGCTGCACTCATTGGCTAATCTAGCTAAAACAAATCTGATCAAAATGAGTAAACACTTTTAAATCACTAATGTAGGCAACAGAATCCATTTGTTCAGCATTGTGGTAATGTGACTTTTTTTTAGTGCAAAGAACATAAGCTTTTATTAAAGAGAGAAAAAAGTGGATACATGGATGTGATAAATATTCATGCCCTCTGCTCAAAGACGGCACATAAGGCGAATTTGTTTCTACACAAGGTGATTAAGTGCTTTACAAGACATTAAAGAAAATAAAGAATAAAAGTATTGCAAATACTGAAATTGTATAATGTTAAAAGCACATTTTAATCTGATATTAGATTGAACTCTCACTTCAAACGGGCAGACGTAAGATGAAAATGATTAAATGATAAACACTTGCAGAGAACTCAGCAGAACAACAAATACACACAGAGGTAATCAAGGGGACAAGGAACTACTACAACTAATTATAGAGGAAGGAAGATTCATATGAGATAATGGACTAAAGAAAATGGTCAAAGTGCAAACACAGATGAAACCCAAAAACCCCAGATCTGTGACAGATATTGAAGGAAATCATTCAGCTTTGTCCATCTGATCTGTCATGTAATTCAGACAAGTCAGAAGCTTATTCTACATGTACACCAAACAAAACTATCCAGAAAACAAAATAAAAACCAAGAAGCTTTAATAAAACAGAAAATGGGCTAAATAATAGTAAGTGATATTATTGGATTCAGAGCATTATTTTTACAGCAAATGAAAATCCACAAAGAAGAAATGTCAAACCATCATGAACTCACAGAGCATAACGCCTGAGCCGCTGAAATCCCATTTTGATCTGAAATGTCTGACTCTTTGTGAACATCTACTGCTTGTGTTGCTTCAAATCACAGATCCTGATGGAGCATTTATTGTCGAGCCAGAACCCTGGATACAGCGGCTCTGTGAATTGGGTCTCTACCTTGTACAGAAACTTCATGCTGTCTGACACCTCGTAGAAAGACAGAGTTCCCTCCTTGAATTTAAGATAAACTCCGATCTTTTTCCCCCTGCGCTCCTGCGTGAGCTCGACGCTATTTGATCTGTGGCTCACAGAGTAAGACTGAGAGACATCAAGACTCCAGGAGTTTTCATTGGCCCCAAACGCCGACTTTTTCATGCTGCTTTTCCTGTCTATCCCTTTGTATGCGAGGGCGATCTCTGCCTTGTCTCCTTCCAACTCCACCTCATAGTAGCACCGCTCGGCCTGCAGGCCCTCCCTGCAGAGCAGCTGGTATCGATGGATGAACCTCCCTGGATGAAGTGAAGCTGGGGTTTGGTATCTGTCGCCGGACAACCTGATCACCCGTTTGTCTTCAGCAGAGATGATCAGGTCCTTATGAGCCGTTTTGGGGTCCAGAGAGAGGTCACAGGCATCTGGTGTAACCAGAGAGAAAGGAGTAAAATTAGAGTTTCAGAGACAGAAAGAGAGGTGGAAACATTCAGATCTGAACATAAACTCACACTGCAGAAAGTCTTCTCTAGTTGTAGGCTCCACGTTCTCTTTACAACCTTCTCCAGTCCAAGCTTTGAGGAGACGTTAAACAACATCAATATATATGATGTGGATCTTTATGTGATCAATCAATGTAAAGTGGTCTATATTTATGAATGGGAAGGAAAACAATACAAAGTTTACAGCATTAAACAAAAACAAAAAACAGAATCTTTACAAACCGTCACTGGATTCCCATTGTTGCTGCTGATCCTCCATGTTTCTTTCCCTTACTGGTTCCTCCTGATCATCTTTGCCTTTGACATAAAAAAAAAAAAGTTTTATTTTTATTTTTTGTAAAGGTGACCTTACTATGTTTCCTTTAACAGGTTAAGATAGGTCTATAGGCTATGCAAAACTTGTGTATTATATATTTTTTGCACAAAATCATTCTTATATAATGAGTGATTAGTCTACTCAGTTCTGCCTATTTTGAGATCCTTTCAGAATGAGCTGTTTTAGGGCCTCCTGTCACTTTAAATGCAAATAAGCTGCTAGCACATGAAAATGGCTGCAAGCAAATTATACAACCGTACATTGTTGACAAGCAGGAGAAGAGCTTCCTGTGAAACCAGCAAAGGATTTCTAAATAGTAAGTCAACAACAAAACACTTGTCTCTTTCAGTAGCCATTAGCACATACAGCGAGCGGTAAACCAGCTGAGTTCCGCATGGGTTGCTAGGTGAAGGGCTGGGCTCTGTTTGAGTTGCTAGGGAAGGGCCTGTGGTTGCTAAGTAACGGCGCAGCGGCCGTTGAATGTGTCTTAATAATCGGGAGGTATTTGAAAAGGCTTATTTTCAGACACCAAACATTAACTAATTGCCAAAAAAACGGCTAGGGTTTTTTTAAGCACTTGGGTTGTTTTTAGAAGCAGTTGAGACCCAAATGGAAGTAGGAAAATGTGCAAAGTGTGGATTTTAACTAACTGATTTTATAAAATACTTCCACATTGGCTGTTACACATACAAATTTGAGAGATTGAAGCAAATTGTTGGTGACAGAAGTCCTCCAGCTTCCTCCCAATCTGCTCTATAGCTCTCTTTGTAACTTCAAATTGTGAACGTTGGTCCTCTGAGCTCTCATTGCAGGAAAGCAGAAGGACTTTTTCACAGTGACTCTGCATACTGGGCCATTCCTGGAAGAAGAAACACATTTATTGCAGAGGGGATGCAGAACCATGATACAGGTGAACTGATGTCAATGTCATACCTGCAGAAAAACGACACTGTTGTCACTCTGTGCGAGGAGATTGAGCTCATCATGCATCTTCTTCTTCTCCTCTATTTTCATCTCAAGGTCCTCAAGTGCAACGTTGATCTGAGCTGCTGCTGCCTTCGCCTGATCCTCAACCAGCTTCCTCACAGACAGGCAGTGTCTCTGAATGCAATCAATGACTTCAACTATGACTGTTTCACAGTCGTCCTTCGTTTTCTTGGCCTCCTTCTGTTTTCAACACAGCAGAGAAAGATCAAAATCCCTCCAAGCTCAGAACTTGTAAACAGCACCAGATTTCCTCACCTCAATTTGGTTAAACTTCTTCTTCATGTTCTGCTGCTGTTTCTGCTGCTCCTGAAGCGTCTCCCTCAGTTTGGTTTGCAAGATCTTCAGCTCATTCTGAAATTACACCAGTAAAATAGTTTCTCTTTCACCAGTTCTGTAAAGACACTGCAGGACTTTCCCTTTAAATGGCAGTGAATGCTTCCTTTAGCTGCGCTTAACAGACAAATTTCATGCAAACACTGCCACAAACCCACATTTCACTTACGAATCTAAAAACTTTCAATCCACAGCTTTAAGCACAGCCACAGAGGATCTTTTTATATTTCTCATTGAAATAAAAGTTATTTTTGGGGTATATTTTAGAGTAATTGCATTCAAGAACATCAGATTTAAAATTTAAAAATTGTCATCAAAGTGATAAAAATGTTATGTAATATGCAAATTCTAAAACTGTAAAAGTTAAAATGAAAAAATACTTTGCAAAAAGTAACAGGTCCAAAATAACAAATTTCAAGCAGAAGAAGCATCTCTAAATCTTTTTTTAAATATACAATTTATGAAATTAAAACAGTAACGTATAAGCACTATGTCAGAACACGAGAATGTACTGTAGTACTGTATTGACAGTAAATGGTGATTATTGTATATTCACTTCATCCCCAATGGCACATGAGGCTCAGCAAATAAAAATATTTCATTATATTACTCAAGTAAAAGTAAAAAGTACAGTGAAATAAACTACTTCTGTGTTTAAAAGAAAAAAAAGTTACTCAAGTAAATGTAATTAAATAAAGTAACCTTAGGAGTTAATTCTGTTAATAAGTTGTGTAATCAAACGTATAATTTGCTTCTTTAATTTAGTTTACAGCAGAACTAAATTCATGACTGCTTACTATACAGGATGCCTGTGGTTATAAAAATTTGCACCGGAGAGTTTCTATAGTTTAAAATGAACATCTGAGTGACTCCTTGTTTTTCCTGTACCTGTTTCCTTTCCCGCTCTTTCATCACCAGCCCAAATGTGTGTCCGCTGTGCCTGGCTGCAGCGCAGTCAGCACATATGATCTTCCAGTCTGTGTAGCAGTAAACATCCAGAGGTTTGTTGTGGCGCCAACACAGAGTGTTCCCTGACATGCCTGCGCTGCTCCGGCCTCTCTTCAGCTGGGCCTCAGCTGACTCCTCTTCTTTCCTCTTCCTGTTCGGACCCGTCTCCGTGTCTCTTACCATCTCAGCCAGAGTCGTGTTCCTGATCAAACAGGGTCTGGAGGGGAACGTCTGTAAACATTCAGGGCAGCTGACGTCCTTCTGCTCCGCACCCCAGCAGCCCTCGATGCAGTCCCGGCAGAAGTTGTGTCCACAGGGGATGGTGGTGGGACTCCTGAGAAGGTTTGTGCAGATCGGACAAGAGAGGTGATTTATGCTGACAGGAATGTGAGGCTCTGCCATGTTTGTGTTGAGGAAGGAAAGGCGCGCTTTGTTACACAAGCATTGTTTCGTTTTCTGCAAAAATGACTCAGAGGTGTGTTACGATTGGTCTGTTACAAAGTGGAAGAGGGTGTGACTGAAACATTTGAATGTCATTAATCTTCTCCAAACAGAGAAGAGACCTGCTTGCTATTTATGACTTCTGAAGGCAGCAGTGGTGGATAAAGTACTCAAGTACTTTACTTTGTAAAATACAAATAAACAGACAAAAATGTAGCCTAGTGAAAGTACCACATAAACATTTTTAGTTGAGCAAAAGTCAGTAATTACTTTTAAAAATAAAGTATTGAAAGTAAAAGTACTTGTCGAATGTATTCCCTCTTGCAATGTATGTATGTATATTTTCTTTAATACATCAATAGTGTTGTGTCATTTTAACGAACAATGCTGCAGATAATAAATGTTTTTATTGTGTTTATCCTCTGTGATAATGTTTACGCCTGGACTTTTGATTCTGTGCATCAGAGTTAAATGCCATTGTGCTAAAAAAAAGACAGATAAATGATTATGAAAATTTTTATTTAACACAAAGCAAAACCAAAAGGGGCATTAGACACACCTAGTATTTCAGCTCGAGTTTGTTTTTAACTCCACAGTTAAAAATACGGTATATTCAACTTTGTAGTCGGTTAGTGGTGAACAATATGTTAATTTTCTGATTCCATTTCCATAACTTGGAGCCGAGAGTCACACTTTGAACCTTTTAACTCAAAGAACTTATTGATTACTTTCAAACTAATAGAAAAAATCGAAAAAACGCAATGTGAGGTGAATGTAGCATGCAACGCAACACGTAGGAATGTAGTGGAGTAAAAGTTGAAAGTTCCCACAATTAAATCTACTTAAGTAAGTGTACTGGGAACAAAAGGTAAATTTTTCAGTCAGCCTCTGACTGAAAAATGTACATAAGAACAGTAATAAAACTACTTGGTGTTGTACCTCACACTTTTCTTCAGAGTTGTAGATGCTGATGGCTTGTTTTTGTTAAGGATCTGCCCACAGACCTTTTCTGTAGCGGTCAGTAGTACAGTGGCTCTACAGAAGCCTCTGACTAAAGAAACTCTGTTGTTATAGGATCTTTAGGCCTTTTGGTATCTCTACATGCCTCCTTTTTGACTCTTACTCAAATTAACGTCTGACTTAACAACCCTTTGTTAAAGTTTAAGCTGAGGTTGGTTTGTAGCAGTATAATAAATTCCTCTGGCCCAAACCGAATGCAAACATAACACCTGAGTGAGACACGAAACGTTTACACTTTGTTGGTGGGTAGTTCATTTTGCTCCTCAGGGCCGCAACTACATATTTTTGAGGTGGATGCGAACATCATCATTTTAGGCTAGCTTAAGCTAACCTGAATATTTACAACTCTCTTGCTGATACACTGACATTTCTTACCTTCTGTCTTTCAACCACTTTGAAAAGCTTTTCTTCGTCTCTCCAACATCTTTATCCTTCCCCCTCTTCCGTTTTCTGTTTTGGGCCCCGGAGGTTTTTCTGCGCCCCATCTTTAGCTCCCTGTTGTTGAGGCATTATTACAAATTTAAAAGAAAACAAAACGCGCCTCAGCCGCTGCCCAAGCTGCCTGTATGGGAGGGGGGCGCCTAATCAGTGCTGTTCCTCTGTTATTGATCATTTCATACACAAACAGCTGTTAAGTACATAAAATGCTGACTATATAAAAAATAAATTCCCCACATCGTTTTTGCGCCCCCTCTAGTGCAGCGCCCCTATGCATTGCATACACTGCATAGCCACCTTTTGCGCCACTGACTGTGGAATAAACTTCACACTGGACTTCAAGCACGGTCGATTCTGTGCCTCCACACTTTTCCTTTAGGTTCTGGGACCTTAATTCCCAAATTAAAGTCAAACTGTATTTTCATCTTTAAAGGCAACTGGGCAACTTTATATCACAAGTATGACGCTCATGATGTTGTCAGGATTACTTTACGACTAAGAGTCGTGGCTATTATTAGCCCTTTCATGCATAGTGGTCACTACAGTGGACAGCTATCTAAAAGCCATTTTCTTGTGCTTCCTGTGGATTTTTATGTTATAAATGCACACAGACCACTGAAGTGGACACTAATGCATCATAAAATATACCATCAACTACTGGCCATCAGCTGCAAATGCAAGAAATTATTTTTGTTAAATACAATATGGCCGACAGACAAAAAAGCATGAGAACCGACCCGGTCCCTCCTTCTACAGTAGACGAGTCTTGCAAGTAAAAAAAATATTGTTACATCAGATAACCCCTAAGGAACAATACTACTGATGTATTTTTCAAATAACTGTGTATTTGGACAAAATTACAATTGATCACATAAAATATATATATATTTTAACAAAAACAATTCCTACCTTTTAAATGCCTTAAGAAAAAAATTTAAAAAAATGGAAAAAAAATTCTGAGACAAAGCATCATAATTTATGCATGAAAGGGTTAGACTTAATAATGGCCACCTGCAAGTTGTCGGGAGGTTCGGCGTGCAAGCCAGCATGTGGAGGGGTTTAAATAAATTAGAAGATTGTCTAAAAGTTTTATTTGAATACTTGAGTTAGAAAAAGTAAACTCATTTATATATTTGATTTATGTAATACGTTATTTTTATTATCTTGACAAAATGTTGAAGGGTTCGCCACAAAGCTCTATATGCAAGCGTGTTAATGGAAAGTTGAGTGGAAGAAAGAAAGTGTGGTAGGACAATGTGCACATCTGTCTAGGACAATCACAGTTTTGTCAGGATTGTGAAACGAAGCCCAGTAAAGAATTTGGGAGAGATTCAGAAGGTGTAGACAACCACTGGAGTCTCAAGAGACATACAAAGTTAAATTCAATTTGAATTCAAGAATACATTATTGATCCTAAAATTAAGTAAAATATGGTTAAATATCATGTTATTCAAGGTTCTTCAAATGGTTGTTAGGAAGAATTTCTTGTAGCAGTCTGCATTACAGCAAACTTGATGAAGCCTCTGACTGAAGACTCGTAGTCGTAAAGTAATCTGACAACATCATGAGCGTCATAATTGGGATATAAAGTTGCCCAGTTGCCTTTATAGATGAAAATACATTTTGACTTTAATTTGGGAATTAAGGTCCCAGAACCTAAAGGAAAAGTGTGGAGGCACAGAATCGACCGTGCTTGAAGTCCAGTGTGAAGTTTATTCCACAGTCAGAGAGGATTTGGACAGCAACGCCATCCGCTGTTCATGTCCACTTTGTTTTTATCAAATATAAAGTCAGCAAAGCCATCTACCAGGGAATTTACTGCACTGCTGTCAGCTTAGTCCACTTTATAATTCAACCAGGTCAAATTCATCCAAACCAGTTTTTGTCTGGTTTGGTCTAAATTCAGTTTAAATCAATTCAATTCATTTGAACAAAAAATACTTAGATTCAGATCCAGTCACAATTTTAGTTCATCACTGTTACAAACTGATTAGTGGATATAAATTAAGCCCATCTGATTGTTGATTAGCCAACAATTTCTACATCTAAAGCACGGGGCGACTGTGGTGGAGAACAACTCCCTTTCAACAGGAAGAACAGCAGTATGAGCGTTGTGACTGTACTGTGATCGGCTGAGGGTTGAGAGGACAGAGCAGACAGAAGCACAGGTCCAGGATTACAGTCAGAGCCGTAGGCGTAGGAACTGGGGAGAACTGGAGGGGACATTATAGTACCCTAGACCGTTACTTGGTCTCTGACACTAACGACAATAAACGCAGGTAATATACTTGAAAACAAGGTAAAAACATTGTCCGTTAGAATGGATGAAAAATGTTTAGATACTTAAATAGCACATTTTTACAAGAAAAATGTCTAGCATAAGCTAAAGCTAATGTTAGCCACAAAGTTTAAAGGAAGTAAAACTCACCTTCGTATCTGTGTATAACGAGGCGAACATGTTAAAACCTTTCTCCAGCTTATTGTCGGGGCTTCGGATCGATGTTCATCATTAATTGTTACCTTGGACAAGCCCTGCAGACGCCCAGTGTAAAGAGCCTTTTTCAATAGATCGGAAAAGATTGAGCCGCTTTGCCCCGAACGCGGAAGCTGAGGTGCAAAGAGCCCAACAGTTCAGAGTTTCTCATAAATCCTCTATTGTCACTATTTAAATATCATATTCATTGTTCCAGGTAGGGGAAGCCATGCTTTGCTGCATTTTACAATGAACTTAAGTTTTATATCCAGACTATCAAAGACAGAAAATAGCTATTAAAACAATTGAACTCTGTACTGCTTTGAATGAACAGTTGGGAACCGAAGCCCCGTAGCTTTTTCTTCATCTTGAATATATTTATCTGTATTTGTTTTTGTTCTGGAGGCAGAACAAATGTTTCACTCTGTCGTTGTACAGTGTGTCTGTGAATAAAGTTTAAAAAAAAAAAAAAAAAACCCTCCCCCACACCCAACAGACTTCTTGTGGCTTTGATGTCATAGTGATGTCACTCATCCTGTCTATGACATCACTGGCGGCTGCCTTTGTATTGCCAGATTCCACAGAGAAATTCATTTGCAGTTTGAACCAGAGAGCAAAGATGGAAGAGGATAATTTTTTGTTGACAAAAATAAATAATTTACAGAAGAACCGCAGCAAGCTGCAGGAGGAGAACCAAGAGCTTCAGAAAACCATAGAAAGTCTGAAGACTAAACTAGAGAGACTAAACAGAACGGACAAGACACACAACTGGCATGAGGAAAATTGCTTACTTCTAAAATCAAATGCATTTTACAAAAAACAAATCAGAAAAATTAATCTGGACCTGGAGGAAGAAAATGCAACTATATGCCAACAAAGATGTGATAATGAAGCCAAATTAAGAATTAAACATAAACTGGAAGAGGAACGGATAAAACAGAGAAACACTGCAGCGGACAAATTAAGAGAAAACACAGAAAAACTCGAGTGGCTAGAGAGAGAAAATGAGGAGTTAAATAAAGAGATTGTATCTCTGAAAATTAAAAATGACAGGATCGAATCCAGGCTGGCGGAAAAAAGCAAAGACGTCCAACAAAGGGAAGAACCAGTCAGGGTAAATATCCAGGAAGAGGAACTTTCAGTATGTCAGAAAGTAGGGAGAATTTTTATGCATATGTACGATTCAACGTTGGCGTATTGGGTGCCACCCTCGGTTTTTTTTTAACAGTAAAGGATATTTTGGGTTGCTGGAAACAGGATGTTTGTGGGATAGTGATGCGTTTAAATTAATTACAAATATAAATACTCTTGTTTGCTTTTGGAATTTGTGCCTAGTGAGAGATGCTTGCAGGAAGACATCTAAACGGGTCAAACTAGAAGCTGACACCAGATGGTCTGCAGCAAGAGTGATGACTGACGGATGATTAAGGGTCGAAGTTTATGGACCAGAAACAGAGGAACTGTCCTTTTCCTTTTAAGAAGGAAAAGGATGAGGAAACTTTAAACAGTTAAAGTTTCATAGAAAGAAAAATAATGATGAAAACTACTAGCTCATGGTTTGCAGGAATTAATAAACTGAGTAGTAGGTTTGGTAAGTAGGCATATGTGGTGATTTAGAAATAAGGAGAAAGGCAAGGAGCAAGTGACACCTCCTTGTTCTGTGGGTTCATCAGTTCCTGCATCGTTTCTACAGAAGGAAATAAACAAGAACTCTGAATTTTGCATTCTACATTACGGCAGCTTGCAGGTGCAACACACCTGTGACTCAAGAGAACAGAAGAAGCAGCTGCTATGTGATTAACTCAAGATAACCAAATCCAGGGGTCTCAAACTCCAGGCCTCGAGGGCCGCAGTCCTGCAGTTTTTAGATGTGCCACAGGTACAAAACACTGGATTGAAATGACTTGATGACCTCCTCCTTGTGTAGATCAGTTTTCCAGAGCCTTAATGACCTAATTATTCTGTTCAGGTTTGAAGCAGCAGAGGCACATCTAAAAGTTGCAGGACTGCGGCCCTCGAGAACTGGAGTTTGAGACCCCTGAATAGGCTCTGTAACTAGGACCGCCCTAAGGAAATAAAAAGAAATTCTCTGGGAGGAGCTGTTTTAGAGCGGGTAGATTGTAACTAAAGCACGCTGCTGTCCGTTCTCCTTGCAAGTAAATCTAAAACTCACTTGTCTCTCTTCTTTTTCAGTTTGAGAATGCTTAGGTAGATGAACCTGACATTAATTTGGTCCTTCGAAGTCGGATCCCAAGATCCTGAAGGAATCCAGCGGGTGAGACCGAATCCAGAAGGACCGTGCGCACGGCTAAACTCTTCAGAATGAGTTTAGATCCTTTTCCGGGACTGGTATTTGGTTTACCAGCTGGAATCTGACGCTTGACGGGACTCCGTTTACTGAGAGTAAATTGTCTTTTAAAAGAAAAGCGTGAATGAGTTGATGGCGTTCGCGTTAAAAGAAATCATGTGTAAGAAACGCTGTGAATCCTGGGCTCTAACAGCTGAAACTAAACGGCTTTAACTTTATGCTGTTGTGGTGATAATTGGATGGCGGAGTCCAGCGAGCAGCCGCTTAAATCCGTCTTAAAAGTTTCATTCCGTAAAAAAACAGGGCGGCGGAGTCCTGCGTGAAGACGCTTCAGCTCCGGAACTGAAGTGTGACTGGAGGTATAAACACCTTTAGGTATTTTATCTCATTTAAAGTAGCGGGTTTGGAAGGAGCAAACCAATTGAGGATGCAGAGGCAAGAATCCTCCACTCGTAAGAGTCCAAGAAAGGATTACCACAATTGGTATTTTTAATTGTTACCCACTATAAAAAAGAAACCAGTTTTTAGAACAGCCTAGGTGTTGACAAACTGGTCTAAATTGTTTAAAATGGGTAAAAATAGCAGGAAGTGGATAGAAGTGTTTCAATATGTGTTCGTTTAATTACTTTTATAAATGAATTCATTTAAATTGTCCGGAATGGTAGAAAAATAACTGCAGTACTGGAGAATACACAGCAGATAGCGGCATAGCAACCATTGAACGAATTACTGCTTTATATTTCAACAGTAAATGTAAATCAAAAGATTAACAGCAGTGAAAATATTGGGAGTGTGTTGAAGGGCAGGACCCTGATAAAATACAAAATATCTGAATAAATGGATAGTAAAGTACAGGTTAAAAGGTTAATTAAATACTAAAATAGAACTAGAACTATAGGATAAAATAAAAAACTAAAGAAAGAGCCAAGAAATTAAGGAAACAGAAGATTGTGATAACAGTGTGTTGGCAAATAAATAGATGACTAAATGAAACACTAACTAAATGAATACAGGAATAAGTAGATGAATATAATAAATAAAAAAATATCTGAAAACTGGAACAAAAGTCATAAAGGAAAACAAGTAACAGACAGGAATGTGAAACACAAGAAAGGGGAATATGAAAGTTTTTTTAAGAAGGAAAAGGATGAGGAAACTTTAAACAGTTAAAGTTTCATAGAAAGAAAAATAATGATGGAAACTACTAGCTCATGGTTTGCAGGAATTAATAAACTGAGTAGTAGGTTTGGTAAGTAGGCATATGTGGTGATTTAGAAATAAGGAGAAAGGCAAGGAGCAAGTGAGTCAAAGTAAGAGAATGGAAAGATGATTTGAAAAAATATCAAATTAAAATGATTGTTGTGTTCAAAGTTGCTCTCATAGCAGTTTGGAAAAATGTAATAACTGGAAATAGAAAATAGATCTTATAGAGAAACAGCTAAAATGCTTTGCATGGTCCAAAGGATGTTTATAAAAATCTGAGTAATAATTATGTAGAATTATAAGAATTAAAATATTAGATAAGAATGTTAATTATTCTTTGCACAGATTAAAACAAAACAAGCTGCAGCTGATTCTGGACATCTTAACATTCTTTTAATAATGAACAAAACTTTATTAAGATAGAGAAATATTAAATCTACAGGACTTACTTTTAATTGATTCAGTGAAACTAAAACTAACTCTCTTATTAAATAGTAATTGATCAAACAGAGGAACACATAGCCTTCATGGATTTCAAATGCACCATTAGCTCTGCTCCTAAAACCTTTATTTTTATTGCCAATATAAAACAAAAACAAATGTTTGCAGTCCACTTTAAAGAATCCAAAACAGATTACAGTTTCTCTGGCTACAAGATCAATGTACCAATGGGCTCTTTGCACCTGCTGCGCTGACGTCACGTGCTCATTCATCCGACACATTATCAGAGTCAAACTGTGTTTGCTGCAGCCAGGGCCGCAACTACATATTTTTGAGGTGGATGCGAACATCATCATTGTAGGCTAGCTTAAGCTAACCTGAATATTTACAACTCTCTTGCTGATACACGGACATTTCTTACCTTCTGTCTTTCAACCACTTTGAAAAGCTTTTCTTCGTCTCTCCAACATCTTTATCCTTCCCCCTCTTCCGTTTTCTGTTTTGGGCCCCGGAGTTTTTTCTGCGCCCCATCTTTAGCTCCCTGTTGTTGAGGCATTATTACAAATTTAAAAGAAAACAAAACGCGCCTCAGCCGCTGCCCAAGCTGCCTGTATGGGAGGGGGGCGCCTAATCAGTGCTGTTCCTCTGTTATTGGTCATTTCATACACAAACAGCTGTTAAGTACATAAAATGCTGACTATATAAAAAATAAATTCCCCACATCGTTTTTGCGCCCCCTCTAGTGCAGCGCCCCTATGCGTTGCATACACTGCATAGCCACCTTTTGCGCCACTGCTGCTCCTGGTGACAGGAAACATTTGTAGATGTTTCATAGAGATACAGTGCAGTTAGAGAAAGAAAACTATTGAAGTTTCTGCAGTTCCCTTTACAAACTAAAAAAAAAAATTTAGCTCAAAGTAAAGTCATGTCTGGATCAGGTTGTTGTATGCTTGTGTAAAGGTTAGTTTGGGTGCATTTCTTAATGATACAGAATCCGTTGACTTTGATTACTACAGCAGTCTTTCTCAAACTTTGCTCCCCCTAGTGGTCGGCAAGGTACTGCATGTTTATTTGCCGTGACGTCAGCTCAAAGTGCGACGCCACATCTTACCAATGATTTTGGCTAAAAATAATAATGGATAAGTGGCTTAAAACCGGGCCACTCAAAAGAAAAGTTGAAAACACCGGTATTAATTAAACAAAACAAGTATAACAGCCAAGTCATACCTGACGGTTGAGAGTATTGATGTGTATGGAGCTAAAACATTCTCATAATCGTTGTCGTTCATGAGCGATTCGATTATTATTGAACGGCTCTATGGCGCAGAAGAGGATTTTTGTTTCTGCCGAAGCAAATCAAGTCTATTTTTCTTTAATTGTGCTTCTAAATTACAAATAGGCCTAAATGTTGTAAATGCACACAACACTTAGTAGTAAAGAACAACTTCTTTTTATTTAGCTCAAAGTAAAATCAATTATGTCTTTGACATAATTGGAAAGCTTAGAAACCACACTTTTGACACTAACAACTCAAAATGCCCCGAGTAGAGTTGTTCATGACAATAAGAGCGTTTAGAGACTTAATTTTATTTCCGGTTGTATATGTTAAGATGTTGCATTATAGCTGATCAATTTCTAGTGAGGTGGTCCGTGAGTGTTTGTTAAATGGGGTAAGTGGTCCTTGGCCTGAAAAACGTTTGAGAAACACTGCTCTACAGCTTCAGGGTTGCCAGATCTGGACCACTTCCTGCCTAAACAACAACTCAAAAAAGAGGAACACATCATTTGCACAGAACATTAAATTAATAATTCTATATTTCTCTTTGTACAATAAGGCTACCCTTTAATGTGAATCTTTTAAATAAGGATTTCTTTTTTATGAGTATTTCTGTCTGTCTGAACAGCTGCTAGAGTCGATGCTGCTGAAAAATTTATCAGTTTACATCAAATATGCAGCACTAAAAGAGGCTGCATTCTCCATTCCTCTAGGTCACAGTTAGAAAATAAATGGAAGAAAATGAAGTGATTGCATAATTTTATTACATTATTTAAGTCCATCTAAAACAAAGACAGTCATGATAAATAGGTTACACAATTTACATGTATTTATATTTTCTTCACCACCCTTACAACCAAATAAGAATAAAAAAAAAATTAAGAAATGTTGATTTAAGTTTAACAACATGTATTTTTCCGTTTTAGTTCAAATAAGCTGTTCAATGAGTGAAATCAGAAACCATGAATGTTTTTTTTATTCACAGACAGAAACGAATGAGTTCAGGATAAACGTTTAAAGCTGCTTCAGTCTGTGGGTCAGTCAGGTTTCCATGGTGATCGATGGTCCCAGAGCTGAGGCAGGAAGTCAGAGCTCAAATGAAAAACAATCTTAAAAAAGTAAACAACCTTCAGACGACAGAATGCATGAATTTATACTTGGAATAATAAGTGCCTGTCCGTTACTTTTGATTGAATCGAACTGTAGCATTAACACAGAACAGTTACTCTAAATTACATGACAATTTATGAATTAAAATAAATTGTCATGTAGTGCTTCCAGTTGATTTACTGACCTCGTTAAGTAGGTAAGAGGCACACAGAGAAATACCTGCAAGTGTAAGAATGAGGGTTTGAACCATTATCAGTGATTCATTTATAGAATGGGAGCAGTGGGGGGAAAAAAGCTGAGGAACCTTAATACAAAAAGATCATATTTGTTTCCCTTTTACGTTGATTCACGTTAATACTAAACGCCTAAAAGGCAGAAGCTTACGTCAGAAAGCACTTGGTCGGAGGCTTAAACAACCTACAAAGCCACGCAGGTCCCAACTTCTGAAGGAAGTCCAACCGTCAGAAAATGTAACATAATGCTGCGCTAAGAGTTTGATGAGGGAGAAAACCGTCTGAGGTTTCTCTGAACTCCTGACTGGAACCGTTTATTTAAAAACACAAAGACGCTCCGCAGCGCTGAGCCTCACTGCAGAAGTTCCTCCCAGGAAATGGGCTTGGAAAAGACCTCGCGCTCCAGCCAGAGGTCGTAGTTCATCTGGAAGTCCTCGGGCAGGTCGACTCGCTGCCCCAGGACGCTCTGCAGGCAGTTGTCCACAGGAAGGAAGTCTGGGTTACTGTGGCTCTTGTCGTAGCGGCGGCTGTTGAAGCGCTCGATGCTCGCCCGCAGGGCGCACTCCTCGGCCTGGAAGTCCCAGGGACGCGCGTCTAGATCTGACACCACAAACAAAACAGGTTTAGTCTGATTTATACTCGGTTAGGCCTGTCGCGATAAGCAATAAATCAGTTAATCGCATGATAAATTAAAATGAGCTCAATAATTTCCATTTGCATAATTTATCATTTTTCTCAAAAGTCGTCATTCTGGTGCTAATTGGTAATGGCATCATAATGTTGTTGCATTATGATGCCATTACCATAATACTACTTGAAAATTACTGTTTATCGCAACAACTTCTGGAATAATTTATCCTCCAGCAAAATTTGTTATCGTGACATGGCTCAACACAACTCAGTGAGAGCATTACAGTTCCTATAAAAGTATTCACCCCCGTTTTAATTATTTTACAGAGCAATCAAGGTCAAAATGATTTGGCTTTTTTGCAAAAAAAAAAAAAGAACAAAAAATGCACATTAAAAAAGTCATTTGGAAAAAAAAGAACAGAATTTGAAGAGTTTAGAAAAGAAGACTGGAGTAAAACTGCTGCATCCAGATGTGCCTGACTGAGATCTTCCCACCAGACTCTCCAGTAATCGCAGCCAAAGGCTCTTCTATAAAATACTGACATGAAGAGGCTGAATATTTACGCAATCCTTTATTTTATGTTTATATTTTAATGTCATTCAGCAAAAATCAGTTTTCACTTTGACATTACGGGATGTTTTTGTGATTTTTTTATCAAAAAAGATGTTTTGTTGATCATGATTGATTTGTAAAAGCAATAATAGTGGGTGAATCTTTTATATAGGCGCTATACAATCAAACATATTAATATTTAAAGTGGAAAAAAAGCAACTAAAACATAACCAACCAAATTGAAATAGTGTTTTGTATAGGAAAGTATTGGCACAGAAACCATTAAATATGTTTAATGTAAACTGTGTAAACTGTATTGTGTTTATTCTGAAATCTAACCATTTTCTGACATTTTTGGGGATATATGGTAATTTGCCAAAAACTATAAAAACATTTACTATATGTAAAATTAACAGAATAGCATTACTTTCAGGAATGTATTGACTAACTCTGAATTATTATTATTTTTCTTCTAACTGAGCAGCTGGAAAATTAAGAATTAGTGTTATGAGAAAAAGAAAATAAATATCTATTAAAAACCAAGTCAACCTAGCATATTAATATATTAATACACTTGAATAAAACTAAACAAAACCTTTAATTTAGTTAAAATCAGATGAACACTCACCGTTTCCATAAGCCCAGTCGTCATTGAGACGATGTCGCACCTTCTGGTAGATGGCAGACATGGTCTTCATGTTGCTCTTCCTCCACTGCCGCCCCAAGTATTTGGTCTGCACTTTGAGCAGCTTGAGGACATAAAGCTGCATCATGGCCTGCTTGACCTTCAGCGCCCTCTTCAGGATGGGAGCTGACTTAAAAACTACTAACATCTGGAGGAGAACGGCCGATTGTAAAGACATGTGTAAAAGTCACATCTTGTTGAGTTCAGTGCGACGCTGACTCACCATTGTTCTGGAGTGTTTCCATTTGGTTAATTTGTTCAGGATTCGGAGCAGGTTAATACAAGAGAACAGGTTCCTCCAGCAAAACTGAGTGTTGTCTCCCGCTTCCTGAGACAGCAATCATTCAGGGTGAAACTAAATGCCAGCATCCTGCTGAAATTAGCAGCTGCTAAAGCTACGACTGAAGTGAGAAAACTCACCAAACTCTCTGCGGTTAACTCCGGCAGCTCATGGACCACACAGTACGGAAAGTCAAGAACTGAAATGCTGATGAGAAAACATAATTAAAGGAAATAATTTATTGGTCCGAGAAGCTTCCAGTCAACAGGACTGGTGCTTAATATCTTAAAAGGACAGATAAAAGTACCTGTTTTTAGCTGTGATGTAAGACATGATGTTCTGGTTGAAAAACTTCAGGATGAGAGGGATGCAGTTGGCAAAAACCAAATGCTGAGCCATGTACTCAAACTATTTAAAAAAGAAAAAAAAAGTCCTTTTGTTAAAATGAAAAGAGTGTTTCTCACATCAAAAACAGGCCAGAAACCAAAACTGAGGTGTTCCTACCTGGTAGATGTGGTTGAGTTTGAAGTGTTTCAGAAGCAGCAGCAGGATGGCAGAGATGGCTTTAACAATGATTTCTTTGTGGCGATTCACATCAACGCCGAGTTTCATGCTCTGCAGAACCGTCGTCCTGCAGCAAGCAGAAAAACTCCAGTTTGGTTGAACTCCTCTCAAGCTAACATATTAACTTTAACTTTGCTTTCAACCACACTCTGTCTGCCCCTACAGATGCTCGTCATCAGATCATGTCAGAGACTAATTTAGGTGCCCATATGTCTTCAGAAACCCGCTGATATTTGCTTGTTTTGTCAGTAAAGTCGGGTAATTTCAGTGTTCAGTCCACTTACGGCATCTCCTCCGGCAGCACATCTGCCAGGATGTTAATGGAGTCTGTTTTGGCTTTAGATGTTGGAGCGGCAGCGAGCAAAATCTTCAGCAACGCAATCTGACAATCAGAGAGGCAAGGAGGTGAAATGTGGCTGTTAACATGCTTTAAATGATCAGAACCTCACATATAATAATTATGACCAACAAAACATTTACATTTCCAAGTTTAACCTAAAGGTAATGTTCGTAAAGGACCGCGGTGAAGTTAGCTCCTTCATATTCCTCAAATCAAAACAATACAAAGTCAATAGTTTGTGCTGCAAATACTGTGCTGCCATCATTTTAAAAATATTAGAATATAAAGGAAACACAGAGTTGACAGCACCCCCTGGTGGTCACAAACAAAACATACGACCCAATTTTTCTTTGGTGTCCAACCCATAAATCTTTACTAACAACTTTAAATTATTAGTGGGACAAACAAAACAGATTTTCTGCACATCCAACAGTAACGTAGCACAATGCTCAAATATACATGCACATTTGTACATTTTTAAATTAACCAACTGAGTTGCATATTTCTCTGAACTAAAGTGCACTATTTTGTATAACCACATGGTATTTATGTTAAAATTTTTTATTCGTTATTCTACTTTATGATTTATCTACTTGTTTTGACTGCCTGTCACTTTGCTGCTGTTGCACAGAAATTTTCCACATTGTGGGACAATAAAGGATATTAATCTATGCTAAATATTTGATACCAGCTTAAGTCAGGTTTGGAACAAATGCACAAAAAAAAGAAAAGAAAAAAGAAACAGCTATTGGTCAAAATGTCAAAAGATTTTCATTTTGATCAGGTCTGACCAGTGAATGAACAGCTCAATAGAAAACTCAAAATTTGTGTTATCTTCAGATCAGTGAAAGCACCACACTTATGCTCTACAAGACAGCACAAAACAACAACACTGTTCAGTGTGGAAGTTGTTACTGCTGGGAAGGAGAGCATTAGCATTTTCCTTTTGTTAAAAATGAACCCAAAAGAAATAAAAAAGATGCAAAAAGGAATTAAAATGAATATAAATACAATTGACTTTTTAAAGGGACACTTGTCATCTATTTAAAAGGCTAATAAAGTTCATTGTTTTTCCTTTGTAAGGATGTTTGCTTCTCATTTAGGTTACCTTTAAACATGAAGTAAAACTGAACCAGCAAGCACTCACCATGTACTGAGGCAAACTGGGAAGAATCCCCTGATAAAGCAGCTCGGTGGCACACATCTCCACCTCCTCTTCACCCTGAACACAGGAAATAAAGAAAAGCAGACATGTTAAAGTTAACAATATAATAGAATATATTACAGTTTCACTTCCACTTACCACAGACAGCGGGGTTTTCTGATATTCCTCTTCCTTTGACATCTGTACCTCTGCTACAGAAATATACTTATGCTGTAAAAGTGGGAAGAAAATGTTAGAAAACGAACAGCGCTAACCACATACGTACTGATCTACCACACATCATGTTGCAGTACCTGCTTCAGCGTCTTGATGCTCTCGTGAATTGGCCGGGGTAAACCAACCACTGTATCCGTGTCACTGCAGAACAAAAATACAGCTTTATTATGTCTGGAGGGCTGCAACTAAAAATTATTTTAGTAATCAATTATTCTATTGATTAACTGGACAAAAAAAAATTCTGCAGATTTTTAATTTAAGCAATCCGTTTTTATACAATATTATAAATACATTAAAAGATGCAAATAAAATAGTTAAATTCCTATTTTAAATAAGAAAATAAACATTTTATTGCCTACAATACAATTATAATACAACACAGTAAAATACCATTTTGTACAGTAATTGATTAATAACTGGATAACTAAATAATATTAATAAGAGATTTCATTTTACAGAATGTAAACTAGGTGAAGTTAAAGCTACGTCACCTAAGTAGTTCTGAGTAAAACATATGTACAGAAAATTAAGGCTTTATTCATTTTAAATCCAAAATGTGTTTATTTTTGATTGATTTCTTCTCTGAGTGGGTTGCTCTTTCTGAAAATGTACTTTTTTTGAGTCTGTATACTCCAGTTAACGATTAATCAATTCATAAATTAGTTGACAAGTATTTCAATAATCAATTGATCACGAGGAATCCAATTAATCATTTCTGCCTAAATGAAAACCTTTCTTTTTTTGTACAAACTCACCTTCCCAGTGTGTAACCAATGAATTTACTTCTACTGGATTCCAGAAAGTTTTCGATATCTTTTTCCCTGTTGAAGCAAAAACATTGATGGCATCAGTATTGTCTCGTGAAATGCCCACCCAGCGTAGAAGCTGCGAACTTGAGGGGTAAAACAAATATAAACATGAATTAAAATGTCTGTGTCTGTTAAAACACAGACATGCTGTACCTGACTTTGGGAGCCCATGGTAACCCTTTAGGGAAGGACACTCTCTCTGACGGAGGATGAGGAATGGGTGGAGGCATCACCTCGTCGCGTTCCAGAGGGAACGTCTCTGGCTCCAGAGAGTTGTCGTTGTCATCGTTATCATCTTCATCCTCACGAGAGTCGTCAGCCTTGTAGGGATCCTTCTCATTGAAGGCATCCAGGTTGTCCTGCTTGATCAGCGCCTGAGAAAAGAAAATAAGCACTCATATTGAACTACACTGCAGAGAGACACAATGCAGACAATATAACAGGGAGCTTACTGTAGGTTTTTGACAAATGGTCTTAAGTTGTTTGATTGGAAAAATGTCAAAACATTCAATTCAAATTCAAAAATACTTTATTAATTATTAATAAAGTTCTTTGCAGTTTGAAGATAATGTAGTCTGTCATTATAGATCCTCCGTTCGTTTGCAGAAAGTAGCAGTAACATCCAGGAAGACTAGTCTAGACTCATTATCATTTAAAACCAGGAAGCTTGTATTGGTCACTGTGTGATGTGACTGGCTCAGCTGGACCTAATGCCAGATCACTAATCAGTAATTATAGTCAAACCACCATATACTCATTTAGAAATAATTTTTTTAACATATTAATGCAATATGCAATTATGAATGCACAGTAGTTATAGATATGGATATAGAAAATACTGAGCAAAACTGTCAAAATCAAGTCAACATGAATAGTAACTTATTTAATGATGCTACAGATGCAAGAGGGGTGTAAAAATAAGTTCATACTTCTAGCCACTCCTTTGAATGTGTAAATATACTTTAGCCTTTGTTTTAAATTTATTTACTTTGTTTATTCTTTTATTGCGCTACGTTCAATAAACTCAAAGTGCCTAGGTTATGAAGCACAAGAATAAATGTGTGCGTTAACTAAAACTCTGAAGAGAACATTTTATGAGTAATATTATCAACAAGTCATACCAAAACAGAGATGACGTGAGCTAGTGGGTCATCGCACCCAGGTTTAGGAAAAGAAAGGTCTTGTGTTTGTTGAGGAATGACAGGCAATTAAGTTAAAACATAACATTTTTAAGTCTATCCCTAAAGTGTCACTCTTTTTGCTTGGTAATCATAAACAAATTGAAGAAAAAATTTATTTGTTCATTACTAATTGCTCCAGACCTTTTATCTCATCTGGAAATCAGAAGTGGACCTTTGAATAAACGGTTTGGAAACCTCTGGTCTACATGGTTTAGCTTAAAGTCCGTTTTCGGAGCTGCAGCAGTGTCTACCTTGTGCTCTCGGCGAGCTCGTTTCTGCTGCTGCTCGATGAGATCGGACGCCGACGCCGGAGGAGACGCTGCCCTCATACTGCGAATGACTCGAATGCTGTCCTCTGGGAGCGGAGGGAGACCCAGCTCCTCACGTTTGCAGACCTTTATGCTCTGAAGCTGCTCAAACCCTCCCAGCGTGAACTGAAACAGATGAGAAAGAAGGATTTTCCAGCACAACGCATCTCTTCGCACCAGAAGCAGCCTGGATCGGTTTCCTCTCTCACCAGTATGCTCTTCCACAGCAGCAGCAACACCTTCTTCATGGGAAAGTGTGGGGCATGGCCGCTGCAGAACTTGGTAACCATTCCAAAGAGCATGACGGAGATCGGCTCGTTGTTGAACAGAGGTGAACCTGGATTTTATCACCAAGTTGTAATTAGCTTCCATGGGAAATTTTCAAACACAACCTTAAAATGATGGTACCTCTTCTGAAAATGTTTACCCAGTTCAGCTCTGAAGGTTTCCTTCATGATTTTCCATTCAGGCTTGTCGGCTGGGTCGTCCTGCTGGATCGTCTCCACCATCAGGTACATGATGTTGAGCAGAACTCTGAGATCGGTGCTGTCAGCGAGGGAGATGGCCGGCTTTCTTACCGCACTGCTGCAGGCAGCGCTGTTACTGAACAACAGGAAACAGATTGCCGTCATTCAGCGGAACATCTGTCCACTCAAAGCCTCGTAAAACGTTCACTTCTTTCGTTCAGGGCTCTATTTTCAGCTTATCGGAGGTCGGGTTAGTTAAACAGTCGTTGCTCGTACTCAATCTCCATGTTGAGAAGTTCCACCAGAGCAGAGAAGGTTCCAACGTCAAGCAGCAGAAATATGTTGTATCTCATCCAGTACTGAACCTCCGCCTCACAGCTGCAGTCTGCAAAGGCACCTGAAAAAAACAAATACACCAACGTGAAGTAGAGAAAAAAATACAGATGTTCTATGGCGGAATTCATTCGATTAATCGTGATTAACCAATTAATCAATCAAAATTATTGTCAACTAATTATTAATCTATTAATTGTTAAACAGTGTGCATGAATTCAAAATGAGCCAACTGCTGAAAGAAAAACACACACAAGGAAGTAATGGTGTCAAAACTGCACAAAAACAACAAACACATTTCGCATTTAAGATAAAAAATATATATATATTTGCCTCTAAAAATGTTATACCCAGAATTTCTTAAGTTATGAATCTGAACCAAGCTTCACCTGGTTTAAATTCTGTAAATAAAATAAAAAATTAAAAAAAAAACTCCTATTAAGCAACATTTACTATCCAATTATTAATCAGTTAACTCAAAGATTAATCATCACATAAGTCCTACACTGTGTTAATGCTAAGTCAAGCAGAAAGGCTTGAGCTTTTCACATGACTGTGGTGAAGCATTTTCTTAGCTGCAGATGAATTCTCTGCTGCAAATAATCAACCATTCAGTAAAGGAACATTGTTGTATTTTAGGCAGTAAAATGTTTTTTTCTTTTTGAATTATTAGCTTTTTTTTTATCTCTAATTTTGTATAGAATAAGCTTAAGATCGTAAATAAAAAACTTACAGTATGTGGCAATTTACCTGATTGATTAGTCATCATAATAATTGATAACTACAACAATAGCTAGTTGCAGCATGAGTATATTTTTATTCCAAACAATGTAAACAACTTGCACCGACCCTGAGCCATGTAGAGGATGGCTCTGGCAACCTTTAGCCTCTTCTCACGACCAATGACCTCCAGGCCGTCCAGCAGACGCATGGCGTGCGCTCTGTGCTGAGCGGCATCGAGGTCCGTCCACTTCTTATCCGACACTGAGGTCCAGATAAACAGAGAATGCAACATTATAAAAATACCTTCAATTTATAAATGGTAGTTTGAGGAATAACTACCCACCATGAGCTCTGAATTCCTCCTCAAAGCACTTCCTGTTAAGGGCAAACTCGGGTCCTTCGGTGTAACTGTAAAGCTCTGAAACATTTGCAAATAATTATAATTAAAAAGCTATAAATGTATGTAAAATGAAGTTTTGAGTGCTGAAAAAATATGCATTGAGATTTCTGGAACATCAATCAATCTATCTTTATTAGCATTGCACTATTACACAAAACAAAGTGACCAAAGGGCTTCAATTTAAGATGTGCATTAGCATGAAAAGAGAATAAAAACACAACATACGCACCTGACAGCTCTGCAGCCCACTTATCTGTGTCAGAATACTCAAACTCAAAATCTGGAAACTCAGACAGGCCCTGTGAACAACACATAGCAGCTTGCATCAATCTGATGGATGGCTACCAAAGAGAAATCAGTTTATTATCATTTTTTTTAAATAGTGTACCAGATAACACACAACAAGAGTGTTTTCAAAGATTGTCAAAGGATGTTTGAGAAATTTAACAGACAAAACACCAAGATAAAAAAATATATCTAAAGTATGTGTGATAATATAAAGTTCATGATCTTAACAGCAGCTCAGCATGAGGCAGAAAGCTGTGCAGCAGATTGCTGGTTCTGCTTTTGACGAAGCCGATGGTGACAGTTCAAAGTATTTGTGAGAAGAGTGTGACAATGTTCAGAGGCCGGTTCCTAAAGCGGATCTGAAACAGATCCTGGGCAGAGGATATGGATGCTCCAGTGAATCTTTCAGCTCCCCTCACCATCACTGGCAGGGCTCTTCTGTCTGCTATACTGCAGCTGGAGAACCGTACTGATATCAATAAGTTATCAGCTGTGATACTGAAATCATCTCACTCATGTGTTCACTAAATCCAACATCTATCATTTTCAGCAGCACCACTCAAGGGATGGATTAGAACAAGAACCCTCACTCCACACCATCAACCCTGGTCCTCCGGGACAGTCTCCATGTTTTAAATGGTTCTCTGGTCCAGTGCACCTTATTGATATGACTGCATTTCCTTCTCAGCATCACATCAAGTGCATTAAGTGTTAATGACTTCATTCATTTAAATTCAGCTGTGTGGCAGAAGGGAAACAACCTAAACCAAGCAGTGCAGTGGGTTTTGAGGACCAGACGTAGAAAAACTCTAGTCTTAATGATATTTTTTCCTTCATGCTTCAGGTTGTTTCCGTGCTTCGTAACACCTGATTTCATTTTATGGCTGATTAACAGGCTTTTGCTGAACAGCACTCATCTGAATCAAATGTATTAAAGCAGAGAAACGTCTTAAACATCCAAGGCAGCGTGCCTCGAGGACAAGGGTGGGCAAACACTGGTTTAGATGTTTCCCTTTTGCCACACACCTGAATTAAATAAACATACTTCTCCACACCTTATTGACATAACTAGGGAAGTAGTTTCTGATAGATGCAACAATAATCCCGTCATATTTTACTATTTCACATAAAGGTAACCCAAGATGTAGTCAAATTAAAAGGACACTAGTCCTTATAGATATGATTGCTATCATATCTATAAGATATGATAGCAATCATATCTTGCGTTTTCTACGTTTTACGTAGAAAACGGCGTAAAACGTGAAGTTAGTCTGATCCATGGCAGTTATGGCCGCTAATAGCAGCTAGCTAACACCAGCTAGTTAGCGTTTAACATCAGAAACACCGATGATAAACGGCATCAATTACTTAAAAGCCAATGACTGAAACGACACACAGCTGCCGCCTAATTAAATTAGTTTCTCGGTTCTGGTATTAAAATGGTCAGTTAGTCCAACTAGATCGAGGTAGCTGTCGTTACTAAAGCAGCAGCAGATCCAAAGGCCTACATTTGTTTATCTCTGAAACACCATGATGACAATGAACATTTTTCTCTATTCATACCTCTGAGTCTTTCCTTGGAGTTCGAGGGAATTCACCTCTGCCTCCTTTATTTGGTAGCATCGCTCTCTGTTTATTGTTTACAGGAAGCCCACCACCATTCCCACCGACCTCCATAATTCATTTGCGAGAGAAGTAAACTCTCGCGAGATGGAACGGGGTCTGCGGGAGTTTGCTTCTGACGTCAGCATCGCTCGCTTTCTCAAAAAGAATGTTGAAATACTTCAAAATACACTACAAATAAGTTTTTGCCAAGTAATTACACACCAATACTGCATACAGTTTTGTAGTTACGACTAGTAAAAGTGACAAGAGGGTCACTTTGACACTTGCATAAACGGCTATACAGACAGTATGTGGAGGAATAATCGAAGTAAGGCAATTTTCAAGAGTGAACCGTTTATTCAGGACAGATGCTTAACAGAATGCAGATTTATGAAATCATTCAAACTAAACTACAGCTTGTGTTAAATGCAGGACATTACATGGTTAGGGATCTTTAATTCAAATGTAACATTCTCCTTTTAAATCACAGTGGGACTCGACATGACAGTAGCTGGGATTCACATTCATTTGTGTCAATCATAAAACACTGTTAATGTGATTATAATTAGTCAAAGCAGATAAATTGATTACAGATACGTTTTCAGGTGCTTCAATGAGAATAAAACTATCTGCTCTTACAATAAATAAAATGGGAAAATCAACCATTTCAAAACATTCAACATGTTAAGAGTGTGTAAAATAATTTACATTTATGAGAAAGATCAAACAATTACACTGGGCTGCTAATGCAGAAAATTTAAATTCCTTCAGACGGATGAAAGGATGAGGGTTTTGGTGCATAGCTGTCATACTCTGGAGGAAACTAACTCTGTTTTAAATACAAATGACTAAATGAGTTACAAGGCACTGTCAACCAATAGTCACCATGGTTACAGCACTCATTTCTCTAATTCCTTTGAGTGTCCCTGAATCTGATTCCATTAAAGCTGTCAGTGCAAACAAGTAAGCACTTCACAGAAGCTCTCAGTTATTCCTCAACAAACAGTAGGTAAAACGGACTCAAATCGGCTAATTAAAAGGTTACATCAGCTGAAAACATTAATAACAATAATTATATCTTATTGCAGAAGAATATTTCTAAAGGGTGAAACCGCAGTGTAAACATGTTTACCATGACTTTAAAAGTATACCAAACATAAAAGGACAGTAATATAGTCAATAATACGGTCATCACAAAGTACGGCAGTTTATAATGCAGGCAACTGAAATGTGTTAATGAGTTTCGACAGGACAACAACCACCAAACTCTGCAGCTTTACCAAAAATTTAAAAAAAATTAACAAGCAAGTTATGGCTTATTGTTAGAAAGAGGCAAATGTCATGAGGATTTTGTAAGATGATACAGAGTGGAAAGCAAGATTTGTTTACAACTGGCTGTAAATAAGTTGGTTTTTTTTGCAAAGCATTTTTTTAAAAAATGTCTTCCTGTACAAAACAATTTATCAAAACCACAGAGCCATCTGCTGCGTAAAATAAGACCTAAACAGATCTAAAGAAAAATCAAACTTTTTAAAGACTGCTCTATCTGCTGCAGAATTAGTGGAATATACATCACTAAACATCAGGACAGTTGAACCTAACACAGTATTCAAACTATTTATTTAGTACCATTATAAAAAGGGCATTTAAAAAAAAAAAATATTGTGACTAAACATGATACTGAAAATCAGAGAAAATAGATCTTGTAAGAAAAATATTTACATATTATGCAAATGACCTTAGGTGAAGAATACATAACTGAAACAAACGTTTTATTCCAGAAATGATAACCCTAACTATTAATTGTGGTAAGCAGGAACCATTATATTACTAAAGATTAGGGCACTTCTTTCTCCCTCTCATGGAATGTCTCTTGTGAATAAATGTTTTTATGTGAAAAGAAAAAACATTAAAGCAGCACTGAGCTATATTTGGCAACGAGGTGGTAGAAATATTAGAAACAAAGTTTTATTTTTAAGTTGCTATGGCTCATCTGCAAGCAAACCACACTAAATATACGCAAATGAAGCTTTTTTGGCTACCTTAAAAACACAAGACCAGCAACAGGACTTTAACTCACATTTGGTCCACTTTGAGCAAAAAATATTCCCCACTCATCATTTTAATGGCAGCGTACATCCCAGAAAGTTTTCACACAGTTTTATGCACAAAAGTAACTGAAAGAATCAAACACCCAGCTAAGTGTTTACGGTTCAATAAGCTGAAGGAGCTATTAATTGGTGCATTCCGAGCATGCATATTTTCAGAATTAAATCTCATACAGTAATCATATACATCTTAAAAAAGTAATAATAAATTGGCTCTCTAAACAGGTTTATCTCGTTTTTAGTTCTTTATCTTTCACAACACTAGCCCTCTGTCCTCTGTTATTTGGCACATTTTACTGGAAAAGCTCTCAGTAGCTCTCAGGCAGGAACCAGCAAGTAAGGAAACACATCCAATACATCTATCAGATATCCAAGTGCTGCAATTATTACATTAACCTTTTATAGCCAGCTAAGTGCCACGTGCATCGTTTATAGGAAGCAGCACGTCAGATGAGTCTAAATATAACTTGTGCCTCCCATGAAAAGTATAAAATACAAGATAGATAAATCTATGTGTTGCCAGGAGAACGGCTAATATCAGAAATCTACAGATCCACGTAGGGCTGGTCCGGACTGTGGTGGTGGCAGCCTAATACCTGTGGGGAAAAAACACAAATATATATTTTTTAAAAGTTTCAGGAGGTCCTATAAAATATTAATATTGGTTTATATTTTAACACGCATATTAAATACAATTCTACAATAATCCATTTAGTATAAAAAAAGTATATTCTACTGATTTTTATGAGTCAACTGGGTGTAAAGTGGTGTCATTGTCAAGGACGATAGGATGGACAGGACAGGATCGGATAAGCATCAAGAAGAAACATTTGCTACTGAATAATTTTCAGAACATTGAATGTATTAAGATATATAGTTATTAGAGGAAAAGCTTTAAGGAAATGTTTTAACGTGCGAGTGTTTTATCATTTTAAATGTGCAAAGTACATAAGTACCTGTAGTAGTTTGGCTTAAAGGGGCCATTTTTATTCAAACCCAGATACTTTGCCTGCTCATCAGTGAGTTCTGTTAGATGGGCATCAAAAGTGGCCAGATGCAAACTGGCAACATACTCATCTGAAAAAGAAAAAAACGAAACGGCTTAGGGAGACAGAATTCAAAAGACTAAATGTCTGACATGATTTCTATGGGTGACTTTTACTGCAAAAAGTCAAAAGTTTACATTCTCGATTTGAAAACAGGAATTTAATCTCTACTTTCAAAACTTATAATTGTGCACTATAAACTTCTGCTCCCTTTCAAATATTCTCACTTCTTCAAATTTTTGTTGTCGTTCTCAGATTTTCTGCTTCTTGCACAAATATTTTCTCCTTGTGCTACAAGCTTCCTCTCTGCGAAGATCAAACCTGCGCTCACAGGCCTCTCTTCCTTGCTTGTAAATGCAGTAACGACAAAATAACCAATGATTTTGTCAGAAGGATTTCACTGACACAGGCTGCTCTGTTCTGTTTTTTTTTTTTTTTTTTGGAGTAACTAGAGAGACAGCAACAAGCCTTGTGTTTCAGCTATAAACTTGTGATAATTTCACAGCATTTACACTGTAAAACTGAAATTAATCGCTTCAAAGTTGAGAAAAGTAGTAACATTCAACCTCTCTATCCAATAAACCTTAACAAATAATGTTTTATCCAGTAAAAATAAATAAATAAAACCTGGAAAACATGTCCCAAAGGCACTTAAACTCAAAACTCAAAGAGCAACACACTGTCAAAAGCTTAACAGCCTAACATATTACACTGAATAGAGGCTTTACTCACTCTATCCACAGATGCCTATACACTCGTTAATAACTTTAACTGTAATAGAGTTTACTTTACTGTAGAAAATTAATATATGCTTGAATTAAGTTGGGGGGGAAAAAAAACAAATTCAAAATGCGTAGAACTTTACGTCAACAAAACTCCATCTAACAAATTAAAACGTTCCTGGAAAATGAAGCACAACCTCCCTATTACAAACTTCTCTGGTAAATTTCCACCCTGGTACTTAGTTTTTACTCTGGTAAATGTAATGTAGATGCAGGTGGTTAATAACCTGCATCAGTGTTGTAGGTCAGGGCAGTGACCTACAACACTGCCCTGGTTCCTGGAAAATGTGCCTTACGTTGAGTTACTTTACATGAAGCTATCAATCTAACCAAAATAACAAAACTTATACGTTTGGTAAATAGATGTAGAAAAACAATAAATTCACTCTACTTCTGCTGCTATTGTGTAGTTCTTGCAAGCTTCTAAAATGTAAAAACAATACTGTCCCACTTTGAATCCTTACCCATTTTTTTGGGAAGCAAGTACACATCTTGTTTGTAACGTCCCTCTGGGGCATTATACAACTCTATAAGGGCCAATGCCTGAAACAGAAACAACTATTACTCACACGATCATATCAAAAATGAAAAAAAAGCTACAAATCTTGAATTTAATAAAAGCAAGAGGCAGGAAAAAGGAGTCAAGGCTATAAAAATAGCCATAATTTAGTGCCCCGGTTACTCCGTCATTTCCAGGGCGGATCAAGAGATTACGAGCCATAATTGCAGAAAATGGAAAAAGCCTGCTGCAAATCCTGTGTGCTCTTCCAGCTATTATAAAGCAGAAACATAAATCCATCAAACATAAAGTTTGGCTTTTACAACCATTTTACCTGAGTGGTGGCTGTGATGGAAAGAACAAAGGTGGGAACGGTGGAGCAGCTCAGGTTCAATAGGCGCCCCTGTGAAACATGACACCATGTTATTAGCAGGATGAAAGGAGTTTGAATATCATCGATATCACCAACTACAACTTTATCCATAAGAAAAAGGACAGGACAAGACATGTTTTATCAAACATCCTGCTTAGATATAAGCTATTTTATCTGGTCAAGTCAACATCCCCAGATATATCTCACAAAAAGACAAGCATGTCATTGATAAGGATACTACAGTCCTAAGACTTAGTTTTATTTATTAAATCTGTAGTTATAAGATGTAATTCCAATAATCAAAGATGAAGCCCATTACCTCAGCCAGCAGGATAACCCTTTTGCCATCAGGCCAGATCACATGATCCACCTGAGAGCGGACTCGTTCCCACGTTAGCTCAGGAGTCCGTAGACTCGCCTAAAAGTATCAAAAACAGGAGTCACACTCTCATCTTTAACACAATCCTTCAAATAACTTTATGAGTTACATAGGTTTTAAAGCAATAGTTTACCACATCAATCTCAGTGTTTGAGTGTCCCATGTTGCACACAATGCAGCCATTTTTCATTCGATCCAGCTGTTCCCTTGTCACCACGTTTTTATTCCCTGCAGAAAGGCCATTTTAATCCGTCATCCACATAACAGCATACAATCAAAGGTCAGCAGTGCAAAGAGCCATTAGCTGAAAAGTCTCCATAGTAGATTAAAAAGCACAGAAATATAATCCTGTATCTGTGCATTCTTAGGAGAACATCAGTATGACTTTAAAGTTGGGTTACCAGTGCATGTGATGATAACATCGACCAGGCGAATGACCTCATTCAGCTTGACGACCCTGAATCCATCCATGCTGGTGAAAACGGAGATTAGTTGGTCACATCAGGGCGGTATCACATATCCACTGACATGCAAATCAATTTAAGTGCAGAGCAGAGCTCCCTAGTGTGCTGCTGTGTTGTGTGAGAATAAACTGAACAATGCTGTCCAACTATGTTGAGAGTAACTAGTATAATAAGGTGTCCAAGGTTGAATTTATTGCATAAATCACACAATTTTTAGGTGTCAATGAAGTTAATTTAAATTGGCTGATTTCTGGATAATGACATGGCTTTTAAGAATTAGCCACATATTTTTATTAGGGCTTCAATAAGGTTGAGGCCATTATAAAAATCTAAAGGTTTGGATTTTTTAAACTTGTTTAGTGTTGTTTCCAGCATTATATACACTTTCTTTCACCTGTAGTTTAAAAATGCCACAGTGAGCTTGCTAAAAAGTGAACAAAACATCAGATGGTGATGTTCCTGCAACTTGCAATAACTGAGCCTCTTGAGAAGTCCTGGATCTGGAATATAATAACATTTTCCAAGGGACAACTTGGACAAAAGTAATCGACAGCATTTGGTTTTCAGACAGGTCAGCGATCCCAAACATACATCAAAACTCCTCAATCCTTTGAAAATATAAGATTAGCAGTCATGTTTTGTGTGAGGAAACCAACCATCTTGCATTAACTCCACCGGTTCTGTTAATAAGCGGACAAATAAATTAAGTGAAGGTCTCACCAGTGCATTTTTCTAGCTATTTTTAGCATCTTTAAATGCTTGTTATTAACAATGCAGTCTGGCCTGTGTATCCACATTTGGCACAGCGATCATTTAAATTCATCTTCTCCTCACCAGGCTTGCAGGGCACAGATGGGATCAATCTCTGTAACATAGACGACGGCTCCCAAAGCCTTCAGAGCTGCAGAGCAACCTTTGCCAACCTGAAACAAAACCGCATCAGGCAAAAAAGCTGTTACTTTAAATCATAAATATTACAAACTGCTGTATTTAAACTATGAAACTCAGTTTTCCCAACATTTGTTTTACATTATTAAGATTAGATTGTCTCTTGATATTGCAAATTGTCTCTCACCTCGCCGTACCCACAAACCACCACCTGCTTTCCTCCGAACATGACATCTGTGGTTCGCTTCAAACTAAACAGATTGGAGACGTAAAATTTGCATATTTATTGGCAAAGAAGAAAAACTACCCGGAAGACTGCGTGTCCGAGTAGTCGGAAATATTACTTGACGCAATCTGAACCGTATTGTTTATCACAGCTCAAACAAATCAAGGATTTTTTATTGGCTAATTTTCAATTTTGAATAAAAACAATTTATGTTGCATCTGATGAGGTTGATCTTTACCGCCTAATTCATGCACAAAGGAAAACACTACTATGAGACAGCTGTTTAACTTGCAGATAATTAACCAGCAGGGACAGTGACTAGAGGTGTACAAAGCACTGATCCAGTTCAAAGATATGCTGACCATGTAAAAACACAGTGCACTATACCATAAGAAATACAGCAGCATGTTGTTAATGTAATGTGCACAGAATATTCAATTTGTAATTTGCATAATATAATCCCTTCGGCCACTGGTGCAACAAAAAAAACCTTTAAAATAATAATATCTAACCCATTTTACTCACCCATCTAAGATAGACTCCCTGCAGCAGTACAGGTTGTCAAACTTCTGCTTAGTCACAGAGTCGTTTACGTTCATGGCTGGAACACACAGCTTCCCCGCTTTAGAAAGCTGGTACAACCTGGATTAAAAAAAGACAAAACACATGAAACAGGTTAGCAAAAATCTAAACATGTTCATAAGATTCACATCTAATTTAAAGTAAATCACCTGTGAACTCCAGTAACACTCTCCTCTACAATGCCTCTGATCTTCTTGAAGACATTTGGATATTTCTTATACACCCAGTGTGTCAGGTCTCCACCATCATCAAGGATCTAACAGAGATTTAAAAGTTTTCAAACTGTAATTAACAAAACACAAGAAGCTCTTCTGACTGTTTTTTAGGCAACTGTTTCTATTGGTCATGTATATATTATTATCAAACTGTCACTTCATGAAGGGATAAAGACATTTTTCACCCACCATATTGGGCTGCCAGCCCTCAGTGTTGGCACAACGGTCAATACACCACCAGAAGTCATCCTCAGATTCTCCTTTCCAGGCAAACGCTGCCACACCTAAAACATCAGAGACGGAAATAATATAAAGCATTTTCCACAGAAAATCTCTTTCAATCTCTTTAACCCCCAGAACCAACAAACCCAATGGTTAGATTTCATTTTCTACTTTATTTATAGAGCTGTTTTAAGTTCAAGTCTGAAATGATAAAAGAACAAAACCATAAAAATAATTTAATTATCAATGAATTACTAAAATAAAAATTTTACAATTTTATTTTTAAAAAATAAAATTCTTTAAATTTTTATTTATATTTACTAAATAAACATAAATAAAAATTATTATTATTTATTATTCAGGAAATACACTGAATAATTATAAATACAGTTCATATAGGTTACATTCAAAAGATGAGTTTTAAGATTTGTCTTGAAAGCTCAGACAATTTCAGAAATTGCATTTTTTAGTTTACATATTTCCACTGTATGTCAAAATGGACGATAAAAATGTGTAATTTTTCAGTCCAAACTGTCTGAGTTTATGTATAGCTCCTATATCAGGACATGATGTTAACGCCAGTAAAACAGCAGTTGACATTTGCAGATTATTTTCCACAGAGTTTAAGAAACAGCCCATCTTGAAGAAGATGACGCACACCAATAAATTACTAAGTCAAGCACCTAGAAGTACAGAAGCCCCGGAGAGTACTGAACTCTCCTACTTTACCAGAACTCTGAATGTTTTCTCTGGGCATTTAGTGCACAACATTAAGACAGTTACATAGCAACCAAGGATAAAAAGGCTCAAGCAGAGCCAGTCTCTCTCTAAGTGGGAATACTTATGTGGTCCAATCATCTCTGCAGGGCTCAATGTTCAAGAGTTTGCCATTTCCAAACAGTAACCTTGGTTTTAAACGACATGAGATGTTCCCATTACAAAGCAACGCTTTGCTCAAAAGGCGCTAATAGAGGCCACGTAACATATGTTATGAACATCATGGCTGTAGTCAAGTGGAAGTAAAATATAAAAAGGATCAAACTGTCAAGTTAATGATTAATATTTATAGGATTATATGTTAGCTGGCACGATAAGAGAATTGTTTATCATCTCTGCTGCTTACCTCTCTCTGCCAGGGCAGCAGCAACTTCATTCTGTGTTGAATAAATGTTACAAGCAGTCCAACGGCACTGAGCTCCAAGAGCAACCAGAGTCTCAATCAGCACCTGATGAGAACCACACAAACAGGAATGTGATATGTAAAATGTTTCATTTAAAACATTATAGTGTGCATCCAAGCCTCTGTTAAGCCACTAAAGTTTGATATGAGAAAAAAAAAAAAAGTCTTACTGCAGTCTGAGCAGTTATGTGAGTGCAGCCCACGATTTTGGCACCGGCTAAAGGTTTCTCACTCTGTGCTCTCTTCCTGAGTGAGATCAGCGCCGACATATCTGAACAACATAACAAATAGTGAGTGGGAGAAACAGAAGCACAGATGATGCTGAAAAACTCGTAGTTTTCACAATATCCCTCAGAGAGACGGTTATTTCTCTCTGCACTCTGTTAAAGTGTGTAACAGAACCTGGTCGGAAACCCTTTTGTCTTCAGAACTATCTGAATTCTTGAGGGCATTTTGGTCCTTAATGGATGGAAATGGTCAAAAGCAAAATTCGGGTAAGGTGGTGTTGTTTAAACTATACCCAGATAATAATAAGAGGCCCAGCGTGCCAAGAAAATATCTAAACCAGTGTTTCCCAACCCTGGTCCTCAAGGCACACTGTCCTACATGTTTTAGAGGTTCCTCTGCTTTAATGTGCCTGATTCAACTGATTGCAGTTCAACAAATGCCTGTTAATCTGTCATCAATTGAAATCAGCTGGACTGAAGCAAGAAAATACCTAAAACATGCAGGGCAGTGTGCTTTGAGGTCCAGGTTTGGGAAACACTGATCTAAACCATTACTCTACTACTAATAGCCTGAACTGATGACATTAGTCCTTATGGTCCATGCTTTTGGTCTTTATAACAAATTCTTCTCCTCTCTAAATGTTGCAGCTTGAATAGAGACTTTGTTATTCAGTACAGCCTGTTTGGAACCAATAACCATTCTTAGTTACATAAATTGGATTTTGTGCCCATTCTGTTACTCTGTTTGAACGTCAGAGTCTAGGTGCCTGAGTGTGTTGCTAATTGGTCAGCAGTTTTGTTAAAACGCAACAAACATCTTATACTATAAACTATAAACTAGTGAGTTTATAGTTAAATAAAACCACACTTTTCCATAATAACTGTTTAATCTATGGGTAACAATAATAATTGTCGATTAATGGTTTACTAGAGTAAAATTAGTTCCAATCGATTAACTAATATTGTCTGCTAAAAACTTTGTTTAGTGTTGTAGTTTGGTCACCATCCAGAGGAGGGCGTCGCTGGTCACTCGTCAGTCAGTGTTTAATACAGCCGACACAAAATAATGTTAAAATTTAAGTTGTATTTTTAGTTAGCATATTATGAAAAATTTTGCCAGTCTAGTCATTGAAAGACAATCGGCATTCTTGATACAACAAAAAACTGAAGTTTTTTAAGAAAATGGTTGGTAATCAACTAGTTTTAGCCTGTTTCTCATGACATTAATTGACCAGGTCATTCTTATTTTCAAATCTGTTGTTAAATGGTGTAATAAGTGGTCAGGTTTTTTTTTTATCATCAGAAAAACTTTAACCAAGAAGTTCATAGAAACTAGCACGGTCTGGTTTCAAAAAAAGCACATCAAGACAGATTTTCCGTCTGCGTTTTTGATGAATCAGCTACAAGTGAGCTGCTCAGTTCACTGTGTCTTTGTCATGCTGTACCTTGTTCTGCTATCTCGATTTCACGTCTCCCGAATTCAGCCTGCTTGATGTTTTTCACGCAGAAGTCACTGCTGCCCTTCGAGTTGACTTGTGTTTTGTCCCGAGGCGAAGTCTCGTCATCTGAGCTATCAGTGTAGGACGCAGCTGAAATGAAAAAATATATAAATGACAATACTTATGATATCTTGATGTTGCGTATGTAGCGCAATGTGCATAATGTGAACTCTTACCAGAGCTGTAGCTGTCAGTGGAGGACTGCGAGATGGAGCGGGACAGGGAACGGCGGCCTGCTTTGGTGGGAAACCTGCTGAACTCCTGTTTTTCCTCAACAAACTGAATTTGCTATAAAACAAACAAAATAACTATTATTTGGTTTAAACTGATATGATATGAAACAAATATAAAGTCAGCACAAAAAAACAAACAAACACAAAAGCAAAAGGATTTTATTAGACAGAAGAAAATGCAGTGGCATTGTTTTAAATATTTTGTGCGGTGGTATTGTAGTTTTACTAAAACTGAATGAAGTCAGATGGGTTTATTTTTCTTGTCCCATTATAATTCTTTTATAGCCAGTAAGCTTCTCTTTTCTGTTGCCAAAAATAGATGCTTAAGCCGCCTTTGGAAATTTGGTTTTGGATGTCCCAATCCAACATATACTGCTAGTGAACAACCCCACTCAACTGCATTGCTATGAAAAATGTATGTGTGTTGCATAAATTAGTAAACATTGTGCTTATAAATAGAGCAGTCTCTTTTGCCATGTCAGCTTATTTTGTTTTATCACAGCAGCACATTTTTGATTACTCTGTATGTATGCATGCATGCCTGTATGTATGTATGTAAAAAGGTGTCATGTTTTTGACTTCATGCAACCATTTGTGTTATGGATCATTTTAATAAGCTGATCCCATTACCTCTTGGGCTACATGTTTCCATTGTTGATAGAAATCAGCTAAACACTTATAGATCTTTATAGAAATCTTGTTGTGCATAACAAAATTATTCATTGTGTAACTAAGGTTATGACCACAGACTTCAGTGCACATAATTTTATTTATTGTAGACCAACACAAAGCAGCACATAATGTTTAAATGGAAGGATTTTTTTTTTTAATCTAAATTATTGGCATGTATTACATTTTGTATTCAGTCCCTTTAACTCCTGTATCCCCAAAATAAAATCTAGTGCAATCAATTGCTTTCGGAGTTATTTAATTTGCAAACAGAGTTTACCTGGATGTAATTTAATCTCAGTTTAAATCCAGACGCTCTCTGAAGGCCTCAGAGGTTTGTTAGAGAACATTAGTGAACGACTGAGAGGATCAAAGAAGGCAGCAGGGAGGTCAGGCATAAAGTTTAAAGTAGTTAGGTCATTAAAATATTCCCACGCTTCAAACATCACATGGAGCACGGTTCAATCACTCACCCACAAATAAAAAGTGGAAAACACAAATCTATTAAAATTAGAGAAGCAGTTCAGAAACCCCAGGAAATGGCAGAGGAGCTGCAGAGCTCCACAGGAAAATTATCAGTTGTACATTCCACAATTTCAGAATGGAAGAGTGGAAAGATTGTTGAACCATGTAGTCCACACGGTAAACATGTAGTCAGATCACACCAAATTCATGCCATACTTTTTATATCTTTGTTTTAAGAAATGCATCAAAAATAATTTACCTCCCACTTCACAATTATGTAATACCTTGCATTTGTCCATCAGAAAAATCCCAAAAATAATCCATAGGAATTTGTGGAAATGTCAATTGGTACAAATATTTTTGCAAGGAACAGTACATACATAATAATATTTGTATTTCTGCAATGTATGCTTATCTTAAGATAATAGTCAAATTCTGAATGTTTGAGCTTTCAGTGACTGTAATCAAAGTTTAAAGCAAAACAGGCCAAAGTGACAAGATGGTATGAAAATAGGTCTAGAAGATGAAGCAATGTAATTCAGTCACACATCTTAACTGAGATAAACATATTTTCCCCTGCACTGCTCTTTGTGTTGTCAAATACGTCACCAAACACATAAGTGCATAAGACAAAAATCACCATCTTAAAAAATGGGATAAACTGTATCTCATGACAGTTAACAGCATTGTCATTTGTTCCAGGAAATTGTACGTTTTTCTCCTACAAAAGCATAATCAAAACTATCCAGTAAACTGTGACCTCAAATACATTTTATTATTTGTTAATCTGTTTTCAGGGAACAAAAATACTTCCACTTCAAAAAATATCTTACTCTTTGGCTATACAAACGACTACTAAAGCAAATTTAGTTATTGCTACAGAGTAACAAGCCTACTTAAAAGAAAAAGAGGATGTGAAACAGTGAAATTAAAACAAACCAGAAACTTAGAACTCCTGGGCTGAGGGCGTTGGCCCTTTGATTTAACTAAACTTCTTTTCCCTTGGAGTATACCAGCCTGAAGTTGGCATATTTTCAAAAATCTGCTGCTAGTATTTTTTTCCACTTCCGTCTGACTTTAATGAAGCCACAGGAAAGTCAAACTCCTCCCTGTTCCTTCAAAATGTTAGGTAACATCTGACTTTTGGGAAGTTTACAAAAGAACAAATAGCCCTGTTGTTTCAGTGACCTATAAATATATTAATTGTAGCAGTTTGTTTAAAAACAAAAACCAGGAAGTATATCTAGTGAGGTATAGCCAATAACTTCAAGATCTTAGCAGGAAACGTGTTACTTACAATTTGTACATTTTAAACAAATTATATGTACAGAGCCTTGCAAATGAATTCAGATACAATGATATGAAGTGGAAGGACAATTATACATGTTTTTTTTTTTTACAAATAAAAATCTGAAAAGTGTGACTTGCATTTGTTTCTAGTCCCCTTTTACTCAAATATTTTTTAAGATCCACAACAACCAATTCAGATGTAACCTAATTAATAAATGCAATTATTTCAAGGTTTGGACATCTTAGAAGCACAGATTAATCCATCTTCTGAAAATGACCAACGGAAAGGATTCCAAGACCCTCCACCTAAACGAACAGATTGTGCAAGGAGAACATTAATAAGTAGAGGAGGCAAAAGGGCCCAGTGCGTCTCTGGAGGAGCTGCAGAAATACCACAGCTTAGATGGAAAAATCTCTTGATAGGACGACCTTTAGTTGTCAATTCAGCAAATCTGGACTATATGAAAGAGTGGTAAGAAATAAAAAAACATGACAAGGCATGATTGAAGTTTGCCGAAAGCCATACAGGGGACACAAATAACATGTGAAAAAAGTGGCCTGGTGAGTTGAGACAGTTAGCAATGGGCTCAGTGATCTGAAAAACTAACACCCTGAGCATATGGTACCCATGGTAAAACATTGTGGTGGCAGTAGAGTGGTGTGGGAATGCTTTTCTTCAGCAGATAGTGTTGGAGACTGCAGTGGAGGTTTATATTTCCTCAGGATTGCATTCCTAGACATACAGACAGAGCTAAATGTTGAATGGCTTAGATTATGGGTTGCATGAGTTAATCATGCTTCACGAAACATTTTAAATTTGTGGGAGATTCATCTAAAACTTAAGAATTTTGATGTTCAAAGCTGGTCTTTCACAAGCCACATCACAACGATGAGCAGCTCTGTATATGCCAAATTTAATCAAAAACATGAAGTTTGCGGTTTAAAGATACAAAATAAGAAGAAGTTGAAAAAGCATGAATACTTTTACAGCACATAACGTGAAGAAGAGCGGAATAAATATAGCTCTGCAGCACGTTACTAACAGTTGTTAACCCTTCAACTATTAGAAAGTCCGTCTGCATAAAACGTGACGAGAATCAGACTAGATGCAGCCACAAACATTTACGTAACAGCAGACAGCGTGAGCACAGAGTTGCCATCTAAACGTCCTCCACGGATGCCGTTAAGCTGCCCGTTAATGTAGCTTAAGAAGCCTTACCTTTTTAACTGGTTTGTGGGTGGGCACGGCGCTGAACACCGACGACAGCTCTCCCATGTTAATTTCGCTGTTCTTGCTCACGGTCATGGCTGAATATTTTTCCGCGACATTTTCGCTCTCCTTCACTTCTTTGCTCGCCTGCTTCACCTCAGGTTTCGCATCCCCGGCTGTCTCGGACATGTTGGCAGCAGTGAAAGCTTACCTGGACAGAAATACAACGACCGCCGAAGTAACGAGGTGAGCTAACGTTAAATGTCCTAGGTTTTTGCTGCTACTACTAGCTGCTCACTGTTCAAAAGAGGGCGGAATGGAGGCTTTTATGGTTTACGACGTTAGAAAAAAAAAAACCTCAGTAATCTATATTAATAGCAAATAATCTGTGACTGACTTTGGCTTGGAGATGAAAAGTATCTTTATGTATCCAGTTTGGTTGTGTAGGCAGCGTCCGAGCTGTTTCCCTTCTGACTCAACCGTCACCTGGCTGAGAAACTTTGTGGGCAGTTACTAACAGACTGCCGGGGCGTGTCGTGCGTGAGGACGCCTTCACAGTAGCTGGGAAAACAGATTTATACAATGTCTGCGTTTTATTTACGTGTTGTGTTTTGTTTTTAGTTGAACAGATTTTCTACCAGAAATATTTTCATGCTGCCCGTAACATTAAATTCATTTAGAATAAACATAGAGAGTAACATGCCACTCTCTACATGCAATCTGCGTTGTTCTCGTGTTCTGACTGATGAACTGTCTCAAAATTCCGTACTCAAAAAAATTCATTTGAAGTATCCGTTTGTAGTCATTTGCATACCATGCTGTTACACTAGATCAGGGTCTCAAACTCCAGTCCTCGAGAGCCGCAGACCTACAGTTTTTAGATGTGCCACAGGTACAAACCACTGGAATGAAATGGCTTAATTACCTCCTCCTTGTGTAGGTCAGTTCTCCAGAGCCTTAATGACTTAATTATTCTATTCAGGTGTGGAGCAGCAGAGGCACATCTAAAAGTTGCAGGACTGCGGCCCTCGAGGACTGGAGTTTGAGACCCCTAGATCATAGATAGATAGATAGATAGATAGATAGATAGATAGATAGATAGATAGATAGATAGATAGATAGATAGATAGATAGATAGATAGATAGATAGATAGATAGATAGATAGATAGATAGATAGATAGATAGATAGATAGATAGATAGATAGAAATTCTGTACAGAAGTACCTCTGTCTTTTTTTTTCTATGAAAGGTGAAATCTAGCAACATGTGAGTTATAAGTCTGAAGCCTGATGTGGTAAAAAGAAAACATTATCAAAGTGATGGCTTCGTCTGAGCATATAGCGTAAATAATTTAGATGCAATAATGGTGAAGAAGATGTCTGCAATATTTGTATTATGGACATTATCTCCACAGACAGTTCTGGGCCGCATTGTTAGGGTCACTAATAGTGAGTCAATTTGCCATTTAAAAATAAAGGATTTGTTTTTGTTTGTTTGTTTTGCTTTTATTGAAAAAAGCAAAACAAAACCTTGGAAAACCTTGGAGACTATTTAAATCTAAAAGAATAATTATAAAGAACAACATTTGAGCCTTAAAAAGCAACTTTGAAAATGAGTGTTTTGGCAAGTAATTTTACCATGGATTGTTCATTAAAAAAGCAATATAGGAAAACAGATGAAAACCACCACATTATCAGTCAATTGTCATTACTTTGAAGTTAATGACACCCTGATGTCTTTTCAGAAGGTCTGTGGGAGTCATAACTAAACAATTAAAAGCAAACCTAAAAACAATTCCACTGCGGTTTTTACCATAATACTTGTAATTGTTTCAACACCTTCTTATCATGGACCGATTTTGAGCTAGAGTCTATTCCTATGGTCTGCAACCTTTGCAACTGAAATTTTTGTCCTCAAACCAGTTGAATAAAACTTGTTCAGACCCTGAAAGGTTACTGGACCTTTTAGAATACACCCAGATGAGTCCTTTTTTGTCAGATTAAAAGTACCTTTTGAAAATAGGTACCATAACCACTTATGTTAAAAAAACAACAAAAACTTTTGAAGACATTTTTGTTTTTAAAAATTGTTTTTATATTGGCCTGATGTAATATTCTAATTTTAAATGTTATGTTTTCATTAAGCGGGAAATCATAACAACTAACAGAAATAAAGATGTTTAAACATCCATCTGTGTGCAATTACCGTAATCTATATAATGTGTTTCACTGGAATAAGTTGGCTTTTCAATAATATTCTAATTTATTGAATGTGTTTTAACACATTCCCATGTGTTAAAAAAATAACACATATAAATGTGTTATTTTTAAAGAACCATAATTTTTTATTATATTTTTAATTTTTAAAAAGAAAAACTTAAAACTTTTGCAATTGAGCTGAATATGTTTTAGTCACATAGTTTTCAATTTAATGACAAGAATAACTGATATAAAATAGATTGTCTTTATGTTGTGGATATTCAATGCAAGTACTCCACAAAAAACGGACAAACTGCTAAAACCTGTATTTGTTTTATATCAGTATTTAAAAACATTAGTTGGTTCTTTTTCATATTTAACCAAAGTTTTAAGAGTAATTTTCCAAGGTCCAAGGTGCAAAGAGCCAGATGTGCCTCAGAGCTGCAGATTGCTGACTAGATTTCTAACAAAAATGTTGAAACAGCGCCACATCTACAGTCGTCCTAACTTTGTGGCCAAACGTGGTATTGCATTTCCGAAATATCTGAAATTTCGAAAACAAACCTTAATTGTATACTCAGGATTGTATTTTTAATACTCGTACGCAAATACATAAGTATTATCGCATTAGCTAACTTGTAAGAAAGAATTTTGATTGAAAAGTATGACACGGAAGGCCCGCCCTACCGGAAACAGCTTCGTGGCGCCTAAGTTACACACAAACGTCCTTTCCGTCACGCCATTTTCCGTCGACTTCCGAGAAGAGCACGTCTGCGGTAGAGACGCTGAAGCCTTAATCTGCAAGCTGCATTAGACACGGTACAGTTTATGCAGAACATGTTCTTGTAAATCATGCGGAGTCGCATCTAAAATGTTATTTTGGTTGGCGTTGTCGTACCGCCTCAGCTTTGTGTGTTTTTATTGTTCGGTTTCTGTGGCTGTTAGCGCCGCTACTACGAGTAGGCCTCGGAAAAGCGACAGCCATTTTAGCGATTCTTTTGAACACATTCGTCGTGTAATCTACATCGAGTTTTGACTTTTTAAAAATGCAATATATTGATCTGGGTTTTAATTAAGAAGTAATTTAATGAAATTTAATCTAAGGCTAGTTCTTGTAGGATCTAACTACGTTATTGGTTAGCATGAACTGTAATTGAGGTAGAAAACTGGGTCATGCTCTCGAGAGTAGAGCATGCAAATTAATGGTGTTGGGCCTCTTTTGTCGATGAAATACTTTAATTTTAAGCGTGTTCGTAAAACAGAATATAAAGAAACAAAACGTGTTGTTGATATTGGCTTTCAGTGTAATACTTTAGACACTGTTTTGCTGCTTTTGTGGAATCTGGAGCGTAGTTTGTTGAAACGTGGAGCTTTGGTTGAGGTTTTTAAATATCACACAGTTTAAGTTTGGTTTTAATGAGTTTCTGCACCTAAAAACATTGAAGCAAACTTTCACACATCGCAAAAATAAACATTAAATCATTTTTAGTTTAGCGTTGAAGAATCCTGTTCAGATTTTTTTATGTTTTCATCTGAAGTTAAACCAATATAATTCAGATTTATTAAAATTATGTGATATACCATAGGGTTTTTTTGTGATTAGACAGTTCAGCTCAGCTGATTTTTCTTACTGCTGCTTTTATAATCTGTTTTTCTTCATTTTAGATCCAGCCATGCATCGGGACTGTCCCCTCGACTGTAAGGTTTATGTCGGAAATCTGGGAAACAATGGAAACAAGACTGAGCTAGAGAGGGCCTTTGGCTACTACGGGCCCCTGCGTAGTGTCTGGGTGGCCAGGAATCCCCCGGGTTTTGCCTTTGTTGAGTTTGAAGATCCCAGAGATGCGACTGATGCCGTGCGCGAGTTAGATGGAAGGTGGGTCACGGTGTGCATATCTTAAGCTATAATTACAATAGCATGGAAGCAGGTTGGACTACTTGCCATTGCTCACGGCTAATTGGTTTGTAGGACACTTTGTGGTTGCCGGGTGCGAGTGGAACTGTCCAACGGTGAGAAGCGCAGTCGCACCCGCGGTGCACCTCCCTCGTGGGGCAGGCGCATTCGAGATCGAGACGATTACCGACGGCGCAGCCCACCGGCTAGGCGAAGGTGACCTACATATTGATATTGTTTTCAATATTATGTGTTTACATTTTTCTCTGTGAGTTACTCTTTCGTTTCTCCTATTGACAGTATTTTTCCTGATAGAGTGGTTTTCCATTCTAGGCTTCTGTAGAGCTTTTTTTCTGCTGAGCTTACATTGGTGACTGTTGCACTTTCTAAAGCTTGTTGTTTAAAATTTGATCAAAAATTATATCAAAAACAGATTAATAGCAATAGTAATAGGACCTTCCAACTCTCCTGTCTACTACAAAATTCCTCATTAGAATGGCACGCACAGCATTGAGTTTTGCTTTAAGCATCAATGCTCCTTTTGTTGTGTACACTCCTACTACTAGCTTCTTTACAGTGGCAAAATAGGTATTTGGAACCGGTTTAGGCTCTTATTTAAAAAGAATAGTTTAACCTGTTTTACAGATTTGGGGGGGGTGAAAGTGGCAAATGTGTTTTTCCTTCTTGTTTGAGGATGTTTTTTACTTTTCATCTATATTAATAAGAATGAAACCCGTTGCAGAGCCACCACCATGCCTCTTCTCACCACCCTCTGAGTCAGTCAACTAGTCCTCTTTCAGCATCATGTGACTGCTGACCATCGTGCCCCGATCAGCTTGGCTGGTGCTGTCACATGACCCGGGCATGGCCAGTCGTCAGGTTGCACCAGCCCATTGGTTCCTCAGCATGCCGTTCTCAACCTCCTCCTCCTTCAGCCTTTAACCAAACGGCAGCGGCCTACCTCACATTCCCGACCAATCAGCGTATTATGTTTCCAAAAGTCTACACTCCACCAGCAGCAGCCTGCAGCTTACCAATTAAAGCAGGATTAAAGCCACAAGCAGCCCCCATCTGCCTGCCAACTTATCACCTTGCAGCATCTGGCCAGTCTCATTCAGCCAATTCTACCCACCCGGCCGACAGTCTGCCTCCCTTTCGTCATTTCTAGCTTGTTGAAATCCAAAAATACTAGTAAGTTTTCCTGCTTCATTCAGTACACTGCAGATTACAGTTTTAACAGTGAAGACACAGCTGGTTGAAGAGGTTATTCTTTATTTTTCTCATTCATAGCTTTATTTTGTTGTCCACAACTTTTGTAGTTGTTTCTTTTGGGGGGGTTTTCAAATGGGTGTGGTACAATATCAAATCTCTGGAACTTGTTTCATGTTTTCAGAGCTTTGATATGCATATATGTTTTTAGAATCACACAATTAAAACACACTTCAGATTCTCCAATGACTTTCAAATCTCTTGGGTCATTGGGATTTTAGCAGGTTGTTTCTGACAGAAATGGCCTCAATTTGTCATGGTGCCACTTTAAGTGCAGTGGACCAGTTTCATACAGATGGCAGCCCCTTAATGTTTTAGTTTCCCCCACATGGGCCCCGTCACAGAAAGAATAATTGTCCAATTTTATCAACTTTTTTAAAAGCACACCTTACGAACTGGACTAAAATTCACATTTAACCGAATTGTACTGTAGTATAGTTGAGAGGGGATTCTTAAGTGTCTGCCAACTTTATGTGCTTGGTTTGTTGCCAGTGACTGTAAATCGTTTCCCTTTAAGTAACTGAAATAGACAAAGGGCTGTGCTGAGGTAACCCAGGATAGTAGGATCATAATAATTTACAGTTCTGCAGGTTAATCGGTCAATTTGTCTTCTTTTTTAAACACTTGTATTTCTCTTGCGCAGATCCCCTCGCAGGCGAAGCTTCAGCCGCAGCCGAAGCAGGTTTGTCAGCTTCTATATTTTCCTTTTTTAAACTCATTTGTGAATCCTAATGGGATATTTTAAGTACTCTGGACTGAAAGTTGAATGTTTTTTTTTAAAGCATTCTTTGTGGGCTGAATTTTGTCAGGTTGTATTTGCATGGAAGCCCAGGAACGCCCATTATTCCACACTGCCAACTTAACCACAAACAATAAATTGTACCTTTTACATTTATTTCCATTTTTAAATGAAATGACACCTAGTGAGCTACCAGGGTCACCAGGAACATGAAACTTGCAATTGAATCTTTTTCTTATTTTGTTTTCTAGGTCTTTGTCAAGAGACAGGAGGAGAGAGAGGTCCCTCTCCCGGGACAGGAACCATAAGCCTTCCAGGTCCTTCTCTCGTTCTAGAAGGTATTAATACTTTGCCTTATAGACCAGTAGGGGTGGAATATACCGCAATATTTTGTGGTACTATAACGATAAAAATGTTATCAGGTTACAACCACAAACTCGGTGTGTTTTTTGTGATGAAACAACACAAAATTGTGCATAATTGTGAAAGTAAAAGAAAGTGTCTCTCATTCTTTAACACACAAAAAACATGGAAGAACCTGCTCTGATCCCATGAAACCAAAACTGAGCATTTTATGCTGCAGGAAAATTGCTGTTGGGAAAATTAATATCACACAACTCTGATCTCATGATTCCCACGGTGACATATGGTGCTGCCAGCATTACAGTGTGTGGAGGCTTTTCTTTATCAGGGACTGGAAAACTGGTTAGAGTTAATGAGAACATGGATGGAGCTAAATGCAGGGCAACCCTGAGAGAAAAGCAGCCTCTAATACCACTGAGGTTGTGTTGGTTTGCAAAGAATGGGCTGACATTTCAGTCTGCAGATACACAAAACTAATAGAGAGACTGTAAACACAGCGGAAAGGGCTAAAGGCTCTAAATATATTTTTGCAAAGTACTGTACATTTGTTAGCTGCTTGAATGAGAAGTTTGGGATTTTTTTGGTTTATTTTTGTTCATGTTGTGACTCCATATCCATTAATATTTCCCATCTTCACCCCACAGCCGCTCCAGGTCTACTGAAAGAAGATAGAGAGTCGTGACAGGTTTAAAGGGAGCTGCAGATGAACGTTTTTACAGGCTCCGCCATTTCATATGATGGACTCCAGCATCGACGTGCGATACGTTTTTTTGTTTTGTCGTTTTTTTTTTTATTATTTTAACACGCCTTTTAGTGTCCCTCCTTTTCTTTTGTTATGACTTGTCTTCAAACACACGGAGTGGGTGCGTACAGGTGTAACGCCTCATCGCTGTCACCAGCGCGCCACGTTTTGATGAATTTGACACAGTTGTCGTCCCTCCCTGCATTCCAGATTTAATCTAAGCATTTGGTTCATGTCCAAGAATGTACTGTGTAGTTTGATGTGTCAGTAGTTTGTCATTTTCACTGTGCAAAAGCAAGAAAAGATTTGGGGGAAAAAAGTGAATAATTTCCCCCTTTTGATTGTGTTTTTGATTTGCTACTTCCCTGCATCTGTTAATGGTTGGTTATCCTTGTTGAAGAAGCAGAATTATTGCATTTATTTGAAACTGTAGTGAACTCAAGTCAAGGTTTGCATATTAGGTTTTACATAGTTGATATTTTGTTATGTGTACTGGTCCTTCAATTAAAATACCTGTTGGTTAAAAATGACTTGTCAATTTGGATTTATTTACCTTTTTGATACAAATGCTGACAAATACATACTCTTAATAAATAAAAATACACATCCATATGACTGGGGCAACATTTCTCAACTCTGTCTACCTCTGTTTTAGTGGGACAAACATCCTGAAGCATGTTTGGTCTTTTTAAATAGTCTGAACAGCCAATGCAAAGCTAGAATAAAGGAGATATTGATTGTTAAACATATTTAAGGCATGACTAAAATCAAGGGTTAATAGTTTATTAACCACCAAATCTGTTCATATTGTAAATCATTTCTGTTCACAAATGTGTTTTTCTCTATGGCACTTTGAGTCGTGTTTTGAATTATGTCACTTTTCTGGAGACGTTTTAAACTCTTAAAATGAACGAGTCCATTCTCATTCCTACCGCAAGAGAGCGCCATCGGAGCATGATTTGAACCACATGCGTCATCTCTGGATTAAAGAAGTGGGGATGTCTGATATTACTCTGCTGTTGTGGGCTGCTGCAGTCTGTGCAGGCAGGAATAAAAATAATTGCCTTGTTTCACTGGTAATCAACCTATGTAAACAGAACAACTTTCACTTGCTGCTTACTTCCACGATGTGTAGTTACCGAACAAATGTAACAGTGAGATGTTCCCGGTTTCAGGATCAGAAGCCATATTTTAAATTGCTTTATTCCTATCTTTTTCTGTTTTTAACCTTCCGAAGGATCTACTGACGTCTCAAAATGCATCACATATTTATTTATATTTATTTTACTTTCATATCAAAGCGACATGGCTTCATCTCTTTTATCTGTTATATCAATCTCCTCATCAGTGTTTGTACCAGTAGGAAAAGCCTTTATTTAATTATTCTACCACCATGAGCTTCTCGAGGTTTTGCTTTACCTGCCGTCAAGGTTGGAAGGAGAATTTGAATCTAACAAATTCAAAAGACATAATATGAGGTGATGTTATAAATGAATGCCATCCATCCATTTATTTTCTTTCGCTTTTCTGGGAGACAATAGCAGAAAACAAGCAGAAATGTGCGCAAATCTTTATATTCTTGATTCTAATAAAAACTTTCCATTACAAATGTTTGCAAATATTCATCTATGTTTTGCTAATGTCTTAAAAACACAATTTCACAATTGCAGTGTTTCCATTAAATAAGAAATTAAATTAAAATCACAAATGAATACGCTTTTTGATGGGATAAGGCATCAAATATCATGGCAGCAACAAATGTGTACAGCTATATGAGGTATATTCATAATTTAGCGACCATAGGAGAGCGACAAGCCTCTGGGAGTGACTAAGTATTTTGGGAACTTGATTTTACAGAAGAGCCAGTTCCATATTGCCCGCAAAAAAACAAAAACAAACTATCATCCTCCTACTACTGCCTGTTGTCTTTGTGGTTTTCGTCAGTAGTAACATCCGGCTGTGGATCACGTGACGTGTACAATACGGAAAAAGTTTATCCATTACACTTTTGCGAAATACTTGATACTATTTAAAAAACAACCTCACCCTAGCGCAATAACTTTTTAAAACATTATTTTTTTTCAAAATTGGTCTGTTTCCATTAAGCGAATTTATTTTCGTAATTTAAATTTGCGCAATTTTATGGTTACTGAAAACAGAATGTTTGTGATGCGCCCTGGGGTGAGCAGGTCGAGGGTTATGATGTTTGTTTGAGGTCTGTGTGTTGGTCAGGGAGTCCGGGACTAATAGAGGACAGTTTCTGCACCCGTGTCAGTAGGATGACGGTGTTGAAGGCAGAGGAGAAATCCACAGAGAGCAGACGGATGTAAGCATTTCTGCTCTCCGTGTGGGTGAGGGTGTGTTGACCACCAATGAGATGGCGCCATCAGTGGAGCGGTTCGTCCTGTAGGTGTACTGATGTGGGCCCACAGTGACGTCCACGGAGTCCTTGATGTGGGTCGTGATGACTAACATCATGACAAAATGTAGTAAAGTAAGAGTAATAAATTACAGTGCAAGGACTAGTCTTATACCAAATCTAATTTGATTCATGAAAATTATGTCAGCAGGGGAAAACATATAAAATAAAGAATAGTTTTGCAAATTTTGGTGTTTTAAAAAAAGAAAATTATTGCTTTTGAAACTGTGACCATATATTTTTCTTCCACTGAATTCTCCATAAATATGATAGGATACAACATTCTGTGAACACCCAGCTTTGTTAAGACAGTTTTTGGTAACACTTTATTTGACAGAGTGTGTATAAAACTGATACTGCACCGTCATAAACATGACATAACACCTGTTATGATCACTAAGGAGTCTTTATGAATGTTTATGACTGTTGTCATGAAGTGTCAGTCGGTAAATAATGACGCTTTTAGTGCAAAGTTGCTCTAAAAGTGTCAACTTTGCATTATTTTGTAAATAATGACACTAAATGATACATTAAAACTTGTATCAAAAGTTCATTAAAATTGTCAACGTTGCATTAAGAATGTCATTTGCCGAATGACACTTCATGACAACAGTCGCAAACATTCACGAAGACTCCTTCATGATCATGACAGGTGTTATGTCATGTTTATGACGGTGTCATGTCAGTCGTATGTACAACCCTTGAAATAAAGTGTTGCCTTCAGCATCACCATCTTGAATGCCTTCAAAGAGCTGCTTGTGGCAGGATGTACTAATAAAACCATTAACAAACTGTTAAAATGTTTCTTTGATCTATTATTACTTCTTAAAATGTGACAATCTTTAACATCTTTACACACTGAAATAATTTGGTCCTATAAAAATTAAAATGTGTTTGATTTGACTGCTAAAATATTATTTAAGCACATAACTGTTAAACTCTTACATTTAAATTTATGTGGCCCTTTACGGCAGGGGTGTCCAAACTTTTTGTCACATGTACTTGAAGGCCAAAAAATGCAGCAAAAAATTAATAAATACTAATAATAAAAATATTTAAATAAAATCAAGCAATGAAAGATGCTATTGTTTTTTGTAGACAAGGCATCCAAAACTTTCAAATGATTTTACATGATTTTCTCAATGATTTTTCTTTTTTTTTTCATCTGGTTTTCACATTCTTTTGGGCTTGATTGAACAAATTTATTCTGTTAGAAGCTGATTTAGGCAAAGCAAAGTTGGGTTTTCAGTAAACGTCTCTACTTATTATAAAAGATTGGTTATAAGAAGAGAAACACTTTTATACATTTTCTACTGTAAATTTCTTCAAATTTGTCCTGTGATGGACAGGCCAAATTTGTATCATTCTTGAATTGCATTTGGGGGGCCACACAAAATCACTCCAAAGGCTACAAATGGCCCCCGGGCCGCATTTTGGACGCTTCTGCTCTACAGTATAGAGGGCCACATAAATAGTTATGTCGGGCTGCATTTGGTCCACGGACCTTGAGTTTGCAAACCATAATGACAAGCAATCACGGAAAGTAACACTTTAAATATATCACCCTGATAATGAGTGATATAGTGAGTTTTTACTTTTTGAATTAAGCTGTGACTTGATATTGTAACTTAATAAACTGCGTCTGTACCCTTCTAGTCAATGAGGTTTTAACTAAATGTTGAAAAGTCAAGTTCAGCTACTCATGGAAAAAGGGACCAAAGCTGTCAGACTTAGGTCATTTCGGGGCAATTTTACAGCCATAATAACAAAATATGTCCAAGTTGTAATTTTAGCCTTTGTAGAAAACTGTTAAACAAAAAGACGCATTGAAGCTTTCCTTTTTATCTCTTATTGTGAGGCAGAGGGTGATAGTGGAAAGAAGCCTGGAATACCGTCTCTTCCTATACATTTCCCTCCTGTCGAGTTCAAGGTTTCTGGTATGAAGTGGTTGTGTCATCAAATTGAAAGAAAGGTTAACCTTTTCCCCTGAATGAACCGATAAGCTCTGAAAAAAAAAAACAGACGTTTTGTGTTGCTGACAGCCAATAAAACCCCACATGAAAGAGGCGATATTTCAACTAGTAAACAACAGCTGCCGTTCTCCCGTTGTCTCCTTGGTTACTGCGTATCCAGCCGTTTCTCTGTAACGGAACAACAACGGTCGGCTCACGTGCGCCAGCAGACAGAGACGAACGAGGCATTCTCAAATCTGCGCGCGCTTTTCCACCAGCCCACGTGACATAAACGGGGCGATAACTCACTCGGTATCCACGTAGACGGGTCACGCAGGTAGTGAAAAGGTCCACGGGAATCCACTGAGAAACTCGCAATATTTCCACCCACTGTTATGTAAGTCGCTTGCTGTGGATTTGTTGCCAGTTAGGAGTTCCCAGTGGGTTGGTCACCTTGAGAATATTCCAGACTCCGTCTCTGTCACCCTAATTGTTAAACATATAAAAAATTAAGAGTCAAGTATTAATCGACGTGGAAGTAATTTGGATAGGCTTTTAATATTTAAGCAGTAAATTTATGATCTTTAAAGAAAGCATTATTAATCTACTTTGAATAGTTTGTATTTATAAATTGCATGAATTGTTAGATTCAGTCTACTGTATTTTAATATAGTCTATATAACTATAAATAATAACTACACCTAAAATCATAGTTATAGTAAGACAAGGCGAGTTTATTTCCAGCTGAATTGGGCCCTGTGGCAGAATTGGTTTGGGGAGCCAACCATCTATCCCATTTTTTATTTGTTTTCCAGTTCAGTAATGCGCGTTACCTAGTGAACCAACAGTAAAGTGTCCAACTTGGTTGTTTGACAAAAAATTGGTAATTTTCCCATATTTATTAATGCAAAAACATTTAAGATTGTGGTTGTTTGGAAAGTGAAAGCTGTAAATAAACTATATGGCTTATTTTTCCAAGATATTTATTTGCACTGTTACATTGTCTACAGTATATCATTGGAGATTTAGGGTCAGTTAGCAGAGCATTAACCTAAACAGAGAAACTGCCTTCCCCCAAACACTTGGGCCAGTCAAAATATTTGAGAGAGGCTGGAATAGTTTGACTGGAATTTGGGAGGATAGCTGCAGGTGTGGGGGAGTGCTGCTTCTCAAGGCAAAAATAACTCTGACATCACGATATCCTGAATCCTCCTCCTGCTTCCAGTTAAACTCACACTGAAACAACAAAACAAGATCTTTTAAAAAAACTAAAAAAAAACTCAAGCTGATTGATTCATTCCTTTAAAATGTGGTGTCATCAACAGAATTTGCTGTGAAGTCATTAAGAGACTGATTCATCTGATTTTGGATAATTTGTCTAAAAGAGTCACAATGGCAGATATTGAGCTGCCACTTTTTAAAGGGAGGGAAAACAAACATTGCAACCCTCCAGGATTTGTTTTCTTGGAAAAATCTGCAGTTTTGTTTGATAAACAGTTACAAGCAAGTGAAACTGAATCCAACCTTGTATTTGCACAAGATATGCTGAAATATAGTCAGATTGACAGAAATTACCAGTGAATGGACTGGAAAATGGACAAAATTGGGAATGAAACCAAAACAAAAACAACTTTATCCACTACATAAAATCCTACATTCATAAATTGTTTTGCATGTTATAACATGACAGCAAAGCGAATCTGGGTGAAATACCTGATCATAAACTTAATTTAATTTATATTTTTGTAATTAGAATACAAACCTCTATCCTCATTTTAGCTGTAAGCTACCAAGATCATCTCACTGGGACTACATAGTAATTACAGTGAGAGGTTTTATTGCCTAACGCTTTGGGTAAATCATAAAGTAAATGTTCACACCACGTTTCTGCAGACATGTTATATCTGCCAAGCATTTTTCACAATGGATGCAGAATAAAAGCATAAACAACATGTTTAATGTAATGTAGGAACAATTTATCTGGAGATTGCATTCTCCCCACACTTTGTAGCTGAAAGATAAGAAAGTGTTCACTCAGCAGTCCAAATTTAGAAGAATGTTTTGAGTCAGTAATTCCAGCTCATAGCTCCACTGAATATAGTAGCTCTACTGTGCATTTTGCATAGTTTATGTGAAGAGCTTCCAAGTATTTCTTGTCCCTGATGAACAAAGGCTCCTCTGTTGTCTGAGAGAATTCAGGCCACTAAAAACTGCATCCACAGCATAGATTTTTATTGGCGATGTGCTGGGAACTGGGCTGAATAGTGACGCGACTTGTGCTGGAAAGCACGGGGAGTTTGGAGCGTGACTCACTGCTGGAATAAGCCGACCAGGACTCAACACTAAAACTGGGAGGAGAAACACTTTGTTTACAATTGGAGACAAGTGTGTAAGTTATCAGGTTCCAGATTTTCATTCTTGTTTGTGACAAGCCTCTAAAGTGACAAAATGACCACGAGCCCTGAGCAATGCATTATTGTAGGCAGATTAGTTGGAAAGCTGCAGGTTAATTGTTTAATTGTTATTTAATGTAAGGGTAAGGATAAGGTTTAGGCTGTAGAAATGAATGGAAGTCAATGGAAAGTCCCCGCAAAGATAGCTGCGCAAACGTGCATGTGTGTGTGTGTGTGTGTGTGTGGGTGTGTGTGTGTGTGTGCGTATCCAGGATACTGTGCTCAGTCGCGGGGTGGAGGAGCTGGAAAGGAGCCAGTGCGGGACCCAGACGTCGCGAGCAGGAATTTCCTACCACTTTCAGAGCCAAACATTCACGTGTAACGCGTGTTTTTGCTGGACCGTGGCCACGTGTGCGGGCACAGCCGACCCCGCCTCTTCTGGAGGAGGGTCTTTCCACTCCACGGCAGTTTATAAAAGTTTAGTCCGTGTGCATGGCTGTGGGAAAACTGGGAGAACCTCGCAGGAGACGGTAGCGTTTTACGTGTGATTTGTGGCGGGTGTGGATTGGAGATCAAAACCAACTTCATCATCATTGCTGTGGAACCGAGTCGAAGACAACAAAGAGGTGGACAGACAGACAGACAGACAGACAGACTCACTTGATACCACTGAAGAAGAACTGGACTTCATTTGAATCAACATGTAAGTAAAAATAACTTTAACTTTTAATCAGACTGGAGAAAACACAAAACGGAGCTCTGTATGAGATTTTAGTATCTAAAAGTAGCCTAATTTATCATTTTTTAAAAACCATATAAGGTTTGAATCCCTCGTCCCATTCATTCAAGATGCATCTTCTCTAGTGTGATTAGCTGATATAAATCTAGTTTTCTCAGTCAGTCTTTCCATCTACAAGCTTCAGGGGTCACCTGGACTTGTTGGGTTATTTTTACACACGTGCCAGAGTTGAGTGGGTCCTGCAGAAAGTGACAGCCCAGATTTGACTGCTGGACACGAGCTGCAGACTCACGTGGAGCAAGATAGAAAATGGGCCGGGTTCCTCTCCTGCTTCCCGCCACTGCTTGAATCATTCCACTCTGGGTTGGAGCGCCTCCTCCCAGTATGACGTCCAGTGCCGGGATAGGGTGGAGACAGTGGCGTTCATTCATTCTCCTTCAGCAGTGTACCTCACCAAATATAGAAGAAGTACTCCTCCCAAAACAGAGGAACCTTTGTTTAAATGTTCGGAATCACTTTTATTTCGGTTTTTGTCATAATTGGAAGATTTCTTTTGAATTTATTGGAAAGCAAAAATAGTATGAACTGGTAGGAGCTTGTTTGCTCTTTACTTGATTAGTGTGGAGACATTTATATCAGCGTTGCTCTAGTAAGTCATTGTGCAGATCTCAAAAACAGATCCTTGCACAGGTTTGACCCTCACATAAGGAAACGCCAGAGTCCTCAGGAAGCCGTCACACTGCCACCTTGTGGCCGCCTGAAACACCACAGTGGATTTGTTCCTACATGTCCAGCAGATTATGTCCAGGCATGTACCGAGCTGGAGAGAGGAGGGGTGGTGAGTCACTGACGGCTGCCTGCCTTGTTAAAAGCAGCGCTGCAGTCAGGCTGCTTCTTCACACAGGAGGTGTTAAACAAGGCAGGAAGATGGTGAGTCTGGGCTCTCATTTTATGTTTGTGGACTCTGACTTGATTTTTTTTTATTGGTTGTTCGTGTAAGGATTCAACTTTACATTAAAATAGCGGATGGAAGATGAGTTCATCTTTCAAGAGGTTTTTCAAGAAATTATCCAAGTAGTTGGAACTTTCTTTGAGACAGTGGCTTTTAAAATTAACCAGAGACCTGTTGTGTTTTATTTTCAGTGCAGAATCATGGCTCCTCACAAGCCGATGCTGAGCTCCCTAGGGGGGAACAGACGGGTCCGCAGGAACCTGTTCGGCCCTGTGGACCGAGACCAGCTGCAGGTGGAGTACCAGGCAGCGCTGCGCAAGGACCTGGACGAAGCGTCCAAACGATGGGGCTTTGACTTCAACTCGTACAAGCCTCTGGAGAGCAGCGACTTCACGTGGGAGGGCATCCCAGAAACCAGGGTGCCACTGCTCTACCGGTCCTGCGTGCCGGCGGAGGGCCTGGGGCCGGCAGGAGGGGCTGTTCCGACCAAACCAGCAAGGGTGGAGAAGGAGAACATCCTTCAGACGCCAGTGAAGTGGAAACTGCAGGACCTGAAGAAAACGCCAGCGAAGGGAGACAAAGCTGCGCTGAAGAGGAAACAGACGAATATTACAGGTTGGTTCTTATCTATCAGTGCAGATAGTTGTTAGTGTAGGCCTGGGTGACATGGCTGAAAACCTTATCACGTTTCATATCAGTCGATAAAGATAATTATTGGTTAGTTTTTTTTCCTTTTAAATATCGAAATTGCTGCCAAACTGGTGTTGTGACGTTTTCTGTTTTATCCAGTTTTCACTCCATACTGTTTTTATTTTTATTTTTAAGCAGCTATGAAGAATAAACGGCTGCTGCCCGTTACTCAGCAGGTTGTTGCTTAGTTACCACAAGTTAATCACTTGCTCTAGGTAACCAAAGAGCAAGTGAGTTAGTTGATGCAACCGAGCTTACTTAGCTGTCCTTGAGAGGTTGAGTGGCTAGTTTATCCTCTGCCTACATCTCCCAGAATGCTGTTTGGTTCTGGTCGCAGTTCAGTGAATATTCCATTTTTTTATCAGATGTATTACTATCTATTGATTGTTACTGATTGATTTCCCAGCTCTAGTTTAGTGAGAGATAAATATAGTCCTTTTTGTCCCAACAGATTTCTATCAGGCCAAGAGACGAGTTGTGTGGAAGCCGAGGAAATCCGGGGAGTGATTTTCACAGAAACGCTGCCAAAGCTCCCGAGAAACCACACAGGCAGCACCTGACTCAGGAATCATATGTTCCACTGACATATGACCACACAGACTACAACCATGAATCATATAGACAAAAAAACCCAGAGGGGACCTCAGCTGCTCGTCAACGCTACAGTATACGGTAATTAGGGTACTGTAAAGGAGGGAGCTGGCTTGTTTTCCCCCCTGCCGGTGGTAAGATGGGGGCATTTGAGCAGAAAAGATTAACAGTAATCCCTGGAATCAGTGGATTTATACTCATTTGGATCAAGGGCCCGCCAAAGTGCTGACTGACATTTGCTGTGGTCGTCCATCCCACGGCTCTTTCAAAAACCTCAGCTTCACGGTGACTCTACCTCTCTAAGGAAACATGAAAACCTGGATGGAGCGATTTGAGATGTCGCTGAGGCTATTAGGTTCGCAGGAAGAAGCTGAAGACCAGGAGGAAGCACTTTGTCTCCTTTGTTCAAATGCACTGTTGTTGTTGTTTTTTACTGTGTTTTCTACTTCTTGTACTTTGTATGAAAATACTTGAGGAGCTCTGATATCTTGAACATGCAGAAGCTTTGCTTAGACGCTAAATGACAGAAGTGCCACCCTGTTTTTTTTCCATCCAATCTACTGTATATAAAAGTTGTCATTTTTAAAAAATCAACCCAGACAATATAACAGAGTTATTAGCCTCTAGCTCTTGTTTATAGGATATATGTTGTAATCTAACTCAGATTGAGAGATAAAGTTTTATTTAGCATAGTAGCATTAAATTAAAAACATTGCAGTATTGCACATCCAGAGCCTTTACTGTGCCTCTCTGTATTTTTAAGCTCCATAAACGACAATCAGAAGAAAGTGTTCCTGAACACAAATGTGTTATTTGCCAAGCGAAGGTACATTTTATCAAACAAAGCGTGTTCCTTTGGGTTTTTTTTTTTCTTCCCGACATTTATCTCTGTTCTGGCAAACCCTGCTGCTATGGATAATCTGAACGGGTCGCAGACGAGGGCCTGTAATTCTAATCCTTTACATACTGACAGCTTTGAAATGTCCACCGCTGCAAATCCGAGGCAGAAAACTGCCATACACAATGAATGCACTTCTGTTAGTAGACGCTTGTGCACAAACCTTACAAATATATTGTTTCTGTTAAAGAAAAGCTGCAAAAATGTCTATTCCTTTATTTATTGAAAGATGATGTTCCAAGTGTCTATTTAGATTGTCTAATTATGACATTTCCTAACCTGAATAAATGTTTCAAATGTATTTGAGTGGCTTTGTCCTTCCTTTTACTCAGATTTATTAATTTTTTTTTTTTGTTAATTTATAACACCTTCCAAAAGTCCTTAGGTTCAGTTTGACCCATTATCATCAGAGACTTCATGGTGTTTTCATAGAACTTTATCTACTGGACCAAAGAGTGTAAATAGAAAGAAAATGACACATAGTTTTCATAGATTTTTCTTTAAAAAATAAAATTTAAACTAAAAATCTGAGAAGTGTGGCATGCAATTATAGTTCATCTCCTTTACTTTAATATTCCTAAATAAATTAACTTTTATGGCTGCTGCTAACAATTATTTTAGTGATCAATTATTCTGATGATTAACTGGCGGATTCTGCAGAGGTTTCATTTAACCACTTAAGCTTATTTTATTCAATATTTAAAAGTACAAATCAGCAAACATCCATGTCCATTTTTATATAAGAAAATATTTTATTGCCTAAATGCAATAACAGCATTTTGTTACTGTTTTTTTTTTTGCCTGATCATTTGAAGCAAAGGATAAAAAAGGTTTTTCATTTTAAATGTAGTATATTTAAATGCTATATATTTTTGTCCAGTTTTGCTCTGCTGCTGTGTTATTTCACCAGATGGCCTTTCAGAGCCACTGTATTCCAGTTAACGATTAATCCATTACTAAATTATTGATGATTATTCAATAACTGATTAATCACAATTAATCCAATTAACCGTTTCAGCCCTTCCCACATTAGTAACAAAAAATTGTGGCAGGATTTACAAACTCTTGTCCACAGAAACTCTCCATCCCATCTGACTGAACTTACTCTATTTTGTTTTTAACCACGAACAGTCAAAAGGTTTCAGATTTTTATGTATCAGCTTCCTCCACTTTGCAATTATACACCAAAAACACAGTGAAATTAACTGAAGTTTAAGTTTGTAACATGACAAAACGTCCAAATAAAAAGAAATGTAAAATCAAAACCCAGTGAGTGGATGGCATTGATTTGGACTTAGCTACATTTGCCATCCTCAGCTGTGTGGGATTACAGCTTAGCAGGAGCTCTCAGGTATATATTTATTCACAAAGGTACTATAGTGTCATGCAGTATTGAGTTTCTTGTAGGAATTTTTAATTTAAAGTTGGGAGGACCACGATAGCTAAAGCATTGAGGACTTCAGTTTCTTTTTACATGGAACAAAATGTCAAAATGTTCGATGTGACCCGTGCTGCCTGTCGAACAACAATGTCATCACCTAGATTTAGCAAAAAAGACAGCAGCCTCCCTCTGGAAAAAACAATGTGGTGATTGATCTGTTTCTGCATGTCACATCTATCCTCTCTGACTGATGCAGTAAGCGGCTCATCAGTCAGATTGTTGCTCAAGGCAAACCTCAGAGCATTCACCCCACAAAATAACCTTGTGACCTTCATACTTCACCGGCTGAAAGATACAAAATAGCTAAAGGGCCTTTTTACAGTTCAGAACACTATGAGCAGTGTTTTACCAGAAGAAAAGCACATTTTCATCATTTATAACTACTAGGTTGTGACAGGTAAAGCAGAATGTGCTATATACATTTGAGGGTTAAATCTCCAGTCATAGTAAAATGAAAGTACACCCTTTTTTACCAACTGGAATTTAAGCATTAGCACATTTTATAAAGTATCTGGGTTTAAATAAGTTCCTAATCAAGTTCCTCAAAGTGTAAAAAACACACAACAGATTCCACATTAATTTCATTCAATAAATAGAAAAACTTTCTAATCCACCCTATTAAATGACCATGAGCAGATTTGACCACATTAGGAGTTTCTAGTCGCTTGCAGATATCAAAGACATCAGCAACTGCAGCTCCCCAAGAGTTATGAGCCAAGCCGTCTTCATTTATAAGCACTTTGAAAACTGACCAAAGTGATGAACAAACATCATATAAAAACAAACATAGAGCCATTTCCAGACTACTTGAAGTCCATCCTGCTGCAGCGAGAAAGAAGTTTTACAGCAAGAAAACATTTAGGTTTCCAAATTCAGCTCAAGTTGAGACTGAGCAACGTGCAGCAAAGTAGTTGCATCTCAGTGAACCAGGATTGAAGGCCTTCACAGCAACATTTGAAAACCAAACTCAGGTGTCAGGGAGGGCTGATGATCTGCAGTCGCACGACCTCTGACCCTTGCAGTCATGAGTCAACTGTGAGCCGTGAGTATCGTGATGTTAAATGTGAGGCAATCAGCCCAGACATATTGATCTGAAGCAAAGCTGTGAAGAGCAGTGAGCTGAAACATTAGACTCAAAACGTTTTGAGGAAAAAAAAAGACAAATTTAAGTTAAAGCTGGTTCCACAAGTTATTGAATTATGGAGGTTTCTTAGGTTTACACCCACAGTTTTACCATTTTACCTTGATTTATAATAAATAGTAGTATTGAATCTGTTGGATTCTGAAATAATTTTATTTTATAAAGGGGACAATCAGTATTAATTCACAGGAATATGTCATATAAATATGCAAGATTTAGCCAAAGAGGCTAATTCTCATGTGTAGATCCCAGCAGGTTGACAGAAGGAATTTAAAAGAATTAACATATTTATGACCTATCATATATAACAGACTTCAATATATAGCTAAAAGTAGTGTAATTTACAGTAAAAGTGTATAATAAAAATAAAATAAAATCACATCAGTAAGAAAATATGTAAGAAAAAACATTTTTTAACTTAAACATTATTCAGGATCTGAGTATAATTTTAATCTAGTTGTGCTTTCGTTGAGATTAGATTTAAAAACTCACAGAATCTGTTCAGAACAAGTTTATTGTATTTTTATGAATGCAAAACTCAAGAATCAAACTCATAAATACATTTTTATTATACCTGCTTTGATCATTTCTTTATTTACTTATCAGTCAGATCAAGGTCAGGACCCACAGTACAGTCTCAACTTTGAGCACCACTAGACAGAGCTCAACAGGACTTTTAATATTATTTTTAACAGTTATTGATGTAGAAGGCTGGAATAATTTAAACATATCTAATAACACCTTACTATGGAATTGGTTTGACATTTTCTATTCTTTTAAAGAACTCAGAGCAGTGAGAATCTTGTCTCTAGGAGAAAACGAGGATCTGATGCACAAATTAATTGCTACTAATTCTAAAAGGAAGCAATCGTGTTACCTGAAATATTTAAAGAAACAAATTATGCAGAATCTGCTGCCAGTAGAGCTGACAATCATTTTCAGAAGAAGTCCCCAAGCAGCGAGGATTTTCAAACTCTGTGGTTTTAGTTTATAAGCATGAGTGCACATGCAGGGCTTTTAAAAAATTATTTACATTTGATTTCTTAAGCCACATTCAGTTGATAGTAAATGGAAACTGATCAATTGCCTTCACTGTAACTACTGGCTTCCATGTCAACAGACATACAGAAAGAAGTTCAAGCAGTTTTATAAAATTACTTTTGACATGTTTAAAAATTGATAGAATTTCTCGGCTCGTCTTCAGTTTACCGTTTATTGACCAACACATTTCTGTTTCACCAAAAGAGAAAATGCAAAGATAAATATCTGCTGCAGGTAAGATATTGAAAGCTCATAACCGCTGAACAGAACCCAACTTCAAAAAAAAATCTGAACTAATCCTTTAAGATAAATGAAAAACCCTGAAGGCTCTTGAAGATGCAACTTATCTAATAAAAATGGCCTCGATGCTCCCTCTACTGGTGACCTCCGTATTGCATCTGATCCACACTGCGCTCATTTTGGAGGACATGCACAAAATGTCAATAAAAAAATACAAATAGCAGGGCCGTGCAGAGACCTTTAGAGGGGTGGGGGCTCAAATTTAAAAAAGGGGCACGTTGAACACAGTACAACAACATAACAACAACCCATATTAATCAAGAATCTAATTGGATCCTACTACATCATCGCCATCATGCAGGGAAATGCAAAGCAAATCTAGTCTATATTTTCCCCAACAGGTATAAAGTTTCTGTTTCTGCTGCTGACAGTCCTGGAGGGCTGAGCTGATCTGAGACTGTAGCTGTTAAACAGACCAGAGGAGAGAAGGTCAAAGGTTATGAAGTTATGAAATAAGAAAATTTGCTGCCATTTTACTAATTAAGCCCTAATAATATCTATTTAACCTCTAGAACAACCTGGCTGCAGACTGATTTATAGATCAAAAAGCTCCAAGGGGTTAACTCTATGTAATAGTTTGATGTTAAACTTCTAGATCTAGAATTATAAGACTGGGATATCAAGGCAAAGAAAACTCAGTAGCTGCTGGTAGGGGCCATTCAGGGGCCTCCAGACATTCAGGGGCCTCCAGACATTCAGGGGCCTCCAGACATTCAGGGGCCTCCAGACACTCAGGGGCCTCCAGACATTCAGGGGCCTCCAGACATTAAGGGGTCTCCAGATAATAAGGGGTCTCTAGAAATGGTTTAATTGTAACACAGACCGTAGATCTAAACCTGTAGCATCATTTATAGAGAATGACAATGTTATTACATTTTATTTAATGCATCAGCGGAGAAAAATAAATAGTACATTTAGGATTTAATTAGGACGTTTACTTTGTAAAAGTTTAAAGAATCATCTTGATAGTTTGATTGTTGTGTTACCATGGCTACAATATGGTGTAATCTTTGTGTTTGAATTGGGTTTGTTCACAAATACATCACAGCAAATAACCAATAATCAGTGATTGATTTTAAACTCGGCCAATAAACCTGGTCTCCCTCTCACAGATTCACCTGATCTATATTTAGTATATTTATATTTAGTTTTTGGCCTCTGGCTTCAGTTTAATAATGACACCAATTTGCTCCCCCAGGGGTTACCTGTTGATGTAACCCCTACATCAACAGGTGGTTGATGTAGGTGATAATTTTCTATTTCTAATTAGGTCAAAATGATCACAGACAAATTAAAATTTTCTTACAATAGAAAATATTAAAAACAACAGGTGTTTGTTTTTAACAAACCATATCTTTTGCATTCTCTTGCAAGTACAACTTTTAAGCAAAACCTCACTTTGCAAACACTCTGCTTTTGATTAATTGGTCAAACTTAGATAAATACAGTTATCAAAGAAAGAAATCTTGATTTTATTGCTCAGAATTGGTTAAATTTTGTTAATTTTTTCCCTATCAATACCTAAAAAATTGCAACATTTCTTTGTATTTCTTTTTAGTTCGCCTGAAAAGAAACTGAACTGTGATGCGGACCACAATGGCAAACTCTGGTCTGCCTAAAAATGAGTTTAAATGAACTCTGATGCGGTTCGAATGCTGTGTGAACGCCAAGAGGACCGGAGACCGCTCCGAAAGCAGGAAGTGAACTACAGCGCACGGCATTCTGGGTAAATACCACCAAAGAAAACGAGGAGTCTCCTGCAGCAGCGGGAGAAAAGACTCGTCTTTTACCAAAGACAAAAGAGAAATCCTGCAACCGCTAAAATCTGACGCCACTCCATTTTAGTTTACATTTTGTGAAGAAGGAAGTTGCGCTCATGTCTTCTTCGGAGGCTTTTGTGTCGTTTCCTTCAGTGGCTCTTGGTGCAGCGCCACCACAGACGAAAAGGGTGTACAGGTTTTTCAATTATTATTATTTTTTTTGTTTGTTGTTGATTTGCTTGTTTGATAGTGCAGCGTGAGAGCGAAGCGCACTAGCTGAAAATGTAACAAATGTTGCAAAACGAGTTATTTTGACTCGACGACAAAAAGCTTGGACCTCCCTGCTCTAACACAACAAACTGATAAAGGGTGTGAAAACATTTGCTGTCGTTATTCGGGAGACTTCGCTTTTGTTGTACTTTGCTTCAGATCCTGTGAAATGCTCTCCAGTTAGTGACGACAGCTTGTTTTCCTCCGTGCTGACACACCGACCTGCACAGAAACTTCAAGAAGTCGGGCGGGTGAAACATTACGAAGCTGCGCGTCATTCCCACAGCCTGCTGTCGTTGTGACACCAAATCCTCCAGTCTTTAGCGGAGACAAGGGAGTCACCGCTGTGTACTTTGGCAGCACATCGGGGTGTGTGTGTGTGTGTGTGTGTGTGTTTCTACCGAGGGTTTAAAGGCGCTGTAGTGCTGTAGTGAGCTCCCTCCCTTCCCCTCTCTGGCCTCCGCCGCACAGGAGCACCTGCACGCCTGCGCTGAGCTCTCCCATCCCCCCTCCCCGCCCAGATTCATCTCCATCCATCTGTCCCCGAGCTCCCACATCCATTACAGGGCAGCACGGCTACAGCATTTGCATGTGGATCGAAGCGGAGGTACAGAGGGAAGCGAGGCAGAGGGAGGCGGAGGAAAACCTCTGAGGGAGAGAAAGGGAGGAAAATAGACCAGAGCGAGAGCGAGGGAGAGGGAGGCAGCAGATATCGATGGCTGCAACAATGGAGCTGCAGGATCCAGAGAGGTGGTAGTCCGCCTGAAAGCGGCCGGGGAGAGGGGGTGAAGATACTATATTTGAGTTGGGGGTGGGGGGGTGAGGAAGGAGGGAGGAAGAGGATGGGCCTGGAGGACAGCCTTGCAATGCCACTGCAAACATTGGATTAAAGCAGTATGGTAATGTTTCTGATTTAATTTATTGCTGTGCTGCTTGTGTGTCACCGTCCCCCGCGTGTCCACGCCGTGTCTCCAGAGGCTGCCCCGTCCCTCATGTCTTCTTCCATGCTGCAGACCGCTGCCATCCCAACCCTCATCATCATCACCAGCAGCATCCATCCATCCATCCATCCATCCATCCATCCATCCATCCATCCATCCATCCATCCATCCATCCATCCATCCATCCATCCATCCATCCATCTCGATGCATTTTAGATGCTTTATTCCAGTCGGTTGTCTGTTTACACCCATACGCACGGCTGGACAGCAGCCCCTTTACCTCCTACTACACTAGCTTGGCTGCTGCAGAAGCATGTCACTCTCTCAGTGAAGATCAGGACATGATTAATCACCCGGGAGTCCAGTCATCTGTTATTCTCCTCCCTGGTGCTGCTGTGAGATTGCAACCTAGATTCAAAGAAAAGAAAACACCGCCCGCCTGGCTGCGCTCTAGCCACAGAGCACAGGAAGCTAAGATAGATAAACCAAAGGCATTAGAAATATCAAAACAACGCACTGAGATGTTTGCAGCATCTGATTAGTGTTGTGACAGGATAACTGAGCTGCAGATCGCCACTATAGCTGGGAATCCCCTCATGGATCGATGATTAGTTGATTATTTATTTAGATTATTTCCTCACACGTTAAATAAGAAATGCTTTTGGGTTTATGTCTGCATGATCCAGAACTTATCCAGGGCTCTGAAACAGTATCTACCTTCCTTACAAATGTCTGCTGCTTCCACAAACATTTTAATATCAGCCAAAAAAGCGACTACAAAGTGCTGTTTTGTGACATAAACCTACACTGTTAACTAGGGAAGCTATGTTGTTTTTCACTTCTGATACTGACAAAGATATCTGAGGTTTAGCATCGGTCGATATCGATCTGATACAGGAAAACAGCGCTGGATTGACTCAGTATTTATTTCTTTTAAACACAAACATAAATGTATTAACTTATAAATGTACCTGATAAATCAGCACCATTACAGCATACTTAAAAACACAGGTATTGGTCAATATTTAAAGACAACTTTAATTTGTTCAGTCAGTGTCTTTAGGAGTGAAACAGCCACTGTTATTCTCGAGTTCACCGAAGCTCTCAGTAAACAAAAATGAAACGTTGACAACCAGCCTGTTCTTGCATTTCTTTAGCTTATGAATGATTTGTTGCTTTTTAAGACCTCTGTTGTCAGACAGGCTCTTTTTAAGTGGTTTCTTGATTCTGCAGAACTGGGTGTGGCTAGTGAAACTGAACCAAAACATTGGTTAATTGAAGTAAATTCATAATTAATTAAAGTGAATAACTATTTCATACGCAATAGGACCTGCTTGGTTTGGATATCTTTTTTTTTTCACTTTAAAAACTCAAATTACTTTTTCTGACATTACCCTTTATTCAGTGATCTAAAACATTTATATGAGACAAAAATGAAAGAACAGAATAAATATGTAAGGAGGGGAGCACCTTCAATCTGCACAGTATTATCTGGCATGCAGCTGCATGTTTTTAAATGCACATTGTTGTACATTAAAGAAAAAATAATAGTCACACCTTTGCTTCAGGTTCAGAGTGTGTGCTGAGAGGAAAACAGTTCAGTTAAGTTTCATCTAATTAATGCATAATAGCCACTCCGTGTACTTCCTGATCCCTCCACCAAATCAATTATAGCTGCACAGCAGGTGCAGAGAATAAACTGATTTCAGGAGCTCAGGGATTTTACTCTGGCCTAAAAATGAGTCTTTCTTAATGAGACCAGTCATCTCAGCTTAAAATGTTGCTTTCGTCCTGGTGTTAGTTCATGTAGTTACGATTATTATACAATGAGGCATTTCTTTATTTAAATGCTTTTAATTGAGCATAAGAAAAACTATAATTATTTGATGTTTTCTTTTTCTCTGGTAGATAAATTAAACTTTTATGTTTTTTAATGCAAACAAAATAAATAAAAATAAACTTTATTCTGCTTCTCAGCCATGCAAAGCGACCTAAAGAAATCTACGTCTCAATATCTGGGCTCCTTCTGACGCAAGCTGGAGGGAATTGTTACATATTTTATTGGCAGGTTAGAATCTGTCGGGTTTAATTTAGAGGATCTCGATTCGGGTTTCGTGCAAAAAGCTTTGAGCTCTCCGGGATTCTCAGGTCATCTTGCATAACACAGCTCGTCTGAGGTCTGTTGATGATGGTAAAACATTCAGATTTTTACTCTTACGTTTAGTTTTAATGGGTTTTCAGGTGGAGTTAGGAAAAAAATGTTGCTTCATGCAAACCTTTAATCCAAGATACCATAATTATTGATACAAAAGCTTTCCTTCTATGAATCAAGTCTTTGCTCCAGTTGTCAGATTTACCTTCTTTTGCATCCTGCTCACAGTGAATCTTTTCAAAGATAATCACTGCTCCTCGTCCTGCAGGGTTTGTTACAGTATCAGACTATTTGATTATTCCTCTGACTCTACAGTCAGAGGTGAGCAGCTGTTAACATGTGGACATTTTTCATAAGTCCTGATCTGGTCCCGAGTGATTTAAGATCTGATACTTCATTTAAAAATCAATGCCTCCACACACGTGCTTGAAAATCTTTAAAGTGCAGTTCTGCCCATTAGTGTTGTAATTCATTCACTCACTATTGATGTTCTGGACGCTACAGTGTCCATTTATCTTGAGAGCAGCTGATATTTTGTCCAGACAGGATTTTCTGCAGCACAGCTTTTCATTTCTTAAGCGACTTCTGCTGTGAGAAATTAACTTCTTTCCAATTAACTTTTTTGTCACACCTAATGTCAGGTTTTATCCACAGTTTTTTTTTATCTACTCTGGTTTGCAAAATTGTTTTAATTCATCCTCATTTGGGGGTTTTCAAACCATCTAAAGAATCTCAGTAGTACAGACTTTGACTAGGCCTCAACAAAAACCTACATTTTGTGCAATTTGTACTGTTCAGACGTGAACTTTCTGGTGGGCTTTAGATTGTTTCCTGATCTTGAGCTTCAGACCAGAAACTCCTGACCAGGTATGCTGGTTCAGGATTGTTCAGTCAGGATCAGGTCATCCAGGTCCTGAAGAAACACAACAGTCCAGATCATCACACTGCAAAAACACAACATCTTACCAAATATTTTTGTTCTAATTTCTAATAAAAATATTTTTGCTATAATTGCAGAAAGACAAAACTAGCTTAAAAGTAGCTTTTGGGAAAGAAATAGTAGTTTGTTTTAAGTCAATAATAACCTAATACTGATGATAAAATAATAGTTCCATTATTTCACTTTTAACATGGACAAAATGTCTTAGTGAAATAATCTGCCAGCCGAACTACAACTTTTTCATTAATACAAAGGCTTTATTTACGTAAATCAATCCCTTATATCTTGCTGAAAACTTGTTTTGTCTTATTTCAAGCATACTAGGAAATACCTTTTAGTTAAACTGCTGGTATGATGCTGTTTTTCTGAAATGCTGTTATAAACAGACACACATCTTCTTTAAAAGACATTTTTTTGTCTTATCAGCCCACAAAATATATTAAAAACAAATCTCAATGATGATCAGAAGATGTTTGGGAAAATGTGAGGCAGTGTTTCTTTTGCTCAGCATACCAGTCTCTTTCTGTAATTCACTTAACACAAGAGTGATTTTGGTCACTATTGGGGAGCTTCACCACTACTCCATGTTTTCTCCATTTGTCGATCACTAGACTTCCTGGCGTCATGCAGGTTCTGTTTCAGTATTTTCTTAACTCTACAGATGTGGCAGTAATCCCACTGAAGTGTGGGACGTGACCCTGAACATGATGATGGTTTGAGTCATGGCTAATTCATGGTTTTCCAGGGAGACAATTATACTTTCAATAGCTTTTTGTACCCTGAATGAATGAAGTCGTCGTTTGAAAGCTGCTGTTTGTTTTTGTCTGACATTAAGATTTATCTGCTTTTTTTTTTTTTTCAAAGTGTTTGCACAGCCTCTGACAGTTTTGTGAGTCTTAAACATAAAATAAAAATAGACTTGGATCAAATTGAAGCCACTTGATTCGCTGGAGGAGAGGACGACATGAAATCTTAATCCACATCTACACAGCAACCTGACTTGCATCCCCATGAGTTCTTGTCTTTCCAGTTTTGAAGAGCTGGTAAGACTAATCGATTCTTGTGTCACGGCATAATTATACCCCCATGAAACAGCAAGACAAATATTTTGAATTAAAAGTTCCTACAAGTCGGACGTACCTAAAACAGTAAGTAAATCAAAAAGTTACATTTGTTGAACTTTTTGATTTACTTTACTGTGAGCAACCGATGACTGTGACACCAAAAATTTACTTATTCCGCTTTATAAATTAAATTGAACATGTGACTTTCTAAATTTTTCATCCTGGGATTTTGCAGCTGCAGTAAAATATTTTTTCTTTAAGACTTTTTCCACTTACATAAAGCAAAATCTGTAGGATGATGTAGTTTCTTTTTTTTTTTTAATTTAACCTACAAATCCATTATCTGTTTCCAGAATATCACAGATATGTTTGGATGTTCATTTGTAAACTTCATTTCCATGACCATTTGATCATATTTCAGCACATTTCTGCACAGATATTTCTTATTAACTGACTTCTTTGGCTTTGAATTTGCTACTTCAACAGATGTTTTGGGTTTTTCAGCCCTCAGCTTGACCTCCATTATTCTGGTTAATTGTCATTTCTTAATTAAATTTCAAATGGGCCCACTTTATGTTTATGGGTTTCATTTATTTTAATTTTCAGAAGGCTTGGCAGCTCTTTAAAGGAGCTAGTTTCTGCTGATTTATGGAACTTGTGCAACAAAGTGACCATAAATCCATTGATGACAATCAATAGGCCTAATAAGACGTCAAGTTATCTGAAATTTCACCTACAGTAATAAATGTGTCTTGCTTCACAGAATACGAGACGTTGCTTCTTCAAGACCAACATATTCTGGCTGGAGGAGCAGAAATTTAATGATTTTTATGTAGAAGTCAATAAATAGAGAGGGATGAGGTGTTTGCGGTGTCATTGTGATCAGCTGGAAAAATGTCTTTGATGTAAAATCAGTAGATTTTAGTGTACAAATTAACTGAAAGCCGTATCTACAGTTTCTGCTTCTGTCCCCACAGCTGGACAAGAGTGAGGTGGCAACCTTAGGTCTACCCCCCACCTCCAGCCATGGTGGCTCTGACAGCAACATCAGCACGGACGGATCGGCGGCGGCGGCGGCGGTGGCCGGGGCGGTGGCCGGGGCGGCGGGGGGCGCGGAGGCTGCGAGCGCCGGCGAGCCCCAGCGGACGCGCGCCGCTCTGGAGCATCTCCAGCAGAAGATCCTGAAGGTCACAGAGCAGATCCGCGTGGAGCAGGAGGCGCGCGACGACAACGTGGCCGAATACCTGAAGCTGGCCCACAACGCAGACAAACAGCAGGCGTCCAGGATCAAGCAGGTGTTCGAGAAGAAGAACCAGAAGTCGGCACAGACCATCGCACATCTGCACAAGAAGCTAGAGCACTATCACAAGAAGCTAAAGGAGATCGAGCAGGTACATGGGTCTGGTCCGACGGTGGCGCTGTTCGCTTTAGTTCCTGACTGGCATGAACTCAGACAATCTTTATGAGGACACATCTGTCCAAATATGCATTCTGTGAAAAAATCAGGACATCCTACAACAACTTGTGCGTGAGTCAAGTAATATAAATAGATAATAAAAATAAAAGAAAACACCTTTTAAATTATTCAGAAAGATTTCAAGGGGCAGTATTGTGTATTTTCCAAGCACATAGTTAAATATTGTAAAACAGTAAAATCATTATCTTACCTTAAATTGTTATAAAATTGCTGTATATATGAAAAATGACTTGAATGAATTTTGACTTTGCAATTTAATGCCTTGAAATTAGCCCACTGTCACTTTAAGAAGCTCCCACTCTTTACGAATCTCAGCCTTCAGGATGTCATCACAATGTTTCTCAACAGATTTTAACAGCAGTATTTTGGGAAGTAGCTCGTATAATGAGAATCAGTAGATGCACAGTTCCAGCTGGTGTTTGCTAATTGCTGCTGGCTAGTCTGAAGGAGCTGAGAGGTGGAGTTGCATGGGAGGGCTGCTCTGCTGTCCCTCTGTAAAACCTCACATTCAACCTGAGTGTTGTAATGAGTCAAGATATCAGAGAAAAGATTTCTTTTCTCTTTCCTCTCTGCAGAACGGACCGGCCCGGCAGCCCAAGGATGTCCTGCGGGACATGCAGCAGGGGTTAAAGGACGTGGGGGCCAACGTTCGCGCTGGGATAAGCGGGTTTGGAGGCGGAGTAGTCGAGGGGGTCAAAGGTGGCGTCTCGGCCCTCACTCACACGGCCGTGGTCTCAAAGCCGAGAGAGTTCGCCAGTCTGATCAGAAACAAGTTTGGCAGTGCGGATAATATTGCTCACCTGAAGGACACGCTGGAGGACGGAGTGGGGGGACACTCTGAGGATGCCCCAACGCCCCGAGCTCTCAGCGGCAGCGCCACTTTGGTGTCCAGCCCCAAGTACGGCAGCGACGACGAGTGCTCCAGTGCGACATCGGGCTCCGGAGCGGGCAGTAACTCTGGAGGGGCCGGAGCGGGAGGAGTGGTCGGAGGGGGGATGCTGGGCCCGACGATGGGGAGCCCCCGACTGGACGGACACCATCACCACCACCATCACATGCACAGCTCATGGGACTCCCTTCTGGAGGGGCTGCAGGAGATCAAGGCCAGCCAGACGCACATGGAGGACGCCATCGAGGACATGAAGGGCCAGCTGCAGAGCGACTACTCCTACATGACGCAGTGTCTGCAGGAAGAGAGATACAGGTAGAAACAAACTCAGCCCCCTCCATGTTCCTACTGCCGTTCTGCAGGACGGCCATTTTAACATAAAATCAGCTTCACCACATTTCAATTCCAAATATCTGACGTATTAGCAAATGAAGACATCTCTAATTATGCTTTAACTAGACAAAATACCTATTTGAGATATCTCTAATTTTATTCTGATTAATATAAATGACATCAGATTTACCATGAATCTGTGTTGAAGTTTCTTATCAGGATATCTGACTATCTGAAACACATATTTCATATATCAACAATTAAATTTAAAAAAATGCACTTTTTGTTCTGACTAGTCATAATTCCAATTTAAGATTTCTTGAATGACACCATAATATCTTAAATGTATTTTTTTTTCAACTCTTTTGGCTTTGAGACCACGGCCGTGTGAGTGAGGGCTGAGACGCCGCAGAAATATAGATTTGGCTAGTGCAAATTAAATTGTAGATATCTGGAACTGCAATTTTGACTTTCAAAATTCATTTTAAAATACCTCCAAATCAATTAGACATATCTTTAATTAGACTGCTTTTCACATATCTTAAATTAACATTCTGACTAGTCAAAACATCACAGATTTATGTAGCATTTTAAATTTCAATAAAATAATGGAAAAAAAAAAAGATTTTTGAAACTGCACCATTTTCAGCTTGGGAATGGGTTGAAAGTTGCACTTTTAGCTTTTTCACAGCCATTTGAAAAGTTTGTAAGCAGCCCAATATTTCAGTGAGATATCTAAAAATGCAATTTGAAAGGCTATACTTACATTTAATATGTCTTGAATTATAATTAAGGAAGTGTGGCACTTCAAATGATGAATCCAGTGGCGTCATTTGAGATGTATTTTGACTTGTCAAAATGTAATTGGAGATATCTTGGGTTATTATTATTCTTACTAGTCTAAATATGAATGCAGATCATTTAAATTATCATTCAGGATGGTCAAATGTAATTGTGTCTAGTCAAAATCCATTTTTAGATGTATAGAATGTAATTACAGAACGTCACAAAGCTATCAGAAAAACAGATTATCCAATCAGAAACCAAACCTCAAATATTGAAACCAACATCACATTTTTTTCTGAGCAGCCTCCTCATTCTTTCTGCAGAAGACGGGCATCTTTTAAAAACCAACCACTCTGTCGTGTTCCGAGACTTAAACATGAATGTTTCTGTGTGAGAGCAGTGCAGAGCGAGCAGGACACTTACTAAGGTCTATTTTCAGCTCAGGATTAATATGTCTTCTGTTGTCCAGTGAGTTATTACTGCAGGGATTAGGAGATCAAAATAGAAATAAACATCAGTGGTCATTGGAAATGTCAAAGGTCATTCTGAGAAAAAAATAAATAAAAATTGGATACCAGCAATGCAACACACACCTTACATCCGGCTGTGGGTAGATGTCCTAATCAAGCATTTTGTTCTGTTCTGTTTGGTTCTGCTGGGTTGGTTTGGGTTGTATGTTCAGGTATGAGAGACTTGAGGAGCAGCTGAATGATCTAACAGAGCTGCACCAGAATGAGATGACCAACCTCAAACAGGAACTCGCCAGCATGGAGGAAAAGGTCGCCTACCAGTCCTATGAGAGAGCCAGAGACATTCAGGTAAACACTGACCCAAGTACTGGAGATTTATCTACACTCTTACTCTCTTGGTTACTTATCAACTTGATTATTGACTTTCTAATCTGCTCATTTACTTATTTACTTTTCTACTATTTACCTTTTCTACTTACATAGTTAATTATTTACATACCTGTGTACAGAATTATTGATGTACTGATTGACTTCAGCATTGACTTACTACCAGAAGCATTTTTTACTCATAAACTCATTCACGTTTTTTCCTTACCTACTTAAATATTTACTTACTTTTCATACTTATTCACTTATTTACATGTGTATGTCCTTACTTCTCTGTAAGGACATACATATTGTATAGCTTACATAAGCCATACAGTATTTACTTACCGTACAATATAATTATTTACTCACAAATGTATTATTTCACCGACTTACATACATTTATACAAACTCTTTGGCTTACATATTTAGTTATCTACTTACTGACTGATTTAATTGTTTACTTCTATATTTGTTCACTTTTATATTCACCGATTAACTTAACTATACATTTATTTACTTGCCTACTCACTTGTTACTTACTCAGTAACTTACTTATTTACTTTTTTCAACCTGCAAAATTATTTACTTACACACATACTTTAATTGCTTCCTCTTTTACCAGGTAACTCACTTGTATACATATTTAATTACTAACATATTTACCCACCTATTTGGTTACTTAGCCTATTTACTTATTTAGTTTTTACTACCATCCTCACTTAATAATTTATATGCTAACATTAGTAAGTATATTTATTTACTGACTTACTTCTGTGCTTATTTGCTAACTTCACTAATGAATCCACTTTGCACCTTATGATTTATTTATTTAAGTGCATGTTTTGTTTTATTTACAAGCTGCCTTATTACGACATCTGAATGATTAATCGTGCATACTTTTAACGTCAGCAAATTCATTCAGAACGTTTTATCTTAATGGTTTGTTGGGCGAGGAGGAAGTTCTGCATCTGCTTCACTTCTGAATCTGAATCGTTCTTTTTGCGATTCATCTGTGCTGCACGTTTTTGATGATCCAGCAACTTTAAATGGATTTGACTAGAAATTGATGAATAAATTGGTTCCTTTAATAGTAAGGGCATTATTGTATGGAGTGAAAATAGTCTCAAAATATCTGTGCGTGTGTAATACTGGATTTATAAACCTTAAAAATAAAATAAACTTTCTCCTACGCCTACAAATGTTGAAAAAGTACGCACAAGTCACCTGGTACACACACACAAAACTGCATTTACGCACAGATCCGGTTACGAGTGCATGAGTATTTTTGAGACTCATTTCACGCTTCGGGAGATTTGTGTGTAAATGGTGCGTTTACATGCTAGCAGAAAGCTAAAGTAGCACAGCTCACATAAACATTAGCTCCTGCACACCAGATATTTTGAGACTATTTTCACTCCATATTATGGTTCCATTTACATAGAAACCGTAACATTTTTGTTGCGATTCTTATTGGAGTCTCTCAAACCAACACTTCATGAAACTTTTCTGAGATGTGAAAGTACTTCACAGATGTGAAAGCGCGCATGCCCAGAAAGAACGGCGTCAAGATTTAATCTGCGTGGGAAGATAAAAACAATAGTGGATGTCATTGTGCTACTTAACATGTTCACTTTAGCACATTTCTGATAATGAATACATGTGTTACATGAGCACTCCGTTCATGGGAGACGGAGAATGGTTACTGTTCACTATGAGGTGGAAGCTGAAAGCTAAGCTAACGCTCAAAGTGACGATCTAAAATCACAGCGCCATTTGGTGGCCTGGTATGACAACTACAGCTAACCAGCGGTCTCTCTTTTTAAAGAAATGATTAAACAATGAATCGTTGAGGTACAGGGTAGGGGAAAAAAGAAGCCATTAAGGGGTTAAGACTGTAAAAGACAAGCACATAACAGTAAGACAAATAATGGAAATGGAGCCAGTTTTAAAACAAAAGTAGATATATTGGCAAATATTTCAGTGAGGAGTAATAAAGTCTACAACTGATTTTAAAAAAATCAAAACAAGTGGTAGAACCTCTCCAATTATAGCAGTATAAAATATTTTTAGCAAGCAAGAAAAGAATATTTACCACATCAGACGGTATATCTGATTGTGATAGGTCAGAATCACAATAATTCTGACCTATCAAGGTCATGAATGTAGTATAGTGTATGAGTGATGGTAACCTCCAGCTTTCAGTGACAACCAATTCTTAATGTCTCTCCTGAGTTTACATGAGAAGGGACAGGAAACAAAGAGAGGGTTAATGGATTCTTCTGCACATTCACAATAGGCACTAATTTAAATCTTTTATGCAAAAAAAATAAAATCAAATCTGATCTCTTGTAAATGTAAGTTTTCCATTTTGTGTGAACATTTGTAAAATCCCACCATCAAAAATGAAGAAAAGGAAAATTAGTAGTTAATGTTTGAAATAAAAATGACCATTCACAGTGAGACTGGTTCACCTGGTCGTTCCTCCTGGTTTTCTGGGCCTGTGTGCAGGAAGCCGTGGAGTCGTGCTTGACCCGCATCACCAAGCTGGAGCTGCAGCAGCAGCAGCAGCAGGTGGTTCAGCTGGAGGGAGTGGAGAACGCCAACGCCCGGGCTCTGCTGGGGAAGCTCATCAACGTCATCCTGGCTCTCATGGCCGTGCTCCTGGTCTTCGTCTCCACTTTGGCCAACTTCATCACCCCGCTGATGAAGACCCGAGCGCGTGTGGCCGCCACCGTCCTGCTGGCCTTGCTGCTGTTCATCCTGTGGAAGCAGTGGGATTTTGTGGAGTTGTGGTTGTTGCCCAGCTAAACCTGGATTTAAAGGAAGGACGAGAGCAAGGAGACACAAAGAAACTTCATCAGAAAGAGCCGGAGAGAAACTTAATGGACTTTTGAGGTAGAACTTTACCGCTCTCCAGTTAAATACATCACTTCACTCCACCCAAATCTTCAGGTGTGGATGACAGACCATTAATCCCATTGCTATCACCAAAAAAAGAGTTTCCTGCAAGAAATCTGATTTTCTATTTAAGAGACACAAAGGATCAACTTGCTCTGACTGTAAATCTTCATGTTGAAGCTGCAGCATATGTTTGAAACCAAGATGTTTTTTTCCATGAATGTTACGTGCTCTCATGCATGTTCTCATATGTGCACTCAGATGCATCCAGCTGGCATGAGTTAGCATCTCATCAATGACGAATAAATGTGTTTTCTGCCATTTCTGTTGTCAGAAACAAAAGTGCAGATACGTCGTTTCTCCACTCGATCATTCTTGTGTTTTTCTTTCACATCCTGTTCTGGTGTTACTGCAGTGCTATTAGGCTTGTTTTCGGTGGGGGGGAGGGTTACAGCTGAACCTGCTCAAATTTACAACACTGAATGAAATAAATGATTCTGTACACAAATACTAACAGTGTAGACCTACAGCTACCCACAGTGTCAAATTACCTGGCATGTCAACGTTTATATCCAGTTTGCAAAAACAAATGTTGCTGTTTTATTAAATTGTGTAAGAAATAAATGATTTCATATATGAGAATATGCTTGATACATTTTTACTGTACAAAGAGATTTTTAAGCTGAAACTAATGGCTTTTTTCTTTTTTTACAAATCTACTATTAAGCTCAAATAGCCACTCACCCAGTCCAGATGCAGAGGATCTCTGAACCAAACCCATGATGTGCATTTTTCATGCAAAATTTATAAGTCTGGAAATGCATGAAACACAGACCAAAATCTTTAGTGTTCACAATAATTCTGATTGTCCTTCTTTGACAGTAAGCCAATCACAGACTGACAATCTTAAAATCCCAAAATCATGTCGTTTTTTATAAATCGTGTCTTTTCTGTTCCTGGTGCTCGAGCAACGAATGTTTTTCACAGGATTAACTAATACAGTAAAAGTGAAAAAAAGAAGCAAGTTCACCCACCTTTAACTTTTGCATGGCAAAGAAAAAAATCATCTGGTCTTTCTGATTTTGAACAAACCCAAAGGGCATCAAAAGGTCATTTTGTTGATGTATTTATAGACTCTGATCGTAGTTTTGATGAGGAAAAGATCAGGCTTTTCAGCGTTTGATTGAATTTGTTTACAGATCAGAACTTCACTGGTGTGTAGATCAGGCGTCTCAACCTTTCGATGCGTCTTTAGTCCTGTGCTCCTGCATCGGATGGCTGAATTATCTCCTCAGCAAGCAGTCAGGAGTCCTGCTGATGACCTAATTGAGTGATTCAGATACGTCGGAAGCAAAAACATCACCCGGATTTAAACCATCAAATCTGCTAAAAACAAAAAGGGAAGAAAACCACATCCAGATGCGTTTGTTGTCTTTTTAATAATTACTGTCAGGCAAAACCCTTACGAACAATACATTTATGACAGGTATTCTTACAGTACAAGACAGAACTCAAGGAGATCAGAGCCAGTGGCATGGCCACAACTGACCGCTATCAAGTAAGACATTCATCGTCATTTAGATTGTTCCAACTTTCACAGAGTTCACAAATGTGTTTTGCATTTGACTCGTATCAAACACAACAGTTTTCTTGATTACCTAGCAAATTCTAAAGACCTCGATAGAAACAGCAGAGTAGAAAAAAAACAAAACAAACACAAATAACAAAACCTTGGATAATAAGCAGAGGAATTCCTGATTTTATTTCAACTTCCTGTTAAGATGAACGATGTACAATATATTGCTTTCAGGTGCACGACTTTAAAATGGGTATACCTCCCCAAAAACACATTCTTCAGATTCACCTTCCTCTGCCGTTTTTTTTTTTTTATTATTTGCTTCTCGTCTGCCAGCAGGTTAGACAGAGGTGCAGCGGTCAAACCGTTAAACCGCAGGAGGAGCTGCTTCTTAAAGGAATAAACGAGCCAAACGTACAGTAGGACCAGCAGCCCCTCCAGAGAATTGCAGCTTCCCTTCATTCATCATAATTTGTTGGAAACTCAGTTTATTCACCTCTTTTCATGGAGTTAAAACAGAAAGACAAAAAAAATAAAAATAATTATTCATGTTCTCTGAGAGTCTTGAGCCTAAGACACAGTATCCAGTCACAGCGTACATTAGAGGAGAGGAAAAAAAAATAAAAGAATACAAATGACACACGGTGAGTATTAAAAGCTTGATATTTGATATTACACAATAATTAAAAAAGTTGAACAGGAGGCAGCACGGAGTTTGGACTGATCACATATTTAGTGCTCAGAGATCAAACGTGTGACACTAAAATATGAAAACAAAAGAAGTGTTTCAAACTCCAGAGTCCGTGTTGCCCGTGAATGTAAAATGCTGTCTCAGTGGAGCGACTGGACGTTTCCAGCCTGGTTGTGGTGTAAAAACATGGACACACATGTTGGTGTTCAGCAGGACAAGACCTGCTCCCACAGTCTTCAGGCCATGAAGTAAAAAGTTCGTCCTGCAGGCCGAAAAACCTGCAGCCTCATTTATGAAAAGGTTTCTCCGACTAACAGACATTATCCTGCCTTCTAAACATTAATAAAGTTTGCCTACTATTAGACATGGCAAAAGTTACCCACCACCTCCATCGGTCTCATCTCCAACCACAGACGCATCTCAACAAATTAGAACGTGAAAAGGTTGAATTTAGTCAGTAATTCAATGCAAAACTCCCACCGTATGCAGATACATTACATGGAGTGATATATTCCACGCATTTATTCCTGTTAATATGACGACGCCATCTTGCTGTTAATGAAAACCCAAAATATAGTTTCTCAAAACTTTAAAATATTACGTAAGACGAATAAAAAATAATGCAAATGTGATTTTATGGATGATTATCCAGTAGACCGTAGGGGCGGGCAATACAGAGTTAAAGTTTTATCATGATACTTTGTGATACTATCGTAATAACAATAAAGGTAACAATCAAAACTATTTATTACTTCTTTTTTAGGTTATTGTATAAACTGCAACTGCATGACTGATTAGAGTCTGATTAGAGTTGCTAAACTGCGCACAGTAACTGCATTTAATTATATTTTAATTCTTTTGATAGTTATTGATACTTTCATTGAACAAACAGTGGAAGAGTAGTAAAACTAACAATTCTAACAATATGGATAGTTATTTTTTTTCCAAACATTGATTGGAAATTATCGTGACAGTAAGAAATTTATTATGATAAATGATAAATACGATAAATGCCCACCTGCAGCAAACAGTCATAGAAATTTCCCATTATTACAATCGGCCTTCTATCACCTGAAGACCGTTTCCAGGATTAAAAGACTAATGTCCCAACAAGATAAAAAGACACTCAATGCAACTTCAGTTGATTATTATAATAGTGTGTTTACAGGTTTGCAGCTGATCCAGAACGCTGCTGCTCGCGTTCTGACTAAAACCAGAAAGATGCAGAAAATCACCTCACACCTAAAATCCTGGAGCTCAGAGAATAGACTTTAAAATACTGTTAGTTTACAAACCACTGAACTGTCTTAGCACCAAAATACCTTACAGATCTGTTGTTGTTGTATCGGCCTTCTGGTTCTCATCTGCTCTGCATCAACAGAACCAGAACCAAACATTCAGCCTCTACAAACATCCAGAAAACTGCAAAACAGACGAAACACTGAGTTCCTTTAAATCAAGATTAGAAAACAACCTGCTTGGTGTTGCCTTTGTTTCATAATAAGTGGTACATTTCTGCTCTGGATTACAACTTTTTATTATTTTTAGTTTGCCAATATAATGTAAAGTTTGTTTTTTATGTTTTTTTTTTTATTGTTTAATGCATTCATGAACTGCCTTCCTGCTTAAATATACCATATAAATAAACGACTTAATTGATCTTATGTAATATATATATTTTTTGGAGAAACTAACTTTAGGTTTCAAAGCAGTTTTCATTAAAAATCATGAAAATAAACTGAATATCACTCTGTAATGAATCTAAGTATGACAGGAGTTTCTCCCCTTTGAATTGAACTGCTGACAGAAATTAACTTTACGATGATATTCTAAGTTACTGACATGCATCCATACGGTCGGCTTCCCCTTTGCCCTCATTACCGTCTTGTTTGGCAAACCCTTTCAAAGTGACATCAGGGAAAGCTTCAGACACCGTCGCCTCAAATGCAGCCCTCAGTACAAGTCACAGCGAGAGAGGTACCTAGGCAGACCTCTGGGTATAGAAGAGAATATAGGCCTGAGTGTTGCACACTTCCTCCACGCTGCAAACCTTCATCTCAGAGTCATTACAGTGGACCCAGAAACCTGAAGAACACAAGACAAAAAAGGTAAACACCAATCCTGACGGGACAGGAGCGGGACATGAAAACGAGCGTTTTCCCACCTCCTTCTGTGTTGTAGCAGTATGCGGTGTAGTGCCCTGAGCCGAAGCCTTTACCATGATGCATGACCACAGCAGACAGATCGTAGGTGTAGCCGCCTCTGTGGACAGAGTGACCTGAGTCTGTGCAGCAGTATGGTTTGATGTTCAGAACCTGGTCAAAGGCCACATGGACGCCGATTTTCTCCCGGTGGTTCCGGCCCGACCATCTGTCACAGGGAAGAGTTGGCATTAAAAACAATAACACGCATCTTTGCCTCAGACACAGAAACAACCACAGAGCAACGTGGATAGCTTTTTAAGGAGGTTTATCAGACAGGAAGAAAAGACGGCAGAGAAACTGACCTGAAACGTTTGAGGTGCAGACGTAAAACCTGAGGTAAGCGGTAGATCAGAAGCTGCTTGCGTGCTTCTGACAGAACTAAGGGTTTGTGGGATGATTTTCTTCTTCTTTCTGAAACCAGGAGAGAGAATAAAACGTTATGCACATTATTAAATCCGCAACTTCATTCTTTTAAGAGGTAACAACTACTTTACTGTGTCCAGCAATTACAACACAGTGCAAGTTTTATTTATTTTTACATCACTTCAACAAAAGATTAGTTCCTCTATGGTTTGTGTTCTTACTTAGGAGATCATCAATCTGCATTTAGAAGTTATTTTACTTTGTTCAGATCTTTTAAATTAAATTTTCTCAAACTTCAGGGCAACAGACATTTGCATTATTCAAATTAAATAAACAGAAATGGTTAGAGTGCACATAACTGAGCTACAGTGATCTGTGTTCACATCCATTGAACCTTCTCGCATTTACTCACAGTCCAACCACAAACCACAATGTATGTCTTTTGACTGACTGAACACAAACTAAGAAAAAAAAATATATATATATATATTTTCAAATATATTACAAAGCACATCTAAAAAGTGATGTCTTTATATAATAATCAGATTAATTTTGTTGCATAAACCTGCAAAACGAAGACTTTTTTTCAAACAATTTCGATCTTGATTCTAAATCCTAAGCCTGTTTTGTACCCAGATGTTCTGCACTTTGCTTGAAAGCATTTTATTAATAAAATAGTTATTATTAGTGGATTAAAAGTTGTAAGTTTCAGACATGAGCAGGTATCCTCCACCACCTTAGTCAACCAATAAAACTCTAACCAAAATGTAAAATCTGTCTTCTCACGAAGAAAAAAGCAATCACACTGAACAGCGGTCCTGTCCTGTACCAATTATCTTCAAGTGTCATTAATCAACTGCCGCACTTTGTTTTCAGTGAGTGCCGTCTCCCCTCCTTAATGCCACACACACTCCCTGCCAGGCAGCAGCAACTTAAGTTTACATCAAATCAACTTTTCATACTAGATTTTTTCAGTTATGAAACGGAGCCGTTTGTCGGTGGACATTTTGTACCGACATGAATGAGTTTGTATCCACACTGGAGACGTTTAGTAAAGAAGAAACTGGAGACGTTTGTCAACCACTGATTTTCTATAACTTACTGAGTCTACTTTAAGGATACTGGCGAGGTTAGTAAACACCTCTGGAAAAACTGAAGAGTCCACTGCACTGAACCCCATTGAAAACCTTCTGGTCGTCCCACCAAATATTGATTTCTGAACTCTTCCTGAGTTAAAACATTAGTTTTGTTGTTTCTAAATGAATATGAACTTGTTTTCTTTGCATTATTTGAGGTCTGAAAGCGCTGCATATTTTTCATTATTTTGACCATTTCTCATTTTCTACAATAAATACTAAATTTTTGCTTAGAATTTCAGAGGCATGTTGTCGGTAGTTCATAGAATAAAATCTATGAACTACCTAACATATAGGTAAATGTTCATTTTACTTAAACATTTACCTATAAAGAGTGAATTCAGAGAAACGAATCATTTTAAGTGGCCTCTTAATTTTTTCCAAAGCTGTATAATCCATTCTTAACATTTGATTACCATTTATAATCTGTCATGCTCCAGGAGAGTTAACTGTTTGCAACAGGAAGCAGAACCATAACAATAATGGATTATTGAATTCTGCAATTAATCCAAAAATATTTTCCATCAAATAAATTTATCAAGAGAAGTAAGAGATACCAAATGCTTAAGTAGATGGGTTCAAAAATGGCAACATGTGGCTCTAAATCAGGGGTAAAAAGTGGTGAAGTAGAAAATCTGAACCAGAACTTAAGCAACACTTTGGGTTCAACAAGTATCCATTTAATCTGTTCAGGTCAAATACTTCATATAGGGAGGCAATTTAAAGTTTTCTTTAACTTTGACACAGAACTCTCAACATAAAACCTTTATAATTATAGAAACCAGAAAACTTTAACTTTCCCTTTTGGCTGTGTACCTCTGGACTCTTTCAAACTTGAAAAGTGGGAGCAATGTTTCATCTGCTTACTGGATAACTTTGGTAGATAATCATCATTTAAACATGACCAAATATATGTTTTGGTCAATGCAGCTGATGTGAACGGTTTGTACTAACTGTTGCAGTGGTTGCAGGCGTAGATGTTGCCTTCAAGAGCCTCCATCTCTGTAAACTTGGACAGCATCTCTATGAGGGAGCAGCTGCGCTGGTACGCAGTGGCGCCCGAGCCTTTGTTCCTGCTGTGATATCGCTCTGGAAACTCCAGCGATAAATCCCAGAACGGCTCCACTGTGTTGGACTTGTGCTTACAGGACAGACACGTCACCTAAAAACAGAAGAGGAGGAAGGAAGAGATTAGGACAATAAAATCAATCGTAGTGTTTTAAGTTCTTTATTATTATTTTCTGAATTTTCATATTTAATCATGCAATTTCGGTTGCACAGTGGCGCAGTTAGTAGCACTGTTGCCTTGCAGCAAGAAGGTCCTGGGTTCGATTCCCGGCTGGGGTCTTTCTGCATGGAGTTTGCATGTTCTCCCTGTGCATGCGTGGGTTCACTCCGGCTTCCTCCCACAGTCCAAAAACATGACTGTCAGGTTAATTGGCCTTTTTAAATTCTCCCTAGGTGTGAGTGTGTGTATGGTTGTTTGTCCTGTATGTCTCTGTGTTGCCCTGCGACAGACTGGCGACCTGTCCAGGGTGTACCCCGCCTCTCGCCTGGAACGTAGCTGGAGATAGGCACCAGCAACCCTCCCGACCCCATTAGGGACAACGGGTGAACAGAAAATGGATGGATTGATGGATGGCAATTTCGGTTGTTAAATTCTGTTCGTATAAAGCACTTTGTTGAAGAGGACTGTTTTAAATAAAGTCTGACTGATCATTTTACTGTGGTGTCCAAATTAAAGATGCACAGACAAACTGGCTGGTCTGAAACTCAAAAATCTGGTCTGAAGTGATTAATCAATTATTGAAATAATTGCAAACTAATTTAGTATATCAATTAATCGTTAACTGGAGTAAACAGACTCAAAAAAGGCCTTTTGCTGAAAGAACACCACGTTCTGAGCAGTAATTAAACCAAAACTGTATATAGTAACTATTTTGCATTTCAGATATATATATATAAAAAAACCATACATTAAAGAAATGCTGTTTCTGAATCTCAGGTAATAACATTTTTATTTTCTTATTTGTAAAAGGAATTGACTTACTTATTTCCATCTTTTAATGAACTTGTAATATTGTATGAAAAAGGCTTTAGTGACGAAATGAAAAATTTGAAGAACGTGCCAATTTTTTATCCAATTAATCATCAGAACAACTGATAGATTAATCGATTGTCCTAATCTGAACACCCCATAACCAAACAGAGGAAGTTGCCATAAACAACATCGCTATTCAGTGGTCGTTGTGACTAAGCGGCCGTTTATACAACTAATAAAATGCGACCACAGTCAGACTTCTGTGTGAACAATTTACGACCCAAAGCGACCCGCATGCGCTGATGTCACACGACAATGCATTGTTCACAGAAGTAACAATTAATGCCGCCATCTACGGCTCAGTTCTAAATTTTGGAGCAGCAGGAGCCGACAGTATCACCATGATCATACCAAACCAAAGCAAGCGAATAAAAAGAAAGCATTAACTAATAGCAGTGGCATTTTGTGGCGCATGACTGCAGTTTCTGCATTATTTTCATAATAATCACTGCTTGCTTCAGCCACAATTTACATCCTGATTTGCCATGTCTGGCTTCTTCTGGTGCAGAATTATGGCATGTTTCTCCCGTCCATGAAGAAAAAGTCAGATAAAACGTGGCATGACGGCTCAGACTGCAGACGCCTTGAAAACAATGTGATTTAGTCACATACAGAAGTGGTACAGCTCATCTTTTAAAAGATCAGAACTGGGCTTTATATGAAATATGGGTCCCATATGTGCCAAAACAATAAATTAATTAAAAAAATTGTCAAGTGCTAAAGATCCCATTTAAATAGAAACTGTATTTTGCACGTTAATTTGTCTGGAGTTTGTCGAGGCTCCAACAGAGTCAAACTTTCAACAAAAACTGTTGAAATGTCCGTTAAAATGATTAAAATCTTACTTTACAAATATGATCTTTAAAGTTTCTCTAAAAGCAAGTAAAGCCCAAACAACACAGTGATGGAGCTGAATACTGAATAATTGGTAGCTGATGCGAGGCTGTACAACCAATTAAAGAAAAATTAAAATTTTTATCGAAGAGTGTAACTTGCTTTGAGTGAAATGAATTACCGTCACAGAAAAAACAACCATGGCTTTTAGGGTGAAGAAGAAACCTGACCATCATTTGCTCTTGTCAGACTTTAGGAAAATGTTTCATCGTTTCAGAGGAAACAAAGTCTTTTATATACAGAAACAAGCAAAAATAACAAAAAGAGGAGTTGTAACAAGAAAGAAATGTTTTTTTCCCAGTTACAATGGAGCTGCAGCATTAAATAAGCCATAGATTGGAATTGGCCAGTTTTCAACTGATCAGTGACCTGGAAGTCAAATAGAGAAAAATCTGCTCTCCCTGCCCCCCGTTCATTAAATCAGGGCTGTCCACAGAGCGGCTGGGGGCCATTTTGTGGCCCCTGGAATGATTTTGTGCATAATAACAATGATGAAAATTTGGCCTCCAGCACAGGTGATTGATATAGACTGAGATTTTAAATTAACGCAAAATTAAATCTCAAAATGTAAAATGAAATCTCACTACAATGGAAAATATTCCACACAGCACATAGAATTGGTATTTTAATAACCACACCCCTTGTGGTTTTTACCATCTAATTTTATACTAAATAAACTTTGGTGCAGCCACATTTCTTATTCACCAAACTTGGTTAAATAGTCCTGGTATCTATAAAGTGACAAAATTATTTACTTACTGCTGAGACAATACTAAATTCTGTATTAATTTTTAGAAAATCTGGATTTATTTATTTTTTACCAGTGAGTTTCCATAGTTCAGAGTGATGTCAGCATGCCTTATGCTTACCATGTTGTTCCACAAGAGTGTTTTACAGCTTCCATTTATTTGGAATTTGAATTTAAGTCAATTTGATGGTAATTATGACTTTAATTACAAGAATAAAGTTGTAATATCAGGAAAATTAAGTCATTTTCTGAGAACTCTTACACAATAATTAAAATTAGGAGCACTGAGCATTTTATGAAGTTATACTTTAGTATAAGTCTTACAGATAAGGAAATATGTAATCTTTTAACACACCTGCATCAAATTATTATCAGTAGTACAATTTTGAAACTACTGTGTCTATAAACTGTGTCTATTTAGAAGAAAAAATGACACGGACTGAACTGCTGAGATCAGATCTTGATAACCCTTTGGAAGCTTTTTCTCATTAAAACGACTTCTTCCTCACATTTTTAGCTTTGCTGTTTTTTTCTGATAAAATTGTCGTTATTCTGCCAATGTTATGACTAGATTTTCATAACACAGATTCTCATAGCCTGGCCCTAACACTCCACCATACATCTCACAGAGAGGATGATAGAAATAAAATTCACTTTTTGGAAATATTTTCTGTCATTTGCCATTCCTTTTTTAGAAAAGCAAGCAAGGAGAGATCAAAAATCGATTGAAATTGGATCATGTATGACAAAAATCTGAGATTTTATTTAGTATTAGTCTGAAACAGTCTGACTGGAGCATTACTAATCAGTGCTGAACAGCTGTATTTGCTGCCATGCTGTCGGTCTCACCTGGCTGAGCAGCTGCCCGTGAAAGATGGTGTTCAGAACCTTCAGCACTTGCTTGGACAGCTTCCTCTTTGTGATGGGGATGACTATCCGCCGCTTGGACCCCTCCGTGTCCAGTTCCTGCTGCACCTTGTCCAGCAGCTCACACAGGAACTCCTGGGCGTCTTGCTGGTCGTATCCACGGAACGCCGGGATGAGGTTCCACACGGAGTGCAGCATGGCGAAGGGAGACACAAGAGTCCACCGGCCCGACCACATGACCCTGAATAGTGTATGCAGCTCGTGACACAGAGACATTTGCTGGCGAGTCGAGCAGCGAGGCTCTTTGGGCTGGACCAGTTCTGCAGCCTGTGGGGACGGGGCGACGCTCTCCTTTTTGCCCACCGGCAAATTCCAACACCCCGCCTTCCCCATGCGTCCCAGAGGGTTCTCCGACAGTGGCGGAGTGGTGCCGCTGTTGACGACAGCTCCAGTCACCCCCTTCATGCCCTGGGAGTGGTTGGTCTTGGCCAGCAGCTCCTCAGTCTCACACAGGTCCAAAGTGAGAAAACACTCCCTGAATTTCTGCAGGTGGCTCAGCACTTGCAATATTGAGTTCATGTAGCACGTGTTTCCCAAGTTGCGTAGACCAGTGACACCTGGAGCGTGCCTCCTCCGCGTTACGGCGTGCGTGGAGTAGTACCTCCTCAACTTAGCGGCTCTGCTGATCTGTGGCGCCCGGCGGGGCAGGGCGAGGAGTGAAGGCTTCTTGGGAGGTGGAGGTAGGCGTTCTGGGGGGTCGCGAAATTTGCGAGGAATGAGTGTCATGGTTGAACGTGGCCCCTGAGTCAGAAGCCTGGCACTCTTTCTAGGAGGAATGTTGCCGAGGTCTTCCAGGAGTTTCCTTTTCACCTCCTTCTTTTGTCTCCTGGCCTCCTCAAGTTTCTCCTTGCGCTGGTTCTGAACCTCTTGGTGTTTTCTAATCCACGTCTGAAGCATCTTTCCTAGGAGCGCTTTTCTCCTATGGCGCAGGGCCAGCTGCATGGCAGGTTGCGGCCCACCTTCCAACACCCAGGGGGCGCAGTCCCCCCCAGCGGAGGAGCGCAGCGACCGCCTACCTGGGCTCCGGACAGTAGAGAGAGCGCCTCTGAGGAGCTTGAGGTCTCCCTCTGCATTATCATTCAGTACATAGTCTCCACAGGCGAAGCAGAAGACATCCAGCTCACGCACCTCCATGGCCAATGGGTGTTGGGACTCCTGAAAGTGTTTGAGGAAGTGCTCCTCTATGAAGCGTCCACAGGCAACGTGGGAGCACTTGAGGCAGGCCCACACCGAATCCGTGGTGCTGCATTCCACACAGTGCCATTTCTGTGGATTGAGGATGGAATGGTCTTGGCCCAGACGAAGGCGAACCACGTGCTTACAGCGATCCATCTGTCCGGATGCACATGTGGCCTCAGTTATAGGACACACGTCCTGCAGCGAAGCAGCAACTCATTCTGATGGAAGATTTACACAAGAAGACAGAAAAGGTGCAGATTTGTTAATATAAAAATATGATTTCCAGTGCTCATACTAAGTCTGTAGAAAATAAGCAGTAAATCAATTAATTGCATGATAGATTGATAATTTCCATGATCTAGTTTTTTCTGTCTCTTTCTTTCAAAAACTGGATGACCAAAAGCTTCAGCCTCAACAAGATCCTTTTTTTGAAGAGCAACTTTGATTACAAAGACTACATTTTATTTATCGTTTCTGTACTTTTGTTTATTTATTTTGGATATTTAAAATATCTTCCAGTGTTAAATGGTTTTTAGGAATTCAAGTTGATTGAACTATGAGAGGGTGAACTGGCATTATTATGTCACTATTAGTGACATAATACCTGAAATTGGTTTTAGAACAACATCATCATTTATTGCAATAACGTCTACAACAACTTAAGCAGCAAAATTTGTTTTTCACAACACTTTATTGTTGAACAATCTTACAGTTATCTTTCGGGGTAGGTCTATACCTGCTCTCAGATTTTTATCCATTTTTATTTTTAGAAAATAACCCAAACTCTGACAGATTAGCAGAATCTGCGAACAGCAACCATTGTATCATGCTACTGATTCTCATTCTGATTTATGCCGTAATTTTGACCACGCCAGTCTAACATATGAATCAGTTTTGATTCTGACTGTATTTTTGCAGTCAGAAGGTGAACTACGCGTTTGCTCTTTCCCCTACACGGCTTGTTGCAAACTGCAAACATGATTACTTATGGCTTTCTTTCAACAATAAATCTCTTCCAGCCACTCTTTCATAAACAGCAGAGTTGTAGAGTGCACAGGGGTGTTGCACAAAGACAAACACTTGAATAAGTATTATTTTCATTGCTTTCTTTTAATAACAGCAGTCACTCTATAGAACAATAGATTGCAGAAATCAATGTAACAACCACTAATTCCAGCAAAATATATTTAACAGTTATTCAAGAAGTACTTTTATAAATACTGGAACACTTATAGTTAGTTATAATCATCTGCAAAATGTTTTTGCTGCAATTAATCTTTCTTGGCTTCTGGAAGAACGTTTCCAAAGCCTCCGAATACGAGAACTCAAATGTTTGGCCCATTTATGTCTACATTTCTTTATTTCTGTATCTATATTTTTTATCTGTATCTTTCCATCTTTAAGTCTTTACCTACTGTATCTTTCTCTAATGATCATGTATTCATTTACTTACCAAGCTGTTAGGGGGAGTATTTCCCCTCCGACAGTCAAGCAGGATCACAACCTTTTATTCGATGACTTGATTTCTGCTGCATGTCGGGGGAAAGACATGAAGCTTTTGGACTATGTTTTTGTACTAGGACCTTCGCCGTGTGTATCAGGAGTGGGAGAGCTACTCTTGCTGCTACTCACAGGAGTGCAAGTGCTGCCATTAAAATTATATACATTGCGTTTACAAAACGCAGATATGCTTGCCTGTTTTGCAGGTTTTTGCGACATTTTCGTCTTGCGACTCAGCGTCTGTGAGGAGTACAGAGCATGTGTTTTTGACCAGGTTTTGTTAACTTCGGCGTTTCAAAAAAGAGAGCTGAAAGTAGACAAGCGCGATCTCATTTTATTTATTTAGGCTAATAAAATCAATAGCATTAACTGTAAACACATACGATTACTAGGTACATGCCGTGTTCCTGTTGGGAACGGGGATAAGGGAAACGGTAAACTGGGATTTTGTTTTATAACCAAACCCCGCAAAAAGCGTCTCCCCTACTTTATTCCTGTCCCAGTTCAGTGCTCACATTGACCTCTGAGGCCCCAACAGAACAGCTGAGACTGAACACTTTCTGAAAACCATGTGTAATTCTTGTATTCATGGATATGCTACACTGTGTTCATCTATGACATAAAATCCCAGTAAAGCACAATCAGGTCTGCAGTTGTAAAATGTGACCGGTGGAAAGGTTCAAAGGAGTTGAGCCCTTGCAGTGCACCGTAGACCACTGTCTCTTCTAATAAGCAAAACTACTGAGCATACATTTATAGAGAAAGGAAATGAAACTGGTTTACTAACTGTACAAGAAGTTCTCTTGATCAGATCTGTTGCGTCACATCATCTGAAGTCAGCAACAAGCCTCAGGCCGATCGCTCACATCCACCGTCAGCACCAGCACCAACAGGAGGAGACTGGAAAACAGCCATGACAGGTCGCATAATGGACCAATTAATGAGGCCATCGGAACCGCTAAATAATGCTACACAAATAAGGCATTTGCAGCGTTTCAAGTGAATTTGCATGAAGAATTTTAATCAAGGCTTTTTCCAATTCCTGAACAAAATACAGTCACTAAAAGCATCATAAAAAAATGTATTTTAACAAGGAGGGTTACCTTGTATTCGTTTTATTTCACTATTAACAAGATTGTGAATGAAATCGCCATATAGCAGGACATACAATACATGATTATTTTAAATAATTTCTTGCAATTCCTTATTGTTTCCAAGCTCTGTTTGTTAGCTTTGTTTCACTATGAACAGAGAACAAGCTTTGGCTCCCATATAAAAGCTTTAAAAATTGGTTTTTACAATTGTGATTTTTGTTTTAATTGAAGATATTAACGGTCTTTATATGAAGAGGAACTCAAGAATAAATAGTGTAATTTTTAACAGTGGAGTAGTAGTAATACGACATATTTGTGATGGCAAAAGTTTTGTTTCATAATGTGCATATTTGCTGTGTTAATATTTTGAGTTAGATATCAAAAATTTGACTACCTTTTAGGATACAGTCCACTGGAAAAGTAATTAACTCTTCACAGATTTCTTCTGTTTTTATTTGCATGCTTAATGATCCTGTTTAAACATTTTTATGAGACAATAGCAACCCTAGTAATTACAAAATACTATTTCATTTAAGGAAAAAGTTTTCCAATTTAATCTGGCCCTGTGTGAAAAAGTAATTGCCCCCTAAATGTAAGACATAGTTATACCACCTTTGGCAATAATGACCACACAGTATTTTACGTCACTGTTGAAAAATGTTGACCCACTTGTCTTTGCAGAACCGTTTAAACTCAGCCATATTGGAGGGTCATTTTGGTAGCCCTGGGAACATTTCTAAATGTTCTCTCCATTTGTCCACGCTGGGCTTTGACTCCCAAAGACTTAGTAATGGCTTGGTAACTATTTGCAGACTGATAAATGTCAGTGCCTTTGATTCTCACCTGCTCTTGATTTATTCGTTCGTTTTATTAATTTATTTTTTTGATAGGGCAAGGTGTGTTGCTTTTGTGTGTGTGTGCCAACTTCATGTTTCATTTAATGTCTTGGTTGCACAGCTCTGGCAAAAATCAACCTCGAGTGGCCTGACTGTGGAAATTAAAACTAACAGATACAATTAATCACATCTAATTTTTAACAAAGACGGAAATTGTTCACAAAGAACCACATCGGTTTAGTAACTTAATAGATTATTTTAGTTTTTACTTATGTTTGGTAAATTTGTTTGGCAATCTGAAATACTTACTAAAAACATTAAAGGAGGGGAGACTTTTTAACGTGTCCCACACAAACATGGTGTTTACCCCACATTTTATTGATCTGGTCTTTCTAATCAACAAACTTTCAGCATGTGTTAAACTGTAAATTCTTTTTGACAAAGTTTCATGGTGCATTTTAACAAGTACTTTAAATAAGGATTAGAATTATTTCTACCACTTCCTTAAAATATACAAAAAGGGTACGTGTGTCAAAATAGCATGGTTACTCCTTTGTGGTGTTCTGTTCTAAACCAGTTTCTCCTCTTTGTGCAACTCATTCACTGCTTAACGCTGAGAAATGTTCCTGAAGAGAAACCATGATCTCTGGGTCAGGGCAACTGGTCCCCTCTTGGTTGCACACGAGCCGTGTTATGTTGTGCTGCTGCCGCATGCATGTTCACGTTACAATCGCATTAACCCTGATATTTAACATTACTACGTCTCCGCTGCGTCCGTGTGCGTTTTTATCTGCTGTCCGGTTCAAGGGGAGGGGAGCTTTCTCCTCAAGCCATGCTAGCCTCTAGCTCACCATCTCCATGTTGAGCCAGAACAAAGAACAGTCGGAGAGCCACTCTCCAGGAACCTCCAACAACTTTGTTGCTGTGAGCCCAGCCAGCAGTAAGTTAGCTAACGCCGCTAGCTACAGCGGCTCTGCACAGGGCTTAGCTCCTGCTATAAACCCCCTTTGCTGTGTTTTTACCTGGAGCCCACTTTGTTATACTTGCAGTATTTAAAGTGGTGACCATTCCAGCTGCTAAATAAGAAGTAGCATTAGCTCGGCTGCTAACGCGTTTTGGGGTTTTTTTAAGCGAGGACAATTGAAGTTAACCTAACGGTTGTTGTTCGCTAACGTTGACTAACGGCTAAGCTCCCCGAGCGAAGCGTTTAAAAACTCCCCGGTGACATTCTCCGCGCAGAGCCGCCTATAGAGACATGGACGCTGGGCCTCGGTTGCACTCGGGTTTGTTTTTTTTTTTTTACTACATTTGCATCACCTTTTATTTAGGAAAAAAAAAAGAAAAGAAAAGTAAGGTTACCATCGTCAGCATCCATCCATCCGGTTCACTCAGAGAGCTGCGGCGGATTGTTGTCCTCCTCACAGATTGAACAACCCAACTCTCGAAACGAGCCCGGACCCAGCTGCTCTCATTGGACCGGGACTGAGCGGCATCCGGGAGCTTATTGGCCCAGCAGCTGAACAACAGGCGGCAGGATGGGCCGTCCTTCCGTCCACCCACCGAGGCCACATGGAACAATAACCCGAAGCTCGGGCGAAAAGAACGGCTACCCGACCCCGGTTCCCCTCATAATAAACCGTGTGGCCCAGGTGTCAGATGGTTGAAATTAATCTAATAAAATGCAGAGAGAGGAGGGTAGTGTAGATTTTAACATGCGCTGGAGGTGATTTCTCCCACTGCGAATGATAGTAGTTGAAGTTGACACAAAAAGTGACACCAGTACAAAGCTGCTGCCTGCAGCAAGGAAAGTTTCCTGTTCTCACAAGAACAGTAACTACATTAGACGATCAGTAGTTTGTTATCCCACAGAGTGCCTGTTACAGAAGCATTCATGCTCTCTTTTTTCCCAGTTTTTGTCACGTTATAATTTAATCTTAGTATACATACAGCTGCCTTACAGGTTAACTATGCAGATCGTAGGTTATAAAATACAAAGTTTGAACATTTCAAAGCGATGGTCAAAGAGTATGACATATTTACAAATTTAGAAAGACAGGGTATTGTGCATCCAGACTGACCAGAAGGGAAATAAGAGCATTAATGAGATTTAAACTTGTTGTTCAGACGCTCCCCTTTAATGCTGACTGAAGAAGAGCTAGTTTGCAAAGAAAAACTGTGAGAATTTCTGTCTCTAGATGTGCAACAGTAATAAAGAAATAAACCCAGACTTGGATACCACTTTTTAAATGTTTTCTTTAAAAAAAAATTCCAAACCATTCTTCTCCGTCATTTACACAGTTGTGTATTGGTTTATTTTGATCTATGAAATGAAACACCAATAAAATAAATTTAACTTTTAGACTAACATAAAAAAAGAACAGATAACAGTTATATATAGATACTTGTGCGAGGATGGTGTACACAATCACAGCAAACAGATTTGAACACTAATATATTCTGTCCCTCTGGGGAAATTTAAGAAAGTCCATCCTATTTTTGTTCCAGTTTCAAATTATTTGAACCAGCTTATTTACTCAACTGTACAAAACCACAGACGCCACCATTACATGCACATGTTGAACAATTCCTTAAATTCTCATACTCAGTTACACATTTCTAGCCTACTAATGTGCAGTTTTAATTAATGCACACAATAATTATTTCTCTTGTGTTGTAAATTTGCCCTCACTGTAAAGTCTCTTGTTCTCATATTTTTTACCTTTGTGTGAATATGCATTCTTCCATTTACCTTCAACTTGCTGCTGGTAAACCTACATTTCCCTACTAACTGACAACAACGAATATCTGTTCTTTTGAATTCTATGTCATTGTTTATGTTGAAATTAAATAGTAGAAAAAAAATGTTTTAATCAAAACTACATTTGTAAAAAAAATAATACTGTCATAGATCTTTCCTTAAAGTAATTTACCATCTATTCATCCATTTTGTAACCTATAATTAGCCCTAATTTATTATATTTGTACCTGAATTGTCTATGAAATGGTTGATTATTGTAAAAAGATAATCAGTTTCAGTCTTTCTATAAGATCGCTCAAAATGTGACCAACCTTTAAGGTTTTTGAAGTTTCAATATAGTAATATTGTCTCTGCTTCGTTATAGTAATTTTTAAAAAATGCCCAAATTATTAATAGCGCTTGTATAAAAATATAATACATGTAAGACTTGTTCTATCGTATTATGAAGAACCTTGCCTGTAATACATTCACTTTTCATCAGGATGTTGAAAAATGAGCATAAACGTAAAAACATAGACTCTAGATACTTTTTAATATTAAGTGTTTTTTTTATTTTATTTTATTACAAAAGGCTTTCAACAAGTTAGGGAGATTAATGCAAAGTTGAAGCTACAGCTAAATGAACAGCAGGCTTGCAACAACTCTTAAGCTGTCAGACTGATCCATGGGACCAGAACAAACATGTGAACACAGTAATAAAAAAAAAACACTATGTTGCAGACTCAACGCACGTTGCTTGCAGGGATCTGTAATTTACGAAGTTTGTTGAACAGCTCCAGGTACTGAGTCATGGTGTCAACACAGTCCGCTGGAGCGAAGAGACCCTCAGGTTTGGCAGCAAACACGGTTGGAAGTTCTGGAACATTGTTGCCAAGAAAGGATTGCATGAACTCCCTCATGAGGTTCCAGCAGTCCCCTGGGACCACACAGGGACAATATTCTACCTGTGAGAAACAAACCCACAGTTGAACTGACAGACTGAGAAGGTGCAGATCTTCTCTTACTTCCAATATCAAACTGTGGCCACACCTCCACAGATATCCCCCTGGCGCTGGAGCTCATTGTGACAGTGCCGACTTTGATCAAGAAGTCACAGTAGCGATATCTCGAGCCACGGCACTCCACTTTGTGTCCCTTGGCGTTCTGGAAATGACTTTTCAGCTTCACCATAAGGACGTCAAAATTTGCGTCTGCTGTCAGGCAGGGTCCTCCCTCAAACAGAGCCATGCAGCTCAGGGGAACTTCAGAGTTGTGCATCACATATAAGAGTTTGGAGGGCTGACCTGCAACAGGAAGCCAACAATAACTTTATAGAAATGCAAAAGGTTTTGCAAAGTTAAGCAACAAAGTCACTTTGGTGAGAATTGTAGCTTTTTACCTTTTAGAGCAAGTCAAAGCGCTACTGAGTATTGTAATCTGAAAAAAAGCTATTCAAACTAAATTCAACTTAAATGAAAAAACAACTGCCATTCATTTGAACTTAACCTGACTAACAACATGAAGTAGGCTAAAAGATCTTTAAAAGCATCACATTATGCAAAAGTTTACATACACAATAGAAACTCATATATTTATGCCAGTGTTTTCCAATCCTGCTCTTGAATGCCCACTGTCCAGCATGCTAGATATTTTCCTACTGATGTTTTCCACCTGACTCAAAGGTGACATCATGGAAAATTATTTTTGGGAGCAATTTCCAAATGCTTGAAAGTTTCATGTTCTTCTGTTCAGACAATTATATGCAAATATAAAGTTCACTCACAAGCAGTAAACATCAACAATAGGCTTCAGACTGCACTTTAAACATATATTTGCTGCTGTAACTTGAATTGTATTTTGTATGCATTTTCATATTCTTTTCTCAATTGTAATTTAATATGCCACCATTAAGAAGTGTCAAACTGTTTCTTTCATTGTTCTTATACCAGTCTCCATAAAGACGAATGATTTCATATGAATATCAAGGGGAAGCCTGGAGTGTCATTATACACAATGAATCAAATCTCATACCGCAAATTACAGTTCAGTACACCCAGAGACAAAGGCTTTAATTTGTGGTCTGACATCAATAAAATGTGAGTTTTCGCTAAATGGCCATTGTCACATTTGGAGGAAAAAGGGGTTAGCTCTCTCAAGCCTGAGAATACCATCTCAACTGTGAAGTGTAAAAGTGGCAACATCATCTAATTCGGGTGTTTGCGGCAGGAGGGACTGGTGCACTTAAAATACACTGAATCATGAGGAACGAACATAATGGACGAATATTGGAGCAACATCTCAAGATACCAGGAAGTTAAAGCTTTGGAACTAATGGGTTTATCAAATGGACGACGACACAAAGCATAAACTTCTCCGTCACAAAGGTAAGGTAGATTGCTGAGCCTTACCGCCTGGATTTCCTGTAGACTGGTAAGTCTCACAGTCCACACAGAAGCTGCCCTGCTTCACAGCACCCAGCTGCTCCAGTTTCTTATGCAGGATGTCCACTGTCTGCTGCACACTCTTTCCCTCCGCCACAGGAACCGGACACACACTGCAGCAAATACAGCACCACAGTCAGAGAATGTATACGGGGAAGTATACTAGTTATGCTACCAGGCATCCCATCTAGTGTTGGTGAATCTAGTGTTGATTCACCAAAGCGAAACAACAAAACAAATATAATAAATGATAATAAATGTGCGAAATCACAGATTAAAGTTTGTAAAGTATAAATATAGGCATTATCATTAACTATGAACTCACCAAGTTACTCCCATTGATATTTTTCGTTCTCTCCTCCTGCCTTGTCGTTTTGCTTCGAGTACTTCCGGGTCATTAACGAGTCAATAATTATTATGTAGCTAAAATAACATCTGTTTTAAAAAGAATTAAAGCAATAATATATATGTTAATTACATCAGATAAACTAAGTGGGCATTCTTGCATTATAGTAATTATTCGATACGTTTTTTAAATTGTTTTTGCTAAACTGGATGTTGTACGTCGTGAGTTACGTCACGTCCTTTGAGGTCGACTTCCACACGTGTTGAACTACAGACTGTTTACACTGTTTGCCAAAGTGTGCTTGTACTTTCAGCTACCAATGCTAACATATAACGCTTATATTATTGTGTCAGCCTGAGCTACGCTACAGTGATGCCCAAAGTAAAGAGATCCAAAGGAGGAGGAGAGAAGAGCGGCGGCGGAGCGACGGCGGCGGCGGCGGCGGTGGCGCTGGCCGACCAGATCCTCCAGGCGGACACGATCCGAGCCCGAGGCCGGGTGAAGGGGCGAGACGTCCGCTCAGAAAACGACGATCAGTACGTAGATGATCGATTGTCGAGGAAAATCTTACAGCAGGCCCGGATTCAACAGGAAGAGCTGCAGACTGAATGTGGACTGGCCCCGGAGAAGAAAAAGACACCAGTCACTGTTCTCGGTAAGTTTAGAGAGGTTTAAGCTTTATTTTAACAGCTGGCTTGCTCTTATTTAAAAAACTTAAACAACATAAATATAATAATAACAAGGTTTGACTGAATTAAGAGTTTGTCATAGTTGCAATCTGTTTATTTTTTGTAAAAAAAAATGTCTGAACTCGACATTTAATATTTTTATGGACAAATTTAGTTTACACTTTGAACTGCAAACTGTGTACTTGGTGAAATATTAAGCACCTATTTTGTGGTCAGTGATATTTTTAACTCATCCTCTAAGAAAACAAGCACAAGTACTCTTCATTCTGCGTGTTTAACTTGTTTTTGTCAGCTCAGTTGATTTATCTATGTCCTAAATTCACTGTAAAGGCTGATCTGCTGTATTTGTACACTGCCTTGCAAATTTATGCATACACATTTAATTTTTGTCACATTTGATCAGATTACAAACATGAGGTTCAGTATATTTATGTGACAGATAAACACAAAGTTGTTTGGAACTGTAAAGTGGTTAGGAAACAAAATCTGTTCACCCCACTTTAATCAGATCAAAGTTAAAGGTGAATAAAAACTATTGAAAGGTACATAAAATATCAAACAATGCTATCTCTTTTTGTCCGAGATTTTATTTTATTTTATTTACAAATAAACAAAGATGTTCCAAAGTAGTGTTTTATGTCAGAATATCAAGTTGACACTTGGTGAATTTAAAGTTATAGATTTTGAAATGGAGCCCTCCAAATCAAGGCTCATCTTTCATGTCGTGTTGTTTTATGACGTCCTGATAATAAAACTTAACTAGGTAAATACTTGGTGCTCTAATGTCCAGACTGCCGTTATAACTGCTGGAAGAATTTAGAAATATGAGTCTGTGGAATATTTAAAAGCAGGAAGTGTGATCTGACCTAAATGTTGACCTGTGTTGACCTAAATGTTTTGTTATTTCCATTAATCCCATTGAAGGCCCTGACTCTCAGGATGCAGACTCGGATGAAGAGTGGCCTGCACTGGGACACGCAGGTGCTGGTGATGCCGATGCGGAAGGTGACTCTGAAGTTGTTGTGGACGCCGACGATGAAAAGGCCATTGAGATGTTCATGAATAAGAACCCTCCAGTGAGGTAAGAAGCAACCTGAATTCATTTTGAATCTAACTGTGGGGATTAACGAAGATTATCTGTGAAGTTATGCCTGTCTTCCGGATCTAAGCTGGTTTTGTTTTTACGATGGTTGCAGGAGGACCTTGGCGGACATCATCATGGAAAAGATCACAGAGAAGCAGACTGAGGTTGGAACAGTGATGTCTGAGGTGTCAGGTCACCCGATGCCCGAGCTGGACCCCAGAATCATAGAGGTGTACAAAGGTGTGAGTAAGGTGAGTTCACCTGCATTCTTCTAAACCCATTGGGTGAGGGCCGGGGTGACCAAAGTGCAGCCAGGGGACCATTTGTGTCCCCTGGACTGATTTTGTTCAGTCCCTGACCGCAGTACAAGAATGATACAAAGTTTGCCTAACAGCACAGGTGGTTGATACGGAATATTTTGTTAATTAATTAGGTTAACAAGTGCTCTGAGTAGAACAACATCAACACTGTCTTGTTAAGTATTTACTCATCACTAGTTACATTGTCATGGCAACATTAATTAACGTTATCATATGTTTCCCTGAAATGGTTTAGTTCTGCTATAAACCCGTGTAAATTCAAATTTTTCTCAGTTGGATTTGGCTACAGCAGGTTTATTTTATTTAGGAATGTGAGTAAAATGTAGAAACAATTGAAACTGAATTCATCGGGTTTTTTTCTCTGTCAGGTTTTGTCAAGGTACCGCAGCGGAAAGCTGCCAAAGGCTTTTAAAATAATACCAGCGCTCTCAAACTGGGAACAGGTTCTGTATTTGACCGATCCGGAGTCCTGGACTGCGGCTGCCATGTACCAAGCAACCAGGTGGTTTATCTGTCTTCTTTGATTTTCAGTTAAAGTTCAATAGTATGGAGGTAACTGAGGCAGATGATTTAACATGGTAAAATAACACTTTGTTGTTTCAGAATATTTTCCTCCAATCTTAAAGAGCGAATGGCTCAGAGATTTTACAACTTGGTGCTGCTGCCGAGAGTCCGGGACGACATCGCAGAGTACAAGCGACTCAACTTTCACCTCTACAGCGCCCTGAAAAAGGCCCTATTCAAACCAGGAGCATGGTTTAAAGGTAGGACTCTATCGTAACTTTGCTAATGACTAAATGGAAGTTCTTACAACATAACGAAAGTTGCATGTCTGGCTGGCCTAAAGTAAATCAGAACAGCATGTGACTGCACACCTCTGCACACCTCCACCTTTTGGAGCTGCAGAAAGGCTTAGGGCAAGCGTGGTGGTGTACTGCTCGTTGCTGCAGCATTGACGCATGCATAGAGCTGACAGGTTGGCTCAGAGGGTGGCCGTAAAAACAAGTTGTTTCTTAAAAATCAGTTTATGAATTAGAAGGTAGAATAAAGTGGAGCTTCATCCATCCACAGTACCTGCTTATCTCCAACGGTCATTGGGCGAGAGGCGGAGTATACCCTGGACAGGATGCCAATCCAACACAGGGACACACATGCTGAAGGACAAATTAGAGACAAATGAACCCAACAGTCACACTTTTGGATTGTGTTGCTGAAAGAACAACACACTCAGAGTAGTAATCAAAACAAAACTGTACAAAAATGTATACATATTACATTTAAGACATAAAAAAATTATTTGTCTGTAAATATGTTCCATGCAGAACTCCTAAAGTGACATCGTTTTAGCTTCATCTGGTTCAAATACTGTAAAAACAAAAAATCTCATACTAAACACCTTTTGGTATCCAATTATTTATTTTTCTGTCAAAACATAATCAACAGATCAGCCCTACCTTGTGTTGGTCTTAAGTCAAGTAGAAAGGACTGAGCTTTTCACATGTTGATGGTATTTTTTTAGCTGCAGATGCGTCCTTTGCTACAAATGATCAAGTGTGCACTAAAGGAATGTTGTTATTGCATTTCAGGCAATAATATTTTTATTTTCTTACTGAAAAAATAGACTGAATTATTTATTTGCATCTTTTAATGTATTTCTAATATTGTTTAAAAAAGGATAAAGTTGCTACATGAAAAATCTGCAGAATTGCCAATTATTTTTTGTGATTAATCATCAGAAGAATCGGTAGACTAATCGCTAACTAAAATGATTGTTAGTTGCAGTCCTAATTAAAATAACTTTTGGTGCGTTTGTTGAGCTGCGGTGACCTTCGTAATGCGGTGACAAGGTCATGCTGTCAACGCTCACTAATGGACTTGGGAAGAGAAGTCTGACCCACTTAGACAGACGTCAAAACCTGCAGGGCATCGCATTTTGTTGTGCATAGGGCTGCGGATCAGTCGGGGGGCTCCTGTTGATCCCTGGCCATTGCCAAGAAAAAAAAAAAATGGGCAAGTGAGCTTCAGAACTGGACCACGGCGTGATGAACAAACGTGGCCTGATCTGATTCTTCACGTGTTTTTTTATCACTCTGATGGCAGGGTGTGTGTTTGGGTAAATCGTGACACCTGGAGGCGCTATGAGGAAGAAGATAAGTAAGTAGAGGCAGTTTGATGCTTGAGCAATGTTCTCTTGAGAAACCTGGAGCCCACCCACCCACAATGGATGTTACTTGAACGCATAGCCTCTACATAAGTAACACTGTTTCATTTAATCCCTGTTGGCTGTGGGATTTTTTCAGCCAGATATTGCTCCCTACCACAAAGCAAATATGATTCAGGAGCACAAGTTTGGACTTGTGTGGCCCTTAGCGGTCCTTCAGGGTAATGGTGACATAGACAGCACTGATTACAATGAAGAAGGAGCTGCTACTGTATTTATTAACAGGGCAACCATCTGAACTTCTCCTGAAACAGCCGGTGAAATGCACCCTGAAGCTGAAGCTCCTGGACAGTTTATATTCAGTGTCCATCTGTGCTTTTATTTGCTTGGTAAACAGTAATCGCTATGTAGGTCCTCATTTCATGTCGGGCCAAGATCCAGTTTTTTATGGCCTTTTGCAGAAACAAAGTGGGTGAATTAAATGAATGAAAGGATTTGACAGCTTGTCACAGAGCAGAAATATCATCCTCCCTGGGATCTGACACATTTCTAAATATAGTTCTAGATTTATACATTTTATTCTGGGGGACACTGGGAGAGGATTAGCAGCTGCCTATTGAGTAAACGACACCACTGCTTGTTGCTGCATAATGAGCTTCGCAGTCCAACTAAACTGGGTCAGAACAGTCTTCATGTCTCTGTTGAACAGTTCATCTTCTTTTAATCCTGTTGATTCTTGTGTCAGTAAGTTGCTCCAGTTTGAAAGGAACGATTACGCAAAAACAATCCATGTCCTAAATAATAGAGGGAGGGAAAATGAACTATAAATAAAACAAATACTATGCGAGTCATTACCACCAGGTGGCAGTGTTGGCCTCAAATTAATAAAATGTATTAATAATTTCATGATGCCTTATGATTAAGAAAATGCAAAAATAAACTAATTATCCATTTAGTCTCTCATTGTGAAGGTAAAATGAGCAGAAAATTTAATATTTACCCTCATAAGTTTTTTTTATATTTGTCCATGCTTTAGTATTAAAAGCTTTAACTACAGCCAGCTTCACAAGTGCAACCTTTTATTTGCTTTTTCTGTGTTAGAACAACTACTAGTTAATATAATAATTAACCCATATTTATAACCTTATATGTCAATAAATTACAAGTCCCCAAAGGTTATTCTTGTGAAACACACAGCTACAGTAGTTATGTCTCCAGGTTTCCCCACCTGAGCTTCTGTTTTCTGTAGCTACTCTTGTCTGTTTCTTTGATTAATGCTCTCCTTACCCAGCCTGTCAGTACATCTGTGTCACTGTTGTTGTTGTTTTGGAACCCAACCCTGATTGAAACCTTCTCTCTGACCTTTATTTTGTTTTACTTTGTCTCCATGATGCTGTTCTTCACAGAGCAGCTGGATTTACACCGATTATAAATCAAACACAGAAGGACTCTGTTTACTCGTCATATGACGTCTGGCATTGGTAAACGGGTCTAAACACAAATTCACACCACCCTTTTAAGATGTTCAGTTGTAAAAATTAAATATTTCTTCTTCCACTTTGTAATTATGCACGATTAAAATGCACTGAGATTTGTGGTTGTAATGTGACAAATGAGGCAAAGTTCGTGAGATATACAGGTTTTTTTAATGGTCTGCTCCACTGTGTTTCTGCACCTTTACATTTTGTGTAGGGCTGATTGACCATGACGAATCAATTACTGAAATAATCGTCAACTAATTTAGTAATCGATTAATTTTTAACTGAAGTACACTGCCTGGCCAAAAAAAAAGTCGCCACCTGGATTTAACTAAGCAAATAGGTACAAGCCTCCTATTGGATAAGTACTGCATAGGCGATTATCTTTCAGCTGGCAACAAGTTATTTAACCCCAGCTGATGCAATGAGTAACTCCTCATTTCTTAAACAACCATGGCAAAAGACACATCCTGTGGTCGTGGAAAAGTCGTTAGTCTGTTTAAGAAGGGTCAAATCATTGGCATGCATCAAGCAGAGAAAACATCTAAGGAGATTGCAGAAACTACTAGAATTGGGTTAAGAACTGTCCAACGCATCATTAAAAACTGGAAGGATGGTGGGGAACCATCGTCTTCCAGGAAGAAATGTGGTTGGAAAAAAATCCTGAATGATCGTGATCGGCGATTACTTAAACGCTTGGTCAAACCAAATCGAAGAAAAACAACAGCAGAACTCAGGAGTATGTTTAATTGTGAACGCAAAAGCATTTCCACACGCACAATGCGAAGGGAACTCAAGGGGTTGGGATTGAACAGCTGTGTAGCCGTAAGAAAACCTCTAATCAGTAAGGCTAACCAGAAATAAAGGCTTCAGTTTGCTAGGGAGCATAAAGATTGGACTCTGGAGGAATGGAAGAGGGTCATGTGGTCTGATGAGTCCAGATTTACCCTGTTCCAGAGTGATGGGCGCATCAGGGTAAGAAGAGAGGCAGGTGAAGTGATGCACCCATCATGCCTAGTGCCTACTGTACAAGCCTGTGGGGGCAGTGCTATGATCTGGGGTTGCTGCAGTTGGTCAGGTCTAGGTTCAGCAACATTGCGTGCCCAAAGAATGAGGTCAGCTGACTACCTGAATATACTGAATGACCAGGTTATTCCATCAATGGATTTTGCCTTCCCAAATGGAACGGGCATATTCCAAGATGACAATGCCAGGATTCATCGGGCTCACATTGTGAAAGAGTGGTTCAGGGAGCATGAGACATCTTTTTCACACATGGATTGGCCACCACAGAGTCCAGACCTTAATCCCATTGAGAATCTTTGGGATGTGCTGGAGAAGGTTTTGTGCAGTGGTCAGACTCTCCCATCATCAATACAAGATCTTGGTGAAAGATTAATGCAACACTGGATGGAAATAAATCTTGTGACACTGCAGAAGCTTATTGAAACAATGCCACAGCGAATGCGGGCTGTAATCAAAGCTAAAGGCGGTCCAACAAAATATTAGAGAGTGACCATTTTTTGGTGGTGACTTTTTTTTTGGCCAGGCAGTGTGTATATATATTTATATATATATACTGTATATAGCAATTAAAATAAAAAACAGTTGTCTGTAAATATGTTCCTCCCAAAACTTCTCAAGTAGCATGGTTTTCTCTTCATCCAGTTTAAATTCATCTATTCTTATTAAACATGGGGAACCAATGTGTAGTTTTATACTTTTACTTTTCTTTTCTGTTAGTTCATCCAGAGAAACTCTTATTAGTTTATAAATTGTGGAGTACTTTTTGTTTTTATTTTGCTTTTCTTTTGTTATTTTGTTTGCATTTCCTCTAATTTATGTAAAGCACTTTGAATTGCCTTGTTGCTGAAAATATGCTATATAAATAAAATTGCCTTACCTTACCAAAGGGATGTGTTATCAATTATGTTATCAAATTTTAGGCAATAAAACATTTATTTTCTTATGTGAAGTTGGAATTGAGTCTTAATATTAGCATTTGTTGATGCATTTCTAGTATTGTACATAAAAATGCTCATGTGTCTGTAAAATATTGAATGTGGCAACTTCTTTGTGTGATTAATCGTCAATAATAGATGATTGAAACAATTGTTAGTTGCAGCCCTAATCTCGTGTTATTTTTGATCCACCTCCTTTGCATTCTACTGCTTTAAGTTGTTTTCTATTCTTTGCTGGAGTACTGATGTAATATTTTGTGCCTTTATTGGAACGCAGGTATACTTATTCCGTTATGTGAGTCTGGGACGTGTACGCTGAGGGAAGCCATCATTATTGGAAGCATACTAACTAAATGCTCAATCCCGGTGCTGCACTCCAGGTAAGGCGTCTTCCTCACATCCACACGCCGCTACTCACCGTCTCATTGTGTCGCATATCAGACCCACTGTCTCCGAAAGCCATTTTGGCGTGTGATCCTTGTAAGTCAATGCATGGTCAGTGTTGCATAACTGGTGTAATCGTTCTCGTCTTTCAGCGCGGCAATGCTTAAATTGGCAGAGATGGAGTACAACGGTGCCAACAGCATTTTCCTGCGTCTCCTGCTAGACAAGAAGTACGCCCTGCCTTTCCGTGTCCTAGATGCCTTGGTGGCCCACTTCCTGTCTTTTCGCAGTGAAAAACGTGTTCTTCCTGTGCTGTGGCACCAGAGCCTCCTGACCCTGGCCCAGCGCTACAAGGCCGACCTGGCCGCTGAGCAGAAGGAAGCACTGCTGGAGCTTCTCCGGATCCAAACACACCCTCTGATTTCAGCAGAGATTCGCAGAGAGCTGCAGAACTCAGAGTCAAGAGATGTTGAAGTTGGACTCACTGCTGTAGAGGATATGGACTGATGTAGTCTGCTTTTTTATGTTCCCACAGCATAAAAAGACTTTGGCTGCCTTCATGTTAGAAATGTTAAAATAACAAGACGTTGGTGGAATCTGGTCATGCTCCATCTTGTTATTGCAGATAAAACATGCTTATCAGTGGTGATGTAAGATGTTTTTTTGTAACACAAATCTGAGCTTGAGAATAAAGAAGCCTGGTATAATTCAGAGTTGGATAAATTAGCAACACGGATTAAAAATCTAATGAATGATATACATATGGTCATTGATTTTTATTTATTAACAAGCCACACAAGCTCAAACTGGTTAAGACTTTATCCATTATTAAAGTCTTGGAATGATTGAATAATTAAAAATTCTATTTATTTCAATCACTGCAGCAGAAATTGGTTCTCAGACTTTTAGAACATCTAATCTTTTGCTTGTAATCGTCAAGTTTGTCACAATAAAGAAATAGCACAACTTCTTTTGCATGAAAACCTTTGTACTATGTCAAACAGAGTCCCTGATAATGGTTGCTGTTAAACACATTTCCTTTATTAAAAAATTATTAACCATCCTAATAGTTAATGGTTATTTCAGTTGACTATTTTTATTGCTAAAACTTTAAAACAATAGTTTTTATAACACCATTTTGTTCTGTGTTGACTAAAGTCAGGAAACATTTCAGTCTTTAGGTTTTCTTTCCATATCCCCATACTTTCGAATGATTTGTTCCCAGTATCCTTCTCTGTGGGATTTCTCAGGTCCCTGTGTAGAGATTGTCGTTTTTTTCTTTTTCTACACAGTGAACATTTCAAATGTTAACACGTGACGAGAGCAACCTAAGTAAATAAAACTCAAAAACATAGAGGTATCAAAACTAAATTGGCCTGTGTGGAAAAAGTACATGCAAATTTTGTCTCTAGATCTAATAATCGGTTGTGCTTCCACAGCTGCCTTCAGGTGTTTGAAATACCTGCCATTTTTAGCCATTCATACGGGGATTTCCTGGTGTTCTTTGGATCATTGTCTTGCTACATAACCCAAGTGTGTCTGGGCTAAAGCTCAGAATGTTTACCATTTTCCTGTAAGAAATAAAGTATCTTTTGAGAGATGATTTTTTATTTATTTATTTTTATTTACTCAAGTTGATGATTTACTGATCTGAACAGCGAGCGGGGCAAAAAAAAATATGGAAGAGTAGTAGGGCCATTGAAAAACAAAAGTCTGAGAATAAAGGTCAGAGTTATTAATTTAATCTCAGAATTTTGACTATTTTACAATATTAAAAATAACTCTTTTTTCGTATGAAACGGAAGAAATCTGTACGCCGGAGACCTTTAACTCTTGTCGCCATGGTAACAGCACACTTAGCAAAGCAGCTAACGCTAGGAGTTTTTGAATTTAGCTAACGTCTCTACGGGCAGCTGGATGCTACGTTTGTCATTCAGAAGCGTTTAGGGAAAGATGGAAAGCTTCATATATGACTCGGGAACAAAAACTGTCCATGAATCGGCGCAGGGTGTGGTTCTCCGAGCGGGTAAAGACCTCCCTGTTATCGGTGACCTCAGGGTCCTGGACAACCTGAGGGCCCTGGAGGAGGCCTGCCGGGTGTCATCCTGCTTCTTCGGGAAAGTTCAGAAGGACATCCTGCCGCACATGAGGAGGATTGTCACCGTGTGGATGTTAAAGGCATGTCAATTTTGTCTTAATTTTCATTAAATACATCCAGTATTCTTTGTATAATAATAATAAAAAAACACTGTTTGGCAGGTGTGTGAGGAGCAGCTGTGTGAAGAGGAGGTGTTTCCGCAGGCGGTGCATTACATGGACTCTTACCTGAGCCGTTTTCCTATCGAGAGGTCCAAGCTGCAGCTTTTAGGGGTGGCTTGCATGTTCATAGCCTCCAAAATGAGAGAAACTGTCCCCTTGACAGCAGACAAGCTTTCTGTCTACACAGACAACTCTGTCTCAGTCTCAGATATTTTGGTAAATTTGTTATCTTTCTATTTTCTTCCTTCTTTTTACTTTGGTTCAAATTTTGGGGAAAATATGTATTTTCCAGGAACCACAAAAGGTGAAGTGTCAAAAATAAGTAAAAATACTGTAAAAAAGTTGCATAAAAGTCGTTTAAATCCATCCTTCTAAAATATATTTATTCTTTTTAGCAGGCAGCCCTTTGCAAAAGTATTCACTTGGAATTGAACTTGATTTAGCTAGAATCAGTTACTGAATAGTCACATTTTGAAGAAATTAAAAATTTAATCTATCACTTGACCCAACTTGGTTCAGATTTATCTTTTTACTTGGCTCCGAAACTGATCTAATAGTCTAACAGTCCTCCTGTAATCTGTTTCCATGAAGGCCAGATTTGGCAAGTGCCGTTCCTATAAAAAACATTCATCCTCTTGGATGTTTTACGCTTTTCGCTGGTTTTACAAATAAATCATGATCAACAAAATTTGTCTTTTTGAATTAAAAAAATATTAAATTAAATAATGACAAATAATGTATCTATTATTATTATCTGGGTGGGATGTACAAAAATGTATAAGATACATATTAACTGAAGCTTATTATAATCAACATGTTATTTGAATTAAAGTGGCACCAATTTATTCAGATTCAGGTAACGTACTTTCAGCCTGATAATGGTAGAAAAATATGCTAAAATGAAACTTTGCATCTACACTTCTAAAATGGCTTAAAAAGAACTGGGGAGTCTGGAAAAGTCTGGAAATCTGACCTGGAAAACTTAACAAGTAGTTTATAAACGACTTTGTATATAATAAAGAACATTCCCAAAGCCCTTCAAAGCTTCTCAACATGAATCATTAGTTGTACTAACATTACGTTAAAAATTAAGCTCACAACGATACAAGACATCAACAATGTTATAATTCTGAAATGTCAGAATAATTGTGAATCCATTTTAAACTATGCAAGAAATGTGCTTTTTCTGTAGCCTTTGTTGATCATTTAAAGGTATTCATGCATACATGTCTTCCTTAGTGTCAGCGTGGGGCAATGGGGGCCAATGACCTATGGGCTCATGTATGTGAATGTCCTAGCAGTGGGATTATGATGGTAGGTTGATTTAGAGGAATGTGTATGTTGCAGCAGTGGGAGGTGGCGGTGGTGTCCAGGTTAGACTGGTGTCTGGCCTCTGTGGTCCCCTCTGACTTCCTGGAGCCCATTCTTCATGCTCTCCCTTTCGTCCAGGCCCCTCACCTCCAGCACATCCGCCGACATGTTCACTCCTACATCGCTGTGGCAACAATGGGTGAGTTGCATAACGTTGTTACCTACACATGAGGTGGTTGGCTCCAGCAAAGAGGAACAGAAGCTGATTGATTAGCTTGGTTACACATTTTATCTGGTCATAAAAGGAGTCTGTTTTGTGTTTTGAGTGACTGCATAGCTGATAACTTTTATGTAATCAAGCATTTTTGCTCCTGTGAAATCAAACATCTTTGCAAGCAGTGAACAGTCGCAGTGGCAGCAGCCATTACTGTGGTCACGATGTGTCAGCATTTTGTTTTGGAGGCAGGGAGCTGAGTTTGTGTAATCCAGCATTGTCCTACCGTGAAAGACCTGAGTCCGACTATTCAGCTGGCTCAGTTCCCACGATTCTCTGTGATGGTGCCAGAGGCAGCAGGTCACAAGGATGCCTTCACTTGGTTCTCTTTCAGACACACTATAACGTTACAGCATTTTCAGTAAAAAATAATTCCCGGAACGCAACTTTTTGCGGCATTCAAAAAGAATGCAAACACAGAATGGATTTGTCACACGATTTCTCCTGCCTGCAGCAATTAGGATATTAGGTAGACAGGTTTTGGGAAAGGACTTCCTCTCTCTATTTGTCTTTCAGGGTGTGTCTCAGTGTTACCCTGTAGCCTTGAGTATCTCAGAAATCCTTACAATGATGAAATCTCTAGTAACTCACCCCCCTTTTTGTGTCTCCAGATTGCAGGTTTTTATCCTTCCTGCCCTCTACTCTTACATGTGCCTGTGTGAGCACCGCCATACAGAAAGTAAAGATGGTGGACAGCCACAACTTAGAGTCAGTTATCAAGTTTTTGGCCAGCCTGTTGGCTGCTGATCTGGTAAGTATAATATTTAACCAGTATTTGCTGCAATCGCTTTGACTTTGCACAGTCAACAGTATGTTTTGAAGCTTTTTTCTCCCCAAACTTCCTTATCAGCCTCAAGAAAAAAAAGCAAAAACATTTCTGTTTTTGCTTTTTTTTGCCACACTTAAATGTTTCAGCCAATCAAACAAAATTAAACATCAGACAGAGACAATCTGAGTAAATCTGAAAAGGAGTGTTCAAATTATATTTTTTTGTTTGCTAAGAAAAATAGCTTAAACCATCTTATGTGAAAATTTAATTTCTTTCCCTGTTAAACCATTGTGATTAGCCACACTGTTTGGAAAGCTGAGCTCAACTAGACATTACAAATGTTACCTGAACTATAGAATCAACTGGTCCAGCCATCATTTTGTGATCCTAAGCATAAACAAACTTGGTAATTTGAAGAACACACAACATATCCACCTCTCCTTATGAAGGCGTTTGAGTGGCTTAGTCAAAACCTGAACTTGAGGTACTTTGGTAAGACCTTAAGCAGGTAATTCATGCTATAAAACCCTACAACGTGACTTAATTACAACTATTCTCTAAAAAAAGATGTGAAAAACTCATTGCCACTTATCCAAACACTTCATGGCATTTCATGTGGCTGTAAATGCTGCTGGAATTGTTCATCATTAGGTTTAAGAAACCTAAACCAGATAGTTCCAGGTTGGTTTGGATACCTGTTCACCTTAAAAAATGTAATTACTGTTCTGAAACATTTAAGTGTAGTAAAGAGAAAAAAACAAAGAAATCTGCAAGGGTACAAATCTATTTTTTCTCACCAGTGTTGCTTGTTATGTGTAATGAATTGATTCAGGTATCTCTTTGATTCAAACTAATGGAATAAATTAACTTCTTGATGATTTTTTTATTGATCTTAATCTACTTGTATTGCCAAAAATGCTTAAACAGAGTATCTCCATATGTTAAGGTATCCCATCACCTTAAATCAAGCCCCGTTTGTGATTCTTGACCCCAAACAGAGTACTCTCATCTGCTGCTGCGAGCTGTTAGGAAGCGTGTTGGAGCTCAGTCTGCCCTCCTGTTTCTAGGAGGGAGTTGGCAGGAGAGAAGCACACAGTTCAGAGATCAGCTACACTCCTGCAGACATCCAGGATGTTATCCTGACACCGCTTATACCATCTCAGGAAATTAAGCTCAAACATTCCTCCCTGCCATGAACTATTCAGATGATTTAAACAGAAGCCAGAAGACTAAATTTGGGAAACAGCGGAGTTCTATCCACGCCCCAATTTCTAAATGTTATTTTCTCAATATAATGAATGAAAAAAAACAACCTGTTGTTGAATTTATATTGTATTTAAAAAATATCTGTTCTAAAAATTCTGATTGTGCTTGCGATTAATCTGTGATACTAAGCTGCACTTCAACCTTGACAGCAATGTTTGATTACTTTCTACAATAGTCTGAGTTTCTTTGTACCTCATCAGCTGCTCTGATAAGTTGAAACTGATGTTGTTGCACTTTTCCAACAACTCTCACCTTAAATGAGTCCAGTTTAAAAAAGAAACTAAACATTCATGTGGATCACAAACAACATTAGTCAGCAAATGAACAAATGAGTTCTTTGTTTTTTTTATTGATTTCTTCATCCCAGGAAAGTAGATCAAACAAACCAATGACAAGCTGGAAACTTTGGCCAGCACAGACATCATAACATGCATGAGCAGAGCCTCCGAACTTTCACCTTCTCTGAGGAAAGGAAAAAGTCAAAATGCCCACATACACCGTACTCTATTCAGTGAAAGTGCCTTTGTAAAGTTGCTTGTTTGCCTTATAACTTCCAGTTGAAACATGATTTCTTGTGAACATACGCAGGCGATCTGTTCCTGATGATCTACAATAAAACTACCATATTAATTTAAAGCCAAAAGATTTTTTGAACAGCAGCATACATGTGCAGCTTTGACAATAAAGTTAAAGGTCATAAAAATTTCTCTACCACATCTATCTTAATACCAATAGGAATTAGGCAACCTGTGTGTATTGCATACTTTTTAAACCAAACAATAACATCTTTCTTGTTTAAAAACAAAACAAAAGCAGTAGACGATATTATCCAGAGCCAAACTGATATGCGAGAATTTTTAGGCTTAAATAAAAATAATAATATCATCTGCATATATGGTTATTCATTCCGAGTTTTACCCTGATACAAGTCAAAATATTCCAACAGCTCACACTCTGTGCCCAATCCTTACGTAGATATGCAGAGACAAACAAGCACGTGTTTCTATTCCTGTGCCAGAAACAAAGACTTGGTGCGCCTCGCCCTCTCTTAGAACCTGCCACATGCATGCAAATAGTCAGAAGCCACCTGTTCATATGCATTAGCGCAAGCTAGGAGTCAAAAGCAGGTTTGACTGGTCACACCTGTTGAACCCTGTAATTTTTTTTTTTCAAGTTATTATCCAAACAAGTAATTTCAGGGAAAACATGAAAAGAAACAAAACACTGAGATTACATTTCACTTACAGGCAAACATAATCTTGGCACTTCCTGTTTTACAAAACACACCAACATCTGAGTAAATTTACTCTTTGGTTTACAAAATATCAGTTTGCACACAATAAAAGCCATGACAGCAGATACGAAATCCTAACATTCAACCTGATTTCTCTACATACTGATCATAAAACGGAAATTTAAATGGGTCAAAACTGTTAACGCACACCAAGGGAAATAAAAGACTTTGTAAATCAAAAGCAATAAATGGTCACAAATGTGAAAAGTAGGCCATCATGAAACACTGGTTACAAAGAGACAATTAAAAAGAAAGTTGTCCAATTGGCTGCTGTACTTGAAATATCTTTTCCAAACTACTGTTTTGGTTAAAATGTGAGACAAACACTCTGAACATTAGAGCTCTGAAATTTTGAGCTTTAGCTCTCATCTCCCAAAAATCTTTGACGTTTAACTGATCCTTAGCTCTGTTTAGTTTAAATAGAATTAAAATCAGTCTCATTTTCTAGATTATGAATCACCTAACACATATTCAGATCTTTAAACGCTTTTCCTCCCTTTTTGGTTTGGTGTAATTCTTCAAGTTTTCCAGAAGCCCCATCTTGGTCATCATGTCCTCAGTAGTTTGTTCTTTCCTAAAGCCGGATCCTTAGCTTGCTGCAGATCCCCGTTTAACCATGGCCTGTTTGTAAGTTTCTGTCACATTATCGCAGTCACTGATTGAGAAGGCGCTGTCGGCCACTCTGGACCTGTAACAGTCCCACGGTCTCAGCACTCCGTCGGCCAGAATCCTGTCCTCAGCTATGTCCAATAGATTGTCTGCAGAGACGCTGCCTCTCATGCTGGTTTTGGCCGGTTTGTCCGATTGTGTCGGGGCTCTCACGTGGTCCGGCAGGTCCAGCTGATCAAAGGACTCCGAGGACAGAATGCTGTCTTCACTGATGGCTTCGCTTGGTCTGGACCTGGTGACTCCTATTGGTAAAGAAGCTGCCAGCTGATCCAGAGAGCCAAACTCTTGAAGCCCACCAGAAGAGAACTTTCCATTTCGCTTGAGGATACCTTTTCTACTGGTTGGAGCTGAAGGACACTCTTTGGTTTGTGGCACCCAGCCAGAATCACTATGTTCAGGAGAAGAAGAATAATAACCCGACTCTTTCTCTATGGGTTTCTTGAGAATGCCTTTACGTGGCAGTGCTGCAGCAGAAGTGATCTGGGAATTCACCACACCCACATTCGGGCTTTCATGTATTGCTTTCTGTTTTGCACTATTGCGCCTCTTTAGAATACCCTTATAAGGCCGGGAGTCTGTGATTGTTTCATTAACCGCCTGCGAGACGTTATTCTCCTTTTGAGACCTTCGTAGAGAGCGCTGCCGGACTACATCACCTCCGCCAACCTGCGAGCGGAGCAGGCAGCGCATCTTGGAGCCATTCTCCAGTAAAGGCCTGGATGTACGCCGCAGCCAACTAGCAACAGTGGTAAGCCCAGTGGGATTTGATGTAGACACCAGTGAATTGGTTTGTTCTGTCAAACCGTTTTTCCTCTCGCAGAGCAGCGCCTGCTGGTAGCCCCAGTTCAGCCACCAATGTCCCGCAACCTCCTCAATTGTAGCTCTGCGCTCGGGATTCACCATGAGCATCCAACGAATGAGTCCACAAGCATCTGTGAGAGCAAAAGAAGGAAAACATTATAGATCTAGTGCTCAAGTTTGGCTTAGAAATAAGATTACACATCCAAATGAAGAGCATCAGATGTACCAGATGGTTTGCTTGGTTTCCGGTAGTTCCCTGTGCTAATCTGCTGGACCAGGATTTTGTGGTTAAGCCCATCAAATGGCATGGTGCCATGAACCAATGTGTACAACAGCACACCAAGGGACCAGGTGTCGACCTCGGGCCCACGGTACGGCCGTCCATTGACGATCTCTGGGGACGCGTATAAAGGGCTGCCACAAAACGTCTGAAGATATTCATCACTGTGGTAGAGGTTGGACAACCCAAAATCTGCAATCTGAAAAGGTAAGAAGTCAAAAGATTACCTTCATATCTCCTGGTCTAGTGGATTACCATTTCATCTTTCCATTACTACAAACATTATTTATTGAAGATAATTATTCTATCTTTAAATAATGGTTCGTACAGCGAGTCTAAAGAATACATGCAACATTTAGTAAAGTGACAAGTTTTGTAAAGTAAAAGCATTATTAATAATTTTCCTCATTTAATGTAATATACATTCTGTACAATTCATTTGAAAAATAAATTAAAAAAAAGAAAAAATATATATATATAATAAAAAATGGTTCTTTCTATTGCAACCCTACTTCTAAAACAAAGAAATAGTACAGAAGACTGCAGCACCTTCAGCCATCCTGGGCAGCCAGATTCACACTAATTATTGGGAGGAGTACATTCAAGAGCTGAATTTAAATCACATGGTCTATAAAACAAAGGGTTTATACATTTCTGCAGCCAGCTACTCCTCATTTTTTATTTTCAACATTTCCCCCTCACTGATTTGTTTGATTTTTAGTCAAGTTGCACTTGGTAAACTGGCAAATATGCAATCTTAATAGCCACTGTAAGTAAGAAAAAAGTAATTACGTAAGGAATTCCAATGCATTTTATGGTACAACATAATCTGAGAAAGAAAAATGCTGGTAAAATATTCCCAACTTTCACGAGTTGTTGCATGTGAATAAAACAGGGTGTAAACGTAGCATGCATACCTTCACGTTGCCGTTGCCATCTAGTAAAATATTCTCCAGTTTCAGGTCCCTGTGTACTATTCCATTCTAGGAGGAAATAAAAAGTTGTTAAAAAATGTGACCTAATTTCAGCATAAAATTCAACTTCACTCGTTATTGTACACCAGTTAACATTAAAATGTCCACACTACATATAAAAGAGTAATTTTTTTCATTTTCAAACTGAACATTTTCTTCAAGTATGTCAGCTATGTGTCTTTGTCCTTCGCTCTGCAGGGGGGAATACCTTTGATTCAAATTAGTTTCCTTTGGAGCAAAAAAAAAAAACCCAAAAACATCACCAAGCTGCATTTCACAATCAGTATGATAATGCATTCTAGAGTTTTGTTACATTTGTTTATATCCAAGATGCATCTAGGGAAAAACTAATACTCTGTGCTAACATTTTGGGTAATAAAACATGCGTCGATGACCTTTCACGTTATGCAAGCATGGAAGAATAAATATTTAACAAGAGATGAGTGCCCCATAAAAATAAAATAAGACAGATGGCTGACGTCGTTTACAACAAGCAATTAGCAGCAAGTTTCATCCCAGCAAACATTTATGAAGGTAGTCCAAAGTGCAGACTGTTCACCCTGACATATAATAAGCCCTAAATGTCTTTGTCCTGGACTGGACCCTAGAAACAACTAACTCTTGTGTGTTTGTCAGGGAGGGGGTTCTGTTCATTCACACTCTCATTAAACTGTTAGACCATGTGTGTGTGTGTGTGTGTTCTGGAAGAGCTGGCCTCTAGCCCTAACGCTATCTCTGCTCATTTCTGTCTCATTGTTCTCACAGCCTCCGTGTTCAGAGCTGCCTGATGACAGTAAATAATGCCCCTTATGTAACATTTTAGGTGGAAAATTTATAACCCATTTCTATGGTGTTTGAATTATGATTTTATGGGTAAAACATTCTTACCTGATGGCAGTAGTGCACAGCAGATACGATTTGCCTGAAGAAGTGCCTAGCTTCGTATTCGGAGAGGTTTTTCTTGTCGCAGATGTAGTCGTACAGATCCCCCTGACTCGCATACTCCATCACTATCACAATTTTGTCCTTGTTCTCAAAAACTAAGAAAGCAGAAGAACAACCTTTGCTTAAACATTTACAACACTAAGATGTCGTGTTACAGGTTTCTATAACAAGGATGAAGAAGCACTGATTATGACAGTCTCATTAGAGTTGATTGGTGACAGAGGACAAAAGAGTCAACACATTATCTGAGAGAGCTGCTGCGGTACTAAGCACTTATATAACCGCATTGAGTCTTCAACACAAAGACCTTCGTGACTAAACTCTCAATCCCCGTCTCTCATAGCAAGATGTCTTTTATCAGCTTTTCTTACAGCTGGCGGTTTGAAAATGTTGAACACTACCTGGTAAATCTAAACTCTCAGGAAAGTAGGAGTATTAAATTCGTACCTTCGTAAATGGTTATGATGTGGGGGTGACACAGTGAGGACATGATCTCAATTTCTCGCCGAATATGAACCAGGTCTTGCTCATCCTTGATCTTCTCCTTTCTGATCGATTTTACAGCCACCTAAAAGAAAAGAAATGGGACAAAATGCTTGAATTAACGTGTTTTATGACATCTTTTCTATTAGAGAGCATAGAAGATTTTATGTTTGCCATCATACTGTTTCCTTTTAATGAGAGACTGAGGAAAGCAAGATTTATTAAACATTTCCCTTCCCCTACCTGATGCTAGCCACTAGCTAGCAGAAAGAAAGCTACTGCAGTTCTCTAATACTAAAAGACCAATTTATTGGTTAGGAAATAAACAAACATCCACAGTGGAGTAAACTACTGCATTATTTCAGAGATACAGTGAAACCTTTGTTTATTCAAGGTTGTCACACAGTGGAAATGTCATACCCACCATGACTAATAATCCATTAAAAAAACAAAACAGCAACCATTGTAGTCACAAGTGACTCCAAAGTGAGTTCATGTAAATTATTTTTCTATGAAAATAGCTTTGGGCAAGATGCTCACTTGAATTTCACCAGCATCATTTACAATGTCATATAAAAAGGAAAGCTGTCTTTCAAAAAAAATCTTTGAATTAAAAGCAAAAAAGTAACTTTTCTAAGACTAAACATTAAAATCAGTTTTCAGCCCTGGTCCTGATCATTTTGCTCCATCATTTCAGATCATTTGGTTAGTTTTAGTCGTCTTATGCCAGATTTTTCAGATATAAAACATTGTTGTTATTGAATTAAAACACAATTTCATTTAGATTTCAGGTAACATTTGTTTGCATAACTTTATGAAAATACTTTACTATGACAAGACATTCGTATGCCATCTTTTAAGGAACTCTATACAGTATATGAAATGGTTTGTTTTTAGGTAAGAAAATGAAAGGTACAAAATAGCAATGCTTTTTGTCCGTCATTACAAAACAATGAAATTCTTGACCACCAGCTGAGGACAGTGGACCAAAAACGTCTGCAGAGCTTTTTCTAAAAAAGGCCAAATGAACACAAGACTAAATATTTAGGAATGAAAGAAGAAAAATAAATATTGTCCACCATTTTTTTTTTCTCTGGAGCCCTTAGAAGAACGTCCGAATGAGAACTATGGCGTCTGTTTTTCTTTGAAAAGGCTGTATTCATGTTTGTATGTCATGGTTGTCTATTTGCAGCCCAGATGCCTGGGATTCCTCTGTGTGCGTCATAAGTCTGCCCAAAGCTCAGGGTGTCATGAGGCGGCAGATGGCCCAGCCGGTGGGGTGTCCTCCTTTTTCTCTGCTTATCTCTAAACCCTCAAGGCTGCAGACTCAGGAGAATGAGTAAAGCAGCGACTTGCTAAATCACTTTCGACACGCAGCAGTCCCTTGTCGTGAGTCAGACTGTCTGGCGTAGTTTTTCTCTAGGGTCAGCACAACATTCACACCACGACACTGACTCCTTTTCCTGATTCTGGGAACTGGCCGTTTCCTGCGATTGTTAGCATAGCTTTCAGAGGGTGTAAAATCCTACTCGTGACAACCTCACACCCCTGTGGAGGTTTTCAGACTGTGTGCCGTCTTTGTTTGCTTCACACAATACACAACTAGTGGTGAAAATGTTAAAATTTCACACCGCCTTTCTGTACAAATACACACAAATCATGAATCTAACCTACAAACACAGTAACGGCAAAAACAACCCACTGGCTGTGACCAAATTAAAAAAAGGTTGGTTTGTAGAGATAAACCTGCTGGATTGAAAAATAAGGTATGAAAGAACTGTTAATAAACTTGTAAAAGGGGAGCAGATAGAATATTTCACATCTAATAAGTTTCTGGTTTATTGTTTCTAAGCCATAATACAAAACTAACTCTGTGGCATGCTAATATTAGGATACATAACAACAAATTGTACATATTTATACTCCCAATTTTAACATCACACAACATATTTGACAAAATTATTATCACACACTATATTTTCCAAAATATATCGCTATAACATTAGCATTATTAAGAAAATGCTGTAAATACTGAAAATACTACGCTAACCTGAAGCTAATTAGGAAACGAGATGAATGGGTTTGTAGGACAATAATCTTAAATGTCAGAGCTTTTCAGTTTATTTGTGATGCTAATTAAATCTTAGCATGTTCTAATTGATTGAAGCAGAAAAGATTAAGTAAACTAATTGATATATTACCTTCACTTCCTATTGGACTAACAAAGTATTTATATTGTTGGCAAAAAAAACCAAACAATAAAATTGAAGATTTTCGATTCTTAATTCATCTGCAGTTGAAAATACAGGCCTTGAGATCACCTTCCTAAAATTTTGCACATGTAGGTTGTAATCAGGAATAGCTAAAAAGCATTTTTATTCACATCTTATCTAAGGTGAAAGGGAAATGTGATGACATTTTTACAGCACAGAAACACTTTCGCTATTTAACAAACCAGTGAGTTACTTTAAAACTTCAGCTCAGGTGTTTCATTTTTACTTGGACGCTTTCTTAACTTCTTCTAGTCATAATAAAAACCAGTGCTTCTGTGCTCTATGATGGAGTTAATAAAAAATCCTCTCAATCTTTTATCATCTCTGACCTTAAATCTATACCAGATAAAATCATTTCACCTGCTTTAAGCAAATCCTCGTCATGAAATGTCGACGTAGGTAAGAATATTTGTAGAACACCACAACGCTGTTGTTGTTTCTATTGGGTATGTCACAAATTAACTATCGCTACTTGGCTTGTCTTTACTTTGGACACTTCTCTTTAGACTGATTTATTATTAAAAAGACCTGAGGCACATTGTGTCAGGAAGCTTGTCAACAGGAATGAATCTCAGACACAGACTCATTTTTCAAGAACTGTTCGGCGATAAGTCAGGTCAGACAGTGAGAAAGAAGAAAGGGTGTGTAGACAAGACTGAACTTGAATCACTGCAAGTCTGCTTCAAGAATCTCTGGGAATTTCCTGGTCCCGACTTCCTTGAGATGAAACGGCTTTTGCTCATGCTACACGCATTTAAAAGGCGAAAAGATCTGATAAGAAAGGCATGAATGTTGAACCCAGTCTGTTATTTTTAGCAGTGACCTAAATGAAAGCAGATAATTGAAACTAAACCATTGGAATATTTCTGCTTTCGCTTGTGACGTCCTGTTTGCTGCAGCTTCTTGAATTTTATAAAAACAAAAACAGGCACTGAATCATGCATTTGTTGAACCAATGGTTGTAAAAAAAAATAAACAATCAGACTTGAGTAAAAATACCACCAAAAATATATAAATAAATCAACATAAAAATATACAACATTATCTAAATTAGTTAGTAGTGAAAATGAGTAATACAGAAAATCATAAATTGTAAAAACAATGAGTCATTGATAATTAGAGTTATGTTATTAAAAACATAATATAAACAGAAGCTAGATGTGCCTTTAAAGTAAATGTGATCATTATCCATAATGTTATTATTAGTTTATCTTTATCCCTCTAAAACAGCAAGTCAAATTTATTTTTCTTGTAGACAACGTAAAAGTGTAGAAGCCATCTTTCATTCAGCTAAACGGCAGTGTGCAGCAGAATGAGGGGGAAGGTCAGTACTTTGTTCCTAAACCGTGGTGCCTATTCCACTTTCTCTGGCATTTAATTAAAATTATTTTACACTTAAACACCGACACCATTTGTTTTTCTCAGGTTGGCCATAAAGTTTTTACTAATGGGAAACAGAAACCAAATGTTTATTTATGTTTCAAAACATAAAATGTTAAATTGAAACATTAATATTTTTTTTCTCTAAAAGTAGAAATGGTGACCATATTAAGAGGGAATATAATTTACATTTCCCATCTTCAGCTTTTTTTTCCTTTTTCCCTTTTCTTTTAAATGCCTCTCATTTCCTTTTATGTCAAGGGAATTGGTATTCACCTGGACATCCCCCTCTTCCTGAATCAGGAAGTTTGAAAGAAAGTTTCTAAACTTTCCTGTCAAAGACTCCTTCAGGGGAAAACCTGCCTTTGTCAGCCCAACACAATGCCTTTGTGCTATGACTCATAGCACAAAGGCATTGATTTGTGTGCGTGTCAAATCAAAGTGATGATGTGAAACTAGTTGCAAAGGTGAGAAGAGTTGCATTACTTCAACATATTTGTACTCGACTAGAAGTAAAAAGTAACCAGTAAAAAGTATTTGATAAGAACGACTACTCAAGTACTGAGTAAGTGATCAGGACAGCTGATGAAAATTTTCAAAATGATGTCATGAGACAGACAAAAATATAAAATTATGTGACAATTCTGGTGCTTTAAAGACAAATACTATATATACATATTATTACAAAATAAATTTAAGGATAAGAAATACTTTTCCTATTTTTTTTATTTATAAAAGTTATGAAATATCGGTAAGAACAGGGTAAAGCACTTCCACTTGCAATATATGATGTTTCTGTACAGCCACTTGGCCTCCAAATAGAACTGAAACAATGAAGCGCACAAACAATAAGTCTCACTTCATCATAAACTGTAGGTTAGTGTCTGTGTTTGATTAAAATATTTTTATCCTACATTCAGTGAAGTAGAGTATTCAGAAATTGAATTCAAGAGTTGCTTTACTACATTACACCATTCAAGCAAAAATAAAAATTACAAAGCAGTAAAACTGGTCACGTTATTATGAATCAACGTTGGGTTTTAGCCTTGATTTAAATGAACTACGGTGTTTCGGCTGCTGCGTAAATTTTCTCCAAAAAGTTGCACATAGCTGTAAGTCGTTACTGTCGGCCTTTGACTAGCTGTTGTTGTGAAAGGTCTCAGTTTGTGCAATGTATTTACACAGCTGCCAAAACTCGGCTCCTGATTGGTTATTTAAACAACTGGTTTGGATTCAATGCATGTTTTGCAATTCTGTTTATTTTTTTAATAAATAAAAAAAACCAAAACACGCATTCGGCATTTCATGGAGAAACATCGCAATTTCCCTAAAGTGAAACATGAACTCTTGTCTATTTTCCTACTTAAATTTAAAATGCACACTACCTGCTGGCAGACTCATAACAACAACCCTTTACCTGTAAACAACAGGTGGTGATCAGGCAGTCTGCAAACCTGGTGCGTGGCCATACATTATTAACAAAAACAAAGATAATCTGCTGTTTCTCACCAGTCTGCCAGATCTTTCCTTGGCTTTCTTCACCTTTCCGTAGGTCCCTTTGCCCAGAGACTCCAGGAACTCGTACCTGTGCTTCAGGTTGTGTTTGTGATGGTGCCTTTTCACGGCTTGCCTCCTCGCGGGCAGCTGGGACGGAGTTTTCCCGAAATGAGAGTTGTCATCGGGTGGGAAATGGGCAGCGTGTGGGCCATCCATGATGACACACAGCGTTGTGGTGGGGGGTCTTTGTTACCTACTTTCAGAATCAGGTGTTGCTGTTATAAAACGCATCCCAGGGACTCCGGAGCCGACGTGGTTCTCTCTGGTTTGAAATTAAAACTAAGAGGTCAGTTCTTCCCGTGGAGAGCGCTGAAGAAAAACTGAGAAAAGAAAAACATGAAGCCCAGAGAAATGCAGGTACACATGTAAGCGGGGGAGAGAGGGAGCACCGCCCGCACAGCACTACGTCAAGCGGGGGAGGAGGCGTTTCAGGTGACGGATCAAATGTACCGGCTGTGAAAGTAGAGTGCCCTCAGATTTTCTTTCTCTTTTATCAATCCCATTTCTTGTGTTTCCATTTCCTCATATTATGCTTTATTTAGCATTTCTTGATTTTCTTTCGCCTACTTTGGTTGCTTTCAAGTGGTTGCTCTCCCAGTCGGGACCCACAGGTCGATAGAACAAACGCCATTAAAAAATTGAGAAGTCAGTAGAGCGTCAGAGCATGAATATAGCGTTTAAATTAGGAAAAATAAAATATATTTACAGAGCTTTATCTCACTATGCTGTTAAAATGTATCATGTTTTCTAGGATATAAATTTGTTTAGCACATTTACCTCTAAAGATCCTAAGTTAATGTAATAATATCTTCAACATTAGGTTTGAAGGATAAGCGCTGTTTCTTTCTGGAGAATAGAATAGAATAGAATAGAATAGAATAGAATAGAATAGAATAGAAATTATGTTTGTTGTCCCTCAGCGGGGAAATCCAGCTACATAAAAGTGCAATGCAAGTCAAAACATCAGGTTCACAAAAAGATAAAAATACAAAAACGGAAATTACAGACTACATTAAAAATTTACACATAAGGAAAAAACAACAACACTGCAGTCATTACAAATAGTATCCTTAGATTGGAAGAAAATTGCAACTGAGTAGGGTAGGATCATTAAAAAAAAAAGTTCAATATGTGAATGTATATTTATGCATAATAACAGCAGACTATAAACGAGATATAGACGAGCAAAACTGTAAAAAGTTGAGTTTGTTCGGAGCAGTGTTGGTCATAGACAGATCTGTCTCTTATTTTTGTAACTATCTGAACAATACAAAGTCCATAGGAGCACTGTGAGGTTTATCCTTAAATCTGTTTGTTTTTTTTAATCGTTTAATAAAGTTATTTACAGTGCCACACATAGTGTGGCTAAACACAGTGTTTATACGCATAGTGTTTCCATTCCTTTCTTAGCTGCACTGTGGATTGCGCAAATTATATTTGTATCGACTTTTGCTCAGAGGCTTTAGATAATTAAAGAAAATAAGGAAAATAATTTTTGACGATGCCATGTCATTGCAGCTGCGGGCCACAAGAGGTCAGCATCGCGTCACCGGAGCACTTCAATGAAATCAAATAGATTGAGCACAGGAATAATGTGTGTACACTTTATTGCGCTTATATATGTTTGTTCACTGTGTAAACATATATGTGTGAGATATGTGTACTCTTGGGAACAGCTAATGGACGTGTCGGTGAGGATGTTATGATCAGCAGTCGTCAGATTTAATTTTTGAAAAGTAGCCGCTCATCCACACATTGTGTCTTGATTAACCCCCCGTGGACAGTCCGTTTGTTTCGCATCTTGTTGACAGAGCGATGTGCCAGACATTTATTCACTCGTGCATGCAAAGGAACATTGTGCACAAGATGAACAATGGCTATGAACGGATTCTGGTGCCCAGTCTTGCAGTTGTGACCAAAATTTAGAGAAAAACAAACACATGACCTAGAAAAAATATCACATCATCAGCACTTCCAAAAAACGAAGGATAGTAAGGTAGAGTTACAAAATATTAATCATCAGTTTGACTGTAAATGTGACTCTTTCATATAAAAAAAAAATCTGATTTAGAGTGAACAAATGTTATAGTTTACAGTAACATTTTTTGCAGCTTTTGTTGACCTGAAGAAATTAACTCTGATTCAATATAGAAAGGAAGGCCATGATTCTCAATCCTGGCTAAATATTTGCTACTCTTTTTGGGAAACTTAGCAAAGTTTATTAAAATAGTTGCTTTTTTTAGGCTCATACCTCAACATTTAAGCAAAAGAACAACTTTGTAATCAATGAGATTCTGGTCTACCTTGAACTGGAACCTTGTAAAACCAGCTTCCCCAGTGGAAACCAACTGGGTAGCAACCAAGAAAGAAGCTCCTGCTCCAAAACTGACACCTTTATGGAAACTTTCAGCAGAAACCAAGATCACACCAGATGAGGAAAAGTTTTATGCTCAGACAAGACAGAGATTTATATTGGCCAGTCAGTAGAAATGCAAAAATAATGTACTAAATGTCAACGGTGTTCAGAAAGGTGTTCACCACTCATAAAGTTTCAAGAGCCTTTGGTGTCGTTTAGTTGTGGAAATAATGTTTATAGGAAATAGCGCCCCCTTTATTTGGGAAATGGGAGTGTAATGGTCCCATTTCCAAATAAGGTATGAGACTGACAGCGGTCCGTCCCCGCCCCTTTCTGTGTGCTGCAGCGAGGTGTAGTTGCAGATTTCCTACACTTCCCATGTGGCAATGCGCCCTGTCACATTTGGCCCCGCCCCTTTTATTCCCTAACTTCGCTCTGCTCGACTTTCTGTTTAGCTGTGATTTGATTGCCTGGTCCCTGCTCAGCTATGCGGTTCTGTTTGGACACACCTCGCCCTGCGACACTGCAGCCTTTGCCGTTCATCTTCTCCGCCAACTGACGCTGCCAGCCTCGTTTAGTTGCGTTATTGTCGCTCTCCAGGCTGGAAGATGTCTGCTGGTATTCCTGCTCTACGGCCACTTTAGGAAGCGGTCCCCCTTCCCACGGACACAGAGCCTGATCGGGAAGAGGACTGGCGCTGCGGTCCCGCTTCGGCTGTTCATCTTCAGAGGAGTTTGGGCCCCGTCTTTTAAACTGGGGGCTGCACCGCCGAGCTCCGGGTGGTTTATGTGAAGTTAAAGAGGATGTTTGTGTTGCCAGGCCAAGCTGTTAACGGGCAGGCGATGCCCTCTGGCTAGCGGCGCTAACGTATCTGGAGGAGCTAGGTTGCAGACAGATATAACTTAGCATATAAGTGGGGCAGATGTCACGTATCATGTAAGTGAGCAAAACAATATCTAGATACTATCCGACGTTTTTACCTGGAGTATATATATATATATAAATATATTTTATCACAATATGAAACAGAAGCTAGCTTGGTGAATGTTCCACTCAATTTGTTTTGCACGCGACGTCAAGCTAGCTAGCAGCTTTCGTCAGTAAAACAACAAATGCTCACTCCTTATTCTCTGAGAGACTAAAGCTACTGTTTACTGTTGATACACTCCTGTTCAAGGTTTTTTTTTATTTTACCGACTACTATTCATTTTGTTGAATTAGTTAATAATAATCTTAGCCACATGAGGAGGGCAAGCATGACAACTAACTAATCGTTGACATAAAAGGACGTGTTTACTTCTGTTGCTGCTTAAAAAAATAATATAAAAACCCTCGGAATTTGGACCCTGCTTAAAAAACATACAAACAAACAAACAAAAAAAAAAAGCAAATCACGCCAAAAAGACAACAACAGCTCAACCTGTCGACCATGGAGGGAAATGTACAGCAGCAAAAAAATACTCCTTTAGGCCGGGAACTGCAGAGAACATTTAGCAGCTACAACAAGCACTCCATACAGCTGAAGAAAAACTTGAAGGAGACCAATGTGTTCTTCAGAGAAATAAGGCAAAACTACAGCAATGCATGTGCAGCAACCATAAGCTCAGATTCAGCATTCCTGGAGGCAGGTAAGCTTGAACACACACACAGCCACACCATCTGAATAAAAGACGATGATTGACATTTAATCAAAGAAGGATGTTTGCTTTGCAACCTGTAAAGACTGGGAACCAACCAGTTGTTGGTGCAGAGGGCTCAGATCTGCTTGCTGTGGGGGAAAAAAAGCATTGATTAATGTGATAAAACAGACTTCCTCTTGAATGCATGAGCAGACTAAATGCACTGATTATGTTGAAATGTTTTGCTGAATTGAAGATTTTGCCCATTTCTGTCTTTCTTTGAAGTCTTACCTGGTGATTTAATTTTTCTTTATTCTAAAGACCCATTAAAGAGAAAAAAATGTTTTATAACTTCTTACATTACAGCTTTTGTGTGCGAGCCTTAATCTTAATTTTTTCATAGAGCTAACAATCATGATACGTTTTGTTTGTTCATGTGTTTATTGACTGAAAAATGGTGGGAGTTGCTTGTTTTGATTTTACTTGGACTAAAACATAATTTTTCAGTCATTCAGGGTAAAATTGGTCTGGCACAATATCGTTTTTTTAATATATATATTACTGGTGCATATATACGTTTCTGTTTATTTTTTTCTCAGTGTTTTTATAGTTTTATTTTAGTCTGCATTTAATTCACAACCCTGTAAATTACTTTAAAAAGGCTGCTCAAGTTTCTAACATGGTTCCAGCCTGTTTATTTGACCACCTGGAGTTTTGATTCCAAAACAAGTTTTGTTATGTTTTTGGGATCACTGCCCTGCTGGAACTACCACATGGGTCCAAGTTTAAACCTCTTAATCAAACTGTGAACCTCAGATGAAAGAAAATCTGTTTGGGAGCTGAGAAACCAGCAGAGCTCAACCAGACCAAGAACTGAAAGCAGCAAGAGATGGGACGTGTGGTCGTGGTGTAGCACATCTTTGGGAAAGGTGAAACGATCAGTAATGACGTTAAAAGGAGGTCAAAACTGTTTCCCGGCTTTGCATGAACAATGTTAAGCTGAAGATTAACCTTGATCAAAATATTAAGACCACAGAGCTGCCCTCAATGGAAAGAGCTAAATCCATGTTTTTATCTGCTGACTAGATTAAGCACTGAAATTAGTTTCTGTTCTTTTTTTATGTTGATGTATAAAGAGCAACTTTCGTGTTTCAATTAATCTAGCTGAGATCAGGTCAAGATTTAAAGAAAGCACTCTATGTGGACTGGTCCAATCAAGACTTGATCGTCTTTTAGACACTTTTCAGCACAGTTTGGATTTCTTAAAGCTGAACTCATGTTGCTGCTTGGTTGTGCTATCACTTCTAGACTCTATTGGATTATATCTAATTTCATATTATAATTATTACTAAGCTGGTATTAGATTATTATAACGTGAGATAAAATATAATGGTAATACTTGTAGTATTTATGGTTACATTTAATTTAAATAAAAGAGAAACAGTTTTCCTAATGAAGCAAAAATGTATTACATGTTGATTTAGTATTATAATAACTTTGTGTAGCATTTTTCATCTTGAAGCAAAAATGTAGAATACAAGACCTTTAAATTTACCACTATATTTTAAGTAAACATACTTATTTTTTCTGTCTTGTTTTTTGTAGAGTCATGTTGGGCTAATTTTAGATGCTTTTATGACATCACTCTGTCTAAATAGTCTATTCTGTAAATGTGGGGACCTTGCTTTAGGCCAGCTGACCAGCGCTGCTTGAACGCTTTTTGTTCACCCACATCGTGTGGCCTTTGGGTGCATCTGTTTCTTACACTTCAAATGCTCGTAGTTAAATTTACGAGCAGCAATTTCTCTGGCTGTTTCTGAAGATGTTTAAAAATGCAGATAAACCTTCCAACCATCATGGTGTCTATCTCCAGCAGCCATCGGGTAAACCTGGATGGGTCACCAGCCCAAAAAGAAACAATTTTCTTACGTGCAGTTGTTCAGTTGAAAATCTTATTTATTCAACTTTATTATCAGTCTCCCAATTACCCGTTAATCTGCTCCAGTTGGTCATCTGCAAGCCAAATAGTTAGACCTCCTAGCCTCCAAATCTTGTATTAATAAATACCAAAAAATAGTAACTCCCACAGTTTTCGTTTTTAAGCACATCGGCCAACTACATGCAGTTTGAATCACTTTTATGAGTTGTAAAAAAAAGAGTCATGAAACAGTTGAGGAATGGGGATAATCTTGTAATCCACGGGATTCAAAACTTCCAGCTCTATTAAAGAACTGGCTGAACTTTTTTCTCCTCTTTTATTTGTGACGCTTGGAATATAAAATCAAGAATCAGACCTTACAGAAATCACAGCTCTGTATCAGTTAAGTGCATCTCTAATTCAAAATTTGTTGTATTTTGTAAACTTCTGCAGTCCAACATCGAGACAGTACTCACTTAATTTGTCATTTAAGTAAATATCTGCAAAATAAATGCACATACTAGAGGGTTGGTTCTGTTGTGCTAATTTACAGCTGTTCCCGTCAACATTTAATTGGTTCTGGCTGCAGAAGAAATTGAGGTTTTGACTAAGTAGAATTGTATTTGGTTAAATAATAGGAAAAAAGCAGTAAATGTTCTTGATTTTCATCTGGACCTGGTCTAATAGGGTTATGATGATGGAAAAAGAACAAAAATAATTTAGTTTTTAAACCTCACTTTATCATATGAGTGGGTCATATAAATATGAATATTTATCTGTCTGGGAAAAATTTTGTTTTTGGAATAAGGCTCTTCATGTTTTTTTTAAAAGATTCATGTGAACAGTGGTTTATTTTTGTCCTTAGTCTTTTTCTTTATTTGGTTTAAAGCAAATGTGGGTTCAGCTAAACATTCGGTGCAGTCGGCACATAAATCTGGTATTTGTTGTCCTGTTTTTGTTATATAACTCTTGGAGACTGTGACTCAGCGTCCTGCAGGATTATCCCTGAAAGTACAGGAAAGAGGCTGAATTGGTTCCTCTGTGCATGTGCTCCTCATCTTTGGGTTAGATCAGAACTAATAGCCAGAGGCTGTTATCAGACACAAAATATTTAGATGTCTTTTGTGGTAAGCAGCAATCTACAGCATACTCTGAGAAAGACACTGTGGTAGATCATCTGGGATTTATTTTAAACCGTGGTGGTGGGCTGTGACATGACACTGCTGATTAATTACTGGCAGCCTTCAAAATGTTTCTGAATGTTACACTTTAAGGCCAAACTATATTAATTAACCATTTTACTGTCATTCAAATGCAACATATGTTAAAATATGGGTCGTTTTAACAGGCTTGTGTTAAAAATTCATATAACTAAACCTTCTTTTGATACCTTTTGTTTCACCTTTTCTCTCCCTCTCCTTCGGATTGTCGTCTCTAGTTTTACTTCACTACTGAAAGCAGCACAGTACACAGTAGCCAGCTTTGCAGACTTACAAAATAAAGTAAATTTTAATGTTTTGTGATAGAGGTGCACTGATTAATCTTGGAGATCTGCGATAGGTCGATACAGGCATGAGAAGCTGATCTTATCCATCGATTTTATCTGCCTCTGCAAAGATCTGAAAATCAACCGCTGTCCTCTTTTACTCTGTCGTGAGAGAGATTTGAATGACAGACTGGCCCACCAGGTCATGTCTGCACGTTTACAGTTAACAATAGTCACCCCATTGTTGCCAACTCAGCAACTTTCTTCCTATATTTAGCAACATTTCTGACCAGAAAAAGTCAGTATCTGTCAACACCAGAATCGACAGGTCAGGCTTTTTAAAGGTCGGTAATAGGGTAAGCAGTCAGAAAACTGCCATCGGTGCAGCCTATTTGATATTTAAATTAATTTCAAACTCTGGTTATCGTTGTTGTAAGTGCACAGTGCTTTACATTGTTTTAAAATGTAATGAAAATGTTCTTCTGAAAATGTGGCAGCTCTTATTTTGAAGTGGCGTTGCGAAACTATCGGTTACATGTAGAGGAAACCCTGCATCCTGAAGTAGTTCATCTAATCTTACATTGCTGCTGAAAAAAAAAGCTCAGTCATAAATATTTGTTTCTGGAAACCATGCATCATTGAAGTTGCAGTTCATGTGTTTGATTTGGTGAAATCCTTTTGCAGGCCAGCTTAGCTGCATCTCTTTCCCAAGTCATGAGGAAGAGTTCCTGCGCAACACGGTGGGAGCTGCTCCGTACATCCTGGTGCTCGGCCAGGACTGCGCCGCCCGCTACCAGCTGCTCAACTGCCTGCTGGGGGAACGGCTGCTGCCTCTGGGTGCAGAGGCCGGAGAGGCCTGCAGTGGCGTCCACGGCATTGTCTGCAAGCGGAGGAAGCTGTGTTTTACTCACGGCAGACAGACGCGGCTCAGCTTGGCGCTGCCTGGCCAATATGAGCTGGTCCACCAGTTGGCTGCAAACCGTGGTCGCTGGGATACGGTTCCCAGGGAGGACCTGGAAATCCACGAGGAGTGTGAGGACCCAGCCCACAGACTAGCAGAGCTGGAAATCACCCTGCATCACCCTCTGCTTCAGGTAGGCTGCAGCCACTCCAGGTTTCTGCAGCTTTTTACATTTACTTATTGAACTTTACACACTGCACAGACACAAAATCCTACTAATTGTAGCTAATTTTGATGGTAGAGACTTTCTTTTCTCTTTTAACCTTATAAAAGTAAGGTCAAAGTGCTTATCATCTTACAGCTCCATAGTTTGAGAGTTTGTTAGGAGTCGTAATTATCTATTTGCTGCATTGCTCATAGACTTCTGAATGAATCAGAAAATATCAAATCAAAGTTCTCATGTCAGATATGCAGAATGGTGGGGAGTATTTTTATATGCAGCTAGAAACCAACCCTGAACACTGAAATGGGTAAATATTGTTGTTATGGAGATGTTTTTCCCAGTCTGGGACAGGGAAGCTGGTCAGAGTTGATGTGGACGATGGATGGAGGTACAAACAGGACAGTCGTGGAAGAAAACCTGTTAGAAACTGGAAGACATGAGGACAGAGGTCCACCTTCCAGCAGGACAATGTTCCTAAGCATACAACCAGAAATGCAAAGGATTAGTTTAGATCAAAATATATTTATACTTTGATCTAAAGTATATTCATACTTTAGATCAAAGTATATACACTGGCCTAGTCAAAGTTCAGACATAAATTAATTTGATTTGTAGCCATGCTTAAATATTGATGCTCACATGATGCTAATCTGACCATGTACGTTTCCTTTGTCTTTATTTTATCATCTTGTAAAACAAATCATGGAGAATTTATCATCTTAATCTATTCACGTTAAATAATTTACGTCTCTTCTGTGTTTTATTTTGTAGGGAGGCTATTCTTCCTCCAAATATAAAAACTGATGCGTATATTTTCTTCTTTGCTTTTTCTCATCCAGTTAAGCTAGTTTTTTCTCACATGGCTCAGCTCACAGACAGATTACAGAGCTGAGCAGATTATTTCCTGGGCCATTCGCTTTCCTTCCCCCTCACTCTACCTGATTTATGCTGCTGTTCAGGAATGCACTTCTTAGCAGCTGCTCTCACTGTTTGCTTCAAGCATTTGTTGAAATAGACCCATAATTGTGTGAGAATAGGGAGGAAAGTCAGACATGTTGCAGTCATGCAACAATTTCATTCGCTGTGACTTGAAAATCACAATATCCCTTGGGGGTGAACACATTGGACACAGTGGAAGGATTGCAGTCACTCCTGTCATGTGGGACACATGGAAATTGGCATCTAATCGCTTAGACCAAGATCCTTCACCAAGCATCACATAGCCCAAGAAGCTGGGGTTAGCTGTGCAGCGGGACGACCCACCCGTCCGTCCCAGCCCCCTTACGTAATGCCACTGGTCTGGTGTGATTCACATGACTGGGTAATGTAAAAAAAGGTCTCAAGCTCTTTGCTGTGATGCCGTTGGAAAAATTCGAACTCTGGGGCACTGACAAGAAATAGTTTGAGGTTGTTTTTTTTAAACCTTAGCTAAAGCAACATCTAATTCAGAACAACTGAAGTAGAAATCAATTTTTTTTTTTAACCAAAGCTTGATGCACACTGTGAGATATCCAGAGGTTATGACCCAGGTCTTGACCTTGACCTAGTTTTCATTTGGCTACAAATTTTCATTTAGGTCACAGACAACTGCATGAAAGGAAAACACCTGTTGGCAAAACAAAACCAACAATTTTACACCAACATTCAAATTTCCATGGATGGATTTGCTTTGTTTTTTTTTCTTTAGATCAAAGTGTGTCACACTTAGGCGGTGACGGTTCAAACGACATAAGGATGAGTTTGATCTTGCTCTATATGCTTGTTCTTATTAACAAACATGGGTTTGTCACATGCTAAAGCAGCGTGCTGCTGAGGTTCATGTTCCCTCTGAATTGGTAAGGCAGAGCTGTGATTAAACACGAGATAAATGAAGCCGCAGAATCTCTCTGCCGGCTGTGGTATTCACACGGTTCTGCTATAATCACAGCACTGTGCTTTAAAGGCCCTGCAGACGAGAACCAGCTTGTTAATTAGCTGTCCTTCATGCTGGAGTTTATTCTCGGCTCCCAGCTTGGCTTAAATTAAATGTAGTCTTAACAAACTACAGTTGTTAAATGTAGTTTAACAAATGTAGCAACAAAAGATTTAATAGATCATATTAGGTTATCTACTGGTTGTGACATTAGCAGGTATTCTTCTCTTTTTTTTCTCTATTTCAGATTAGGGATGCACCGATCGCAGTTTTCATGGTCGATTGTTTCTGAGTTGGTAACGGTGGGGTGACTATTGTTAACTACAAATGTCCAGACATAACCTGGTGGGCCGATCGATCAGTCAAACCTTTCTCACAGTAGAACAAAAGATGACGGTGGCTGATTTGTAGACCTTTGATGAGGTAGATAAGATCAACTTCAAATCTAAGTATCGGCCGATCACTGATCTCCCAAAGTTGGGGAAATCAGCAACGCTAAATTGGCTGGTTGATAAATCCGTGCTCTTACATCATTGTTTTGCTCCAAAAGGCTCATGGATTAATGGCTGTCAGCATAATATTGTTTCTCCAATATTGGGCGACTGTGGCTCTGTAATCGTCTTGTGATGAGAAGGTTGTAGTTGCGTACAGTGACTGCTGGGCATCCAGAAACCACTTGTGACATTCTTATTGGTTGTGCACTTCGATTTTCTAAACATGTATGGTTGTATAATTTCTATCTGTTTGCAGCCATTTTTGTGTAGAAGTGTAAAAGTTGAGTTGGGGGAGTGGCAAGCAGCAGGATTTAAAGTGACAAGACGCCCTAAAACATCTCATTCTGAAAGGAGCTCAAGACAGGCAGAACTGACCAGACTAAAATCTTATTAACTAGGAATGATCTTTTAAAATGTTATGAACATGTTTTATAAACCACATAGATGTATCATAACTAGTTCAAGGAAACATTATAGGTCACCTATAACCCCAGCACTACAGGTAGAGTATAGAAGTCATTTATAGCATTATTCTGTTCAGATTTGCTCAGGTTTATAGAGTCACTTGGATGCTGTCAACACTCACTGTGACTGTTGTGGTTTTACAATTGAGTCCCAGTTAGCACTGTTGAGGAAAGATATGCAATGTTGTCCATAGAGCACTTAGTTACTGTAAGGCTTTGAAGATTAAAGCAGGACTTAAAATCAGCATTCAGACATTATTTTGATGAGTTGCTATTAGAAACGGGGTTACATGAAGGCAATTCAAACACTGTACTGACTTCAACTTGCCATAAACAAAAGTTTGCAGGCTATCTTTGTTCCAAAGAGACTGGCCAGGCCGACTCGCCTCTTGTTTCTTGGAGACGGGACTGACTGTCTCCTTTGTTATGTGGTTGGTCATCCCTATTTCTCTCCTCTTTTTCATGCTTTCTCTTTCAGACCATCTGCAAGTCTATTTTTGCTAATGTTATTTATCAAGGCTTAAGAAAATCTCTTTATTTGTGTCATTCTTTGTTTTTCTCCTCCATCAGAAACATTCCTAAGGCCACCGCAAATAATTATGTGCTGCTACGTGTTAAGAATAGAAAGGAACATGTGATACAAGCAGATGTTCTAATTTTTTGGCTTATACTGGTCTGAAATGTTAAATTTTTCATAAAACAATATTAAAATAATGTCCAGTGTTTATTGGTTTTTCACACACACTGGTATATTTGGCCATTAGGAGGGACTTTTACTGTGTGTGATGCGAACAGCTGATAAAAATTTTAGCAACAAACATGAGAAAGCTCAGGAGAAGTGGTGTAGAAATTGCAAGGATGGAAAAAACACATTAGTGACCTAAGTATGATTTATCGTAGTCAATGTTATTTCAATGATCAGACATAGTATGCAGGGTTTTCCCAGCCGCCTTTCTGTTCGGAGAGTACTGCATCAAAGTAGGCTTCAAGTTAAAAAATAAAAGCCTCAACGCTCCAGGTGAACTGCAAATATAATTTAACATGAAGTTCCTGTTGAGCACATAATGAGACTGGTGTTAGCACATATTCTGACTAAAGAATGTGCGGTGTATGTGTTTATACCTCACACTCGCTTGCCTCTGCAGTTCAAAATTGATTGAGTTAATGTAAATAAACCATTCCACCACCGATCACAGACAGGTTTTTTCCATCCAATATTCCCTGCAAATGCTGCGTTCGCTTGGACAAATAACCAACCACATCTAGCTAATCAAAATACTTTACCAGTCATTACTAAACAAAGAAAACTTTTAGTAAGTATTTTATTTATGTATCTTTATGTTTGGCTTTTTTTTAGAGCTCTATGGTTGTATGTTTAATGTGAAATTAGCTAGTCTTATTTTTTAACAACTTTTTACTGCTAAATTATGTCCTAGTGCCCCTTCCACTGGGATTAGCAGGTTTTCTGGGGGAAGCCCTGAATATGATTTCATGTTTGTCAAGGAAATCCCCTCAGGTGATGTCTATAAATTATTAGCCAAACTCCTTTTAGTTCACAGTCACAACAGTGTAAACTCAAAGCTCACACGGCCCGTGGTTTCAGTGGACCAGCTTGTATGATGTGAACAGACAAAGTCTTCCTCAATGGGGCGGGAGTGGATTGTGCTTTTATTTATGTCAAAATGAGTACTTTTTGTAAAAACCAGGTCAGGTGGACATGGTGTGAAATAAAAAATGAATAAGCCTGTTTCCTTTACAAAAGCCCTGGGAACTTTTAGAGTTAGTCATGAAAATAACATGAGATTTTTAATAAAATATGGTGCTCTTTTCCAGGAAACTGAAGATTGTCTAAGAAACATAGTTTTTTTGGATGATCTGAGGAGGTTGTACTAAGAGGACTGATTAAAAATGTGTTTGTGTCGTGTGGTGGCGCAGGGGTTGAGCACGGCTCACATACGGAGGCCTTGGTCCTCGGTGCGGCTGTTGCGGGTTCGTTTCCTGGCCTGGTGACCTTTGCTGATCAGTACAATGGCTGTTGTATCAATTTTCTCACAAGGCATAGAGTTGACCTGCAATGGAGGCTGATTGAATAGAAAAGCATCAAACTGGAAAATATGTGGTTAATCTTTGGAAACGTTTCATGGGAATTTACTTTGGGGATTTATATATATATATATATATATATATATATACTGGCAACTATACGTTACATTTATAGTAACTGACTGGAAATTTCTCACATATAAATGTACAAATATTAACGTTTTATTTTGTTATAGTAAAACAGTCATTCGATTGTATGCCTGTTTAATTGATGTATATCTTATATATTATATTTATCAAATATTACCAAAATTTACTTTTTTAATGCAAGTTAGATCATGTAATTCTCATTTTATGCATTGTTACTCTTGTGGTGTGGACTGAAAAAATGTGACCTCAATTCTCCAGGTTCTAGAAATAATCAGTGCATGTGATGGAGAAATGCATGTGCATGTGGGGGGTGTGGCGCATGTCGCCCTGCAGTATGCAGTAATTAATTCGCTACATGCTTGCATGTGATTGAGGAATTGCATGGATATCAAGTGTACTTGCATGAAATTTAATTGTTTTACTCAAGAATTAAGTGTGGACTTTTTTATTCCCTTAAATTCCAGTTATACGGTAATTCAAATGGAAAGTTTCCAACACTAAAAATTTCCACGACTTTGCAGCACTAAGAATCAGTTAAATTTGTTCTTGTTGACCAGGAAGTTTTCATGACTTGAAATAGTTTTAGAATATTTGTGTAGAAGTGTAGAAAGAGACCAATTTTTTAGTACATATGTAGAACAATACTCAGATTTAAAGCTAAGTTTTATTGTCTGTCTTTTGGGATGTTGAGGACTGTTTACCACAGTAATAAAACCAATATTTTCAGTTCTTCTTGTGACTCAGTGATGTACTATAGATACATTGCATTCACAGAACTGCATCCCTGCTAGACTCTGGCTACAGAAATGTTAGATTTTTGTGTTTCAGAGGGAAACACGGGAACAGCATTTTGAACTTTAATTTACTTTTTAAAGTAAAATAAAATTTTGTAACCTTCACAATTGCTACCTAATAGACAACGATTGAATGATTATTCAATTTAACTTTAGCATCAGTGTGACATTAATTTTAGTAGTAGTTGTGTTATATATCATAATTTTCTTGTGTATTAGATTATATTTGTCAGGGATGAATTACAGCCTGCTACCTGAGAACACGATGCATGAGGAACATTCTCACTGTTTTTATGATCAGTGATCCAGCTATAAATTGTTTTAATTGGCTTTCTGAAGTTCAAAGTGCATGATGGGTAGTTACATGTTTGCCTTGTAAATAGAGGCGTAAAGTCTTGTGTTGTCTTGGCCGTGCGGCTGATTGTAATCAGATCTTCGAATACAACGCTTGCAGTTCAACATATCTGATGAGGTGACAACAAGTTAACCAGATAAATCAGACCAATTTGAAAAACAAAGACACTCGGCCAAATGTTTATTTACTCATCATTGTGCACCAGGCAGCTTGTAGCAGCTGTTTCTGCACAAAGTGAGAAACAGCTGCGCTTTGTTTATTCTGAAAATGCAAAATTCATTTGATTGTAAACTGATGTAGGAACAAAATGATCTTTTAACCTCCTTAATATGGAGTGGAAGTTGGGCAGCAGCTAACGATTGTTTTAGTTAATTATTAGTCTATCAGTCTGATGGATTCTAAAAAAATTGCACATTTCAAGCCTTTTTTATTTATACAATATAAAAATGCATTATAATATACAGTTAAACAAACTCCTTTCCAAATAAAAAAAATAAACATTTTATTGCCTTACATGCAGTAACACAGCATTCCTTTAGCGAATGCTTGATCTTTTGTATCAAAAGATGCATATTCAGCTAACAAATACTTATAAATATGTGAAAATTTCAATCCTTTCTGTTTGACCTAACATAAATCCAGTGAAGGTCTAATCTGTTGACAATTTTTGTTTTTTAATTAACCAATTAATAATTGCATTGCAAAGATGTTTAATAGGATATCTTTTAATTTTTTTTACAGAATTTGAACAAGGCGAAGCTAAAACTATGCTACTTGAAGACTTCTGGGCAGAACTTATTTGCAGATGAATTTTTTTTAATATTAAATTCAAGATCTATATATATATATTTAAAGTTTTGGCTTAATTACTGCTTCTTTCTGCTTGTTTTTTCTTTTAGTCTCTGTACTCAAGTTAACAATTACTTGAGTGGAATTACGTAATAAGACAATGGCCAGGCTCCTCTTTTGCAGAATGGAAAGTAGAGTATGCATAAATGTTGTATCTCAGTGTGTAAAGTTAGAGACATGCTCCACATGTCTGCAGCTATAAATCCTATTTACAAAATAGCAACTGTTGGCGTACCACAAAAATCTCAAAAAGAAACGGTGAAACCTGTGAATTTTGAGGTGAAAAGAAGCGAAGTGGCTTGAATCTTAAATATTCCTGTTTCTCTTTAGGAAACAAAGGTCATGGTGGTCCCCTGTCCGAGCGTCCAGCCCATAGAAGAGGCCCTGGAAGACTGCACTCGCAACGTCGTAACTGTCATCCTCTACGCCATCAACCAGGACTCTCTCAGCTCGGAGCAGGTGGCCGACCTGCGGAAGGTCAAAGAGCTGCTCTCGTTTCCCATTTGTTTTCTCCGCATCCCTGATTCCACGCTAACGGCCTCCCCAGAGTCCGGCTGCCGGGCGGAGAAGGAGAGGGAGAAAAGCATTCTCCACAAGCAGCTGCTCTCGCTCGGCTTCCTGAACACTCAGACCGGACACTGTTCCTGTGGAGCCCCTACGCAGACTTCCGCCCCAGGGGCTAAGCCCCAGAGCATGCTGGTAGAATCTTTCGAAAGGCTGCATCGGCTGCTGGTGCCGTTCGCTCGCCAAGTTCTCCAGAACCAACAAGTAGAAGCAGCCAACCTGCTTAATGGGCTTCACTGTCGATGTCTTGACCTTTTCATCAACCAGGTCAGAAGATGACGCATCCTAGCGCTGGTTTGCTGTCATCAATCCGTGACCTGTTTGCTGCCAGAGTATTTTGACCCCTTGCAGTCTCATAACACAAACACTAACAGACCTTTGTCGTCTTTGCATTGCTACCCTGCAGGCCTTCGACATGCAGAGGGACCTGCAGATAACTCCCCGCAGGCTGGAGTACACTCGTGAGAAAGAGGGTGAACTCTTCAGCTCTCTGATGGCCATCGCAAATCGAAAGCAGGAGGAGATGAAGGAGATGATCGTGGAGACCCTCAGCAGCATGAAGGAGCAGTTGCTGGAGGATGCAGCCAATCTGGAGTTTACAGGTTAGTGAGGCGGCACACTGGACACTAATGAACCTTGGACTGCTGAAAGGGTTTCTTTCAGCTTTCTGGAGTTTGGGAAGCATAAATAACATGATGCATTCTGGATGCAGCCTGAGTAATATATGAATGACCTTCTGCAGGGTTGACTTACTAAATAGTCAGTAAATTAAACATTGGCATTACAATTTATGATTCACAACAGTTATTTTACTAATCTATTATTTTGAAGATTAATCTAGTAATTGTACAAAAAAAATATCTCATTCTGCAGATATTTCATTTAATCATTTGAGCTTATTTTATACAATATTTGAAATGAATAAGAAAATCCAAATAAACAAAAATAATTGTGCTTTTAAATTGCAAAATAAACATTTTATTTTCTAAAATGCAACAACATAGCATTCCTTGAGTGACTGCTTAATCATTTGTAGCAAAGGATGAATCTACACCTACAAAAAAATACTTCCAACATCAAAATGTGAAACGCTCAGCCCTTTCTACACGACTTAACATCAATACAGTGTAGCACTGATATCTTTATTTTTTCCATTAGCTAATTGATTTGATTGGATTTTTTTTTTTTAACCAGATGAAGCTAAAAATGTGACTTGAGAAGTAGACTATATATGTAGACTATATTTAAAGGCAAAATGTATATAATTTTTTGTAGTGTTTGCTTAGTATCTGCTCTCAAGGTGTTCTTTCAGCAAATGGCCTTTTTTGGAGTCTGTATTCTCTTGTAAACAATTAATTGTTTAACTAGAGAATCATCAGCTAATTGCTAAATTAGTTGCCAATTATTTCAATAGCCAATTAATCACAATTAATCCGATTTATTGTTTCAGCTCTGAAGTGATATACATAAGTCTGGACATAGCTTGAGTAATCTGAGTTTGTGGAGGACTGACCCACTAATTGGCCACTTAAATATTAGGATTAAATTTTATGACTCACGATTAGTCGTTCGCTGGCATCTGTCTGGTTTTAGCGGCTTTTTCCTGTTGAGAATCTGGGCAGATCATAAAACGTGGATGAAAAGCAGCTGGAATGAGAAAAAGCGTGTTTGTTTTGAGCTGACAGATCTTTTTTATTAATTGCACTTTCAGAGCTTTATTTCAATCTATGAAGAGGCTTTTCTGTCAAATATCAGTGTTTCCATATTTACAAGTTCAGTTGTTTAAAGTTAGAAATATGCTCTGTGTTAAATTCTTTTCCTTTTACTGTTCAATAATCACATAAAAACAGAACAAATGTCTCCTATTTTAGTCTTTTTCTTTTATATCTTTACCATCTTTAAAGACTAATTCAGACCGTTTATGGTTTATCCATCCTTTCCTTTATTTTGTGAAACTGATTTAGAATTTGTTTGAGAGAAAAACAAAAGAAGCTTCTCCGTTTTCTCCATTGGACAGAAGTTTCCAGTTATGAGCCTAAAAGGCTTGAGGCCATTTTATTGAGCTGAGACTCTGTTTTGATCCAAACGGGCAGAACTGGCTGGGTTTTGCAATTTGTCCTAAAAGTTTGGCTGAACTGTTAAGTAGCTGGAAAAGGACCGTTCTGTCGACCGATGCCAGCAATCCCTCTGGGAATGTTCAAGACAGGATTTCTGTTCTGCACTTTTTATGAAGTGAAACCCTGTTGAGATTTTACACCATATTAAAATCCATTTACTCACTTCAGCAGCAACAATTTATAGGCCTACCTTTAAACTCTTTAAATGGGAAACAAATACTTACAGCAAATCAGTGGTTGGGTGTGAGATGAACATTTTCTTTCTAAAATTTTCTCATTTTTGCTTTATTTCCATGTTTATGCCTGATCAGTGTTATTTCTTGTCTTAGTTAACACATCACTAGTTATAACTGACTGCCAGTGTGAAAGGTTAACAACAAAGAAAACTGGGTTATGGCCACAAAACAACATAAATTGTGTCTGATTATTTGTATTTGGATTATTATTTCCTAAATTAAATAAGATTCTTAAAAAACATACTTGTATATAATTGTTCAAGTTTGTACCTCTAAAGTTCTTAGTTTACACCAGTGTTTAATATTGTAGTGCAACATGAAATATAGTGTACATATGACCACTGGATGCAATTTAGAACAGATTTGATAGATATTTAATGTTTTAGTTTTGAACTCCGTAATGAAGAGCTTAGTCTTAATCTCTCAGATAAACAAATACTTTTTACATTTTCAGTAATCTTGTTACACATATCACAAATTCTTTTTGTAATATGTGAAAAACATGAGCAAAAGCAACCATGTGCAGAAATCTTCCATTGCTGTATTCCTAATTTTTATGCATTTTTCACACACATAATTCCATTTAGTAGCACAATCAAGTAACTGTATTACCTGGAGCTATAAAAATGCTGTACATATCAAAAACAGCTTAAAAGAAATTAGACAGAGGCTCCTTAAAGAGGCCTCTGTCTCTTTAAGAATCTCAGACTCTTTCCAACACTCACCCTTCAGCACATCATCAAAATATTCATTAAATTTGTGTGGCCATGTTTGTTTTTCAGTAAAAAGTTGCTGGATTTTGTGATCTTGCTCACTGGTATTGCAATGAAAAATAAACAAAACATAGGAAACAAAAGAAAAAGACATTTCAGCAACAGCTTATTCCTAAAAATGTGTCCATCAGCTTTGCACTCTGTAAATTTTGGAGCATTCTTGAACACCTGTGTTCAGGATCGCAAAAAAAACATAGCAGCTCATGACATCCATATTTGTTTGTGCTAATAGCGCACACACGTGACACATTATCTCACAGACTTTTCTTTTATCTGCAGACATCATTGTAACGACCAATGGAGAGCCTGTTACGTCAAAGGAAATAACGTCCTGCATCCACTTGATCCAGGAGCTGATCGTGCTGCGTTTGAATCAGGCGGTGGCGAATAAGCTGATCAGCTCTGTGGACTATCTGAGGGAGAGCTTTGTGGGAACTCTGGAGCGATGCCTCGAAAGTCTGGAGAAGTCCAATTTTGATTCCTCTGCGCACAATGTTACCTCTGAGCATCTAAAACAGGTGGGGAGGAGCTTATAATGAACAGTGGAGCATGATTTATAGCCCTGCTGAGAAGTGAAAATTATTTTACATAACTTCATGATCTTCTACTGCACAGTTTATATTCAGTCCTGCAAGTCGACCTGTTAGAAGCTGCAAAAGACTTAAGATGATTATTACACAAAATTCATGTTTTGCACGTTTTTATACTTCCACTCGGGCTTCATCTGCTTCTGAATACAGCCAGAGTGTTGAAAAAAACTCTCAGACGTTTTGTTGCAATAAGTTAATGTTTTCTGGAATCTGAAAAATGAGGAGGCTCCACTTCTGCTTTTCAATGTGTAGTGTAAACGTTGAGTTGGGGCTGCAGCCAGCAGGAGTTTATTTGGATTTAAAGTGAAAATACTCACTAACAGCTCTGTCTGAAGAGTCCCAGAGATCATTTCATTCTCTAGATGAGCAAAGATGGACAATAACAGAGAAACTACAACTACCAAGTGTTAACTGCACTTTTCAAAGTTTTTATTTTGTTACCTTCCTAAAATAATGACTTAAATTCATTTTTGCCAAAAAGTGATTTTTATTTTTTTTTATTTTTTCCTAAATCATCTTTTGGCCAAAAATGACTTCGACCATTATTTTAGAAAGGTGGAAATTTGTGGGAAAAGAAATTAAGGTCGTATATTTTCCTTCCTCTTAACAAATGTGCATGACTTCACGTTGGTTTGGTGGTTGTAACATAACAATGTTTAATACGTTTAATACTTTTCATAGTGATAAGTATTAGTCTGTCACGTTTATTCGTAGCACATTTAATCAACAAGACAGTTCAAAGTGCTTAACACCATAAAAACATAACAAAGTAATCAATTATGAAACAGCAATAAACATCACATTTTCTCAAATGCCATCAGAATCATCAAGCAAATTTACATCAAATAAAATAATCAATGTTCTACTTACTACTAGTCAAAAGCGACTCAAATATGTCAGATTTTAGCCTTGATTTAAAAAAAACCAAACAAAACGTTTCAGCGGTTTTACAGTTTTCTGGAAGTTTATTCCAGATTTGTTCTTCATCAAAACAACAGTCTGGATTATTAGATGACACTTAGCTTTTAGGTGTGACTTTTAATCCGGTTCCTCCTTTCTGGCTCTTTAGTTACTTAATGCTGCCTATCATGTGGAGGTCACCTTTCATTCAGGATCCTCTGTGACTAAACTGGTCTGGGAGCAAATCAAACAGGTGAGGACTCAAGAGACCTCTTAAAAAAACCTTGGTAAACTCTGAACTTATTGTTTATATATGTATATTTTTATGTTTCACATCATTATCTTTGTTAGATAATCCACCGGATAACGTTGGTGAACCCTCCTGCCATCACACCAGAGTGGAAGCGGAAAGTCGCCCAGGATGCGATAGAAAGTCTGAGCGCTGCCAAACTGGCCCGGAGCATCTGCTCCCAGTTCAGAACCCGGCTGAACAGTTCCCACGAGGCCTTCGCAGCGTCTTTACGCCAGGTTAGAGCCGTCTCCTCTCCCATAACTCTTACCATCTTCAGGGAACGCTAAATTCATCTGACTGAGGTCATTTTTAAAGCACATTGAAAGTTCAAATAAATTGGAAAAATATGCTCATCATATTCCCTGAACACTTTTGTTTTCATCCAACAATTCAATTTAACTGAGAAAGGCAATAAAACACATTAACCATTATTATTTCACCAATTCTGCAATAAACGGTGTGGTTGACATCAGGCCTGTCGCAATAAAACAATTAATTGCATGATAAATTGAAATAATCTCAATAATTTCCATTTGCATGATTTATCGTTTTTCTTTTTTGCTACCAAAAACCGGATGATAAAAGTCTCCAGTCAGGTTCTTTGGTCTCAACTAGCTCTTTTTTGACAATTTTGTTTACAAAGACTTGATTCAAAGATAATTGATTCATATGAATAATTGAACAGATCATAATGACACTAGAACAGCTGTTCTCCACCTGAGTGCTGGGTTTTTTCTCTTATTCATGTTTTTCCTACTTGTTTTCATAAACGCATTGCTCAGCTAATGAATTTGCATTACTCAGATAATTTACTGTAGCATTGATCTGCAGCCAGTTAGTAGCCCGTGAACTCTCTGCATCAGCCTGGCAGAGTCACCGAGTCCATTTGTTTTTTATTCTTATTGTCTTTGAAGCTCAGAAATGGACCTGCATTCTTTCTCTCATCCTCCTCCTCACCAAATCATCTTATTTTAATAATAATCACAAGGCTCACGTTGCTGCCTACATCTTCATACTCGCTAATTGTTTATCTGAGGTGCAGTAAAACTAATCACAATCAACATAACCATCTTATACACGCAACAAGGCGCAACAACTTTGGAAATGTTTCAGAGGGTATAATTGCATTAATTACATTCAGCGAAGAGACATCCGATGAAAATTACGTCAGCAGTCTGTCACAGCGCCGCTTGCAGAACAAGCTGAGCTTCCATGACCTGCAGAGATAAACTCCTGCTGTCTTCTGTCAACGTGGCTTTTCATTAAAGTAGGATTATAGCTGCAAATAAAAGTAAAATAGAGCAAATGCTGCAGGTGTTGAATAAGTAGTTCTAGAAAGCCTCTGATGTTAAAGTCTAGTTCAGCTTTTTGTTTTTGTTCTGCTTTAGCTGTAATATTTCACCTTCCCACATAAACAATTTCTAAACAAGATTTCTATTTTTACTATGTAGCTTCACTTTGAGTACAGCTTGACTCAAATATTTTTATCTATGTAGCTTTTTTTTTTTTTTAGATTGTTTTACGTCTGTTAGTCTTTATCTATATTTTATTGTTTTCATTTATTATTTGGTTGGTTTTGGTTGCATATAATCGTTACTATTCAGAATAATTTGCTTGTTTAGTGCTAATATAGTTATTAATTATTCGTGTTTTCTGTTTTTGAAGATTTATATTTGATTTAAAAAATTTTTTTTTTTTACCCACCAATGCACTTCTTGGGCTTCCAGAGTGATTTTAACCCACACAAAAACTGTCATCGTTTTTTACTGTTTCTATTTATTTAGACTTTGAATTCAGGTCAACTCAAAAATATGAATGATTGAATATGAATTATATATAAGACAGTTTTTTAAAGTTACTTTTGGTAATTTGTGATTGTTTTCTTAAGAAAAAAAAGTGAGTAACATGATTATTAAACTCAGAAATCCAACTTTAGTATCACAAAATATGCGATTTTACTTTAGCTGGTTAACATTGACATTTAAAATAATCCTTGATCAGAACCAGTCTGATCCGGAGTAGCTCGATTTTTCTTTCTTTCTTTCTTTTTAATTATGGATTTACAGACGGAAAGGTTTTCTAAAGTCATTTTTTGGTTTTTTGGCCACTGCAAAAAGCATCTCCAAAATTGAAACTTGCAGTTTCTTTCCTTATTACCAACCCTTTACTTATATTTACATCTACAAAACTTAATATTGTCTTTTACCTTTAGTTCCTTTGGACCACAGAATTTTATTAATTTATTTTTCTGCATCCATTTGCTTTTATAGTACCTTATCTGTCTTTAATGTCCGGCACCGTTTTGTCTTTTTATAAATTCAGAAAGTTGAAAAAGACAACAGAGGAGGTTTTAAATCAATTTTATTTACTTTGAATGTGTTCGATATCCAAACACACTGAAAGCTCTGCTGTGAGAAAAATCTTTCAGCTGCAGACCAAAATGTTTACGCGCAGCCCAAGGACATTTATTTACTGTCACACTCTGTTTATAAATATATTTATTAGGAAGTAACTGGTGAACTTCAGGACCTCAGCAGTCTGAATAATTACAACCTCAGAGGTCAGAGGCAGTGACCTTTAGTCCCTGAGAAAAGCCTAAATAGAAAGTTGTTAAAACTTTGTATATCTAACAATAATCCCGTTTGGAGAAAGGCAGAAAAAATTAAGTGACAGACAAAATTTCTTTTGTTTTTGTCACATGCACAGAAGCTGCAGCTCTTATTTATCTTTAAATTATGTGAAACGTTGTGGCTTCATCCAATTCCTGAAAAGTCTTAAGGTTTTTGCATCCTACCTTTACTGTTGTATTAAAAGCAAATATTAAGCTTAAATATATTACTTAGTTATGCATATTGTAACATGTTATCTTGTATCTGAATTATGCAGTGTTTTTATTAATAACAATAAATAAAAATAATATATAATATAATAATAGGGGATGGAGGGATTTATCCTGTTTTGTTTTTTCAGAAATTACCAGAAATATTGATGTTATAAGAAAAATTTTACAACAAATTGAAGGTTTTACAGAAGATATTTTTAATTAACCAGTAGAGATGTTGAACAGGAGGTGTTTATGTTTTCTCTGTTTGTGTGTTTGCAGCTGGAGGAAGGCCACACGGGCCGTCTGGAGCGCACTGAGGACCTGTGGCTGCGTGTGAGGAAGGACCACGCCCCGCGGCTGGCCCGGCTGTCGTTAGAGAGCCGCTCCCTGAGGGACGTGCTGCTGCACGGTGAGTCACCGGCGAACCAACCGCTCTCATTGTTCACGCCGAATCCTGTAAAACTCTCTTCAGATGAGCGTTAATAGCTGGACTCCAGTGTTAAACCACAGAATGTAAACAAAGTGAGAACCGCAGAGGAGCAGTGTGTTAACATGCAAAGTCGTGGTGTCAAGTGCAGTACAGTGTTTTGTAAAATCAACTTTACATTATGTTGTAATGTTCCCTCATCAAAAACATGCCTGGAGTGTTGCCTTGATTCTTTCATGCATGTTTGAGAAAACCTTCAATCTCCATGGCAACCAATCAGCTGTGCAAAATGCCTGGAGGGACTGAAGGCGCATCTCCTCTTCAGAGCTGGAGTTTCCAATCTTCTGAGCGTCTCCCTTCCCCACATCTCCTACAGACTAGCCAGCAGCAATTAGCAAACACCTGATGGAGCTGCACTCCTGCTGGTATAGGAGCTGCTTTTTAGTTAAACGCTGGTCAATACGTTGTTAAAGGGTTAATAGAGGAGCCATGTTGTGATGACTTCCTGAAGGCATAGAGTCAGAAAAAGCAGGAGTTTTTAAAGAGACAGAGGCCCAATTTCAAGGTGTTAATTTGCAAAGTCATATATTTTTGATATTATATAGTATATACAGAGAGAACTCTGGAAAAAATAAAGATACCACTTAAAAGGATCAATTTTTCTGTTTTACTTTTTATAGATATATGTTTGAGTAAAATGGACATTGCTCGTTTATTTTATGAACTACTGACAACATGACTCTGAAATTCCAAGCAAAAATGGTAAAAATAACCAAAAATATGCAGAGCTTTCAGACGTCAAATGACGGAAAGAAAACAAGTTCATATTCTTTTAGAAACAACAATATTTATGTTTTAACTCAGGAAGAGTTCAGAAATCAATATTTGGTGGAAAAACCAGGAGGTTTTCAATGGGGTTCAGTGCAGTGGAAGTGCAATTTTTTCCAAAAATATGTATACAACAACAATTTAAGGTAAAATAGTTACTTTATTGTACTATAAAATGGCTCTACGTTCCTGGAGAACACATAATGCTGCTTCCTTAAGCTGGTGCAAGAACCAGATCATGTTTTGTTTTTTGAAGAAAATTCTTCATGATAAACATCTCATCCAGTTCATGTTTGATTCTATAATCTAACGGATCAAAAACTAAAACCCTGAAGTGTTGAGGAGACGTTGAATCTTACTGTGGGAATTTACAGTGTACAAATCCATTTAGAAAATGGAAAAGAAATTAGTTTTTTCCCACTTTTTATTTAAAGAAGCAGCTGTTTAACTTTGGCTTCACCCTGTTTTACTTCCTGAGTAAGTCTGGATATTTGTTTCCACCAGGAATGTAACACAGTCTCACTATCTACAGTTCCTGTCCTACTGATAACGGCCTGTGCAGCAACTAGTGGCACAGATTAATAATTGGCTGCTATTCTTCTCTTCATATTGCAAACATACCACTGCTGGGTGTTGATTGCTCAAGTTATCCTGCCGCTTTACAAATATACACACGTTTATTGTCTATTATCAGTACCAGAGTTCGTGACTTATGTTTTCTCACAGGCAAGCCTAAGCTTGGCCGGGAACTGGGCCGAGGCCAGTATGGAGTGGTGTACCTGTGTGACAACTGGGGAGGACATTACCCATGTGCCCTGAAGTCTGTGATTCCTCCTGACGACAAACACTGGAACGACTTGGCTTTAGAGTTTCACTACACCAGGTGAGCTACAATAAATAAGCATCAGAGCCACAGTAGCTGCGTTTTCATTACAAATATGCGCAAATCTTTGTCTAAATCAGTGAAGACAAAATCATTATGTTGAAAGCACTTGGAGGCCATGAAAAGTATTTTAAATCAAACTTTTTGTGCTTTTTAAAAGAATTATCTGCTCAAAAATAAGTTAAAGTAACAATTTAAATCATTGTAGATACAAAACATAGAAAACATTTTGCATGATTGCGTTGTAGGACATGTTTCTCACTTTTTTGGGGGTTGATTATTTCCTTTTTTGGGCTGAGTGCTTTGTGTTTAGGAAAAGTGGGTCAATGTTTGAGATTTTTTTTTCAAAGTTTCTTTTAAAAAATGCTCTAAAGATGAAAAAGTGTTAATTTGCATCAGCCGCACAAAATCCTGCAAAAGGCTACAAATGGCCTCCGGACCGCACCTTGGGCACCGCTGGTCTAAATTCTGCTAATGTTGAAAAATCACAATTCTGCTGTTTCCATTGAATAAATTAAATTAGAATCATGTTAGTAGGTTGACAGTTACATCAAATATATTCATAATTCAGCCATGATGCTACCGCTCATCAGCCATCAGACGTCGGCGCTTTATTCAAGCCACAATGTCTGAAAAACAGAAACAAAAGACATCTTCCTCTTACCACTTCCTGTTGTCTACTTCCTGGTTTGTGCCAGTGGCAACATCCGACTGTCGATTATGTGACTGAAGTGATGCAAAAAAATGTTTTGATGTGGCTGAAAAAACCACCTCATCCTAGAACCAAAACCTTCTAGAAAAGTTCTTTCAAAATTGCCGTGTTTCCATTAAGCAAATTTGTTTCTGTAATTTCAATTTGCACAATTTTGTGGTTAAGTTGCATTTACAGTACAGACCAAAAGTTTGGACACACCTTCTAATTCAATGGGTTTTCTTTATTTTCATGACTATTTATAAGGCAAGAAATCCCACTTATTAACCTGACAGGGCACACCTATGAAGTGAAAACCATTTCAGGTGACTACCTCTTGAAGCTCATCAAGAAAATGCAGAGTGTGTGCAAAGCAGTAATCACAGCAAAAGGTTGCTACTTTGAAGAAACTAGAATATAAGGGGTATTTTCAGTTGTTTTGCACTTTTTTGTTTAGTGCATATTTCCACATGTGTTATTCATAGTTGTGATGCCTTCAGTGTGAATCTACAATGTCAATAGTCATGAAAATAAAGGAAACTCATTGAATTAAAAGGTGTGTCCAAACCTTTGGTCTGTACTGTATATTTTAGCACAGTGAAACCAAAGTAAACCTTTGCTACCTTTTTTAGGTCATGAAAATGTTTAATGTCTGCTTTCAGCTGCATGCAGGATGATGTGAGAAATGTCAAATGACCTGTTTTGTTGGTGCCGGTGTTAGTTTTGTTCTGGAGGCTGAACCACACCCTTTAGTGGGAAAACTGTTTCTGACGTTGGTTCAGACATGTCGACGTATTTCAGTTTGCAGTGCATCACAAGCAGTAACATCAGGTGTCAGATCTTTGACTCAGGAGCTCCTGATGCAAATTAAATGTTCACCTTCAGATAAAACATGATCAGGTTTTTATTGCTTACATGACAGGAATCTTTTTGTTTTCTTCACTTCTCTGTGTCGCCGTGTGTGCTGCTGCAGGACTCTGCCCAAGCACGAGCGGCTGGTCGACCTGCACGGCTCAGTGATCGATCACACCTACGGAGACGGCTCCAGCATCGCCGTGCTGCTTATCATGGAGCGACTGCACAGAGATCTCTACACCGGATTAAAGGTCGCTTGATAACGCAGTGAGCTCTTGACTGAGAACAACAAAGCAGAAACTCTGAGTTTCTTTTTCTTTTCTTTTTTTTTTTTTGATTTACCAGGCTGGTTTGTCGCTCAGAGAGAGGCTGCAGATCGCCCTGGATGTGGTGGAGGGGATCCGGTTCCTGCACAGCCAGGGCCTCGTGCACAGAGACATTAAACTAAAAAATGTTCTGGTAAGTTCAAATCAACTAAACAGTGAACTAATTATGTCTTTTTTGGGCTGTGTGACACATATTGGCTCATAAACAGGTGGATAGCTTGAAACGGCCATCTTGTTGTCATGACAACCAGTTGTTAATTTCATTAGTTACAAAATAGTCTGAGAAAATATGTTAAATTTTTGATCTCAGGATATGTTCCCAATAATTTTATTTTTAATTTCTGCAGTAAAATTTATATTCATCATAATCAAAATTTCCTGATCTATTAAAAAGTCCATAAAGTTGCATTTGTCTTAGATAGAGACAAACAATTCAAACAATATCGAATTGTTTGGTAATTATAGTCTTAATAATATGCAGTTCACATCACTTTTTTTTTTTTTAGCTCTTTTAAGTCATGTCACTTGCTTTAGTAAGCATTTTATAATTATTTTTAGGGCTGAAACAATAAAACCAATTAATCGCAATTGCTCATTTAAATAATCAACTAATTTAGTAATTAATTGTTAACTGGAGTATACAGACTAAGATGTAAGATATAATAAAGACCTTCTTTGTCTTTAAATATGTTTTACCCAGAACTCCTCAAGTGTCACAGTTTTAGCTCAGCCTGGTTTAAATCTATTTTTGCTTCATTGTACTGAGCAGAAAGTCGAGCAGAAAGGGTTAAAGTATCAAAGTAAAAAGCAAATGCTGAGACGTACACTATTGTTCTGCATTTTAGATATTTTAGGCAATAAAGTGTAGACTTTATGTAAAAAATAAGGTGATTTGTTAATTTGCATCTTTTAATGTGCAGTTAATATTACATTAAGAGGTTTGAGTTTTTAACTGATAAATATCCAGAATAAGTGCAATTTTTTAATCCGATTAATCATCGATAGAATAATTGATTACTCAAATTAGTTGCAGCTCTAATTATTTTCAATTGTTTAATTAAACCATCTTATTCTCTGTTTTTCTTTAAGTTGGACAAACAGAATCGTGCAAAGATCACTGATCTGGGTTTTTGCAAACCAGAGGCCATGATGTCCGGCAGCATCGTTGGGACTCCCATCCACATGGCTCCAGAGCTCTTCACAGGTATTCATGTCCCTTTAACTCCAAAACCTCGGAGCGAAGCTCCAAAGAGAGCCACAACAAGATAAAAGTGTAAATAGTGAAATGTTTTTTTTTCTGGGATGTAAATGTGCGTTTGTCACATTTCAACCACAAACCTGAATGTATTTTGTCTGTATTTTTTGTGTTGGACAAACATAAAGTAGTTAATAGATGTGGAGGGAAAATGGTGCACCCTCTGGCTGCATGTTTGAGATCGTTCCCCTTCAGAGAGGTGATCCTCCGTCCCTGTCTCAGGTTTTTTCAAGCCTCTGACAGGTTTTCTTGTCTCTAGTCAAAGTCCAGACCTAAATGTTGTAGCAAGACTTGAACTAAGACATTTTAAGGCAGTTTTATAGCTGCTAAATGTCCTTCAGAGAAGCGTGTAAAACTGTTGACGTCGCAAAAAGCTGCGTCTGTCGCTGCAGATCCCCAAGCCTCAATAAAGGCTAATAAAAGTTTCTGAACCGCTTGTTCATCACAGACATGCATTTCATTAGGGTAGGAATTTTTTTATTGGTGTCAGGGTAGATGGTAAATTGACTGAAGTTAAATATAATTTTTCTTCTCATAAATTGTTTCACACTGAAGTCATTTTCACAAACTCTGACTCCTACAGCGACATGGAGATCTTTAGGCAGGTTGGGGTTATGTGCCTTGCTCAGAGGCACGTCGGCATGCTACTGGAGGACCCTCAACTTTAAGACTGCTGAGCATTGCTCCCAGCCACAGTCACCCACAACGTCTCAGATTTTCCTCATTTTTACTAATTTATAATTGTGAAACTGTTTTGTGCTGGTCTGTCACATTAAATACATTTAGATTTGTGAATGAAACATGAAAAGGTTTGAGTGTCAAACCTTTTCATGTTTGACACTCAAACATGTCAACATGAAACCACTGCACACCAGTTTCTACTTAAAACATCCCAACTGTCTAAGCGTAGCTCTTCAACATGCAGACGAATGCAGAGCCTAATTCCAGATGTTTTCTCCTAACAGGAAAGTACGATAACTCGGTGGACGTGTACGCCTTCGGGATCTTGTTCTGGTATCTCTGCACTGGTTCAGTGAAACTCCCAGAAGCCTTTGAGAAATGCTCCAGTAAGGACCATCTGTGGAACAACGTCAAGAAAGGTAAAGGTGTCGCTCATGAAGGAAAGAGATTTTTATTCTGGTTTGTGTCTGACAAGCAACAAGTAAGATGAACTCTTTTAGGGCTAAAATGATTTTTCAGGGTAATCATGATGACTTGATTATTGAAATAATCATCAATTCATTTAGTAATGGATTAATTATGAACTGGTACAAAGGCTCAGATAAAGGCAACACACTCACAGCAGTAATGACGCAAAAATTATATACATTTTTCATTTAAGATTTAAAAAGAAATCTTTGTCTGTAAATATGTTCTTTCTAAAACTCACTTGGTTCAAACTTGGTAAAAAATATTTTTAAAGATTTTTTTGTTGTCCGATTATTAATCAGTTAATTAAAAATAATAACCAATAGATCAGCCATGCACTGTTGATGATAGACATATTTTTTAGCTGCAGATGCATCCCTTACTAAAAAATGATAAAGGAATGCTGTTATTGCATTTTAGGCAATGAAATGTTTACTTTCTTATGGAAGTTAATTATTTCCATCTTTTAATGTGTTAAGTGTTTTTATAAAAAAGTCTGAAATAAAAAAATATGCAGAATGTGCCAATTTTTTTGTCCAATTAATCGCCTTGATAATCTGTAGCTAAAATAATTATTAGTTGCATCCCTAATGTCTGAATCTGGACAGTTCAGAATACAGCCTGTACTGCCACCTGCTGGAGATTCAGCAGGACAACAGCTGGATTGTTCTTATGGTCAGAGGATCATTCAGGATCGTTCTGGATCAGTCAGTTTGTCGTTTAGTTTCTGACTATAGGTGATTGATTCCCTGTACGTCCGTCGTTTCAGGCTCCAGACCGGAGCGGGTTCCCACTTTTGACGAAGAGTGCTGGCAGCTGATGGAGGCTTGCTGGAACGGGGACCCTTCCCTCAGACCGCTGCTCGGCATCGTGCAGCCCAGCCTGCAAAGCATCATGCATCGACTCTGCGACTGCAGCTCAGAGCAGAAAAGCAGCAGCCTGGAGGACTCAAACTGAAAACACTCCAGACAGAAACCTGATTTTTGTTGTATTTATGAGAAGCAGAGCTGAACGGACCAATGAAAAGTCACCTCACCGGTGGTGGATTTGCATTATTTATGAGGAGCTGATGGAAACCAAGAGTATGCAAACGTGTGTGTTTTATTGTTCGTGTATTTGTATACAAACTCCACACTATGCTTTTCTCATTGTAGCTACAGTGCTAATTGCTACTTCAACATTGAAATGCTACTAGATGCAAATTGTTTTAAAAAGTAGTTTGTTCCCAGTATTACAAAAAATATGTGTAAGATTAATTTTAGATTGTATTTAAACTGTCTGCATCTATTCAAAAACATCTTTTTTAAAATAAAATGAGCTGTTACAACAAAAGGCTTTTCTTTATTTGGTGGGTTAAATAGATGAATAAACTGAAGTTTGTTTTAAAGTGGAAAGCAAACTACAGTGCAGAGCATTCTGGGTAAATAGAGCTACAATAAATGTGCGGGTTTAGCACTACAGAGAAATCTGTCACCACTCTGTTTTTGTTTACATTTTGTGAAGAAGGAAGTCACGCTGGTCTTCTTCAGAGGTTTTCATGCTTCCTGTAGCGCCACCACAGGTGAGGAGGTGAACAGGATTTTCAATTAGTTTGACAGTGTAATGCGCAAGCGAACCGCACCAGCTGAAAATGTAGCAAATGTTGAGTTTGGTCCAGATTCAAATCAAATCCATCAGCCCCCTGATGGTCACTAGTTGGCTTTGTTTCTAGGGTTTGGCTGTAAAAAGTTTAAAAGGTTTATATAAGTGATGGCGAGCCAAAGAGGGGATGCAGAGGAAGGAGGGCTGAAGGAATTGTTTGGGAAGAGGTCAGGATGGTTTGGGTTTGTGAGGCAGGTGATGGTGCCTGCTAGGGGAGGGTTCAGGGATGGCTGTGTGGTGCAAATTAACCCTATAAGTCCTAAACTTTCCAGACAAATTTGCAGAACCGCCCAACTTCGCGCTATCTGAAAAATTCCAACGGTTTCTGGAAGAGATGTTGAGCTTTCCAGCCAATCTCAGGTTATTACGGTAATTTAACCTCAGGTTATTACGGTAATTTAACCCCTGCCGAGCAGGGAAGGGGTTAAAAGACTGTCTGAAGGACTATCTTTTAATAGACGGTAGATTCTGAAAATAACTTGCTAGATTTCGAAAGCTCTAGTTGTTATGGACACATGGGGAAATATATTTCAGTGATTCTTGAGAAGTGGGACAACATGGGTTTACATTTTCCCAAAATGTTTTTTAAATTATTCCTCAAGTATACAAATATGACAAATAATGTTTTGGAAATGTAAAGATGCTAAGGCGCAGGCTCCCAGGTGCAAATTTGTTTTGGAAATTCCATTTTTAATGGATCTGGAAAACACCAGGAAAACATACATTGTTGTGCTCACATGGTTAGTTTAGTCAGATATTCGAAAAAAAATTATATTTTGTGTATATTTTATTGAAATTTTGTGCTTTGTCCATAGGACCTGATTTGTCCCTCTTCTCAAGAATCACTGATTTACAAGTTGAGGTGAACTGATGGTTGAAGTGAGGGTTGTTAAGGGTTTAGGGTTCAGGTTAGGGTTTTGTTGTCTTATCTGTAGTTAGGTTAATAAAAGTTTTACACTTGGAGAATGTAAAACTATTTCATAAGTATGAAGCTGCAACAGGAATATCGTCCATGCTGTAGCAGGTTTTAGTCTGTAAAGGGAAAAACAACTGAACCAGAAGTGGTACAAAAACATTTTATTTTGTAAAAACAGGAGTAGTAGAATAAAAGAGACAATCCTTTGTTTGGACATCGTGTTATAACACCACGAATGATTCTGCAGTGTTTCTCTGTATGGCATGAAGTTTATACATAAAAAATGGCAACAACAGCAGTAACTTTCCTTCAGAGCTTCTCTAAATACATTAAAGATATGTTCTTGATTCATTTACAGGCTCTGTACAGAAGAATGGATTACAGCTCACGCATTTATTTACTTATTTTTTTTTTTTACAAAAAGTCATAGTTGTGTCTCTAGTCTATAAAATACAGCCGTTTAGTCACTGAGCTCAAACATGTTCATCCCTCATATTTAATGACAAAATCTGAGAGCATCTGTAGAAACAAACTCCCAGTGGTTTACACAAACAAACAGAAGATTCATTAAATGTCTTTTGGTTCCTACTTACGCAGACCAAACTCTATCTGATATGGAGCATTTGAAAAGATCTAAATACTGTGTATAAAGACACACTACCTTGTTTTCTTCACTGTCTGGCAGTTTGGATTGTTAAAATATTTATATTTCCTAAATATAAAATGAAGAGAGTTGTTGCATTGATTTCTTGAAATTCAGAAGTTTACAAACCAAAAGATTAACGCTTTAAACTATTTGGGAAATCTTGTACGATAAATATGGAAGCAGGAACAAAGAGTTGCATTTTGGTTAGGTGAGACTAACATGGGTCATAATAATGATTATTGTTACTTTTAGAGGAAAATGGGGGCCATCTATTTTATGAAAACAAATGGCGTCTTAAGGAAAATCTGGAAATATTGAAGCAGCATGTAAAGACATCAGCCAGGAAGTTAACGCTAATCATTTTTTACCCCAATTATTCTGACAAATTACTGAAAAGGAAAACAAAATGAACGGTGGAGTTGAAACCCGAATCTTCTGCTGACAGGAGAAATGGGACAAAAACTACAGCAAACTGTTGTGAAAAACTTTCAGGAAGGAAGTATAGAATATCTGTGTAAAGATCAAATACTAAGAAAAATTAAGTCAACTTGTGAATTTAAAGGTGACCTATTATACTTCCTTTAACAACTTAGAGTAGGTCTATTGGCTATACAAAACATGTTCATCACATTTTGTGAAAATCATTAGATAATGAGATTTTTGACTGCTGAGCTCTTTTCAGAATGAGCTATCACTTTAAATCCAAATTAACTGCTGCTCAATGATTATACCATACATCTTTGAAAAGCAGAAGTAGTGCCTCCTACAAAACCAACAAGAATGCAGGAAGTCGTTTCTGGATGGTAAGTCAACAACAAAACACTTGTCTTTTCCAGCAGCCATTGTACAGCGCATACAGCAGTAAAACCAGCTGAGCAAAATGCTGGAGTTCCTCTTGGGTTGCTAGGTGATGGGCTGGGTTGGGGTTGCTAAGTAACAGCACAGTGCCCATTGAATGTGACGTAAGCCGGAGGTTTTTGAAGCAGCTCAATTTCCAGACACCAGAAAACATGAATTCTCTACCAGATGTTTTTTAAGCACTTTGACTGTCTTTAGAGGCAGTTGGTGGAAGCACAAAAATGTGCAGAAAGTGAATTTAGCAAAATAGATCACATTTAATGTTTCAGAAATTATCTAAAAGTTCTTCTCTCTCATTATTGCCAATTTTAACAAATATAAATAATCTATGTAATCCTGACCTGCAACGTAAAATTTCAGATTTTGTTGTCCTTCAGAGAGAGAGAGAAAAAAGATAGTGTTTTTTTATACAGATTATGTTAATTTCTGGCGTAAATCAGCTCATTTCTCCTGTTTGTAAGTTCAGTTCAACGCCCATACACACAAAAATACATAAACGACCCAACGTCGACTGATGTCTGTCTTTTTGTTTGACTCAGTCGCCTGAGTCTGACCTCCTGGAGCAGGCACAGAGACGGGCAGCTCACAGCAACCAACGAAACGCCACAAAACAGTTAAAAAATGACAAAAAACAGGTTTCCCTGAATGCCTGGGTGGACGTCTAAACAACCCACCCAAACACAGACTTCAAAACAGTATTCATATCCAGGAACTAAAAAAGAAAACAATAAAAAAGGTTGACCATCAACATATCTGGACAGCAAATTAAAAAAAAGTGCATTTCTTCAAGTATGTAAACAAAATTTCTTTAAAGGGAGGCTTGTTTTATCCGTGTGACTCCTGAAGTTTGGCTCACACACGTATGAACTCACACACTTTCAGCGCATTATGATGACGAAGAGGCGACTTCTCTCCTCCTCGCTGAGCTCAAAGTGGAGTCTGGTGAGTGAAGAGGAGGAGGGAGGCTCTATGACCTGCAAAGACACATCCCTCCATCAGCGGGGTCACATGGAGCTGTTGCAGTGGCTGCTGGGAGACAGAGGCGGGAGGGCTGATGTGAGGAGGAGGAGGATGATGAGCGTAAGACAGATGAGTGAGGAGTGAGGATGAAGGCAGCACAACACGAGGAAGACAAAACGATAAATGAAAGTAAAAGTGTGAGACTGTGGGGCGATGGTGGATGCTAGAAGAATGTGAAGATCTTGATTGTTCTGGATCAGAGATTCATGGGACAAAATTAAAGAATAAAAATCTGTGAGTTTTGATTTTGGAAAGGGAAAACGGAGAAAGAAGAATAATTAGGATGTTTGTTTTTTTATGGTTGCTGGAAAAGCCAAAATGCATTTCAGAAACTTTGAAATGTCTCTTAATGGAGGTGTTTAAAATTATCGGTTTTTATCAATAATCAGGGCTGATAAAACTGATTATTATTTGCTGAGATCTAAACTGAGCTTAAATTCAAAGATTAAACTCGTAGCATCAGATTGTAACTATGGTAACACAACAAACGAACTATGAAGATTATTTGCAAATTCTTTTAAATTCTGAATGTAAATATAAAATAATTTAAAGTTATTTAATTTATGTACGTTGAAACCTTTAAATCAAATTGCATGACTCCAACAAGGTTCTCAGAGCCTCTGAAGGCCCGCAGCATCACTGATCTTGCACCATACAAATTTACCTTTAGGTCCATCAATAATCATGACAGCAGTAATTTAGTAGAGCAGAATTATTTTCCTAACAAATACTTGAACTCAAGTAAAAAATTTTATTTTATCTATTTTTCTATGTGAGATTATGATACATTAATTTATTTTATGACTTTTCACATCTATTCATCACAAATCAAAAAGTACAGTATAAACAAAAATCCTTTGCCTTCAGGAAATGAATAAAACTCTGATTTTGTCTCTGAGGGAAACTGTACGGAGCCCCCTATGGGACATAAATGTCCTGATCAGTTCATGTGCCATAATTTAATACTGAAAGCCTTTCTTACGGTGACCATCGTACTTTCTGCTGTAATATAAGGCTTTCGTGAGGTTTTTCCATGTATGTTAATATTTTGTTTGTGAGATATCTGAAATTTTATATTTTTTTCTTTAGGATAGAAATGCACTAATGCAAAATCAAAACAGGTCAAACGTCGGTTTTCCATCTCTTTCCATCCCTTATAAGATATAAACAGAAACTTTCCTCAAGAAGGAAAGAAATAAAAAATACATCCAAACTATTTGGACTTTTTCTGAGTTATTATCACTGGGTAATAAAATAACCTGACAGTTTTGATTGTGTCTCGTTTGTGTTGCTGGTCTGAATGGTTTAAAGGGCCATTTCCATCTCATCCTTACACAGATATAAACATGCAGTGAATAAATCGATTTTCAATCAGGTTTTTGCACCAATGATTTAATAATAAACATGCTTTCACTGAGGCTCTTTAAATGTGTAAATATTTGACATTTTAAATTGACATTTGTGACTGCATCCAAAACAGACCAGGACGCATTTGATCAGTTATTGCAAGGGAACGCAAAAGAAATTTTTTCCTCAGCTCTGCTAGGGGGCGCCGTAAAACTGTGCAGGTTGAAAAGAATGACTAACAACATTCAGCTGAATTAAATTAACTTGTGTTGCAAGAAGCTTTTTTAATTATTAGATTAGATGTAATTTAAAGAGGTCAATGTTTGTTGTGCATCATAAGCAGTAAGTATAAAAAACAGAAGCTCCTTCAGCAAAGAGAAACTCAGCAGCGAGTTAATTAATTTTCTGTCACATATTGTTTTGAACTCTAAATTTGTGTCACGTATTAGAGAATCTTGAGGTTGTTGTGTTTATTTGGACATTAAAGCTACATGGCAGTGATCGATGAAAACAACAGCCACTGAGGACAAACGGTAACTGAAGGACGTTTGATGAGCCGGCAGCAGGGGGAGACATCGACAGGCGGCAAACGGTCTCCTCTGTTTCTCTGAGTTTCACTCACTCTGATCCTGACGAGTCTCCGTCCACCGTCCCCGCCTTGATGCTCAGCGCCACGCCGTTCAGCTGCTCCGGCAGGCTGGACTTCGGCGGCCCGGCTCGGGTCTCGCTGGAGGAGGATCCCTGCGGCGTTCCTTCACGAGGCTCACTGTGGACGCCGTGATGGACGCTGTTCCGCTCCACGATGGGAGAAAGCTGCTTCTTCTTTAGGATCCCTGCATGAAGGTCCGAGGTACGGGAGGCCCAAAGTGACAAAATTCAGTTAATAAGCGATTCATTCACTAACTTATTACTTTGATCTGTCAAAATTTATTTTAAGTGAGAAGCAAATTAATTAAAAATGAGCTATTATATAAAAAAAAATCAATTAATTCACACAAACAAAAAAAACATATATTACTATTTATTATTTCATGGCCACTTGTAAGGAAGTTAAAATGTGCCACATTCAAATAACTAGATAAATATTATTTACTATTTCAGAATATTTTTTACAGGTGATTTCTAAAAATGTTACCAGAATATCAGATAAATCTACAACTTCTTAAATAGTCAATAATTTGAGTAACTGGGGAATTTTAATTGTATAAATGCATGTTAAATTATGTATTTAAAGACAGACCCATGTAAGTATATAAACATAATATGCACATATAAATATTTCAAAACATGTATTTAGTATTTATTATGCACTAAATGCATAAATAATAATATATTATTTTAACAAATAAATGCAAATTTCAATAAATCATTTTTACATCTAATTTGTTCTTATAAAATTATTATTTAAATATTCATGGATATATTTGCTCACTCACTTATCATTTCTAATTTATTTTAATGATTAAATATATAAATGTTTATTTACTTGTTTCTTTATTGAATTGTAAGACTATTCATACAGCAAATGAATAAATAAATGCTGACCATATGATAACTTTTTCATTATTTTATTAGATATTATGCACATTTTCCACATGTAAATAATTGGATAATAGTTTATTTTTTTATTGTGTCTATTGCCAAATTGGTTCTAACTTTCATTTTACTGACAGACATTCATTATAATTTTATGATTTATTTATTTATGACATAGCAGCACTTTTTTCATTCCACAGTTCGGATTTATCTCTCATCTCGGTGTAGCTAACATTCGATTAGTTAATGGCTGTAATTTTCAGGGCTTGCCTCTGTGCGGATGGGCGCTGATGTTTGGAAATGCAGGCAGCAGCACCGTCATGCAGTCCTGCGACCGGTCGTCTGCTCGCATGCTGCGACCCAGAGTTGGCTGGACTGACTCCGGACTGTTCATCTTCGATCCCTCGCCACCGCCAAGCTCACCGTCACTCACTGCTGCTGAGCGATTCACAGGCCAGGGCATCTGACCTAAACTGTTGTCTGGAAAACGGAGAGACAAAAATTAAATTCAGTTTCTATAGTAGAAACATTTAAAAACTACAATGAGACAAAATGGCTGAGAAATGCGGCACGTCGGGGTCACCGGGTCTCTACGGCAGCCATCAGATGCTAGCTACATAAAAATCAGCTACGTAGGAGGCGTGTCCTCATGTCACAAACATAATCATGTGGAGTTTGTTAAATTCTGCTGCAGAGGAGGTGAAAGGAGACAGAGTTCAAAGATCCCTTAGCATTGCTGTTGTCTTTCTACGCAACTTTGCTTGATTCTCATCTCTCTTCTCTGCTCCCTCTGGGATTTCTCTCAGTGAAGTGGATTCCTCTGGTAGATTTTTCAACCGGGTCAATCAGCAATTCACATGTTATACTGTCACGACATGGCGACCGCTTTAACAAATATGTAAAAAACATATTTGTGTTACATGCTGCAGCTTTAACAGCCGTTCAGATTAGTTCTTATCTTTTTGCAGTGGAAGAAGGCATCTTCCGGTAAGCTTCATAGTGTGAAACTGGTGCATTACATGCAAAACGGACAAACATTAGCGATTGGGTAAAACTTAAAACTTCAATGCAGTCCTCACCTCCAGGAAAATAATCGTTTCTCAACAGTCGAGGCTTCAGATCCTCTGGATGAGGCAAACAGTGTTGGACCAGTGGCTGGTTTTACCAGGCTAAAGTTCTTTCTCTCTATTTGGGATTTTTTACAGAAGGGTGGAAAACTGAAATATTTCCTGTGTGATCTGGCTCTTTACCCTGTGGTTGAGGTCTCTTAGTCCCGTTCGACGCCAGGTTTTCCCAGCATTCCTCTGGTGGGAGCGGACCCTCCTCATCCTCGCTGTCAGAGGAGTGTGTGGAGGTGTAGGATCCGCTCTGGTCGTCCTCCAGGGACAGGTCGCTGTCTGAGTCCGTGTCATGCTCTGCTGTGCGGACAGACAGGGCGTTAGGTGAAGTCTGGAGGCGAAACCTGTGTTGGTGAGGAGGATGGAAGACGATACCGTCCAGACGCTCCTTCGTCTCATGGAAGAGCGACGTCTGGTCGTTCAGAGCGATGTGAGCCTGGCTGTTGTTCAGTCCGTCCTCCCTGAAGGAAGACAGAACAGCTCACCGTTACTCCACCATCATCAGCATCATCATCACACAGCCGCTTCTGAAACGACGCCCTCACCGGAGGGCAAACGGGACGTAGCTCTGCAGGCTCTTTCCGCTCTGCATGGTGCCATTCAGAGACACGCTGGAGTCTCCAAAGGGAAGGTGGTACAACCTGCCGTCCACGTAGCTGCTGTTGCCTTTGTAGCTCTGGAACCAAAGACAGAAAAGGTTTTACAACAATAAAATGACTGGAACATAAAGCAGCGTAGAGATGGAAGGCCTGCAGACTTATTCACAGCTAATAACTGATTATTTAAACACATAGGGACAAAAAAACGGTGTTGAATTGTTTTAACTTTTAAGATTATTTTATGTATAAAACCTGAGAAATAATATGAAGTCACTGATAATGAAGGTTCTTTTCTGTCCAGAAAAGGAAAGCCAAGATGCATCGGTCTTTTTTTCAGGGTTACCAAACGGTTCTCATGTTTGACTTCCTGACTGCTTGAGACTCAAGTTTCCGATTTCAGGGGGTTTGTAAAGAAAATTTCTTATGAGTAAATATCAGAAATCACTTTGAATTTACAGGAGATACTTCTACAGGGATCAGCCTTTAAATACAGAACCTACAATGAGTGAATAACGGAAAAAAGAAAGAAGAGAAAAATGAAATACAGAAAGAAGGATGGAAACAAAAAAAATAAATAAGAAATAAAGAAAATATGAATGAATGAATGAAAGAAAGGAAAAACAAACAAACAAAGCTAGCCTGGTAGGAAACCTGCTGTCTAATTAAAAATCTGGACTATTTGTAACTAAAACACAAAGCATTAATGTAATTACTGAGAAATTAAGGAAACAGAGAATCATGTTAAAGGTTCTTCCTGTGTGTTTGTGGTGAGTAACTCACCGAAGCTTTAGATTTGATCAAGTGATCGGGGCGTTTTCTGCTGCAGCAGTACTTCATGGCCTTCCTCGCCTCCTTATTGAAGACGATGCGGAAAAAGAAAACAAACGGACCCTGCAACAACAAAAAAACAAACAAAACAGAAACAGAACATGAAGGACAAAAGTCAGTGGATGGCGACAGGACTGCAGTCATTAGCTGTTAGCGATCGAGGCTGAGGTCTCACCTGCACACAGTTGAAACCTGCAAACAGGTAATGGAAAACAATCACGTCGCTGTTGACGGAGAGAAGAGCCAGGAAACACGTGACGGAAACCAGGAAGAGGACGCCGCCGGCGGTCTTCAGGCCCGAGCTGCAGGATAAAAACCAAACAGAGAAGGACAGAAGAAGTTAGTGAGGATCTGTAAAGGTTCACGGATCTGAAGAGTGAAAGCTGATGACGAGCTCCTTCTGGTCTATTGATCACCTGTTATGCAAAATGCGAATTTTGGCAATAAGTTAATGTTTCAAATTGAGCCTTTTCAAAACCAGCTGGCACTGCTACTCGCCTAGCAGATCCAGCCCCTTACCTAGCAACCCCAGTGAAGCCCAGCCCGTTACCTAGCAACCCCACTGAAGCCCAATGTATAACCTAGCAACCCCACTGAAGCCCAGCCCGTTACCTAGCAACCCAAGGGGAGCTTGAGTACATTTGGTTTTACAATGGCTGCTGGAAGAGACAAGTCTTTCTTTGTTGAATTACCGTCCAGAAGCCACGTGCTGCATTCTTGTTGGTTGTGCAGAAGGGTCTGCTAATACTTATCAAAGATGTACTGTTGCATAATTGAACATCATGAGTTTGGGGGTGTGGCCAGCAGCAGCTGCATAGGATTTAAAGTGACAGGACGCCCTAAAACAGTTCAATCTGTTTTAGGTTCTCACAATAGGAAGAACTGACCAGACTAAAACATCACTAACTAAAAATTATTTTGTGCAAAAAAAAATTAATAAACATGTTCTGATTAGCCCATAGATCTATGCTAACTTGTTCCGGTAAGCCTAATGGGTCATATTTAGAGATGTTTGATGACGGAGTCTGGATACTCACACTCGGGGATCTTTCTTCTCGATGCTGTGGTGTCTCAGTGTGCAGGAGGCTCTGGACGACAAGATGTACAGGAAGATGTTCATCTGCAGACAAAACACCAGACATCTCACACCTGTAAGCCTAAACAACACATTTAATCTGGATAAAAATAAGTCAACAAACTCTGCTTGACTTCTTTAACAATAAATTCAGTCAGACCGCCTATCCTTTGAGCGGGGACTCACCGACACCGCCAGGGCGATCGGTCCAGCGAAGCTCCAGATCAGCGTGTCGAACATGGACAGCCAGCAGAAGTCGGGGTTACCGTAGCCTTCAGGGTCCAATCCCACCGCCAAACCTGGAGATTACGCCACAAACCACAGGCTCGAAAACTAAACTCTGTAGGACATTTTTAATTTAAATGCATAGTTTAAAATCTTAATACATAATAGTGCACGCACCAGGGTTTTATTTTAACAGTATTATAGATGTGAAGTTTGTCAAAATGTGTTTATTTATTCAGTAATTTTATTTTGTTTAGTCTTCTTGTTTTACTATATGCGCTACTTCAGAAAGCTGAAAAATACTTTTTCTAACAGTACTACTTCCTATTTCTGTTCACACTGGAGCGGTGTGACAGCGTAACAAACCAAAACATCCGATATCAATGAAATAAAGAGTCAGTACTGCCAATACGACACTGATTTCATTACCTTTGATTTAAGTTTGATATACTAACAAACATCTGACCTCTAAGTGTTTTTTATAGCTTTCTTTTTAATTATTTTGTTAAAACTTAAGACAGAATTTTGACAAAGTTTATGCAAAATACTTCATAACATATTAATAAGATAAACAGAAAGAATAGAAAAAACTAATTTGTGTGTTTCCTTAAATAAACAAACAACCATAATATAAGAGTAAATCAAAGCAAATTCTTTTTTGAGGTAGAATTGAGTTGAAATTTCATGAGAGAATCTTAAATTAAAGTATCAATCTTACCATGTTAATATTATAATATATATAATTGATCATTTGGACCAATGCGATCATCTCTATTTCACACCATCACAACCTGGCTTCACATTTGATTTAAACTGGAAGAGGTTAAATCAAGTCTTTTGACCCATAATGTCAGACACGTTATTTTCCTTCAAATGGGAACATGAGGAAGACCCAGACCGGTGATGAAGGCTGGGACGCCCCATCCGATCAGGTAGTAGAACCTCATGGGTCCATAGTTGATGTCTCGGACTTCGCTGATCATGCGGTAGATGTGCAGGCCTTCCAGGAAGAGCCAGGAGAAGGAGCAGAGGTAGAAGAAGTGCAGCAGTATGGCGATGACTGTGCAGAGGAACTGCAGGACAGAAGGACAGACTGAACCACAGAGGAACCTTTAATGTCAAACATATCAGAATAACCCATAAATAATGGGTTTACCCATAAACTCATAGACAATCTATGGATTATTGTGCCATTTAAAATCTCAGCTGTTACAGGATTTGCCAGTGCATGTTTATAACCTACAATATCTCCATTTGCAAAGGCCACACCAATGTATCTCTAACCTTGTTCCATTAAAATATTTGGATCAACCTGCTGCTGAGAAACATAGGGGTTAGAGTGATGGGAAAATCTGGGAATGGAAACCAGTGGAAAATCTTCCAGAACTGGGACAAAAAGCAGGAAAAGTGTGAGGAGAAAAGAAGAGACAGGCTAAGTGGTTTACCGGGTTGTCAGCCTGGTTGATTCCCAGGATGAAGATGAGCTCAGACAGAAAGAGAGCGCTGGCTCCATTGTTGATTATACTCGTCTTGTTGCACTGCATGGCTCTCAGGGACACGAGGAAGACGGAGGTGAGGAAGAGGAAGCCCAGCGTCACGCCAGCTGTGCTCCACGTCAGGATTTTGATGGGCAGGATCTCTCCGTTCTGGCGCAAACATCACTTATTTAGCACACAGCTGCAGCCAGGCTGCTGCTGGTCAGAGAGCTGACCCACCTCCCTCCTGGAGACGTCCATCAGCACGGCGAAGCTGGTCATGTGGTAACACTGGCAGCTGATGTGGGAGCTGTTCCTGAAAACCACCTCGCAGCCTTTCGCCGACCAGCCGCCGCTTCCCCCTCTGAAACACAACCAGGCATCATGAGAGGAGCGCGGCGCCGCCCTGCCGGTCCGTCACGCCGAGCGGCCTCACACTCACAGGATGGTGTGGTTCCAGAACACGCAGATGGGCTTAGAGCGCTCCTCGGTGGTGACCAGGCGAAACTGCACCGTGATGGGCTTGTCCAGCGCGTGCTGCAGCAGCTCGTCGTTGTCGTGCACCGTGATGCTGACCACCGGCGTGTTGATGACCGGACGCTTCGGCACGCTGCCGCAAAATAAGTCAGAATCAGGACATGGAAAACGCTTATCTGTCGACAAAGCGATTCGATCCAAATTGTTGTAACCATAAGCGATAAAAAACTTATGAAAAGTATATACAAAAGTGTGGTGTTATAAGTAAATTAAATATTAATTAGTGCAATGATTTTACCTACATGTGAAGCCAATCTTATCCACCGAATTTATTTACCTTAACAAAGGTCTAAAAGTCAACCACTGTCCTCTTTTGTTCTCCTGTCAGACGATTGACTGATATTTTTAGCAACATTTCAAACAAGTAAAATCAGTATTGGTATCGGTCAAAATCGGAATCGGCAGACCAGGGTTCTTAAAGATCGGAAATCGGACAGAAAATTGCAATTGGTGCACCAATATTAAATACAACCTAAATATAAAGCAAATAATGAAATAATAAGAAGTATGTTAATATATTCTTAAAGCTATAAATGAGTCCAGAGTTGGGTGTTGTGTAATCTGATGGCTACAGTTACACTGCAAAAACACAAAATATTGCCAAGTATTTTTTGTCTGGTTTCTAGTTGAATTAAAACAAAACTAACTTCCAGGTAACTTTTCAGCGAGATATAGCAGCTTGTTTTAAATCTATAATGCCATAATATTGATGAAAAGGTTGGTGGAAGATTATTTTACTTATAACATGGGAATAATGTCTTGCTATAAGTAAAATAATCTGCCAGTCGAACTCAAACTTTTTAAAATCAATATTAAATGATTATTTACTTAAAACAAACTCCTTTATCTTGCTGAAAAGTTACTTGTAAGTTAGTTTTATCTTTATTTAAGGGTACTGAGATATTTGCACTAGAAATAGCCCAAAACTTCTTGGTAAAATTCTGTGTTTTTGCAGTGTAACTTGCCATATGCAAATCCAAAATTATTTTGTACATGGCATCTAAATTCAATCATCTGAACTTCCACATTTCAAACAATCAATGAGTTCATTCAGGTTTTTGTTTCACATCCATAATGCAACCTTCCTCAATTTTCTCCTCTACATCCACATCAAATATCTACAGTAATAAACTTTAAAAGCCTTTTGATTTGACGGGACAGAGCTTCGTCTCACCGCAGACTCCTCTTGTCCGGGTCGTAGCTCTCGGGCAGAAGCGACGCCAGGCTGTGGAAGATGATCACGCTGGCCACCGCGTCCGGCTGGCTGTCGTCCGGGTGTCGTCTCTTCCTGTTAGCCGAGCGGTTCCTCTGCGAGGACTCTGGGAAAACGTCCAGATGTCTGTGGCCCCTGCTGTCCAGGGGTGGCTGGAAGACCGAATCGGGGAGAGTGACGGCCGTCTCCTGGTCTGCAGGACGCGGGCCCCTCAGGGACTGGTACCGCGGCAGTCTGGCTCCGGCAAAGTTAATCTTTTTCAGGCGGTCAACAGAGATGACTGCAGAATCGGACAAAAGATGAGGAAACGTCAAAAACTCCACCTCAAATAAATCAGATTTTCTATAATGTATCTCAGCTGGACATGACCTAAATATGTCAAGTTCATCTAAAGAAATATCAAGTTTCCAAGAACACAAAGCGCTGAGCAAATTAAAATTATATATTATTTAGATAATGAATATAATTTTTTTTTAAAACCCACACATAATCACAACAGGTGTGAGGTATAAATATTAGATATTGGAGTTTTGCTCAGATTTCTTATGACTGCAGTTCTGGAGATAGTGTAAATTATACACAGGGAAAATGTTCATTATTAATGTTTTCTTGTTTGCTCACTAAAAGGAACAGAAGAATCTGCACAGACTTTTTATTTTAGTAAGTGAAATAACCAAATAAACTTGTTTGAATTGAGTTCACAAATTGTTAATATTAACATTACTAAAATTATTCAGTTTTATTATAAGATTCATATAATCTATAAATCATCGTAAAAAAAGGAAGCATGCCTTGTTTAAACAGATAAAAACATTTTGTGGGGTTTTAGTGTTTTAGTTTTTGACAAATGTTTACATTTAGTCTCCATGTTTTAGTGAACACATATGGTGTAATCTTTGATGTGTAGTTTTGGAGATTATGACTCTGATTGGCCAGTGGTGGGCAGCGTTTTTCAAGAGGCCCCCCCTCCTCTGCTTAGAGACACCATTGAATATAAAACCTAAAGTAAATAAATATAAGTTTTTCTGTTGCATCTTAACCATCCTCACCTATGTTAGGCGTGACGATGGTGAAGGGGCTCAGGTAGGTCTTCCTCATGTTCTGAGCCAGCGTGTTGGCGTAATCCTCGTAGTGCCGCAGCAGTGCCGCCGAGCCGCCCTCCGTGTGCTGGATCAGCTCCCAGTGCGGCTTCGTTTCTGGAGCCAGGACGCTGCTACCCACCGTGATCAGATTCTGTCAGAAAGCAATCAATACTTCAGACTCACAGCGATATAAAGTCTCTGCTGTTGCTTTCCTTTAAGTTTTGCTTCACAGAGTTTCTGTGAGATTCGCCGTTCACCTCGGTGAAGTGGACGTCCTGCGTGGCTGTGAGGTTGAAGCCCTGCTGGTTGATCTCGTGCTGCAGCAGGACCTGAGTGAGGCGGTACGCCACTTTGACATCGCTGCCGTAGAACGTCTCTGTGTGGGCCGTGGCGTTGGCCAGCAGGGCGGCGGTCTGCTGAACGCGCCCAGAATCGAGGAGCGATGTGTTGCGGTGCAGCTTTTCTGACTGGAGGAGGGAAATCAGACACAAATATTCAGTCACTTCTACATTTTATTTATGCATTGGTCTATTTTAAGATTGTTTGATTTTTTTCTTTGCTACGACCAGGAAGTAACCTGTTAGTGCTTCTTTCAAAAAAAATATTAGATTCATGATGAGTGTATGTAAACTTCTAAATGATAATCAGAGTTTCCTCTCAGAAATTCACCCAAATTTCAATTCAGTTTTACTTTATTTTAGTAAATTATCAACATTACAAACAGAAAACAAAAACAAAACACTCCTTCACAAACCCAGAATTTACCAATAAAGGAATCGGCTGAAACTCTTTTGCTGTCTCAGAGTCTGGTTTTGATTTTGAAAGCCAGTTGTCATTTTGATTCAACTTTGTAAAAACTTTGTGTTTATCATGCAAAGCCTAAATATGATACAATGACATCTGTGGTTGTAAGGTGACTTTGTACAGATTTTGACTAACTTCATTATATATAAACACTATGATGTCGCTGGATGATTGGGAGAAAGAAAGAAAGAAAAGAAAGAACCTTTCCTTTTGTAATATATGTGTTTTTATTCTTCCATTTGAGTTTTTTCTGCTTCTAAAAACAGCCACAAAAAAAAAAAACACCCAGACATTTTCTGGTAATAATTTAAGGTTATTTGGTGTAGGGAAATGAGCCGTTTCAAAAACCTCTTGATTATGAAGTCATAGTTGACGGACACTGTCCCATTACCTAGCAACCCCAGCAATGCTCAGCCCGTTACCTAGCAACCCACGCGGAACTTGAGCACGTCGAATTTCCATTCAGAAAAAAACTTGCTAAATTCACTTCTGCTTTGCAAAGATGTACAGATGTATAATTGTGTATCTGTTTGCAATTGGGCTGAAAAAAATAATCTATTTTCTAAGATTTAACTTCTTGGGTTTCCAGACTGATGTTAAGCCACCTTAACATCACCTGTTGCCATCTTGTTTTTAAACAAGTGTGTTTAAAAGCTTCTCTTTATTTCAGTTTTCAATTCAGGTCAACTCATAGAAAGATTGAAATAAAAGCCAAGATGTTTTCTGCAATTTGTAACCTTAGAGGAAAAAACTTGGTGAAAATGAGAAACTAAATTTGGTATTAAAAAAATAGGACATTTTATTTTTAAGCCGTAGTTTGCAGCCATTTTCATGTGTGAGTGTAAACATTGAACTGGACGGTGTGACCAGCAGCAGCTTATTTTGATTTAAAGTGACAAAAAGCGGTGAAATGTTTTATTCTGAAAAAGGCTCAAAACAGGAGGAACTGATCAGACTGAAATCTAATTATCTAAGAATAATTTTGTGTAAGAAATGTTTTGTATCTGTCCTAACCTGCTCAAAGTAGCACAACAGGTCACCTGTAAGTCTTTCTACTGTAGATTTTATTGATTACATCTGTTTATTGATGAACAGATGTAATTATTTCATGTCTCCATCGCGTTCTGAAATAAGATTGGGTGTTGTTTTGTTGGGATGAGCTACACACCAAGGCTTTGAGCTTGCTGAAGGTGACGGAGGTGCAGTTGAAGAGGTTGGGAAGAAGCCAGCCCTTGTGCTCGTCACAGTGCCGGATTGCTGTTCCTGGGAACGCGGACACAAAGTCGTCACAGTGGAGCTGAGCCAGGAGAAGCCTTCAGGCTGAGTTCATGTATTGCCATTATTTTATGATAATTTGATGAGGTGCCAAAAACCCATCATACCAACACTTCCCCTGGGACAGGGGACGGCTGCAGGGAGACCAAACTTAGTCCTGGGCCACCAAATCCCCGCCTCGATGGCCTGAGGGCAGCTGTCATAGATTACTGCGAGAGAAGGAGCACCGAGGAGCAAAAACGTGAGATATTTTTAAATATTTATGTAACTTTTATGAAATATAGAGCTGTTCCATTCAGACCTTCACAGCCGTTGGCAGAAACCTCAGCGAACGGGTTGTCACAGCGATCACACTGACGCCCGATGACGCCAGGCTTGCACTGACATTGGCCGCTCTCTCTGTCGCAGGCCCTGGAGAACGAGCCGACGGGGTAGCAGTCGCACAGCAGGCAGGTGTCGCTGCCCTCGGGACGGTAGTGGTTGTCCTGGACAAGGAGACGGAGAGACACGTCGCTAAGGAACGGCACCTTCGCTTTTCTGTGCCGGCAAAAATGTCGAGCTAAGAGACGGCATCATGCAACAGCTGAGGTGCTGGTGAGTGTCTCGGTGTGGGTCAAACTGGAGAATAAAAACACTTTACAGAATCTATACGATGTCATTGTTATTAGAATAAATATTATTTAGGTCAGAGCAACACAAGGCTTTCAGGGCTCCTACACATTTATAAGGAGGCTCTTTAATCTCTCAGTTGGATCCTGATTGGTTCAGTGATCTAATGATCCGTGACTAGATGACGGGTATTCAGACTACGAAGGTGAATGCTTGCACTGGTTAGCATTCAGGACTGAAACCATTAATAGTGATGAATCGATTATTGAAATAATCGTCAACTAATTTAGTAATCAATTAATAATTAACTTGACCATGCAGACTCTAGAAAAAGGTAATTTCCTGAAAGAACAACAGCCTCAGAGCAGATGTTACACTATAACTGTGCAAAAATTATTTTGTACTTGAGATGAAAAAAAAAACCCAACAGGTTTTTCTGTAAATATCTTCCAAAACATCTTACCCCCAAATCAAATAAAGAACATCTTCGTTCATCCTCTGCGTCTTGACGCACCTTTTCTATCCACGTATCAATCGGTTAATCCAAAAATTAAACAACAGATCAGTTAGCATTGATGCTAAGCAGGAAGGACTGAAGTATTTTTTATTTGCAGATGCATCCTTTGCTACAAAAGATCAAGATTTGCTGTTATTTCCTGTAACGTTTCTGCTGTTGCGCAGAAATTTCCCCATTGTGGGACAATAAAAGATATTTTAATTCTATTTCATAAAAAGTCATGGACTGATTATGTTCGATCATCAACTCCTTATTATAATTATTGCTCCCTTTTGTTTTGCCATGTTTCTTTAGACGTTGCTCTACACAGCTCTGTTTTCTCTTTGCATTTGGGTTCTGAGACTGAGAGCACGACAGGTGAAGATGAATAATTCAGGTTTTCAGACTCACCTTACAGCGACACTCGCCACTCGTCTTGTTGCAGTCAGAATCAAACCCTCGGTCAGTGGGACAGTTGCAGGGCCCACAGGTCTTATGACCCCACCAACCTCTGGGACACGGTAAGTCAGTCCTGTGGAAAAACACAGGCAGTTTATTTTAAATGTTCACAAACTAAATGATCCAGAACAACAGCTGCTGTTGAGCATAATTATGGCCGCCCGTACTCAGTCTATTCAGATTTTCAGGTCAAATGAAGTTTATATTTCTTATGATAATTTCAGTTTATTGGGGTAAGAATGACTACTTACAAGTAAAAATATGTACAGGATGACAATTTACAGGTTGAAAACTCTCATGCATAGGAATTTGTAATATTAGAGACAATACTAAGACCCTGTTAAAATAAATGTGAATTTTTAATTGCTTATTAGACAGTTAATGAGATTTGGGTTGTGGCGATGCAGGAGGAGGTCGGGCAGTTTTACTCTTTGTATTGTTTTTTATTTTTGAAGTAAATAAAAATACCAAGAGGGTCCAGTGTTTTTTGTCATCAAGTGGATTACAAGAGGAAATATGGAAGGTGTTAATATTATGGCTTCATTAATTAGGAACCCAGACGTACTTTTTCTCACAGTATCGGCCAAAATAATTCCTGGGACAGTCGCAGGCGTAGCCGCGGGCGGCGCTCGGCTTCCTGGTGCACGTAGCCGCGTGTTCGCAGGGGTTCAGAGAGCACGCTTCAGTGCAGTTGGTCCCATAGTAACCTGCAGAGAAATACGGCCAATGACGATGAACTGCTGTGCTCTGGAGTCATGAAGCGATCGCAGTCTGTGCAGGGACTGACCGCTGAGGCAGGTGCAGGAGTAGCTGTCCCAGTCGTCACTGCAGAAGCTGTTGGCAGGACAGGGGTTGGAGCTGCAGGGGTCCGGCACGCCGCAGCCTGGCTCCACGTTCACCTTCCTCGCCACGGACAAGCTCAGGGCGCCGCCGACACGCAGACCCTGGGAGGAAGAGGAAGGGAGGGACCGTACTTATGCACCGTAGTTTTATGAAGCATGTGCGTCACTGTGAAACAGTTTGAATCAGGAACTGCAACACGTGGGATCCTCCTTCAGCGCAGTAAGTAAAAACGTTTCTTTATTGACGTGTTTAAAACATCGGCTTTGACTGTCATCCTATTAGCTTTCACTGATTCTCTTTGAAAACATCTGGAAAAATTTTTAGAAAAATGTATTATTATTTTCAACAATAACTCCCAAAGCTACGGTGGAATATCAGGGCCAGACTAAGACAAATAATAAATAAATAAGTCAAAATAAAGTTGAATAAATGTGTGAAAATAGTAGTAATGATACAAAATAAAGTCATAATATTATCAGAATAAAGTTGTAATTTTACAATAAGACTGACACAAAACAAATACTAGAATGAGGAATATTGAGCATTTTGTAAAGTTATGCTTTATCGGTTTTACAAATAAGACATACTTAATCATTTAAGACATCAAATTAAAATGATCTTGGAAATTATTGTGAACTGATTCTCTTTGATTGAAATCGTCCACTAAATGATGTTTGGTGCTGGGCAGAAAGGATTAATCATATTAATTGTGATTATTCGATTACTGAAATGATTATCAACTAATTTACTAACAGATTACCGGTAATCGTTAACTGGAGTGTACAGACACTAAATTATGCCATTTGCTGAAAGAACAACACAATCTGAGCAGCAATGAAGCCAAAACTCTACAGAAACATTTGTCTGTAAATATTTTCTACACTGAACTTCTCAAGTGTCAAAGTTTCAGTTTCACCAGGTTACAATTCTGCATAGAAAGTCTTTTATTTAGCAACTTTTGCTATCCAGAAATAGTCAACAGATCAGCTCTACACTGTGTTGGTGTCAAGCCAAAGAAGAGAGCCCTGACCTTTAGAGAGCGCCTTTTGTTGATGTTGGAAGGATTTTTTTTAGCTCTGGTTGCATCCATTGCCACAGATAATGAAGCGTTCACTAATGGACTGCTATGTTACTGCATTTTAGGCAATAAAATGTTAATTATTTGTTCATTTTTTAATGCATTTCTATTATTGTGTAAAAAATCTTAAGTAGTTATATGAAAAATTTGCAGAATGTGCCCATTTTTAAAATCCGATTAATCGTCAAAATGATCGATAGAATAATCAATAACTAAAACAATTAGTTGGGTGCGTCTCTATTGTCTACATCTTAACTCATTATTAGCTTTATCATGCATGCAGCTATGAAGAGGACAAACCTGCATGCAGCCACGGAAGCCATGTTGAATTTTTCCGTCAGGCTTTGCCAAACCACCGACGCTGACAGTCTTGAGCTTGGACTCTCGCAGCTTTCCGTCCACCTCCATGCTGGCCTGGAAAGCAGCATGACAGCATTAGCATAAACCTCTCAATGTTTCATTACATTTCATGTATAGGCTCACCCACTCACCAGGTAGAGCCCCTGATCTAACGACAGCACGGCCTTGTGGCGGCTGGCGGCTCCTCCCAGGCTGCTGATGTCCAGCTGCAGATGATGCCAGTCCCCGTCGTTCACCAGCACCTCCTCCACCCGCGACAGAGTGGAGTCCTCTCCCCTGTGCAGCCCCATCAACACGCTCCCCCCACGCAGCTACGCAGCACCGAAAGAGACGGCGGGAGATAAAAAGACAATCTGTGGGTTCAAAAGTTCAGACTCTGAACTGCTGCACGTCTTCTGTGTTTACTGCTGGGAACAGAAAGAGCAACATCAAAGAATCCCCAGTCTAGACGAAATCAGGAAGGCAGCTGAAAATATTACAAGAACAGCCCCTTTTCCGAGAAGAGTGATTTTCTTCCAGCATCCTTTGTGATAAAGAAGGAGGTGGGATCTCACCTGCAGGGTGAGGTTGTGCTGCAGGCCTGAGGAGATGTGGAGCAGCAGGGAGCTGGACTGACGGGTGCGGAACATGAGCTCGACGTGCCAGAGGACGGAGGCTGCCAACGCCTCCAGGTTGTTCCACTGCAGCAGGCTATCGCCTTGGAAACGCAGCGGGTTGGCCATGACTGCAGGAACAACACACAGAGGGAGTCCGGGTGAAGAAAAGCACATAGAGACTGAAAGATGAGCTAAATGGGATGAGAGATGATGATGATGATGATACATCATTGCTGCCAGCCAGAGGCGGACCGGCCATCGGGCGCACCGGGACATATCTGGCCTCAGGATCGCTTTTTTTTGTCTGCAGAGGTTTGTATCGATGAGAAATATGATTGTAAACAATTGAAATATGTTTGTTTACAATTTTCCCAGCACTCCAAAAACACTAAAATCTTGAAAAAAGACTAAACTAATTAACACATAACTTTTCAGAAAGACATAGGAGCTTGTTTTAAGTCAATTTCTTAATATTGATGAAAAAGTACTTGTTACATTGGCAGATTATTCAATTCACAACAAAACAGTTTTCCCATGTTGCAAGTGAACTAATCTGCCAATAAAACTAGTATGTTTTTATGAGTTAATTATGTCTTATTTCAATTGTGCTAAGATATTTGAAATTAGACTTTGTAAGATTTTTTTTGCAGTGAAGTTTTGGTATTGGTACAGCTACAGCTTCTTTCCAACTTTTAGGTAATGTTCTCCATTAAATGCTTAAACACAATAAACAAAGAAAGTCACAAAACATCTCTCATAAAAATTATCAATAAGTTTTCTGGCATGTAGCAAATAGAAATAATTTTGCTAATTCTAAGTGACCTGAAACAAGAAAAGTTTAGTCTGATTTAATTTCAGACAATGATTAAAAAAAACTTCTCAGTATCTTTTTATTAAGTGTATGAAAATATCTGTTCTCAGCTACAAATATCATTTTCCAAACTTAGACTTTAATTATTACACCTCATTACCAAACTTTCAATGACTTTATACAGAAACCAATCACTTTTCAAACCTTGAAAATGCAAAAAATTAAGCATTTTCAAGGATTTCAAGCACCCATACGAACCCTGAAAACGTTTGATTGAAGAGATGGATGTGAAGTTAATTCAGGGCTGGAAGTTATTAAACTATAAACAGAAGTTATTTGAGTTTTTATCCGTCTTTGTAAGTAGTAATCTTAAAACGGAGTATTCTCCCGGATAAAATCGCAGCATTAGTTTTCCTTCTTTTCTCACCTCTCTCACAGTTCTGCCCTCCAAATCCAAGCAGGCAGTCGCAGCTGAAGGAGCCCCACAGGTTCACACACGTCCCTCCGTTCACACACGGGTTATTGCTGCAGAAATGTCTCTTGGCAGAGCATCCTGGGAGGTGTGGGAAAGCAGAGGAATAATCCGTTTGATGTGTCCTGGCTCATTATTTCATCAGAGAATCAGAGTCGGCGGGTAATCAAATATTCATAGCAGGTACGGCCATCATTTCCCGCCGACTCTCCCTTCCAGCTGTTCTCATTATGGTTATTTCCTCCGCAGGTTTTCCACACTCGGCTGCTCAACCAGCAAACAGAATAAAGCTGCACTGCAGAAGGCCGATTTACCTGGCAGGGTGCCGTTGTTTGCGATGTAGCTGGCCATGTCGACGTGCTGGTTGTCAATGCGCAGGTTCTTCATGCAGCCCACGAACTGCTGGTTCCGGACGGGAAAGTCCTCTGGAAGTTTGGGGACTCCTCCGAGGAGAAGCGGCCCGGTCAGGTCAAGAGATCTGAGAACACAAAGGGACGTGGTGAGCCGTGCAGCCTCGACCGAAACACTGGAGAAATTCATTGTGGGTTGTTTTGATCTGCAAAGTTGATCTGAAAGACGTAAATAAAGAAAGTACAGTGACAATGATGTTTCTAAACCTCTTCACTCCAAGCTGCAACCAAAGAAATCTGATTCAGAAAATAATTCACACAAAAAGAAAAAATTAAGAGAATATGTTTTCCTTAAGGCTGGGCAATAAATCAATTTGATCAATTAATCAAATGTTTGTTTTTTATGAGATTTCACTTTTGGAAAATCTGTGTTTTTCCCACAAATTCATTCCTTGGATTCCCATAATTCAGAGTGATGTCAGAGCCGCCATCTTGTTTCGCCGCTTATATTATTTATTTGGACTTTGAATTCAAATCAACTCTATGATGGAATATGAGGCTCAGGCTAGGATTTTATTTTTAACTAGAGAATAAAGTCATAATATTACAAGAATACAGTCGTACCACAATGGAATGGAAATTATACCAGAATAAAATTGTCATTTTATGAGAACTCATATACCAAAAACTAGAACTAAAGTTTAAAATGAGGAATGTTGAGCATCTTGTGAAGTTATACTTTGGTATAAATTTTACAGATGATTCTTAATACTTTATATAAATACTTTTAACTCAGCGGCATCTATTTTAAAGAAAGATCTATGTGAACTGAGCTGCTCAAGTCAGATTCTTATAGCTCTGCCAAGGCTTTTATTTTATTAAAAAACTTTTTTCTTGTAGTTTTCTAGTAAAACTGTATATTTTTCAACTATATTTTTGTAAATAAAAAAACCTTGTAGCACAACAGAGAAATCCTACAACTACAACTCACATGACTGTGTGACTGAAATAAAAGCCCCTTTTTGAAAATATTTTCTTTTGTCTTTTTTCTTTAGAAGAAAAAAAAGTCAATTAAAATTTAATCTGGTTTAAAAACATTATTATTTATAAGCCGTATCACTCAGCCGCTTACTGACACACACACACACGCACACACACACACACACTTACTTTTTGGATCCAGACTGGCTTCCTTGGGCCGAGCACGAGTAATTTCCGATCATGTGACCGAATCTCAGCGCCACAGAGGAGTCGCAGTCGTCCACCGTCACCACCACGACCTTCTGGTCCGAGGGGCCCTGAGGCAGACCGGCCTGGTTCAGGATCGGCTGCAGACCAGACAGAAACAAATAACATCCAAAAACATGTCACCATTAACTGCAAAACCAGAGTCTTTAACACTTTTTATCATATTACACCATGGAGTTTAATGCATTTTACTGAGATTTTCAAAAATAAGACTAGAATAGTCATTGCCTGGAAGAAAAACAATGTTTTAAATAACAGTTTTCAGTCTATTTCACTCTGATACCTCTAATTAAATGAAGGGCAATCAATTACCTTTAGAAGTGTAAACAATCTACCTGTGTATAATTTAATGTCAGTGTAAATTAATCTGTTCTGAGAAGATCTCAGAGGTTTGTTAGACAAAATTAGAGAGAAACATCATGATGAAAACCAAGGAACGAGCAGAATCTCAGGTTTAGGTTATAAAACAAAAAATCTGAAAGTCACACTTCAAGACTCATTATTTGGTTTGATTCATCACATAAAATCTAAATTAAAATATTGTGAAGTTTGAGGATGTAAATGTGACAAAATGTGAAAAAGTTCAGGGGAAATTTTGAGTCTCACACAACAGAATATGATGCAAAGGTTGTAAACCAGCGCTAATGATTTAATCATTACCAACTTTAGAGTTTCTTCCACTTTTCATTGAACTTCAGCTTTTTTACTTGGAGTGTTAAGAAGAAATATTGATGTAGCATGACTAGCTCAATAACTGTGCATGACTCAAGACTTTTGCACAGTTTTAATCCTTCAAACCACAAAGATGATATTAATATACACAAACATTTCAATTGGTGCGGTTAAGATCAGTTAAAGGAAAAGCTTCAGAGTCGTAGCTACCTGACAGATAAAAGTTGGCATGCTGCTATTTTTATTGCGCTCAGATGTCAGATAAAATATTATATTAAATATTATAAAAATATCCCAGCAGTCTGATAAATTTAATTTTTTTAAAAACAAACACTGAGCCAAATGTTCAACATGATTTCTAAAAACTTCCAACAGTGCAAACAGACAAAGTCTAAACCACAAACACACATTTGGAGGGTTTCACTCTGTAGGAGGAAAAAAATCTTCCTCTTTGTCTCTGAAATCAATAGCGACAAAAGGAGGCGGGTCCAGGGTGGAAAGAGTTATGATGGCGTCAATAAAAGGCCGCGACCTCGTCACACGCTGCCCAGCGTCTCCGGGGTCACTCAGAGGTCACATGGGTTCAAGCTGGAGCCGCCAAGCACTCAGCTGCTCAGACGCATTTAATCATCTCATGAGCAGATATTAAAAAATAAGTGACGTTAGTTTTTTTACTGTCAGGATCTTTAACTCTTTATGAGGTTAGATTAAAAAAGAACCTCTCACTCCGACTCCAGGGTTTTGAGGAACTATAATTTCCTGATTGCTCAGCTGTTACGGATCAGACAGCTTCATCTGTCTGCGATGTAGCAGACATCCAGCCGGAGAGAAAGTGGACATCTAACTGCAGCATCTTCAGCTGCTCCATCATGGCGGAGGTTTATTAAAAATCAAACAGACTCTGTCAGACAATGCGATGGTGACTGATTTAATTTTAGCTCAAGGCGCCGCCGCGGTTGAACGTCACTCACATGATTTCCACGCTGAGCAGATTAGATTAATTCTCAGAGTTTCCAGTTACAGGAGAGGCTGCAGCCCACCGAATTACTGCAGTCTTGTGATATGAACGAGACGGGGACAGTATTAAAGGTGACCTCTTGTGCTTCCTTGGACTGGGAAATCATTCAAAACATGTTCATTACACTTTTTACACAAAGTCATTCTCAGATAATGAGATTTTAGTTGCTTTAAATCCTAATAAGTTGCTGCGGGCCACTCCGCCCAACTCAACAATTACAGCAGCACGTAGAAATGGTTGCAAACAGACGCACAATTATACAACCATACATCCTTGAAAAGCACAAGTAGAGCCTCCTGCACATCCAACAAAAAATGCAACAAGTGGTTCCTGTGTGGTAAGTCAACAACAAAACACTTGGCTCTTCCAGCAGCCATTGTACAGCGCATACAGCTGACCAAACATGCTGGAACTCAGCTTGTGTTGCTAGGTAATGGGCTGGGCTTGGCTGGGGTTGCCAGGAGACAGGCAGTGCCTGCTGATTTGTGATGTCACATTCAGAAAGTATTTGAAACGGCTCATTTTCCAGACACCAAAAAACTTCAATTAGTAAAATAAATAAAAAACACGGCTGGGTGTTTTTTTTAATCGTTAGTCGGTTTTTAGAAACAGGTGCAAGACAAGCAGACAGCATAAAGATGTGCAAAATGTGAATTTTAATAAGTCTCCTTTTAAGGCTTATGACTAAATAATCTGCCATTGAACACATCTTGATATCAAAGGTTTCCAGCTAGAATTGGAAAACATTTGTCAGTTCTTCCTGAAGAGCACTGACCTATGACCCTTCATTAGGAAAAGATCGTTCAAATAGATAAATGATGTGCTATAAAAAGTGTGTGGCCCCTTAAATATTTGTGTGTTTGCTTCTTTATCACGTCGGTGTTTTAGATTATCAAACTAAATTTGATCAAAGATAAGCTAATTAAATATATAATGCAAATTGCAGATGGCGACTTATCAACAGAAAATACGTTAAACAAATTAACCAGGTCCATTGTGAAAAACAAATTTCCCCTTTGCTAAATCATGAGTTGACTGTGATTAATCTTATTTTGCTAGGCTCAACCAGAACAGAACCAGCCTGACAGCACGAAGTAGGCCAAAAGAGCTTTAACGGTCTTTAAAATACCAACATTTTCACATATCGACTTTATATTTTGGTCTGTCTGCTGATGTAATTTTTAAATATGAAATGATCGATGTTTAAATCGTTTACTCAGTAACTGAGTACCCTTTTTACCAGATACTTAAAATATTCTGAAGTAGTCCTACTCTATTGGAACAATTTCTGGGTACTCTGGCTGTAACACGGATCCCCATTTCTCTAACTCGTAAAAATTTATTCTATTTCACAGTTTCTATACAAATTTATGGCAAAAATGTACAAAAACCATTAAAATCAAATGTGCTAGTAATTGTGCTGCATGTGGTTAAAGTTACTTGTAAGGTTGAAAAAGTTAACAAATTCACTCAAATTAAGCCAAATGAATCCATCAGAAAACAAATCTGCTGACGTGTTTCAGATGTTTTAAGTTGAAAACATTTTTCTTCATGATTTATATTTTATGGGCCTGTAGGAAATCTAAACACCAAAGCTTTTAGATGTAAAGCTTGATGTAAATGTAAAACAAACCTGCTAACGCCTGACTTTTTCACATTTATCTTCACCATTTTGACCCCATAATGTATGTGTTGCCCAGATCTTTTATGGTAATTTTCACCAAAACAATCTTAAAATCCACATGTATAATCAGTTGAATAAAAACCATGAAATGTTGTAGACCTGGGTTTAACTGCAGGATGAAGTGACCTCTCACTCTGAGGAGATAAATGGTGAGAAGTGTCACTGAGCATGCTCAGAGCATTATGTCTTGTCTTGAAGGTAAACAGCTCATTAAGAATCATCAGGAGCTTCCTAATTATTCTGCCGGACACCTTGCAGCTCAGCTATAGCAATCAATTTTCAGGATTGACTGTCTCACTTTAGAAAAGCTCACGGTTTAATAACATGATCCAACCACAGAGAGCATTTCTGGTGAATTAATGCCTTCAGAGAGGCTTATTTGATAATATATAACCACTCGGGCCGTGTAACTTTGCACCTTTCCCACAGAAAGTCACAATGCAGAGTGAAACTCTCCATCACTCAGCGGTGAATGGTTAAATAGAAAAAGAAAAGAAAAAACTACCCCGGCGAAGGAAGCTTTTTTCTTTCCGGTTTACGCTCTTTGAGGCCAATTTGTTATAAATTTGTCGATGATGAAAAAAAGCAAACATGTTGTGTGAATTGATGAAGGTGAAATCATCCGACATGCTCTTTTCCACGGCTTTTCCCCTGCGCTGTGAAAGCGCTGGAAAAAGGGCAGCGCTCCAGCTTGGACGCTCCTTTCAGCGACCTCTGCTGTCATCAGTCACGCCTATTGACTCTCCAATAAAGCCCGTCTGTCAGGACGTCTCTCCGCCGCACAAAACGCCGTCCTGTCACAGCTGACTGCAGCGCACATATTTGCTCTGCAGCACATTAAACACCGCCCTCACCCGCCACTACAGGGGATTATGGGAATATGAGTTCCCTGTCACATGGGGGGAGCAGAGGGTGACAAAAGTGGGGAAAGAGCAAGACAGCAGGCGGCACAAATACTGGATCTGAGATTGACTGGGAAACCATAGCAACAGGAGAGGTCGGCCCCGACTCCTTCATACTTTCTCCGCGCTCCTCTGTCGCTGCTGCGCCGCTCGGCTTTAGAGAAGGAGAGGGGCACCTTCCCCCGAGGCCGCATCATTCACTGCCCGCGGCCCCCAAAGGAAGCGGGGGCCAAACACAAAGGCAGCGGTCATTGCCATTCTTCACAGTCCCCCACCCCGCTGAAAGCCACATTTCAATCTAAAACAACCCCCTGGCCCCTGCACCGCCCCCTGCGGACAGGGACGGGTCAGAGAGGGGAGCCGTGGGACACCTCCAGCAGGAGGAGCTTCTGTTCCCACCTCAGGAAGAGCAGAGCAATGAAGGTGGAGAGGATCAGTTCAGCTAGGAAACCCCCAAACACTTCTGGTAATTATGACCCCATCATTAGGCCTGTCGCAATAAGCAATGAATTAATTACTGGCATGATAAATTAAAACAACCTCAATAGTTTCCATTTGCATGATTTATCGTTTTTCTACCAAAAACTGATAAAAAATCTTCAATTTGGTGCTTTGGTCTTTTATTGAAGGACATTTTTGTTTACAGTGGCTCCATAATTCACTTTATTTGCTGTTTTGTTTATTTATTTAGGATATTTAAAATGTCTTCCAGTTCCAGTGTTAAATATTCATTATATTTTAAAGTTTATTGATCTTGGAGGATGTGTTCTTGAATTATTATTCATTATTTTTACTTGAAAATGGTCTCAAAATAACAATGTTATCGCAGTAACTTCTGGGACAATTTATCACCCAGCAGAATGTGTTACTGTGACAGGCCTACCTATTAAATGACTCAGGTGTGTTGAAGCAGAGACACTTCATAATACATAAATAAAACCAATAAAATAATTACATTCTGACCATAAACTAGTGCCAGGATGCAGTTTCTGTCCTGCATTCTGGCACTAAAAGCTTTAAATTTTAGACCACTTGACCCAAGTTGTTATTGCTACAGAATTTCCATCCATCCATCGATTATCATACACCCTTATCCCATGGGGGTTGGGAGGTGCTGGTGCCTATCTCCAGCGGTCAATGGTCGAGAGGCGGGGCAACACAGAGACAGACAGACAGACAGACAGACTTACAGGAGAATTTAGAGACCAATCAACCTGACAGCAATGTTTTTGCACTGTGGGAGGAAGCCAGTGAACATGCAAACTGCATGAAGAAAGACCCTGGGCCTGGAATCAAATCCAGGACCTTCAACAGTTCTACCAACTGTGCAGCCTAGCTACAGATTTTATTGTTTGCCATTTATTCAAGATTGGAATAAATGACTGGATATATGATCCTATTTACTGAAGCACACTGAGATTTTTTATTACCATGTGCTATTTAAATTAAATATGTTTATCTAACGAACCAGCTAAAAATGCTGCAGTCTTTCATAAGTGCTAATCAGACGTCCCTCCCTCGGCTGGTCTAGTTGAGGCGAACCAGGAGGATTTTCGCACCTCATAGTCCGGTAGACCAAAGCTGCAACATTTGTTACATTTGAAGCTGCTGCAGTTCGCTTTCAGTCAAATAAAGCACCTGTTCACCTTCTTGCCTGTGGTGGCGCTGCACCAAGGACCACCGAACGAAACGACACAAAAACCTCTGAAGAAGACATGAGCTCAACTTCCCTCTTCACAAAAGGCAAACAAAAATGGAGTAGCATCAGGTTTTAGCCTTTGCAGGATTTCTCTTTGGTTAAAAAAAACAAACGAACACACAAACCATTTCTCCTGATATCGCTAGAAGACATGCTAGTACTAGGAGACATGCTAGCGCTAGGAGACATGCTAGCGCTAGGAGACATGCTAGCACTAGGAGACATGCTAGCACTAGGAGAAAGGCTAGCACTAGGAGACATGCCAGCACTAGGAGACATGCTAGTACTAGGAGACATGCTAGCGCTAGGACACATGCTAGCACTAGGAGACATGCTAGTACTAGGAGACATGCTAGCGCAAGGAGAAATGCTAGCACTAGAAGACATGCTAGTATTAGGAGACATGCTAGCGCTAGGAGACATGCTAGTACTAGGAGACATGCTAGCACTAGGAGACATGCTAGTACTAGGAGACATGCTAGCGCAAGGAGAAATGCTAGCACTAGAAGACATGCTAGCACTAGGAGACATGCTAGCGCAAGGAGACATACAAGTTTGTTTTTGTTGTGTTTACCCAGAATTCCCTATGTTGTAGTCCACTTCCTGCGTTTCGAGGGGTCTCCGGTCCGATCGGCGTAAACATATGCATCTGAACTACGCCAGAGTTCACTTCAAATGAATGGAAACTTGGGTTTTTATGTGGACCAGAGTTCAGGTTTTTAGGTCCACATCAGAGTTCACATGTCCCTAAATAAACCGGACTTTCTAAGCAAACAAACTGGAGTTCGATTGAAGTGGACTAAACATTTTTGACAAATTATCTCCTAGTTTTTACCATGAAAACTCTTAAGCTCACTTAAATAAATAGATGTCTTGAATTATTTGAGTTTCAGTCGAGTTAGGCAGCTGAGCCGTGCCCCTTCTCACAGAAACCTGAAGTTATTTTTATCACACCGGTAATCACATGCAGCACACTTGCAATGAAACGTGCAGGTTGGAGAAATAGAAAGGAATCAGTGAGCCATTAGATTTGAGGGATTAATGAGGTTTTAATGTCTGCAGAGAAACAACAAAAAAAGATTAAAAAGCAAAGAGTCTACAAGTTTTCATCCAAACTCCCTCTTCATCAATGCATGCCGCAGGCTAAAATCTGACGCTCATGTCATCATACACACTGAATGGTAAATGTGCGCTGCAGGAGGGTTGCCTGGCAGCATCTTTATGATGCAAAGTGACTTCCTCAATAGACAAAAATGTGACATCCTGTGTGTGTGTGTGTGTGGGTGGGTGTGTGTGCGTGTGTTTGTCCCGGGTGGGAAAATACTGAGAGCAGACAACAGCTCCATACATTCCTGCATTGATTGAGCCGTTCTGATATTCTTACACAGAAACGTAGCAGCCCAACATATTTAGAACAATCAGAGCATGTCTGGAAAAACAATGTCTTCCCACTCTCTGGTTTTCATTCAGTCAGGCCCCCTCATGTCTGGTCTGAGGGTCTGTTTGGGTCAGAGTCGCTCTGACTCTCTTCCACATCATCAGCCTGTCAGCAGACAGAGAACAGCCCACAGTTCCCTGTCTGCACCGTTTACAGACAGGCTATGAACATGCTGAGGACCACAGAGGAAGAGTGGCAGCTGCCACTCATCTGTGGCTGCAGGACAACAACACTCTGAATGCTAAGAGGTTCACACTGACACTGTGGCTTTTTAAAGGTCCTATAAAACAACAGTCCTCACTTATCAAATGGACCTCCAAGTGGAAAATACATGAACTTCATCTTCATAACAGATGTCAGTCTTATGTACAATCCTTCAAATAAAGTGTTTCCATGTTAGAGAGCAGATAGCTCAGGTTGGTGGTGTGTCTTTAGCTGCTCTTCTGTCAGCTAAAAGCTTGAAACTCTGATAAACTCTGGCTTAAAGGAACCGTTGTACATCATGAATCCATAACACATCAGCTTTCAGATGATTAATTTAGCATAAAAACTTCTTGTTGGCCTCTCAACGTTTTCTGTACAAATTATTATAGATAGAAAGTAAAACATTTAAATTCCTTGAATACTGAAGAAAACATTTAACCATTTATGCAGAATGAAGTGAGCATTCCCACTGACCTTGTTGTAGTAATGGACCTCCACCGTGTGCCACTGGCCGTCGCTGACGCCTCCCAGGATGAACGGAGAAACTGTGGTCTGGGTTTCTCCTGAGGAACAACAGCAGGGGTCAGGAGACGGACTCAAGCTGCCCAAACTGCGGCCCGAGGGCCATTTGTGGAACGTGGACTGATTGTGTGCGGCCCTTGACTTCAGCTCAAGAATGATACAAATGTTCAGATGTTGATGTAGAAAAATACTTTCTGTTTTTAATGAGGGCAAAATTATCAAAATGATATTAAAATCCTCTTACAATAGAAAATATTGGCACCAATATTTCTCTCTAACTAACCATGTAGTTTACAATCTCTTCCAAGGTCAACATCTATCCAGTGACCTTTAGGCAAAAGTTCACTTTGCTGCAAACAAATAGTCTTTTGATTACTTTATTAAACTTGGATGAATACAGGAAGTGTTTTCAAAGAAAGAGTGACCTAAATCCTAATTTTATTGCTCAGAATTGACAAACTAAATTTACTTCCAATCAATACCTAAAATATTTTTAACATTTCTTTTAAAGAGTCAAACCTGTAAAACCCTTTTTAAAGTTTTGGATCTATTTTAATTTACACATCCTATTCCAACAATAAATCTGACTATTTGTTAAAGTAAAGTATTGAATGTTTAGTTTATTGTTGACAAGGTAAAAGAACATTATTTTCTCAGGTCCACTTGACTCGACGATTTTGTGTAGAGGCAATGTAAGAAAAAGAAACATGAAAATGTACCTGCAGAGAAGGTGAGCTGAATCTGCTCGTTGATGATCTCCATGGCGATGAAGTCATGTTTCTCGTTGAAGCGTCCGTTATACATCAACAAACCGTTTGGCTCTTTTGTGGCGAATCTGAAAAACAAAATGATTACTTTTAATTTTTTCCAACCGACTCTGAGCTCTCATATCTGACTTCGCTCATCCTAAAATTGACCTTAAAATAAGACTGTAATAATATTGTTAAAAATAAAACTAATAATGCTTTGAACAAGAAACAAAGTTCGTAAATGTATTTGAGAGAGACTTAAATATGTACAGAATATCTTAAAAATTTTCTAGGACACCCACAACATAATTTTAGATTCTGTACAAATTACAGGAGACAAATTGGAAAACTATTACCGAGCTGTTTGTATTTCCAATGTTTTTAGGCAACAGTCCATTAAAAACAATGTGATGCTGTCACTGCAACCATCAAAGATGTTAAAAGTTTATACTGAATACAAAAAGTATGATTAAAATAAGCTGATATGAAATCAAATGTGAACAGACAGTTATTTTACAACAGTGTTAGGACCATGCTAAGAAAAAAAGAGAATAAAGTCATAATATTACGACTATTACAAGAATAAAGTCAAATAGGAATAAAGGTGAAATGATATGAGATCTTGTTATATTACAACTTTACTCTCATATTATTTAAACTTTATTCTTGTGCAACCTTTTTCTCGTAATTTTTTTTTCTTAGAATGCCAGTAATACTCCACCGTATTAGTTTGTATTTACTTGTAGTAATTATTTTATTTGAGTCCTTTAAATGTCAGAATTAGTTTATATTTACATCTCATTGCAACTTCATATATGTCTGTCTGACAGCATTTTAAAATCAATTACTCAGAACTTGCTCTTTACCAAGTACTTTTTCTATTCTTAAGTAATTTCTTGGATGACTTCTTACTTTTACTTGAGTAAAAAACATGTTGAAGTCGTGCTTCTCTTACTGGAGGAAACGTTTTGGTTTTCCACCTCAGTTTGGAGATAAGAAAAAAACATTTTCAAGATAAATGTAGGATTCACTCTGTTTAACCTCCTGTTTCCTGTTGCTTGGAGTTAAAATTACTGCTCAGGTTAAATTTTTCTCTCAGAGTAAGTCTATTTATATCACACAACTGATAAACAAAGTAGAAGCAGCATATGCTGGCAGACGTATGAGAGAGAAGAAATAGAGCAGTGGTCTGCTTTGACCTATTTAACAGCATCTACTATTTCCTCACATTCACCTTACTGTAGGAGACATTTCAAATTATATTAAATCATCATTTTTACTATCGGTTTGATCATAAGGGTAAACTCTCCAGATGATGAGGTTCATTGAAAGCTCAAGTCTCAGTGGAAAATGTGAATTTTTTAGTTTGCAGAAAAGGAATAGATAGGAGATGCACATTAAATGACACTAAAACAAAGAGACAAAAACTAGGGCGAAGTCAAAGCTGAGGGGTGGGGACATCAGAGTGCTGCAAGTCGGGAAGCAGAGCGTACTAAGACAGCTCAGAGTGATGGCAAAAACATCTTTAAAAATGTTCTCTCTTCCTCGCAGAAGACGGAGCAGAACGCTCCTGGTGTCTAACCAAACGTTTAAGTCAGGTTTCTGCTTCTGCACGCTCAAAGCCACATTAGAAGATTTGTGCTTTTTATATGCATATTTTAAAACACCCAAACATTTAGAAGCAGAGTTTATTTTGTTTCACTCTATCTGTGCACAGAGGGTTATAAAGCTTCCCTTATTCACCTGTCTGCTGTGGTTCGTAGAAATGGGTCACTGGGATATTTAAAAGTTGTTTATGTACAAGAATAAAAATAAAACTCACATTATTTCACTGCAAAAACACAAAAATTTACCACATATCTTAGTCCACTTGAAATAAGACAAAACTAACCTAGAAGTAACTTTTTAGCAGGATATATGAACTTGTTTTAAGTAATTATTTACTTAAAACAAGCTCCTATATCTTGCTGAATGAATACTTTTAAGTTATTTTTGTCTTACTTAAAGTGTACTAAGATATTTGTACCAGAATCTAGACAAAAATAATTGTTAAAATTTTGGGTTTTTTCATTTTCCACATAACAAACCAAACTATTTGTCTGCTGTGCAGATTGGCATCTGAATTTTCTGGTCAGTTACTCGACTAAAATGCAGCGTCCTCAGAGGAATTAATTTCTCCTCCGCAAAGGTCACTCTGACTCTTTCTCTTCGCTCTAATGGAGACATAGCTTTGTTCTGTGATTTCTATTTTACTTTCAGAGGAAAGATGCCGTTCAAACATCCGAATATCTATCTGTGCTGCTAGTTTTAGCAGCTGCAGCCCCCCTCGCCTCTCCTGAAGTCATCAGGGTTTCAGGGGATGTTGTCATGATGCTGTTAGTGCAGGATTCCCGAGCTGAAGAGCAGCCAGGGGGTATTGCAACACTGACCTGCTTACTGGACAAAACCCCCACTAATCATGACCTCAGAGAAAAAAAAAAGGATGCTGATGCTCCAGCAGATAATAGAGGTGGAGATAAGGCAAAAAGCCCAGAAAGCCAAAGAGAATCTGCATCTACATCCTCTTTCACTCTTTGACGTATCGATTTAAAAGGATGCTCCACATTGCCCCCCTTAAGCCCTCTGAACTATGAGGGTAATCAGCCAGAACTAAACAGCGACTTTACTGGCCTCACTGCGCGTCACATTAGGCACCCATCAGTAAAAATAACAACCAGCCTGGCCGTATGTGGGGGACCGTGTCACGCTACGATAACACGCCAAAATCCATAGGCTGGGATCAGTGGGGCGGAAAGAGGAAAACCCTCGGTGGGATTTACAGCATGTCCAGTAAAATCCGCACAATTAACGTCTCAATATCTGCTGTAATTTTTAAATTGTTTACTTTGAGAAGATGGAAGTGAAAGTTTTAAAGCTGTATTAAATATGAAGGGCAAATAAAAGTAGGATCCATCCTAATACCTTAAATTATCTCCTGGTGCTTCCTTAAGTGAACGTGTCTAACGGGTCGTTAATCTGGAAATTGGTTCAAGCGTCCAACAGGATGAACTGTAATGACTTAGGAGACATCTCAGCTTCCTGTGTCGCTTATTTATGAACGCGTTACTGACAATACAAGGAAGAATCGTGATCGATCCTTTAATTCTTTACATTTACCATTTCCTATTACCTTAACTGTGGTAACGATGTCTCTGGTTACGGTTCTCCAGGGTTAATCAATGGCTTTTAAAGTTGGTCATTCAAACCGCTGCAGTTTTTTCACACTATTCTGCCCAGCAGGAAGATATTCCTCAGCACCAATAGGAAGGAACCAGAGAGGTGTTTAATGGTTCCTGCACAGGAAAGTATTTACACCCCTTCAGCTTTTTCATTTTTGCCAAATAGCAACCAAAAAACTTCAAAATGTGTTTGTGATAAACCAGAGGGTCTGCAGAGAAAATTATAAAGAACAAATTAATGTTTCTAGATATATTTATATAATAGCAAATGCAGGTTTTAGCCGGGTTTTTTTTTGTTTGTTTTATATGATGAACTTCCACAAAAAGCCCTAACGGTACAGATATTCTTTTAGATTTGTTCTTTCCATTAGATTGGAAACTAAGTGCTTTTTTATCCTCATCATTTTCCACAAATAACATCTCATAGCAGAAAATGAACCCATTCTCTTTTTGCAAAGGTTTTCTGCTTACTTTTATATTAAATCCTAAAAACCAAACAAAATGGTGGATCTTTAACAATGACAACACATTTCCTGCTGTAGATATTCATCCGATGTTAAAAGTTTTGTTTTTTCGAAAGGTACTGTAACATTTGTTCTGCTGGACTGATGGCAAAGAGTCTCTTTGGATTATAAAGGTTACAGATCATTGTAATGGATCAACCTAAAGTATTTTGTATTTGTGAGGTGGGAGAAATATGATTCATGGTTTTTAAATGTGTTTACAAATATAAATGTAAAAGAGGAGGCATGTATTTGTATCCACCCCTTCAGAGTCAATACTAGCTGCAAGTCTCTGTGCGTTTTGCACATTTTATGTGTGAATTTTTGATCTTTTTTTCTTTCGTAACTTGTTTAAACTCAGTCAGATTAAACTCAGTTTGGTGACATTCTCAAGTCTTGCCAGATAAAGTCTATTAGATTTAGGCACTGGATCAATGCAACATGAAAACGTTTTGTTCTGCACCATAGATCTGTCTGCATGTTTGGTGTTGCTTCCTGCAGGTAAATAAAACCTGCTTCTGTCTGGAGGATTTCGCCTCTTATAGATTATAAAATGAAGAAAATGTGAAAATGTTTTGAGACTCTAAATGGTTCTGCAAAACACTGCACACATCATGTTTTCACTGATTGCCAGGAGATTAAGCTACATCTAACACACTCCACACCAAACTAATGCAAGGAGTGAGTCCAACAAGTAGTCCAAAGATCTTTGAAAAGCCTGGAAAATTATTGATCAAAACGTCTTATAAATGAAAAGTTCTGACCTATTGGCAGCAAAACCATTTAAAAACCAGTCCAGAAACGCTAAAGCTGTACCTATCTACCATATTGACCTAACTGGTGCTCAGATCATTGTTTTTCTGTAAAGCTCTTTTGTCTGTTTTCTTCATACACACATACAACCTGTAAATTTTATCTGCCATTATTTATCTATAATCCATTCCCTAACATTCTTGTATATTCTGTATAATCTGTATAATCTGTGCATATAGCTCCCATATTTATATTTATACACAATATCTATATCTCTTGCTATAACCCCTTATAGTCCATACATACATAGTCTTGTACATCCGTAAATAAATATTTATATCTCGTAGAGCACTTCTGGATAGATGCAAACTACATCTCGTTGCTTGTACTTGTGACAGTGCGATGACAATAAAGTTGAATTCTATTCTATTCTATTCTATTCTTGATTTAATCTAACAGAGACCATTGGATTATTGGATGAAAAACAACAACCAATCTGATCCTAAAAATGCAAAATGTTGTTTATGTTCTACCTGCAGAGCAAACAAATATTTCTACCAGGCTCCTTTACTTCATGATAGATTTAAAATCACATTTCCTATGGAATACTAACAATGTTCTATATTTTCCCTCATTCACTGAGATTATTCACAACATCAAAATATCATCCAAACATGCTTAATTTACAGAATAACTATAAACATCAACGTAGAAAAGCTTTTTATTTTACATCTCTTGATGAGTTGAGCCCAAAACAAAGGACTGCATTTATGGTGAAATCTAAGCCTTGCCTGTAACGTTCCAGGCCTAAAATTAGTTTTCACTCCTGAAGAGCTGGATCCGGGTCCGGAGTTGTCATAATGGAGGCTTTTTTCAGTGAGAAACCGGATCAGCGCTGGCTCAGGTGACAGACCCGACACCTTTCTCACAGCAGCTACTTCGCAGCTCCTCCAACGAGCCTCTGAAACACGGCCCGCTTTCAAAACCGGTCCGAGCGGTTCTTCATCAAAAAGGGGCCGTCATCGGATCCTTAAAGACAGACCGGGTCCGTAAAGCTCACTGAGGGGGTTTTGTTTCCACCGGCGGCCTTTGTGAGCGACAGCCGCTGCAACATCTGCGCTAAAATGTCAGGACGCATTTCTGTGTGATACCTGAAAGCCGACACTTGTTTTGGCCTGTTGTGACAGATACGAAACACGGTGAACAGCTTTTAAAACGGATTTTATTTCATCTCACAGATGGGGAGACCCGTCTGTCTTGGCATGCAGTTTAACTTTGACCCGAAGCATCTGGCTAAATTAGGTGAAATCACTACTTACAAAACCTACATTCTGCTGAGCAAATCCAAAGATTTATTCAATTCAAGTGCTCCTTCTGAAATGTGATCGCAGCCAATTATACCAAATCAAATTATACAAAGTATTTGAGTTTACTCTGAAAAATTTTAACTTCCATTTTGCAAATTTTCGTACTTCCATTTGTGTCTCTACCGCTTCTAAAAAGCCCAAGTGCTTAAAAAACCACAGTCAGATAAAGTGTTTTGGTGTCTAGAAATGAGCCGTTTCAAAAACAGTTGTTAAGTCACCGTTACCTAGCAACCCAAGCGGAGCTCCAGTACGTTTGGTCAGCTGGTTTTACTGCTGTATGCGCCGTAAAGTGGCTGCTGGAAGAGACAAGTGTTTTGTTTGCTGACGTACCATCCAAAAACCACTCGCTGCATTCTTGTTGGTTATGCAGGAGGTCCTACTAATGCTTTTTAAAGATGTATGGTTGTATAATTTCTAGGGCTGTAAAGATTCCTCGAAAATGTATTTGCCTCAAAGCTTCGTAAAATAATGTTTTATTATTTAGCGCACCGTGTTCCAGCTAGATCATTATTTGTGTTGGGCAGTTCGCTCACTTCCACCTCTGAGTTGCTGCTATGCGTTAGCAGCATAAGGGCAGAGCCTCTGGGTGTCTGTCGTTTTTTGGGGGACTAATACGTGTTTTCAAAGTTATGGACGCAACGGCTGGAGTACAACAGCTTTTCTCCTTCCGGAAGTTCGCGGTTACAATTTGAAGGCGAACGGTGGGAAGGGCGCTGCCAGCTGGAGTTATACAGAGAGAAAAAAAGACAGAATCGTAAAAACAATCACTAGATTACTAAAATATTCTTTTACAATAGCCCTAATAGTTTGAATTGGGGGCGACAAGAGGACCTAAAACATCTCATTCTACACTGAACAGACTAAAATCTCATTATCTGAGAATGATTTTGTGCAGAAAATGTAAAGAACATGTTTTGTTGAGGCGTATCCTAACCTGGTCAAGAAAGCATAATAGGTCACCTTTATCATACATTCATAATTTTACATTTTTACACCCATTTAAAACATTTTTCACGGTTCCCTTGCTCTGAGTATCAGACGACAGTCGAGGTGATTGTCAAACCTGTCAAGGTTTGAGTGATCAAATAAATTTGACTCCATCTACATTCATGCCTAGAAATAACATTCCCAAGAGCATGCCCCGATTTCTTCGCTACTGGGTTACACAGACTGACCAGAAGCAGAAATCACAAGGAAGAACGACTGCAGTAATGATGATGCTGATGAGACAGCTTCTGTCAGTCACCGCCAGTGAGAGGAAGACTGTGCTGAAATAGGCCAACCTCTGACTCACAGCTCAAAGTGACGACTGACACAGTGACTGTAATAAGACCTGACTTTATGGGAGTAAGATCCGCCCGTTATGCAACCAGCCTCTCCAAAAACAAAGCTTTTTTGACTCATCTTTTAGTTAACGTAGCTGCTCACTTAGCCGACTCTAATGGTTCAGTATCAGAGCTTTACTCTGACTCTGAAGTGGCCCTTATGAGGAGGACTGTTTTCCAGTGATGCTATTACTGTCACTTACCTCCATTAAGGTTATGTAAATCTGAGCACCCAATGGTGGAGGTGAGAGCTAACCCATGTGTGATGTGGAGGTGGGTGGAGTGTGAATCACTGACAGGCAGTGGAGCTGGAGGAGCTTACGTGAGGGAGAGGGTAAAGTGAAAGCGCTGGCGGAGGCCCTTGAAGGTGAGGAAGGAGTTTGGAGGGAAGTTGCGAGTGGTCATCTCGCAGTAGGGCTTCTCGTAGACGCCAGACGGACACTCGCACTTGAAGCCGCCGACCAGCAGGTTCACGCAGGTGCCTCCGTTCTTGCAGACTCCAGCAGCGCAGCGACCCGAACGGGACGACAGCTCGCAGCGCTCTCCTGGAGATCGATGGAGAGGAGGAATGAGGATTAATACAATTCATGACCAGGAGGTTTGACATACAGTACAGACCAAAAGTTTGGACACACCTTCTAATTAAAATGGGTTTTCTTTATTTTCATGACTATTTATAAGGCAATAAATCCCACTTATTAACCTGACAGGGCACACCTATGAAGTGAAAACCATTTCAGGTGACTACCTCTTGAAGCTCATCAAGAAAATGCAGAGTGTGTGCAAAGCAGTAATCACAGCAAAAGGTTGCTACTTTGAAGAAACTAGAATATAAGGGGTATTTTCAGTTGTTTTACACTTTTTTGTTTAGTGCATATTTCCACATGTGTTATTCATAGTTTTGATGCCTTCAGTGTGAATCTACAATGTCAATAGTCATGAAAATAAAGGAAACTCTTTGAATTAAAAGGTGTGTCCAAACTTTTGGTCTGTACTATACATCCCTTAAAATGATCAGTTTCTCTGATTTTACTCTTTATAGGTAAATGTATGAGTAAAATTAACATTGTTCTTTTATTATATGAACTACTGATGACATGTCTCCGAAATTCCAAGCTTATTGTGCAGTAACATAATCATAATCCTAATATCTATGATGTAAAAAAATAGCTTCAAATTCAAACAGGTCTGCAGGGCAAATTAATAAAGAAATAATTGATTAGGAGCATCAATTAACATCTGATTTCAAATTCTGATGCATCATTATCGTTGCGACGTGTTTAGACTATGAACCGTGGTTTATTTCTCCTCGGCGGTGTCTGCAGGGTTAACCTTTCTCTGCTCTGACGCCCCCCGCCTCCCTCTGGGAACACGGCTGCAGTTTGAGCTCAATTCTCATTCAGCGAAACAACATGATGGCTCAAGAGCACTGAGCTGGAAATGGTTTTGAAGACAAAATGATTGCACTTTTCTCCAGACTGTGGCAGCTCAGGACGATTTTCTGAGCGCTTTTCACACTTTGCAGACGGCTTGACGACTTCATCAGAGCATTACAAGAAATCAGACAAGAAAAGAGAGTTTGTGTGCTGCCTACACATCAGACACGACATCCATGTTTCTAAAAATGTGATAAAATAAATCTGACTTTGTAGATTTATTTGAAATAAATTGACTGGAGAGCATAAATCATACCTTAATGTTGATCATGTGAAGAGTCTGTAAAATACCAGACAGTCTTTCTTCTAAGGCTATTTTTTGTTAAATTGAGGTTAAAGTTCTACTGAAGCTATTAATAGTTTATTAATTTTAATAAACAAACAAATGAAGTAATAATAACATTTGCATTATAAAAAGATTGATCAACAAAAAATGAATTATTAGATAAATTAATTATTATTCATTTATCACTGGACTAAAATGTTACCTAATATATATATAAAGTAAACCCTAAAAAAACAAAGTAAATCACAATAAATTGCTTCAACTGTTACAGACTGGGATTGAGAAATTGTTTCAAGATGAAAGGAAACAAACAGAAGAAAAATGAAAATTACAAGCAGATGATTGTAGTTGAGGGAAAATGTTTTTTGATATTTTTTACCTTTTTCCTTTACAAACTATTACAAGTTTGGCTGATTTACAGCCGGCTGTTTGTAGGTTTCACTCCTATTTGACAACCTATAATTAAACATTTATTTTTAGAATATGCTCCTAGTCTGTTGCATGAAACTGTGACTCCAATGAATATTATTTACCATCAGGAGATTGCTAAGAAGTTTATTAGATTGATCAGTGAAACTAATCTCTCTCATTTAGTAACAATTAATTGAGTTTCCAATCAGTAAAAATAAAAAGTTCAGAAAACAACAAGCAGCTAAGTTGGACAATACATCAGATTTTTATATTAATCGTGATTGAAAACTATCAAGGAAATTAAACTAATGTGCTACGGTTAAGTATAAACGGATGAAATGTAAGTAAACTGGGCCAAAAAGGCGACGCTTGGTTTTATAATGGTGGACTGAACTGGAGGAGAGACAAATTGATAGAAAAAAATTCTCCAAACATTTACAAAAAATAGATGTGAAACAGCAGTTTTGAATCTTGAGCTAAGCTTATTAACCATGTGTGATCTGAGGAAAATAAAACTCTTCCAAATCGGTGTCACTGAAATTATGGTCAGCTGCAGTTTTCCTGAATAACATGTATCTTATCGCGGTCATCCGGACCGTCGGGACTGCAGCATTTGCTGAGGCGAGACTGTTTGTCGTCCCCTGGGTGAGCAGGAATTTGTGTCAAAGCCACTCAGTCAGCAGGGCGAAGGTTTCTGCAGCGCTACTGTAACAATGACACACACCCAGAGCCCACGTCTTCAGCCTGCAGCTCCGATTATCAGGCTCTTTATTTACTCCCGACGATTAATCACTCCATTCAGTCTGTTCTTTGTTTTGAGGAAACTCCATTCAGTCTAAATAAATTCACGAGTTCTTGGTTGGGATGTTAAGAAAAATATTCTTGGAGGGAAAGTAATTTAGTGTTTTGGGCTAATATTCAGCCATGTTTTTCTGCTTAGCCGTGCATTAAGAAACGTATTATAATAAGTAGCTTAACTCGTGTTTGTTCTGCGATGCTTTTGTTTAGACGTTTTAATACTTTACAGCAAACCCTTCCTATTGATGGCTCTAGAGTTGAACTGAATTAATTTATGTGTAAAGTTTTATTCTCATCAAAAGTGGAAAGCAAATTATGTGCCAGAAGAGTTAATAAAGCAGTTAAAATTCATGTAGATAAATTTTGGGTTGGTATTTTTGTCTATTTTGTAACAATGATATCAGCTGTGATTAATCCGCATTTTCCAAACACTGCTCTATATTTTGTACCTACAGTTCATGTAAGCTTTAGTATCCTAGCCACTGCCATTTATAATAGGTACATATTCGTAAGGAGTCCCCCATGGCTGAATGTTCGGTCCTTTTAAATTATGCGTTTCAACACTGGGGAGAATTTATCTGCAGTCAAAGGCGTCACTACAAAGGATTGGCTCATACGAGCCGGATAGAAATGCATTCCACACTTTTCACTTTCCACAGATTTTTCCACAGTTTTTAATGTGTAAAAGTTCAACAAGTAGTAATATTTTGCAATAAACTTAACATCAACTGTTGTTTTAATTTAGGTAATTTGATGTCGGCATTTTAGCTCATAACTTTTTACTGGTATTCTTTCTTTTAAAAAATCATCATATTTCTGGTTAAATAAAGATTAAATAATCTAATACACTGATGGGTTATTTAACATAAAGTGATGATTGATAGAAAGTTTTCTCTGCTTGTATTAATTGCGCTTCATCTGTTTTTTCATCTCTGTAGCAAACTGCTGCAGTCAGGCGTCTCTAAAACGAAGCTTTTCCTCACAGAGCTGCCTTGTTATTAATTTAAAAACCCGTTGAAAGCAATAAAGCTTTCAGACTCTTTTTCCAGGCAATCAAAGAGGACAAACACTGCAGCGCAACATCAAGTCAAAACCACTCTGAGATATGACTTCCTGTGGAGAAGACATATTACCAGAGCCGGTTTATTGCTCTTCGTTTATTGCTATCGGGTAAATGCCTCCGTGTGATCAGACGTTTACTGACGGAAACCCCCCCACCAGGTGCTGCAGCCAGGTGAGCAGGACATCGGAGCGTGGGACAGGATTCAGGGTCAGAAACGATTCAATCAATAACTCAAACATGTCTCTCCTGATATATTCACGCCTCTTTTTTTACGTCCAACACAGTAAACAAACAATGTGTTTGTTGCTGGTTTGCATCGTTAAGCAGCAACTCGCAAACAACCAAAAAATCCAACTTAATTTTATACAAAAGATAATAATAATACTTTAAAAAGTGTTTGTCTGAGTAACTACAGGTGTTAATAACATCTCTGATCACATATGAACTTGATTTAAGTCAGTTTTACTCAAACAGTCCTGCACAGAAAGGTAATAATTATTTGAATTGAGAGGCGTTAGAAAAATCCAAAATAATGAGCAAGTATCAGTTTAATTCAAAGAAATCTACAAAACTGAGCTAAAATGAGTTGAGATAACCCACAAAAACACGGCAATATAATATAAATAAATATATGACCCCCTTCATCCTCATATTTAAATATTTGCTTATTGTTTTCTGTAATATTCAAGAATTCAAGGATTTTTTATTGTCATACCACCTTTGCTTGTTTATGGTACGAAATTCAGACAGTTTAAGAAATCTAATACACAAATAAAAATAAATAAAGTAATTTATGTGGTATATAGATGCGTACATAAACAAAGTGCGTGTTTTATGTAAATAATTGATGATTTATATTCATCTGCTAAATAGGTTTTGTGGCGTGTTGTATTTTCTGTAATACATAATAAACACGAAAAACAAAACTGAATCCAGTCACTATAGCATCAAACCTGACAAATGGGATGGAAAATGATAGGCCTTGTGAATAAATAACATCCACAGATTTAAATTTCCCAATAATAAAATTAACTTTATTATTAAGCTGCATGTCAATACCTACTTTAATCTGCATCCATAAATATTAGGTATAGATTTTTACAAGGCTGTATTTGCATAAAAGAACCGGATTATTGCACAGAAATCCTGCATTGAAAGTTTCTTTAAAGGTATTACAGTTGAATTTGATTTTTTTAGCATCTTGCAGTGAAAAGAGTGAGCGGTCTCGTCTGGATGAGCCAAAGATGACAAACCCAGTGAGTAAAAGTCAGTTTCACCAAAGTATTTTGTACAAGGAGGAGCTGAAACAAGCAACCACTCAGGATTATGAGGTGAATAATGAGATCAGATCAGTAAAGCAGCAGATTTATGCACAAGTAATTTGCTCTTTTCATGATGCTGCAGGTCATCTGGAAGCTGATCCACTCAAACATGCCTCACTGTTGTTAAATCAGAGAAATCTTATAGTCTGATAAGTCTGATATTTTAGTCAGATTAAGTTCTGGATGTTTCTGTTTCTTGAACAAAACAACCATAAGATTAGGAAAAGATTTATTTAATAAGCAGTTTAATAATTTATGAATCAGTAGGGGGTCATTAAAGTAAGGAGGATTATTGATTGTCTTTGACCTGGCTTGTAATATTCAATCAATTTCTTATATTTCATTTTCTATTCCTATTGTTAGCAACCATTACTAATAAAGGTATAAACAAATCTCTATCTTTAATTAACCTCACATATTGCATACCTCAGACAAATTTAGGTTTAGCTTAACTTATTTATATCAAGGCAACAATATAGAGAAATAACATTTTCAACAATATGGAGGGCTACGAGGAGTATATGGCAAACCATTTATATATACAATTAAAAACAAGTGGGCCAAGAATTGAGTCTTGTGGTACACCTGGATTAATTTGAAACAATGATAGCTTGTAAGACATTGCTCGTGCTTTCAGCATATGATTCAAACAACCACACATAAAATCATGTTTGATGACTTCTGAGTAAGAATTTTATGGTTAAATGTGTATATGCCTTTTTAAAATCCATAATTACTGCTCCAGTTTCTGTACCCTAATCAAGTGATTGTTTAATCTGTTTAATAAAGAAGCAACTAAGACAAGCTGCACAACAATGAGGACAAAAACCAAATTGTAAATGTTATGAGTAACTGTTTAATTTCGGACTCCTTATTATTTTGTTGTAGCTTAGATGCATTTTCACACTAAACAAAAACCTTCCCTGTTCTGTTGGAGTCTGTTTTTAATTAAGAGAAGACTAATACTCTAATCCCTGATGTTTATGTGTCTGGTAGATTTATGCACCACATAACAGTAATAATAGCAAGCTGTATCAAAGCTTTAAAATCAAGCTGCTGGATTCCTGAGAGCAGCTAATCATGTGCCAAATTAAACCCCGATGATGTGTGTACCAATATGTTAATGTGATCGCAGGCAATCAGACTGGTGATAATTAACTGCTACTAGATCTAAGATGAAAGATTGCTCTGTGGATTGTTACAGCAAAGCATCAGCATTTATTTAAACATAAAACTGGCACGCTCAGTGGGCGTCAGATTAACGTAAACTTTGATAATGTGGCTCAGGCTGGTTCATTCTTTCTTCTCTGATTTGCAGTAAATTCAGTAAAACATTTACATGTTTCTGCTTATTGTGTGCTGTTTTCAGTCATTATTATTTAGTGGACCACCCTGTGACTGACTATATACTGAACAGGCGAAGTCAAGCACATGCAAAGATTAAAATAGCATCCACAGCTGAAACCAGATGTTTATACTCTTAACAGAAATTTCATTCAAAATGAGCTATGAAAACCGTTATAATAATGTTGGTCACACAGAGAATAACAGGGAAACCAGAATAAACAAAAACCTGTTGTGGCATCAGAAGTTTACAGGAATCATAAACTGGACATGGCTCACGTTGTCACCAGATTATTTCAGTATTTTCGTTACTCTGACCATAAATTAAATACACATCAATTCTCTAAACCACTGGTGTGAAACTTAAGGCCCACAGATCAAATCCGGCCCGCCTTAGTTCACTTAAACAGATAACAGTTGTTTACTTAAATATTATTTTATCAGTCAAATCAAATCAGTTTTCATTTGTATATAGGCCTGTCGCGATAAACGATAAATCGATTAATCGTACGATAAATTAAAACTATCGACGTCATTTTAATTATCGGCATTCTTCCGGCCTTTTTCTCTTTCTGTTAATGACACTGAACGAAAAAAAGGCTCAACTCCGGTGCTCTCCACTGACCCTCCCTTCCTCATTTCCTTAGTGTAAAGCCCAGCGCGCACGACATGATCTTAGAGCTGTCGGCCGATTGTCGGCCCATTTTCAAAACCTGACAGACCCACACATTAGCCGACAGAAATCCTAGGTATAACGGTTCGATCGGGTTCGTTCCTGCCATGTGGTGTCCAACAATGGGCACAAAATAATGGCTACAAGTCCAGTGAACTAATTTTAAAACCAGGCATTAATCAATGCTTTACTACAATCTACCTGCAATGCATGTGGCTAGTGTCAGCGTAAAGTCCTGACTGAATGAAAATCATTATAACCTATTTACGTCACGTTAACGAAGAACAGCTGAAAAGTTACCGGGTTTAACAACTGCAGTAGCAATTTCGCTCCAACTCCTCCTCTTGTCATTTCTATATTCTTTGCATGTTGAATAAACGTTAATGTTGTTTCCACATATCATCTCCAATGTCCGCTGGACTTCAGGTTGCGTCGTGTCAGCTGTTTGGGATTCCCCGACGTAATTTCCCCTCAGAAAGCACAAGGAGAATCCGCGCTTTCTGATTGGCTACCTGTCACATTCAAGAGGCTGCGTTAAAGCGCCCAGTCGGGGAAAAACCCCTGATTTAGATCAGAGGACGATCTACCGTAACACACCACACAATCTTAGAAAGACCAACGTTCTAAGATTGTTGTAAAGGGAAAAATAGGAGCAAAAAATCATGTAGTGTGAACTATTGCATCAGGTAGTGGATGTGCCCATCTTCTCTATTTAAATCTAATTATTACTGAAGGGCAACATAATATACAGACTTCATAATCTGCACTCTTTTGATTGAATGCAGTATTTATTTCCACTTTTACTTTATGTTGTTTAGTTTTTTTTTTCAAGTGCGTTTTTTCTTAATGGAGACTGAGAATCCATTTTATTTTCGTTTTTGGTTGTTTTGTTTATTTTGTTTATCAGTTCCAGTGTTTAGTGTTCTTTTGAAAATAAAGTGTATCTATCTTTGGCAAGAAATCGCATGCATTATTATGTCATTTCCATTAAATCAGTGTAAAAATGTCTTCAAACAATATTATCGTTTATCGCAATAATTTTTGAGACAATTAATCGCTCAGCAAAATTTGCTATCGTGACAGGCCTATTTGTATAGTTAACAAATATTGCCACGTATTAAGAAATACAAATTGGACGCAGAGAGATTTTAATGGTTTATTTATGAGTTACCAAGTATTATTGGTCTAATTTCTATTACAAATATCTTAGTACACTTGAAATAAACAAAATTAACTTACAAGTAACTTTTTAGCAAGATCAAGGAGGTTGTTTTAAATCAATAACATTATAAATGAAATAATCTGCCAGTGGAACTATTACTTCATTAATATTAAGTAACTATTGACTTAAAACAAGCTGCTTGATGTTGCTGAAAAGTTACTTTTAAGTTAGTTTTATATTTTTTCAAGTGCACTAAGATATTTTCAATAGAAACTAGGCCAAAAATACTTGGTAATCTTTTGTGTTTGTGCAGTGTGCTTTCTGTTCACGAATCAGTGCTGTGAAGTGAGACGTTTTCTCCAGGTTGATTTTTCTCCAGGGACAAACTACATGCAAATTCTCCTCTTTTTAAAAACGGTGCATGCGACTGGAAAAGCTTTTTATTCATTCTCAGCAGCAAACTGTGGAGGCTTTTAGTGTTTGGCAGGCGATCATAGACACTGAGATGTTCTGAATGTGGAAGTTTGCCTTATTTTCTTTGAGCCAAAGCTGGAGCATGCCTGCATATTTAAATCCTAATCACAAAAAGGGCAAAGAAAAATCACTTTCCGAGGGACTGAGGTGAGCATTTAGCAGGTGAGTACTTTCATGCATTAAAGTGTGAGGATGTTTTAAAAAGATGCTGCTCTCCTGCTGAGCCTTTTCTGCAGGAAAATGTGCTCAAGCTAAACAACATGTTGTTCTCCAGCATCTACAAAGTGACTCAGCCAAAGGAAACCATTCACTTCGTCCCTTTGCCTTTTCCTCCCTGCTACCATCTGGCGACGCCCACGTCGCCTGCTCAAGCACTAGAAGACACACAAATATGCATTAACAGACGTAGAGTCCCCAGATCGTCTGCGTACGCTTGCTACACACATCATGGCATCTCTCCGGCACTTACCCACCCACCCAGACTCATGGAGGGCGTAGCTGAGCACTCGAACACATACCGAGCCCCATCAAAGTTCGGAGCCTGGCAAACTTGACACTCATGCAAAGAGAAGCAGCGGGAGCTTTGGATCAGAGGAAAACACCTCAAACAGAACCTGCCTGAATGACCCAGTTTGATCAGCAAACATCAGCTGCAGGTTTATTTTCAGATGCAGGACCTTCTGCACCTGGAGCTCACAGCACTCGCATTCAAACCTCACCAGCCGATGGGAATTAATTCTGAAAAGTGTGGGTAAAAATACGCCCACTGCTCTCCCCGCGCTGATTCACGTTAAAAGCTCCTGCCATCCAGCTCCAACACCCACTGCTGTGTGAGAACCAATAAGTGCCACTCAACCTGGACTCAGAGCGACCGGGCCCACACACTTAGCAGCCGACACTATTTCAGGCTTCATAAGCAGCTTTGCAAATGAGTGGAAAGGAAAAGAAACCTTTACTGTATTTGATGAGGTGTAATTTAATGCATATGTAACAATAGAAAACATTTTTAGCTGGAGGCAAACATGACTGGCATCCATTTTAAATACCAGCCGAATCATTGGTGCTGATCTCCTGCAGCCAGGGCCGACCCAAGACTTTTTGGGCAGATTTTCATTAGAAGCCCCCCACAGCAACATGTCAACACCAGATGCTTCATCTATGATTATAGGTAAATGTTTGAGTAAAAGGAACATTGTTTTTTTATTCTATGAACTACTGACAACATGTCTCCGAAATTGCAAGAATAATATAGTATTTACTTGCAGAAAATGAAAAATGGTCAAAATAACAAAAAAATGCAGTGCTTTCAGACCTCAATGCAAAGAAAACAAGTTCACATTCATTTAGAAACAACAATGCTAACATTTTCACTCTAGAAGAGTTCAGAAATCAATATTTGGTGGAAAAATCAGGAGTTTTTTGATAACCAGGAGAGTGCAGTGGGCTCTTACTTTTTTCCAGACCTGTATATGTTGTGATAGACACGTGATCAGTATCAATAGATAATCCATTTGATAGAATATTCAATCATTTCATTGAACTGCGATCCAGGACCGCATAGCATTCTGGGGGATGTAGGCAAAGGAAAGGCTCTCAGGGCGAGCAAAGCAAGGTTGGTGGCATCACCTCACTCACTCACTCTTTGGTTACCTAGCAACAACTTGGTGAGTAACTTGTGGTTACCTAGCAACAACTTGGTGAGTAACTTGTGGTTACCTAGCAACAACTTGGTGAGTAATTTGCGGTTACCTAGCAACAACTTGGTGAGTAATTTGCGGTTACCTAGCAGCCACCAGCAGTTTCAGGTTTTGCCACCTAATAACTGCTTTAAAAAAAAAACAATGACCAAAACAGCAAAGGTCATGTAACCAGTTTGACAGTATTTCAGATATTTAAACAAAAAAAACTAATCAATAACTAAAAATATCACCTGATATGAAACACTTATATCATGATAAGATTTTCAGCCATATTGTCCAGCCCTTATACTTACTATCATTAGCGTTTGTAATTAACTTATGTCACACCCGTGTTATTATGACTATTGATTTTAACCTCACAAGAGTAGCAAAAAATATATCAAAATATAAAAATGTAGCATTTTAAGTGTTGAAGTGTGCCATATTATTCTAACTATCTAATAGTGATATCAGCTGATAAAAACTAATTTTACAGTAAACAAGTAAACTCTACAGCAGGGAGTTTTGCACCGATCACAACCTGATAGCGTTTCAGTATGGTACGTTCACCGGTCAGAAAAAGATCGGATTTTTAAGTTTCAGAGACATTAATCTGAGCCAGCTGATAGTAAATTCTACTGATTTCTCTGTGCATGTATAATATCGACATCTTTGTATTACACAAGTCATGTATCCTCAAATAGAGTTTTTTCAAAAATCCTACCCAACTAATTATCCAACAAGAACCTTGGCTTGTTCAATGACGGCATGAAACCCTGAGTCTCATTAAAAGTCAGGATTTGACCCACTTAACCTCTATAAAAAGATGAGGGTAACAACATTCATTTCCATATTGAATAAATTTACATTTTAAACTCAGGTTTTTTTTAGCATCTCCTTATTTCCTTTAGCCATAAACTACATCAGATGATCTTTCACCCTTTGAAGATGTAATAAAAATTTACAGTCCTGAGTAAATAACAAATTTTGTGACCAGTTTGTCGTTTTGGCGCCGCCAGTAATAAATGAACTCATCATGATGCTGAAAGAGGAAGCCGCTGTCCCTTCAGTCTCAGCATATTCTGAGACTTATGTTGTTTTTTCTCAAGTATTTTGACTACAAGGCATTTAACAGCCGGGACGCACAGTACATCCGCAGCCATAATTAAAAATTTATCATTTCCTTCCCTTGCTCTCTTCAGCAATACTTCTGTGAACAGGACTAGATCTACTTTCTTTGGAGAAGTATTTTTGAACACTTGAGGATAACCTAAAAGGGAGAAAAACAGAGCTTATATCACTAATCATTTTGTTTAAAAAAAAAACATTAGATGAAATAATACCAGAGATAACAACTTGACAGACAAAATGGTAGAAATGTAATCTAATCTGTCAAAGATCAGATCAGCTGTATCTTAAAACTGTCAGGCTAGCAAAAGAAAGTCAGGTGTACTTTGTTTTTACAATCCTATAACCCTCAGATAAGTAAATAATCTGGTATATTTTTCCTGTAGCTTTCTACAAGTGGAATGAGTCGACTCAAATCAATACCTCATCACTCAGATTGTGTCTGCAAAGCTTTTCATTAGTGGACGGTCTGCATCAATAAAGATCCACGTGCAATAAGGGTTGAGAAAGAGGTCAAAGGGTCAGATGTAAAACAATGAAGTCCCAGTGAAACATTTGTGAAAGAGTCAAAAATTAACACTTGGAAGGTGGGATCCAAACAAGTTTAATGGAAAACAAGCTAAATTAGCATAAGTTATATCACAATGTTGGACAGATGAATTAATTTGACTAGATAATCCATAATCTCAGGAGTTTAAAGAAGCCTCTTCTACTGTCTCTAAAAACAAAAGTTTCCTATTTCTATTGGCTGATGACTAGTCATGTGTTTATTTCTCTAACCAATTAAGCATTAGACTTGATTTCTATGGAGGACGTACGAAAACCTCAATGTTAAGTCTGACATTTTCTTTAGAGTGAGATATTTTCTCTCTTTAGACAAATCAAAACTGATTTGTCAAGTTGGGGTCTATCTAAGCCTGGGTGGGATTGATAAAAATCTTAATCTACAAAAAAGCCTTTAATCCCAAAGCCCAAACTGAAATTTGTAATTTCTTTCAGTATTCATGAACTAATTAGATTCTTTTTGCAGTTTTGATTCTGCTGTTCTGTGTGAACACAAACGCTCAGAGGCAAACGAGTAAGTTTAAATTGTATTTGGTAAAAAGCAAAGGTAACAATTTTATTTAGAGATATAAGTTGTAATTTTGCAATTCGTGTAAAGAAGACCAGATTCGTAGTCATTGTTTCATTGTGGCCTGCTTTAAATGAATTTTAGGATTTATGTTATTTATGACATTTTATCTGGCAGAGAAAAGATTTTAGCTGCTGTTAGCTAGCCAAGCAAAGTTGGTAGCATCATCTAACTCACTCACTCTTTGATTACTTAGCAACAAGCTGCTGGGTAACAAGAAGCTTCAAGTCCCACCCCCAACTTTGGTTGCCTAGCAACAACCTGTTGAGTAATTTGCACAGTAGCAGTTTTAGGTTTTGCCACGCTGCCTAATAACTGTTTAAAAACATAAGCAACGGTGTGGCAGTACTTCAGATATTTAAAACAAAAAAACTGATCAATAATTATTGATATCGACTGATGTGAAACCCTTATAAGGTGATATGTTTTTCAGCCATATCGCCCAGCCCTGACGTAGCATTTACCGTCAGTAACTTACTGAGCACCACACATTCAGTGCCTGATGTGGACAAATGACAATCGCTGCAGAGTAAGGAATCGAGGTCTTACCTGTGAAGTCCTCAAGGCACTCGCAGGTGAAGCCCCCCTCCCTGCTGCGGCACACACCGTGCGCGCCACACGGCTTGGAGTAGCAGAGGTCAATCTCAGTCTCGCAATAGTCTCCCGTAAAGCCGGCGGGGCAGCGGCAGCGCAGCCCGGCGATGGGATGGATGGGTCTGAACAGGATGGTGTCGGACGCCACGAACGGCGCCAGGCTGTTGAATTTCAGCACCGACACACACTTCATGTAGTTCTCACACGGCTCGCGCAGGCAGATGTTGTCGTCAAAGGGAAGCACCTCCTGAGAGGAGATCTGTGCCAGGAGGCTGCGGTTCAGATAGAGCCTCTCCTGGAGCTCCTCCGAGCCGAAAAACTCCCCGCTTTCAGGCCCCGTGCCGGGCCTGTTGCTCCCGAGACGTCCGGGACGCTGGTGTCCGTCTCCAAACACGGGAACGGCCACGGACAAGCTGACGTTGAGGATGCGTGCGCTAACGTCCGTGTCATCTTGGACGTTGAAGATGACGACGTCTTCGGGCGCAGCGGAAAGGACGAGAGCCACGCCGTCCAGGAACTGGGAGAGCAGCAGGGACAGAAAGTGCTCCTGCGAGGTGTTGGCCAGGCGTAAGGTGATGCTGTTGGACAACATCTCGTCGGTGATGATGGTGACCTGGAGGAGGCACTGAGCTGATACAGAGTGGATGCCATCTGAGAAGAAACACAGGAGGCACATCGGATTAACGTGACTCGAAGCAGGGCGTTAAAATTACCATATCTAGTTTTCTTTAAATGGACATTTTATGCAAAATTCACATTTTGGACATTTTTATACGTCTCAACTTCTTCTAAGAACAGCTTAAGTGCTTAGGAAAAACCCAACAGCCAGTTCTCTGGCAATAAGTTAATGTTTTTTGGTGCCTGGAAAATTAGCACTGTGACATTACCTAGCAACCACAGCCAAGCCCAGTTAGTTGCCTAGCAACCCAAGCAGAACTCGAGCACATTTGGTCAGCTGGTTTTACCAATGAAACTTTGCAAAAAATAAAAAATAAAGATAAAGGTTTCATTTCATTTGTGTTTGTTTTGGCTGCTTCATATCTGACTTTTTGTACATGAAAAGAAGTAATTTTGTACCCAGCAGTGATCGCCCTGTTCACTAAAAGTAATTTTATCTAACATTGTCATAATTTACTGTGAGAAAATATGACTGATTCATATTCATAGTAACTCTAACAGGGAAAAGGGTCCCAAGCTATAAAATATATGGGGATAAATTACATTATCAATTCAATTTGGACATTTCTGTCATTGTTATTTCTAACAATTCATAAAATAATTAAACTTTAAGAGAAGTAAGCTGACAGGCAGTGAAGTTGGTGAATTGACACTGTGCCATTCTAGTATTTGAAAGTAAAAGTAAAAAAGAGAGTGTGGATCCCAGCATTTTTTTGTGAAACCATTTCTGTTCCTCCATAATTTAATAAAAACAGTTTAGCCTGACATAATATGAACTGAGTAAAACTCTGTTTATAGATGTATTTCCAAACATCACTATGCTGCTGTATCAGTAGAAAAACCATCTTATAAATATTCAATCTAAGAAGTGTTGAATATTTTAAAACGGGGACGTACCGTAGCGTTCAGCTAATGTTACTCAGTGTGGGTCCTGAACTACTTTCAAATGTGGCCCAGATTACAGAATATAAGGCAGAGCTGTGAGTAGGAGCCACCTTTACAATATGGTGCATTAAAGTGATTTAAAACTGTTTAAAGCAGGAGGAGGAACACTCACATTTAAAACCTTTATAACTCATTTGCGCATAAAATACTTCTGATGCCTCAAGCTGGAAACCAGGGTTTCCCCCAGAAAACTCATTAAGCCTAGCGGTAAGAGCGCTAGGGCAGTCCACTAGTTTCTGTCTTAATAAATGTTACAAGTTGAAAGGAAATTTGAAAATAGGACCAATTAATTATGTGTGAATGGAAGACATCATTGAAAATACTTAAACAAAAACTAAAATGCCTTAAAATAAAAGGCAACACACACACAAAATAAATACAATTTAAATAAATCATATAAATTTGTGCAATTCAGTTAAGTTCCTCACATTTTAAAGCACATCAGGAAATCCAACTCTGAGACATTTCAAAATTACATAAAATTATGGTTTTGGTGTGGCCTAGTTAAAGTCCAACTTAAATCTAATTGGGATCTTGTGGCATGACCCAGCTTAAATAATTGGTTCACAGTTGAAAATCCACTAATGTACCTGGATCAAAACAATTATTCAAAAATTCAACTGTCAGTGAGTCAAAATAAAAGACTCACTGACAGTTGATTATCTATCTATCTATCTATCTATCTATCTATCTATCTATCTATCTATCTATCTATCTATCTATCTATCTATCTATCTATCTATCTATCTATCTATCTATCTATCTATCTATCTATCTATCTATCTATCTATCTATCTATCTATCTATCTATCTATCTATCTATCTATCTATCTATCTATCTATCTAGTATATATATATATATATATATAATTATATATATATAATTAGGTTGGGCAATATATGACACTTTACCAACTGATGTTCTTTGGTCCAACACATGACAAATATATTCAGGCAGGACTGACAAGTGGATAACAATTAGATTTAACATTTATATCTAGATTTAAGATCTAGATTCATCATTTAGTATGTAGATTTTACCATTTAGATTTAATGTTTAAATATAGATTTAATAGTTAATACTTAGATTTAACATTTAGATTTGCTACTCTTTTGTGAAATGTAAACATGATAATATATGAATGTTGTTTAAGATATTTTCATTTTAAATGTGAGGAAAGTTTGCTAAAAGCAAGTCAAATACAACAAAACTGCTAAATCTTTTACATTCACATTTTACCCTTGATGCCAAATACTCATTTATGGATGGTCAGTTTATATGTCAAATTGCCTAAGCCTAATAAACAAACATATATGTTCTTTCATTTGTATTGGTTTAAACAAAATGCACATTTCATAGTGTATTTTATCTTACAAAGCTACTGCAGGTGGGGTTGGGAGGTTATGGGGGGTTCAAGTCCGCCGGGCCACACGGTCAACTAGAAGAACAGTGGCACATTGACAAATATAACATTAACGCCGCTTTTCACATTTATTTGGCTGGGATGGATGTTTTTCATGTTCGTCTGCCAGGACAGATAAAAGATGAGTGCCAAGTGAAAACAAGTGTACACTTTCTTTCAGAAAAGTCCAAGTTTTTAATCAGCAGTTTCACGCCTGCATTCATAGCTCATCTTTGCTTTCTTTGTCTCCATGGAAACACACTGGCTCATTATTTATGCTTTACGTTGCCTTTCCCAGCTCAGCAGCTCTGCTGGTTCCGTACATCATGTTTTATCCCCTATATGTTCAGTTCTTCACATTAACTCACACGTAAAGCTTTTATTCGATATAATCAGCTGCAAATGGAGGCCTGCTGTGAGCATATGAGATGTAAATGACTTTGTTTCAGCATGTTGTATCAAATCAATCCTTGCACGGTAAAAAAAAAAAAAACCCAAACATGTTACAGCCTGCGTTTCCACAGATACTTCTCCTGTGAGACCACGTTCAAAATAAAACCAAACTCCTCCTCAATAAAAAGCTTCAGCTGTAGCTCTCTGACAGAAGCAGTGTTCACTGAGGAGTAAAATTATGATGAAGATTATAATAATGACCTCAGTCAGAGAGAAAGCCCAGCTTGTTCCTAACGAGCAGGAAGCCTGCAGTTTGGGGTTGAGTTGTTCTGGAAAGTTTGAGACAAACCCACAATCAACCTGGATGCTTTGAACTTCTGCTCAGAGACAAAAAGGGACTCAACAAGAGCAGCGGCTGAATGTTAAAGTGTAACTAACGCCCTCTGAAAGCCAAGCCAGACAAATTTTGAAAAATTTTGAAGATGATTAAAGCAGGGCTGTAATCAGAAAGAAATAAGCACTGCTGCTTTCTTGTAAACTTTGTCTCCATATTTATTGTCTTTCCAGTCGTGTTTAGATGTTGTTAGAGACTTATGATGACAACATATGCATCAAAGGACATGTTTGTAACTCAGAAAAGAGCAAGAATATGCTGCTGGACTGGGACTGAGTTCATACCAAAGAAGACCCAAACCAAAGCCAAGGCCAAACTTTGACAAATATTTCAGGACATTACTTTTCATACACCACAAAATGCAGAAATAATTGGAAAAATGGTTAATTACTCAACCAAAACTACTTGGTTGAGTAATTAACCAAGTAGCTGGTATTAAATTAATAATAAATTACTATTGCACTTCCTGTGTGACAAAAAGCAGAAATGTTTTAAATAAGTAGAATACAACTTATTATGCACAGTTTGACCAGAGGGGGCAGCACTGACATGGTTTGATTCTAAATAATGCACAACTAAACAAATTTACATAAAAATGTCAGAATTTGTACGGAAACTATCAACAAAAACAATGTTCATTTGGGGTTAGTTACAGTTTCAGAGTTTTGGTCACCCCTGGCAAAGATGTGTTAAAAAAAAAACCCAATAAAAAACTTGACAAATCCAACCTTTAATTTATGTTTATTGAATGAGAAATAAAAACCCATGTTAATGAACGAATAGATTTCTTAAGAAAATTCTGTGAGCCCCTTACAAATCTAAAATCTAAAATGAACAAACAGTAATCTGCTTCAAGCTGGCTCTAATCCATTTTCTCCAGTCTCTGGTCAGTAACAATAATTATTTGTTATTAAAAATTGAGACAACTTTGACTGCTATCCAGTGTGAGTAAGATACTGACTGCTGATGAAAACACTGAAAAGACCCTATTTCAAAATATCAATGCTGTGCATTTCAAGTCAAAAGACTACTTTCTCAGTCAAGCTGAGCTGAAGTTACAGTAGCTTCAAAGCAAACACAAATCATGCTTAATCAAACGAAGTGTTTTCACTACAAGCCTTGACTGCTGCCTCTAATACAATCAATGAGCTGCTTTGTTTGGACCGTCTGGAAACCCTCCAGGAAGCAAAACCTGCAAGCAGAAATTCACACAAGCAGCACTTCCCAAAGTGAGCAGATCCCTGTTCTGGCACTGAGCTAGTTTAAACACAGAGCGCCAACAGAGGGGGAGGAAGAGGAGGAGAGGTCGTGGAGGAACTGAGACAGAGAAGCATGTTTGACACGGACTTAATCCCTCAGCTTTCAGTCAGGCGATTCCAGCGCGCTAATAACACAGGGCCTTAGCAGAGGAAGTGGAAGAAGAAAAAAAATCAAAGAACAGACAGAGGGTGGGGGGGATTCTCCTCTAATTCACACTTTACTGTAAACAAACACAAAACGTACATCTGAGTACACGAGGTAACACACGCATACAAGAGAGAAGACAGTGAGAACAAACAGCCGCCATGTTTGTGCTCCCTTCATGTTTGATCAGAGGCAGATCTCACACTCGATTTTAAAACACTGAGTGGAAACCAAAACGACAAATTTCAGCCACGGTTTCCACTAAGGCTGGACAACAAGTCAATAACAACATATATTTGCAATCAATATGTGATCATCGTCAACAGATTATATCAACAGATTCATTAAATAATTTTACTGAACTCCAATCTAAAACCGCACAGCATTCTGGGAGATCAAGGTTGGTGGAATCAACTAACTCACTCACTCTTTGGTTTCCTAGCAACTCGCTTAGTCTTATTTCATTCATTTTTTAAATTTTCACTTATTTTTTGGATAATATTATGAATAGTTCATGTAAAAACTAAAAGAAATCCTAAGTGAAAAGGAGCAGAAAGGAGTTTTTTCCTCATAAAAATAAAATTAGCTATTCAACTCAAAAGACCAGTACAAACATATTTCAAATAAACAAAAAATAGACAAAATATCAGCTTATTCGATGCCATATTGCGACATCTTAATGTGTCAAATATCTATTAAGTGCTGAAAGAAATTTAGATTCTTCCTCTCCTCTTATCTCACTGTCAGGATTATTTCATAAACTGACATCTTTAATTGAAATGCTGCCCTAACCTTATTATCCACACTATAGTAGGACTTATTGTTTACTAATTCCTCTACCTTATTTAAAACAGTAATGATTTTGGATATTTTAACTTGCATAAAACATATTTATACATTTTTACTTCTACTTATTCATTTTCAGACTGGTGAATAACAGGCAGAGCTATAAATGTGTTATTTATTTAGCTGATTCTGCTTTGCTGAATCAGCGGTCTGAAATAAACCTAAACCTGATACTATGCAGCAACAGTCACCACAAAAAACACGCTGGCTCTAAGTGAGCTGCGGCTCTCAAAGGTTAGGCCAAGTGTAAGGAGAAACATCGCCTTAATTACATCCTCTGCCAATGCACATTCTTGGACGGGGGGCTCGGGCGGCGGTCCAGAGGTAGCTGCAGCGCTGGGAAACTGAGCGCGAGGAGAATCTCCTCTCAAAGAAACCAGACCATCCTTCAAAGGGGTCATTCTCCACGGAAGTACCCTGAGCCCAAGGAGAGCCGAGGGTAAGCGGCACCTCTTTAGGCCGGCAAAAAGGAGGAAAAATGGGATTCTTATTTGGTTTCGAGACCCGGTGCCAGCTCTGGAGTGTGACGCTGCTTCCAGCCCTGGTTCGACCCCTCTGGGCCTCCTGGTGCCAGGAATGCTCTGAGCTAGGAAACGGTTTAGGGCTGCAGGACTGAGGATGGCTCTGTGCGTGAGGGAGCGACCTATACGTCACTAGGGGCAGCGCAGACAGTCAGAATGAGTAAACAATGCTTAATGACAAACAGCAGAAGCATGATTCGGGTGAAAGTATTTCCCTGAATTCAATCAGGCATAAAAATAGAGGTCAGAACATCGTCTGTAATAATCTGAATTAAAGAAACAAGTCGGCTCATTATGACGTAGAGAAATCTCAGAGGACATTACTCTGTAACTAACAATTATGTCAACAATAGATGACTTTATCGATTTCTCCCTCAGAACTTTACACTACAAAAACATTAAAAGATGCAAATAAATAATTCAGTTCCTTTTCTTTAAATAAAAACATATACATTTTGTTGCCTAATTTGCAATAATATACCATCTATTGAGTGTACACTTGGTCATTTGTAGCAAAGGCTACATCTGCAGCTGAAAATACTTCAAGCTAAATCCTTCTTGCTTGACTGATCATCAATACAGAGTAGGGCTAATCTACTGACTATTTTTTTTATTATTATTACTGATTAATAATTGGATATCAAAAGTTATTTAATAGATTTTTTTTAACTTAATCTGAACCAGGTGACAATAAGCCACTTTAAATACTCTGGTCTAGAACATATTAGCAGATAGAATAGTTTTTTACTTAATTACTGCTCTTAGTGTGTTGTTCTTTCAGTAATTAGCTTTTTTTTGAGTCAGTTTACTCCAGTTAACGATTATTTCCAGAGTTGATTACTCACAATTAATCTAATTAATTCATAACTAAGGGTTAGGAACTGAAAGTTTGAGAGGTCACAAAGCACCAATAATGTTTATTTCCAAAACCTTAAACAAAGCCTAGCTGGTTTTATCTAATTTAATCATATGTTAATAAAAATGAGTGTTTACCATTAAAATCATAAAATCAAACCAGGTCATGTTTATTTCTCTTGGAGCCGGCTCCCACTGAGGTAATAAGCGGCTGAGTGAGAGGTCAGGACGAAGCCAGGGAGCCACTCTGTTTGACCGCCCTAATTACAACACAAAGTCCGCATCCAATCTCCCCGCTGAGTCCCAGAAAATGTCAACAAAGTCATGGTGGATAAAGATCAGAGGGACTCTGGGACCAAATCAGCTGAAGACAGAGACATCAGCCGGCAGCTTGGGCCCGGTCCACTGAGCTTGTGACACGGATCCAGGCTCAGGAGAAAAACTTTCAGGTACCAGAGAAACTGGGACTAAATTAAGACTTGAGCTCCTGCAAGGAAAACTATTGACACAACCTGAGAGCAAGTTCCTTCTTTCGGCCATTAAAAGACAAGAACTAAAGGTTCACTGATTAACTAGATCCAGGGAGTGGCTCTGGAAGTATGTCGGTTTGAGGCTCTTTGTTGGTGGTCCAGGACGCAGTACCTTACCAGAAGTATCTACGCATCTTATACTTTATTGTGTGACTTTAGAACCACAAACATCAATGTGTTTTATTGGACTTTATGTGGTAGAGCAACACCAAATAATACATAACTGTGAAGCAGAAGAAAAAGGATAAACAGATGAAGTATATTTACAGAAATCTAAAATAATGTGATTTCTCTCTTCCAAATAAATTACGTTTATTAAGCCGGTTTGTTTCTAAACATCAGTTTAGAAACATCAAACTGTTTGATGTTTTCTAAAAGAAAAGTTTTCTTTAGAAAACATCAATTTTCTAAAGGAAACATTGGAAAACTAGCATCAAATGAAGCTAGACGGCATCATCACCTGGAATTTTATCAACGCGTTCTTTAAAGAACAGAAGCAGGAAAAAAAATCATTTAATGGTGGGAAGGATCTAGTTTATACATTCAGTAATTAGAAGAAAGTTACAATACAGAGCAACTCTTATTAGTTCATCTAGAGAAACGACTCGTTACCTTAGATCAACATGATCAGAACAGGAATCCAGAGAAACCCCTACTAGTTTATAAATCAAGGACTACTTATTCTTAAACATGGGATTGTACTTTTTTGTTTTCTTTCCTTTGGTTTGTTGTTTTATTGTATTTCCTTCTAATTCATGTAAAGCACTTTGAATTGCCTTTTTGCTGAAAATGTACTATGTAAATAATTTTACCTTATTGTATGAAGCACTTTGTATAAAGATCCCTTCATCTTGAAAATATGGCACTTCCATTTTTTTATTCTTATTGGGTTCAAACTTGTATTTTATTTTATTTATTATTATTAGTAGTATTAGTATTATTTTTGTTTTTTGCTATTTTAATGTTCACCAAAACTTTAAACTTGTTTTTCTTAGACGTTTTCCATCCAATCAGCTGGAGGTATGTTAGTATGTGATGATGTCGGTTTCTGGCTGTTAAAAGCTGGTAGAGACAAACCTGAAAAGACCTGCAGGTGTAACTGCAGTGAAACTACAACATCAGGTGGCTGAATAAAAATGCAAGCCACACATTTCAGATTCTATTTTTTAAATTAAAAATCACCATAGTTTCCTCCCATTTTGCAAGCACGTGCTTTCTTGTGATCGGCTTGACACATAAAATTTCTGTAAAATACAGAAAAGTTTGAGATTTAACGTAATAAAACAGGACAAAGTTGAAGACTAGACGCTAAGCTCAACCTCATACGAAAGCAGTCGCTACAAAAAGCAGAGGATAAAACAAGTGATAACTAATCCCACTCAGACAGCCATTCTTCACAGCGCCTCGGCCAGGTTTAATCTGTGATCCGCTGCGCAGGCAGCTCAGCGTTTCACAGCAGAAGTGTGTCATGTTGGAGGAAACCTCTGAGTGAGAAAGTAATGAGGTTGAGCAGAGCCTGTCTTTGCTGTTCAGCATCATTTCTCTGCAGACTGAGTACCATACACTGGGTGCTTAGAGCATCAAAGAGCCCAAAGCCTCGCTCCTACTTGATACCTCAATACAGGATCATTAATTAAAAATCACATTGGAGGGATGACTTGATCCATACAGCTTACACTGGAAGTTTTAAGTAAGTTTATCAAGTAAAAACAGCTACATATACAGCCAGTTTGACCTACAGAAATTTAGAAAATTATCCCACCAGAGCTAATGTTTGCTATATGAACATATTTGAAGCATTTGCAAAAATATATACAGATCTTATTATATTTTATATTCTGTTGACAGCTGCAGAAACATGCTGCTGTATTGGTGGTTAATGGAAATAAAATCGTCCCAGGTTCATTTCTGTTCTTTGCACCTTAAGAAAACCGCAAAAAAAATTAAAATAAAATAAAATGTTTCACGCATTGAAAGAAAATTGTAAATCAAAGGCAATAAATTGGTGAAATTTTACCACACAGTCTGGATCCCACTGGGTCACACAGAGGCGGGAGGCTGTTGCTGCTCGTTAGTCAAACCAAACACAGATTTATGACCTCTGAGAAGGTCCTGTGGGACCAACAGGACACAGTTTAATTAATCTGAATTAAATGCTCTGCCCTTACAGATGCTTCCAGTCTCATTCGGTAATTAGTGGACTTTCCTGCCACCAATGTGAGCAGCCCTGACTAATTAATCACCTTTCACTTGTTTTTCCATCAGTAGCTCTCTTGCGTTGGTTAGTAAATCTTTATCAGCAGGCAGAAATGTCTGTCTGCGTTCACACTGCAGCCGGAAGTGATCCAATTCCTACTTTGTTTTGGCCATAATGCGACCCGTATCTGACCTTTTCATGACAGTCTGAACAACACAGGTCGGACTGTTTTCGAATGAGACGTAGTCCACTTGTGTCCGATACACGTCTGATTCAAATGTGGCCCGGCGTCCAGGTGACATTCATCCGACCTGAACGCAACTGATACTCGACAAACGTCACTATTCTGCGCCCTGATCGGCGCAAGCGGGAAGAAAAACAACAACCATAGCGAACAATAATGAGGATTAAGTTGTTAACATACTGGCTTCGGTCGGACAACAACTTTAAAATCGTAAGCTACGCTCCACCGTTAGCGTACATGTTTACTTCCGCAAACACTGAGCAGTTCTTCCGTTATATGGCGGTTGGCAGAACACTGAGAACGCTGACGTTCTTGCGCCCTCTACTGCGCATGCGGGACACTTTCACGGAATAAGCATTTTATATCAGACGGTACATCAATCATTAATGATTAGTTTTTGGTTTTATATAACTGAAATACTGCCAAACTGGTGGAATGACATTTTCTGTTTTGTCCAGTTTTTCACTCCACGCTGTTTTTCATTTTTAAGCACTTATGTGACACATTAACTGCTGCTGCGCAAGTTACTCGACAGGTTGTTGCTAGGTAACCAGAAGTTGCTCAAGTTGTTGCTAGGTAACCAAAAAGTAAGTGAGCTACTTGATTCCACCAACTTTAAAATCTTTCATCTGAATGCCCAGAATGCTGTGCGGTTCTGGATCACAGTTTAGTGAATATTTCATCAGACATACTATTTATTGATATTGATCACATGTCTATTGCGATATAAATTATTGATTTACTGTCCAGCCCTATCTTTTAATAACCTGTTTTTCTAATAACTTCATTTATTTGACAAAAACGACATTTTTATACACAAATCGTAATGTCTCCTTTTCAAGAAAACCCCCACTCTCAGTGAAACACAAATGACCTTGACCATTAAGTTCCTCATCAGTGTTGACGGAGGAGAGGGGGAAAAAATCAGTAGAGCCAGCAGGACAAAAGATTTAATCCCCCGCTTTACACCAGTCAGCAAGCCAAGGTTCAGTTAACCTGCCAGAGAGCAAAAACGAAACACATCAGTCCTGGACAGGCACTAATGAGTGCCAACGTGGCTTTAAAACCAAGCCTTACAACTCCAGCTCTGCCACAGCTAAAACTGCATAATGTCTATTAGATCAGCTCTCCTTCATTAAAGCTAAGAGCCCTCCTTTTGGTATTCATTTAATTTAAAAGCAGGAATCTCTGGATCTGGTGATCAAAAGGGGAGCAGTAAAACGTCGTAGTGCTGCGGCGTGTTTGAATTAAGCAGCGCTGAGAGGTGAAGCACACTCAACTTCTGCCTGAATGGACACTAGAGGCTGACTGGGGACTGACGGCTGCAGGAGGAACAGAGTTATGCTGTTCACCCGACTCAGTGAATTAAGCACAAGATTTAAAAACAACTGCAACCACATCTAATGTTTATCTGCTGTAAAATATAACAAATATCATCTCTAACTACCCTGAACCATGGTTCTTACAACTGTTTTAGAAAAGTTAGATGGGCGGTATATTAAGTATTTTCCAGGCACATAGTGAGATTTTATAGGGAAATCAAGTAACTCTGTTACTTTCAGTTGTTAGAAAAATGCTGTAATATGACTTAAAAGAAAATCGACTGTGCAATTTAACGCCTTGATATTGGGACACTGTCTCTTTAAGAAGCTCCTGCTCTTTCCGAAACTCAGCCTTTGGTATTTCATCAGAACAATGATGAATGCTCCTCCATGATGCTGCTAACCTCCGTTCTTAGAAGCGTTTCACTGAGAAGTGGTTCCTGTGATGAGATCAGCAGATTTACAGTTCCACCAGGTGTATCCTAGTTGCTGCTACCGCTAGTCTAGAGGAGCTGAGTGAGGCAGAAGCTCGACTGGTGACTTCAGCTTGCGTTTCACACGTCTAGCGCGGTGCAATTTGAAGCATTTGAGAGTTTTGAGCATTTGACGCATCAGGTGTGTCCAACAAATAGGCCGGCATCGGAAAACAACGGCTAGAGCGATTCTGATGCGCCCTCGACGCACCTCCACATAGACTTTGAATGTAAACCAGATGCACAAAACGTGTTTAGAATGAACGCACCACGAGAGTAAACGTTTAGGCACCTTGACTGGTTGCCAGGGGAGACACATGAATGAATGATAATTAAAATTTAAATTCCTTTATTGTCGTTGTGCAAGAAAGAACGACTATTTAAAAAAATAGCAACTCTCAAAGGCAGTGTCAATAAATAAATAAGTAATGTTTTAATATAGTAAAAAAACAAACAGCAAGATGTTCAGAAAACTATGATCAGGTTTTGGAAGTTGAAGGAATCAAAGCAAAACTCCAGGTAAGTTTTTGATGAGAGAATAGCACTATAATATGATATAAGAATTAAAACATAACATATATGTTTATATATACAGTACGGACCAAAAGTTTGGACACACCTTCTAACTCAATGGGTTTTCTTTATTTTCATGACTATTTATAAGGCAAGAAATCCCACTTATTAACCTGACAGGGCACACCTATGAAGTGAAAACCATTTCAGGTGACTACCTCTTGAAGCTCATCAAGAAAATGCAGAGTGTGTGCAAAGCAGTAATCACAGCAAAAGGTTGCTACTTTGAAGAAACTAGAATATAAGGGGTATTTTCAGTTGTTTTACACTTTTTTGTTTAGTGCATATTTCCACATGTGTTATTCATAGTTTTGATGCCTTCAGTGTGAATCTACAATGTCAATAGTCATGAAAATAAAGGAAACTCATTGAATTAAAAGGTGTGTCCAAACTTTTGGTCTGTACTGTATATATATATATATATATATATATATATATATATATATATATATATATATATATATATATATATATATATATATATATATAAAGATTGCAAAAGGTGGAAGTCTATAACTTAAAAGCAATTGCAGATTATAAAACCAGTCTGTAGATGGGATTAAACTGGAGTTACTGGAACAGAATGGTTACTATATTCTTCCAAAGTAGTCTCCATCCACATAGATCTACACTGAGGGTTCAGGGTAATCTCAAAAGTACTATCTTCTGCCTGAGTAATCTGGTTTTACCCTGGATTCAGTGGGAATGGAGGGGGTTAATTTATGGCCTATGAATACTTTAATCCTGGAGAAATTTTCCCACAGTGGAAATGTACCTAAACGTCTCGAAGTCTGCTGCCAGGTGTTTAGAAAGCCTTCATTTGTTGTTTCACTGTTTAATCTTTTTTTTTTTATAGTAAACTGGATCTCTGTCACAGTGAAACCAGCTAAAGTTTAACCATAGTCTGGTTAAACTATTGTTTTGCTTGCCTCTTTTATTACTATGACCAAAGTGTGTATTTTTAGATGAAAGACAAAAATTCACTCGTTTTGCTATAAACACGCCTGATCCAACGCCACTGCTGCTCTCAAAGTGTTCATCTGTTTTCATGACTCTTCAGAGCCTGACCCGTAACAGACCCTCTTCATTTAATTGTGGCAAAATTGGTCTAATTTGTCTAGAATAATTTGTTCTGGTTTCTTTAATGTTTGGGGTAAAGTCTATTTTACTTTCTTTTAAGCTAATAAGTGATTTGCCCGTTTACTGAACTCTTTAGTTCATTTTAGTTTTTTTGCTTGTTTCAGCTAAAGTAGGAGTTCTTTAAAGTTCACAGCATAAAAAAAAAACACTAATAAATAGCCTGCAGTTGCTCCTTAAATCACTTTCAACTACAGTTTTCTAAATTAACTTCCCCATCTTTCACTTACTTTGCCGGTCCTTAAAGTTGAGGCAGTAAAATTTTTGTTGTTGATTTCTGAGCTTTTGATTTTGTAATGGTTTGGTCAGCTGATACTGATTATAAATAATTTAAAATTGTCTTTAAGAACTACGTTATAAGAAGACTTAAGAATAGCATTCAGTTATGTTTTCAAGCCTGTCATCAACGGTCAGTAACTGTTAATTATAGGAGTCACTTATTTCACACCGTGAGTATTAGAGAGGCGATGCTGTTCAACATTGATTTGACCATTTCAAAACAAAGACAAAATTATTGAAGAGATTTAACTTTAAGCTGTCTTTAGCATTTTAAATGAGGTAGCACAGTTAGCATAGCCAACAAGAGACAATTGTAAAAGATAAATCAAAGCAACTTGGCTGAACTTCATTCTGCCTTTCTGTTATCTGCTGAAAGTCTCGCTCTCTCTCACCCTTCAGCAGCCAGAAGTTTTATGGTGCATTGTGCATCATGAAACCTGTTTAAGAATGTAACGTAAACTATTTGTTTTCATAATAACAAGACAAAAATCAAATTAAAATGCATTTTTAGAACATTAATTATTTTATTTAACATTCAAATTTGTCATTAAGAATGTGGAAAAAGAGAAAAAAAAGAGTTTTATGTGGTGTTTGAGATCGATTTGGTATTTTGAACAATATTTTGGAAAACATTTTCATACAAATATTTCTAAATGTATTCTAAAATATAATTTGCACAACAAGTGCATGTATTAGTGATATTTTATAGTATCTGTCCTCTGACTCTGGTCCTATAAGGCCACTGAATGTAAAATAAAATGATTTTATTTTTTAGGTTTCCCAAGCAGCCATTCATCAGTCAATTCTTATAACGTGAAAACTGACCAGATATTTTTTTTTCTTGTGCATATTTAGTTATAATCCAGTTATTTTCCACACTTAAAGTGCAGTTCAAGAGTCGCTTTTCGAACAATAAATAACAAAAACAATCATCTTTAAATGCTTTTAAAATGAATTTTTAGAGCAGATAAAAATAGCCGAGTGAAGCAGATTTGCTATGAAGCCAGATGAAAATGCCATTGTTGAAAAAAAAAAGAAAACGGTAAGCACGGCAGATCACCAAGCAGCTCATGTTTAACAGTAAAACCAACTTGCAGAAAGAAGGAAAAGACACCAACTCCTACACAACAGATTCACTGCTATCATGTAAAGAGCCAGAAATTACTCTCTCTCTGCTCTGCAGAGTGTAAAAATGCGACTTTGTTCCTTCTTTGTTTCAACACAAACAAAACTGAACACATTTGACCTTGTTTTTGAAATAATTGTGTAAAATTGGGTCCTGATCTTCTGCAGAGGGTCAAATAGAGAGAAAAGAAGACAGACCAGCTGTAATAACGATGGCAGCAAACAGCTCCTGATTCCTGGAGCTCCTGTGGAGTCAATAATGAAAACTGCTTGTGCTGCTCAATGTCAAACCAAGGATATCAGTCCAGAGGAGACACAGAAACCCCACAATCCCTCGCCTGATTTCTCCAGCCAGCTGACACTGCTGCACAGAGGTCATTCGTACTCATTTTCAAAATGTGCCTCAGCAACCCCCTGATAACATTTTTTTTAATATATTTTATTTTTTGCTGCATCTTCAAAAAAAAGAAAGAGGAAAAGCCTCAACAGCAGGACATTCCTCAAATCCAGGCTTTGCACAGAAACAGAGAAGAAGGTCAGTCTCTCTTCCAATCACAACATTTGCATATCAAAGGAAAACCTCTGTCAGCACAACAACCGAGAAATATCAGCATGCAGAAACGTAAGAGACGTTGCATAAACGCCGCAACGCGATCAACAAACAAGATTCATATTCTACAGCAACAAGCAGCACAAAAAAATGTCAAAACTTGAGCAAGCAACAAAGATTTCAGAGTGAATGAAGCAAAGAGTTTAATCCATCCCTTGCTGCACACCTCCAGCCAGCTGGCTGAAAGCAAACTACTCTTTTCCTTTGCTTACAAAATAAGCAAATTTGGCTGGCTGGAAAAATGATGTTACAAAGAAGCAGAACTAACGGAGCGCCACCTATCAGTCTTATTCACAGCAAAAACACAAAATCTCACCAAGTATTTCAGGTCTAGTTCTTATTTCAAATGTCTTAGTTCACCTGAAAAAAGAGAAAACTAACACAATTAACTTCAGCAAGAAACAGGAGCTGGTTTTAGGTCAGAAAGTTATTAATACTGATGAAAATGTGTCAGTGAAGTAATCTGTTAGACATTTTAACTAACAATGGGAAAAATGTTTTGTACTTTTTCAATTATATTAAGGAATTACTGACCTAAAACAATATTCTATATATATCTTGCTGAAAAGTTACTTGTAAATTAGTTTTTATCTTATTTCAAGACATTTGCATTACAAACTAGGCCAATAATAGGTAACATTTTGTGTTTTTGCAGTGTTGAAAGCTACATTTGTTTGTTCAGCTAAGTGCAAAGCACCAACTAACATTTCATTTTCTCTGGTTAGAGAATGAAAATCACTGGGTTAATATTTTTCATGGCCAATTGTAGTTCATAGTGTCTTCATGGTGGAAATTAGCTGGGAAAGAGGCTGCAGTGGCAGCTTGTTATAGTCAAAGTTTTACTCAGTAAAAAACAGAAATACAAAAATGTTAAATTTTAAAAATAAAAGAAAATAAATGTCACAATGACATATCAGTTAACATTTAACAGTGGAAACAATGTTTGTTGCTTCTCTGGTTTAAAGAAAATCAATTATATCAAGTTTTTGTTTTAAATTATTATGTGCATTTGGAGAAGCATAATAATTCTTCAGCAGCTTCAGAAGGCCTCCCTTCTGAAGCTGCTACCCCCGCGACCCGACCTCGGATAAGCGGAAGAAGATGGATGGATGGATGGATGGATAATAATTTTATGATAAATGATCAAACTGTGAGAATCTGAACGCCGCTAATTATCACAACAGCAGGTTCTGGTTCGGCAGATTGTTTTATTGTAAAACACATTAACAGATTTACCTCAGTGATTTGTTTATTCTCACCGAGCTGTGAGAAAGACATTTGTGCATCATTCTGCATTAATATGAATCAGAAATAAAAACGTGAAAACCTCCTGACCTGCAGGGTTCTCCACCTCTGCTGGTCGTATTTCCCGGCTGAGGCGAGTAAAACCAGGTCACAGCGAAGGCTCAGTCTGAGGCTAAATGAGTGCAACAGAGTGGAAGTGTAGCAGATAAACGTAATCTGCAGAGCACACAACGTGAGGCACGTGTAATAATGCCGCTGCTCAAACTCGGTTTTGTATTTCAAAGGAGAGAAGGAGAAGAACTTCAGATTATATGAAATGACTGGAATTCAAAGCATTTATCGCCATTATTATGTTACTTTAATGAGTTCAACTCGTGTCACACGACTTTTAGAAACCTGCTGCTACTTTATCCACAACTATTTGATCTCCTGTACTTATAACCACAAAGATTGTTGCAAATATCGCTAATATTTCTCTAAACTCTTAGCTGTTCCTACGCTTGATATCCCGTTCACACATATTTCACTGATGCTGCAGAGTTTACCTGCTTTAGATTCATTAAATGAGCTTGTGGTGAATGAACAGGCAAAACAATAAACTTGATTTAAATTTCAAAAACGTATTAAATAAATAAATTAACATCATATAATTACATCCAGACAAAATTATACCAACGACAGAACAATTCCTCCAAGCATTTGCATTTCAAAAGATGTCAAAAACACCATAAAAATAAATAAACCAAGGACAGTTTAGACAAATTGCTGCGTGGGAGGAATTGCTTTCCCTCGCAATAATGTTCCAGTCAAAACGTGACTTGATGCAGGATCTTGAATACTGGCAGTCTGCGACAAAACAAGGTTTTAACTTTAAAGGTTTTTACTTTAAAGGTTTTAACTCTAACTACATCTCGTTTGTGAGTTATCTGACGTTTTATATCCTTTTTCTTTAGGATACAAATCTACCACAAACTTATGTACAAAATGCAAAAGCAAATAAACAGAAACTTTCCATAAGAAGGAAAGATAGAAAGAAGAAATACATGAATGCTATATGGATTATCTTTGAGTTATTTTTAATCAGATATTGTCGTCATCTTACAGTTTTGGTTTTGTCCATTAGTCTGAATGGTATTTCCACCGAAAGATATTACACAAACAAACATGAACACGCAGTCAGTAAGTCGATTTTCAACCAGTTTTCTGCACCAAAGAGTTAAAAATTTATGAAAACGTTTAAAATTTTAAATTGACATTTCTTATCAATGTGCATATAAAATAGACCGGGATGTATTTGTTAATTTATTGCGAATGAACGCAAAACTTTTGCGAGGTAATGCAAAAGAAAACAATTCCCTAATTTCCGTAAAAGGACAACTTTAGACAACCTCTAGAAAATCTGAATAAATATTGTTGAGGAGCACTTATAAGATTTATAATACATTCTGGGTATTAATATAAAGTAATAAAGGATTATTTATCTGATTTATCACAGTTACAAAGTGCTGTGTGTATATTAAAAACACAATTTCCACTTTTTTTAATAAACTGAGACCTTGCAGCCCCTTTAAATTAGGGCAACAGGAACTTGGGGTGTAATATGTGTCCAATCATTAATTTCCTAAAACATCATCACCCCAAACAGAAAATGGGTTAAATCAGGGATAAATAAGCGGCCTGGTAAAACTCTGCAAAGGGCAGCGTCACCAGGGGAAACGAGTGGACACAAAGACACGAGGGGGGCCGCTGCAGACCGGACCCTGTCCCATTGTCTGCTGGGACACGGAGGACAAAGCAGGACAACACCAAGATATATGCAAGCTCCGCAAGACCTCACCCCAGCAATGTGCCGGCCCTAATCCCTGACACGATTTCCCCTCCTAACCCATGGATGATGTCATCCCTCGCCTCCTTTCCGTACCTGACTGGACCCGTCCGGACCATCAGGAGGTTCTGCTGCTGAGAAACAAGGCGGCAGCAGGAAACCGAATACTCTCTCAGCGCATCTGTGTCCCAAATCAAAGGGCTTAATGACGACGGTGTCATGTGGCGCCGAGGTTTTAACGCACACAGCGCCTCTGATGTGTGGGAAGGCCAGACTTTACTCCTGCAAAAACACAAAGTCCAACCAAATATCTTTGTCCAGTTTCTACTGCAAATACCTTAGTTCACTTTAAATAAGACAAAACTAACTTATAAGCAACTTTGCAGCAAGTTGCTTGCAAAAGTTAAGTTTGTATCTTCTTAATTATTTGATGAGTGGTGTTTTTATTGTGTTGGAGCCAAAGCTGTCCAGCTGTGCTAAAAAGCCAATTATTTTACATTTATTGTTTATTCACATCTGCTGCATTTTGTACATCAAAATATTCCAACATTTCTTCCATCATTTGCCTTTTGCTTTAAATATATTTAGTTGTAAGCAATGGCAACAGCAAAGACCAAAAAACAAAAACGCAACTTTTTGCACAGATTTAAAAAGTTGCAGAAGAAACAGAAAGAAACAGAAAAGTAAACATTGCGTGTGTACGTCAATAATTCCTTAATGCTGGTGAAAAATAACTAGTTTCAGTGAAACCAGGACGTTTTCATCAATATTAAGGAATTATTGACTTAAACAAGCTGCTATATGATGCATACAAATGCATTTTACAAAACGGGGGCAAGACAAGAAATGTCCTCCTCAGTTAGTTTATTTGCTCGTTTATTTTCAAGGATAAAGCCCCAAGATTTTAAATAAAGAAAACCAAGCTTATAGCCAAAACTATATTAAAATAGAACGTCAGTAAGATTAGCTGCGTTTCCATTAAACGTAGAACTGCACAACTTTAACTTACAAAAATAAATTAGCTTAATGGAAACACGGCAATTTGGAAATTTTTAGATAAAAAGCTTTTGCATTAGGATGAGATGGTTTTTCAACCTATCAAACTTTTTGCAAAAGTGCAATGGAAACACTTTTCGCATCATACGAGTCACAAGATCAACAGGAAGTGGTAGTAGGTTGACAGTTTGTGTAGTTTTTTTGTGCTGCTGACTCAACCAGAGCTGTCTCATCATCACAGAGTTCATAAGGTTTTAAGTCAATCTAACATGTTGAATCCACAGCTCCTTTATTAAATCGCCGACTACAATTTCTCCAAAACGCCGCCTACATAGTCGCTTCTTCTCCTTTTGCAACTACGTCACTTGATCATTCAAGGCGCCATGATGGACGTCGGAAGTGAGGGACGGGAGTGTTGAACTGAGCGACTGAAATAGTTTCCCCAAGTGTACAAAGATATTTCCACTAGCCCAAAAATACTTGTTAAGATTTTGTGTTTTTGCAGACATCTTGTGGAAACTTTTGCGGCTGACCCCGATGCATGTCCAGTGAAAACGTCCTGCAGGACAGGTCAGGGCGTCTCTGAGCCCCACAGGTCTGCAGAGGGCCTTACATGCTTCAGTGGTAACAGGGAACAGGGGGACAGTTGCTCTTTAGAAGTTTATGGGCCTTCCCTCCCCCTCATTCGCTCCACAAAGGAGGCCTAACCCGTTGTCCCCACCCACGAGGAATTTCTCAGGCATTGCTGGGCTCTCCATGACAACTGGGTGCTTAATAAACCATTTCTCTTAGGCATTCTTCCTTTCACAGGGGGGACAACAGTCAAAGCAGGGAGGAAGGGGGAGGAGGGCAGAGGAGCTCGAAATGATTGGAGGGAACAGCGGAGGTTGCAGGGGTGAGATTTGGATAGATAGAAGAAAAATGGAGAGCGGTGACAGAGGGGAAAACAAAAAGAAGGAAAGAGAAAGAGGATCAAGGTGATGCACTGCAAAAACACAAAATCTTACCACGTATTTCTGGTCTAGTTTCCAGTGCAAATAACTTAGTACAGGTTAAATAAGACAAAACTAACTTACAAGTAACTTTTCAGTAAGATGTTGGAGCTGATTTAAGTAAATTTATGTATTAATATTGATGAGAAATACCAGATCCACTGGCAGATTATTTCACTTAAAAAAAGTAATTTTTCCCATACGTGAAAAAAGAAAAACAGTATTAAAGGGGCAGAATTATGTGTTTTCCAGGCACAAAGTGAAGTTTTACAGCATATCTACCTACCTATATATATGACTTAAAAGAAATTGTTCTTCCTTATTTAACTCCTTGAAATTGGGCCTCTGTCTCTTTAAAAACTCCCGCCCTTTCTGAAACGTCCCCTTCAGGAAGACATCACAACATGGCTCCTCTATTAACCCTTTAAAATGTTTTTACCAGAGTTTCACTGAGAAGTAGCTTGTAAAAAGAGCTCAGCTGATGCACAGTTCCACCAGATGTTTGCTAATTGCTGCTGGCTAGTCTGTAGGAGCAGAGTGGGGGCTGCTCTGTGAGGCAGAAGCTTGAAAACTACATCCAAAGGAGGAGCTGCACCTCGAAGGCGGAGCTAGGTCCAATCAGGCGTTTGTACAGCTGAATGGTTGCCATGGAGATTAAAGGATTTCTCAAACATGCATGAAAGAATCAAGGCAAAACTCCAGGTGTGTTTTTGATGGAGGAATTATGACATGATGTAAAGCCAAAAAAGTCAATTTTAGAATTACTGACTTAAAACAAGATCCTATATTTACTGAAAAGTTATTTGTAAGTTAGTTTCGTCTTATTTAAGGTGTGCTAAGACATTGTTTGCATTAAAAATACTGGGGGAAAAAATACCTGGTGAGATTCTGTGTTTTTGAGTGTAGGAAAAGTTTGTGGCATCAGCGATCCAAAGTGCGACAAACGGCGACCGAAGAGGGCGAGAGAGAAGAACGAATGATCCTGGTCTGCAAACTGAAGCCTCTGACTGAAGGGTGAGGAAAACAGACATCAAGAAGAGGAGCGATTCACGGGAGTTTAATGACTTTATGAAAGTGTGGAGAGAAAAAATCCAGCTGCTGGAGGACACACACACACACACACACACCCCCACACACACGCAGATGTATTTCCAGTTACGTGAGAAAGTTCAGGAAGCCCACAAGATTTTAATAAAATTTAGTAAAAACGTATTAAAATGTTTAGTCGGAGTAATCCCTCTGTAGCTTTACTTTGTAAGCTTAAAATATAAATAATATATGAATGTTTTCAAAAATGTTTGAGAATCTTTAGACAGTTTGGTTTAAGACCATAAAATATTTCCTTGGCTTCCCAGATTTTCATTTTCTGGAAGCTTTATAAGAAGTAATTTTGTTTTAAGCGTTATTTAGAACTGCTTGTGCTTCTGTGAAAGGATAATTCACCATTTCAAAAACAAATGGTACTTTGGTTTTATTCAAACTTCCATCAGTTTGTTTTTTTAAAGCAAAATTTGCCTCTAAACACATTAATCTGATATTCAGTGAAGTTCATATAATTGCTGTATAATAGTAACCAGATGTAACTTGTGTTCATTAGATATTATACTTTGGTTTTCCATCACTGCTTATTTTTATATTTATATTCTGTAAACCTTCCTTGATGATTTAGTTGACAAAGTTTCAACTTTACAGCAGTTTTTTATTCCAGCTTTGAGTCTGAGTTAAGATTCTTTTTTCTTTATAGTGGCTGCTGATTGGTGACAGAGTACATTAAGAAACTACATAGCAATTATTTTAATCTGAGTGACTGTAAATACTGTAGAAATGTGAACGAGTGAATAGTTTTGATGCCCAGCGATGCTCATCTAAACATGCAATCTCAATACAGAAAATAGTTATGCTTCTTATTTAGCTTTAAAGCTATAATTTTATGAATATCTGGTGTTTTTGCTTATTTATTCTCATTCCACTGTCAGAATATCACACACTGAAGCTTAGATGATACAGGTGTAAAGTATTAAAATATGCCAAACAATCAGAAAGTGATAATAAAGACTCAGTCGTGCGGGTTTTATTGTTTGCTCGGGTCGCCAGCCGGCTCACACATTTCCCTCAGTGAAGGAGTTTGAGCATCACCTTGAACTCACACCTGGCTGCTGAGAGATAAAATCCCCGCTGTCTGCCGATCGGAGAGCTTGTACAACCAGCAGTGAGGTGTGATCTGAATCAAACTGCAGCCATTAGTCTCACACGCCTGTCTGTGCGTTGAATCTCTGAGCAAAGATGGAAAACATCATTTCAGAGACATAATTTCATTAAAGAGTCTCTGCAGTCGGGGAAAAGTTTGGAACATGTTTTGGCAGAGCAGAGAATTTAAATGTACCCGTGCCAGACCCAAAATGGTGACTTTTTAAAGCGAGGAATGCATAAAGATTGACGCATAAACAAAACCACTGACTCCACAACAAATAGAGCCCATATTCCAAATACCAAAGATAATAAGCTGCTGAGTAGTGAGGAGGAATAATTAGCTTCTCTCTCTGGATGAGAGCGATCAGGGCTTTCCGCCGGGGGAAGAAATCTCTGCAATCAAATGCAAACAGGCACTTATGCAGGCTCACGCTTGCCTGGGAACGCTGAATGAGCCCCTGCGTATGTCAACACCAGGCTGAAACATCCAGGATACAGATGCACGGATCTAATCCCGCAGATGAAGACCTGCGTCTCGCCCGCCGTGTGACCAGCATTCTGCTAATAACCTGGAGCCGCAGCTGAGAAAAAACACAACCAAACCCTCTTCTGCCCTGGAAAAATTAATTCAGGATTTAACACTTCCACTCGTAAGGCAGACGAGTTTATTAAGAGTCTCATCTTGCATTCAGTGTCTGGATACTAGTGTCATAAATCTGGCTTCCTAACCGGCTCGTGTAATTAATTCGTCAACATTACATATTTATGCACCACTGGCAGCAAGTCCCCCAGCTGTGTGGCTGCAATGTGCCTGATTAAGCCTCTGTATGATTACAGTGTTTCATTACAGTATCGTGTTAAAACATCTGAACGAAGCTCAGCAAGAGTCTGTTCGCTGCTGCATGTAAAAGTTATTTCTGAACCTTTGTTTTGAAGTGAATGTTTGTTGTTATTATCAGTTTAATAGCTTCTGTTTATGTGACCTGCAGAAATAAAAACCTGGATGTTAATATTGTTGGTATCCATCACCGCTTCCACTGTTATTCTCCTTCATGTTATTCTCCTTCATGTCCTGTAACAGGAGTCACTGTGTATAATTTTAAAATATGTCACCTTTTTTATTTAAAGCTGCTTTTATAAAAACAAATATATTTTACATATTTGTTAAACATGTAGTGACAGTTTGATATAATCTGTGAAAAGATCGATCTCCTCCACCCCTCCCTGAGCTGCTACTGCAGAAATGCTGCGCTCCCGACCAAAACAACCAATCAGAGCAAGGAGGCAGGGCTTAAAGCTCTCAATAATCCTCATGTACTCGCTGCTAAATGTGCTAATGACTGAGAAACAATTTACATTTACAGGAAAACAGTCTATCTTCCATCATCAAGTGCATATGCTAACTAGCCTTAGCATTCACCATGCTTTCCACATGGCAGAACTAATACAGGATGACAACCGCTAAGACCCGCCTCCTGGCTCTGATTGGTTGATTCTAGCTAACACTAGGAGAAAGCAGAGGAGATTGATTTTTTTTCTGATTATCGGTCTCATACCAACGTATCACGACAAAACTACAGTTTCAACAAATATGTAAAGAAATATTTTTATAAAAGTTACAGACTGCAGCTTTAATTTTTATTTTGCCAGGTAAATTAATCGAGAACAAATTCTCATTTTCAGCAACGACCTGTTCAGAAAACGTCTGACAACAGAACATCATACAACAGAAAATAGAAGAATATCTTGTATTGTAAAAACACAACCATGTTCATGCTGACTAAATGTATACGCAGGTCAAGTCAACAGTATTTGAGAGCAGATATATCGATCATGTACTACGGTTTTTACTGAGTTGATAAAAGTCATTACTAAAGTTTAAATACTTATGAATGAGTTCATTGCATCATATATTCGCTTCAAGAATCACTCTTTAATGTGATACTTAATGTTTTAAATAGTAAAATACCTGCATAATACCAATATACTAAAGCAGGATAAAGTTCCCTCAGTTATAATAGTTTGGGATTCTTTAATAGTTTTATTTCATTAGTTAAATATAGCTTAGTTTTAGCTTAATTTTTATTAGTTATAGTATATTGGCTTTTTCATGTGTGATCATTTTTAGGTGCAAATTTTTAAAAATGATTGTATTGTTATTGTGTATACAGAAGACAGAAGATAATGTTTCCAAGAGATTAATTCAGTTATTGTTGAACAAACAGCTGACTCTGTTTGCAGACCAGCGTTAAGTGCCACTAGGAGTATGGAGTGACAAAATGTGCTGACAGTTGACGTAAACTGCTTGTATGGAAAAATAAATCAAAGGCTAATGAATAGTGAAAATTGGCACTTATGGACATAACCTGCTCTCTTCTCATCTTATGGTTAATGTATACTGTTGTAAATAAAACAAATCGTAGATTCATAAACAAAAAACGAAGGTTGTTATATCTCTAATTTCAGTATGTTTTAGTTTTATAAACACACAATATATCTCCAGTTAATTTTAGTTTTCCCCCCTTAATTATCGTTTTTATTTATTTCAGTTAATGAAAATGTTTTCTCAATTCTGGTTTTTGCTGTTTCGTATATTTTAGCTAACAGTAATAAGCTTGTCCGTTGAAAATTGAGCTTAGAAAGGATGATAGTACAAAGAGACCATTAAAAATCATTTATCATGGGGGGCCTCCTAAAGGGGAGCATAGAGGAGAAAAGAAAGGCGGGACCTGGGAGGTCCCTGCAAGATGAGGCCCCTGGAAAATTGGGGTCAGCCGCATCGAGAGACGCTCCTCTTCCTGTTTCTTCTTCTCCTCCTTTTACAGTACAGCTACATGTTCCTTCCTCTGCCCTGTTTACACAACAGGTCCTCCCTCCCTGCTCCTGCCCCCCCCCCCCCCCATGTCCTTCTGTCTCCGCCAGGGCAGCAGACACATAAACCCCAGCAGGTGCTGGACGCGTCGAGGGAGCCCCGGCCTCTAATTGGTCCTCAGCGGAGTCACAGCTGTTGCCCCAAACCTCAGCCTGGTATGAGCCGCAGCCCCCGTCGCTCGATCGACAGCTCATTATTGTTCTCCTGAGGGGCAGCGCTGAGCCGCAAAGTACGCTAAGGACTGCCCACGCTAACCACGCGCTAGCTGCTCCTCTGGGACAACGCACCGTCCAACATGAGGGCCTTCAAACACCGTCAGCCACTCTCACCTCTCTTGTTTCAAGGACTTTATCGTGATATTTGCGGATTTTGTCACGATGTTTGTGGATTTTATCACAATATTTGTATTACTATTGTGATAACGATAAAAATGACGATATTTATAGGTAGCTGCATGACACATCACCAATACTGCCAAAAATATAAATGCTGTTCTTGGAAAAACTATTTCTTCATGACACCACATACTTCAAGCAGTGTGATTTTCATCACTAAGCTGCACATAAAGGCTTCAATTAATCATATCTTTTAATTTACTGGATTAAAAGATATGATTGCATCATATATTTTTTTTTATGCACTCATGGAAAAAACACAGGATAAAATAGTAAAAATGACATTTTAGTCAGTTTTTTTAACATTAACAAAAATTTATCGTAACAATAAATAAAATAATTTCACAATAAATGATAAACGATGCGATAAATGCCCACTTCTTCCTCTAAATGTCCAATGTTTAATTTAAACTTACAGTTATTTTTCAGGTTGTGCCAAGGTGAAACAAAAGGCACACTGAGTCCAATCAGCTCCAACATTTCACACACACACACACACACACACACACACCCCTATACGCCCACACACACACACACACCCACACATGGACGAGTTCAGTCTCAGTTTAAGAGAAAATTAAACTTAATTGTTTACTATTGCTGTCAAAAGTTCAGAATTCATATTACTCATTTTAATTTATATTCTTATGATCATCCAAGTGTGACGACTGTTTAAAAGTTCATAAACATTTTTGAGATTGGAGTTGTTATCCCTTTCATCTCGGTCTCTTTTTGGCTAGCTGTTAGCATCAAAACAAACCAATCACTTGTCCGCAGCAGGTGAGATATTACCTGTCTATAACCTTTCAACAAAACCTTGAACACTGAACTACACTGCAAAAACACAAACATTTCACCAAGTATTGTTGGTCTAGTTTGGTGAAAATATCCTACTACACTTTCAATAAGACAAAACTAACTTATAAGTACGTTTTCAGCAAGACATAGGAGCTTGTTTTATGGCAATATTTTGTCAATATTGATGAAAAAGTACTACTTCCACTGCCAGATTATTTCACTTTTAAAATGTCTTGTTATAAGTGAAATAATCTACCAGTGGATCTTAGTTTTAAAATCAATATTAAGGGATTTTGTTTACTGAAAACAAGCTCCTATGTTTTGCTGAAACGTTACTTTTAAGCTAGTTTTGTCTTACTTCATGTATACTAAAATATCTGCAGTAGAAACAAGACAAAAGTACTTGGTAAGAGTTTGTGTTTTTGCATTGTTTTTTCTTCCAGGCACGTGATAAAACATTGATTTTCAAAGGTCTAGTCAAGTGAAAAGAAGCCAATCAAACAAAAGCTCTGTTGCAGACCACTCTGACTCTTCAGAATCTGTGTAAGTTGATCATCATTGACTTCGGCTCTTCATTGTATGCAGGAATGAGGCTTTGATAAGAAACTAAGGAGGATGATCAGTCTGGCCAGTGGAGCGAAGATCCCACAGGACACAGACAACATCAGACTAACATTTATCTATTTAAATCAGTAGACAGCGCTAACACAGACCTGGGTAAAACCAGGATGTGCTTAATTAATTGTTAACTATGCTCCATGATTAAGAATGAATAACACATAATAAATGATTGAATGTGATTTCCCTAAGACAGGAAGGATTACACGTAATAATCTTCCCTCATGCATACATTAAAACTAAATCTGTATAAAATAATTGTCATTATTCTGTGAAATCAAGTGAAAATGTAAACGAGACAGGATACCACTGGTACTATAGCACGCCTCACTGGCTTCATCTCATATTACCACATGCACTCCACTCACAGGGTGGAGGCTGCAATTATCCAGCCGTCTCACCTGATACGGAGATCCTCATGGAGGCCTCCAGGGGCCGGTTGTTATCCAGGGCCCGGCTCAGCTGGATCTCCCCGGTGCTTTGGTTCAGCAGCACCAGGTTCAGCTCATTCCCCACCTCGAAGCTGTAGTGTAGCTGATCCGAGACGTCGGGGTCGTGGGCGGGGATGCGTCCGATAACTCCGGTGGGGAAGCTGCTGGATTTGTCCGTCACGTAGTTGTTGAAGATGATCTGGAAGTTCTTCAGCACCGGGACGTTGTCGTTCTTGTCTACGAGTTTGATGTGGACTGTGGCCCGGCTCACCAGAGGGGCAGAGGTGGCCTGGACCACGATGATGTACTCAGACTTCAGCTCATAGTCCAGGTCTATGAGTGCAGTCAGTTCCCCGGAGAAGATATCCAGCTGGAACACCTCTGGGATGTTCCCCTCCACAATTTGATACATAATCTGCGCGTTGCTGCCTTCATCTGGGTCTGTAGCCGATATATGTGCAACCACAAGGCCAATGGGGCTGTTTTCTTCCACCATGATATCAAATTCATCTCTTTCAAACACAGGAGGGTTGTCATTCACATCCATGATGGTCACTTGAATGTTCACAGCTGTCTTCAGAGCGGGAACACCTTTATCTACAGCAAAGGCCTGCAGGCTGTAGACTGGCACATTTTCTCTGTCTAATCTCCGCAGGGTGCGAACAATGCCAGAGGTGGATTCAATTATGAAGTCTCCATCTCCGTCGTCCCCACCCTGAAAGGTGTAGAAGACACGTCCATTGAGGCCGGAGTCCCTGTCGATGGCAGAGACCTGCACCACGCTGGTGAACACCGGCACGTCCTCCATCACCGACCCAACGTAGTGGTCTCTCAGGAAGCGGGGCGAGTTGTCGTTGACGTCGTTCACCAGGATCTCCAGGTAGGTTGTGTCGGATTTCTGTGGGATGCCGTTGTCCCGAGCGGTGATGGCCAGAGTGTAGGAGACCTGGTCCTCGTAGTCCAGCTCCATCTGGGTGGTGACAGCTCCAGTGTCGGGGTCGATGTCAAACTGAGGGATGCTGTCGTCCATTACGTAGGTAATGCGTGCATTCTCACCCGTGTCTTCATCGGTGGCGCTGATCACAACCACGGTCGTGGCCACAGGTCTGTCCTCGTTGATGTTGACGGTGTAGTGTGAGCTCTGGAAGACAGGGCGGTGTGTGTTGGCATCTGTGACGTTCACAAAAACCTTGGCTGTGTCAAAGCGAGTGCCATCGCTTGCAGTGACTGTAAGGATGTACTGACGTTCCAGTTTGTAGTCCAAAGGTAGAGCGAGCGTGATGAGCCCCCCTCCACTCTGACTTGTAATGGAGAATCGGTTGCGAGTATTTCCACTGGATATTTGGTAAGTCACCACACTGTTGATGTCCTGGTCCACAGCTGACACTGTCACCACACTAGTCCCCACAGCTGCATCCTCGTTCAGACGCATGTAATATGCTTTCTGTGTGAACTCTGGGTTGTTGTCGTTGACGTCCAGAATGGTCATGCTGATACTGGCGGATGAGGACATGACAGGATAGCCATGATCGCAGGCCTCCACTCCAAAGTTGTAGAAATCAACACTCTCCCTGTCCAGCTCTGCCGCCACTACGATCCACCCTGTGCTGTTGTTGATGGCAAAGGGGAAGTTGGGTGTGGTTTCAGTGAGGCGGTACTCCAACCTGGAGTTTTCTCCAGAGTCAGCGTCTACAGCTTGGATGTGAATGATGGAGTAGCCCAGAGGAACGTTCTCCAGCACGGTGGCCTGGAACGGGGTGCTGACAAAGATGGGGACGTTGTCGTTGATGTCCAGCACCTGTACCGTGACCAGGCCGCTGATGTTGGACAGAGGAGGGCGTCCTCCGTCCTGCGCCCGGACCCTCAGGGTGTATTCTTTGTTGGCTTCATAGTCCAGGTGACTCACCAGGTCCATTTTACCCGTCTGAGCATCGATGTAAAACTGGCCCCGGGTGTTTCCACTCATGATGCTGAAGTGGACCACAGCGTTGCTCCCCCGGTCCTGATCTGTGGCGGTGACCTGCAGGATCTCTGTGTTTGGCATCATGTCCTCTGGCACCTGGACCACGTAGCGCTTCTCGCTGAACTGAGGGGCGTTATCGTTATCATCCTCCACCACAATGTAAACCGTGGCTGTGGCGCTGCGGGGCCCGGGGTCACGACCCTGGTCATTTGCCTCCACTAACAGCATATAGGACTCCACCTCCTCTCTGTCTACTAGACCTTTAGTGCGGATGACGCCGGACCTGGAGTCTATCTCAAAAACCTCATTGGACCCGTTGCTGTTGAGGATGTTGTAGAGGATGTTCCCGTTAACAGGTGCGTCCCCATCTGTGGCCCTCACAGTCAACACCTCGTAGCCGATCTCCAGGTTCTCCCTGATACTTTCTTTATAGTCCTGCTGCTCAAACACAGGATTGTGGTCGTTGGTGTCACTGACGGAGACAGTGAGGGTGGCCATGGCCGTACGACGAGGTGAGCCATGGTCGACCGCTGTCACACGAAACACATGGGTGTCTTTTGTTTCTCTGTCCAGCACCTCTACTGTTGATACAGCGCCACTGGCCGGGTCCACAGCAAAAAGATTGTTAGAGCGGCTGTCAAAGAGAGCCTCAATAAAATACTCCAGCCTGCCGGCCTCTCCCTCATCCACATCCACTGCCTTCAGGACAACCACCGGTGTCCCGGATGGCTTGTTCTCTGCCACTGACACTTGGTACATTGGGGGCTTAAACTGAGGGCTGCTGTTGATGCTTCTCCTCTTCCTGCTCACAATCCCTGAATCAGACTGAGCTGCCCTGTCTAGGAGCTGCTGTAAGTGCGCCTGGCTGAATGGACCTTGACCCACTCGCCAATGGATGGAGATGAGTTTAACACCCGCTCCCTTCTCTGTGAGCACGTCACACAGCATGTCCAGCTCCAGGAGCCGGTCCTGCACCAAGCACAGCGGCTCAGACACAAACAGACCCCCCGCTGAGAAGTAAAACTCCCGGCTGCTGGGGACCCTGCAGCGGAGCGGGGGCCCAGGCAGCAGACCCCCCACTGGAAATAAAGCAGAGTCTGCTCCGTGGCACTCCGAGCTGCGGCGACTGAACAAACTAAGGACTTCCAAGTCCCAATCAGATTTCCTCTTACGCTTATGGGAACAGTTCCTACCGTGAACATGAACGTCATACTGACTGGTGAGGAGATGCCTGTGTCCGGAGTCCCAGCAGTCCTCAACTATGTATAAAGTGAAGGGGTTTAAAGGCAGCGAGCGGCACCGTATCGAGTCCGATAGGAGCACGATGCCCGCCGCGGCTTCCGTCTCCAGAAAGCGCTGCGCGAACCCAGGAGCGAGAACCTGATCCAAGGCGCACCATGCGCCGCGCGGCTCGCCGGCCAGGACTGTCCTCTCTCTCGCATCCTCACTGATGTGGACGGTGTAAGCCCGCGTCAATGAAACCAGTTCATAACACCAAAGCATGAGCCGCAGCTCCCATCTAACGAAGTGCATCGCTCCTCAGTTTCCAGTCCGACAAGCGCGCAACTCTGCAGCTCCTCGCTTCTTTAAACTTTCCACCGGCCGCCAGTTTCCCTTTGTTGAGGAAGAGCCATGCTCTCTCCGCTCGCTGTGGAGGTTTGGAAGAGGGGGATCCCGCGGTAACCTTGTCCGGTCAGAGCTGCTCTCACATGGGACAAATAGAGTCAGTCAAGTCGGGACAAGAAGCAGCTGCACCTCCTCTCAGTCCGCACAACTTCGCTTGAATGATAGAAAAATGGCTTCTGCTCCCTCTGCGCCTTGAGACTTCTCATTAACATAAACCTGCGTGTGCGTGGGGTGTGGGGTGTGTGTGTGTATGTGTGTGTGTTTATAAGAGGAAAGAGAGAGAGGGAGAGACTCTACCATCAGAGATAAATGATAACTTTCCAAAAGCTTCATTAACACAAAAAAACAGTCAGACTTCTGCTCAGATTAATGACTCCGCCCGACTTCACAATCAATCGCGTCATTAATTTGCTCAAAATGTGAATGCAATTTGACAGCCATTCAGCGGAAAGCTTCTGGAAACCCTCAAATACTGTTTATCACCATAACAGCATAAACTGTTTATTTAGTTCTGTTGATCATCAATTATCCTGTGGAAAACTTTAGTGTCCAGATATGAAGAAAGCGAAAAGCGCATCGCAAAAGTATTCATACCCTCCAGCTTTTCCTCATTTTGTCCTTGAAGAAACCCTGTGGAAGGCTGGGGTGAAGGCCTAAATAAATAACAAAATAAGAAGAAGAATAAATAAAAAATGACTGCAAGGATAAACATCAGTAAAGTCTTGAAGTGTAGCAGCATAATTATAGGGTTACCCAAATTTAACAGATTCAAACATTAAGTTTTATGCCTAATCCCCAAAGGTTATTTCTAGGTTATAACCTGGTTACTATCTTAACAGGAAAGCAGTCAGATGCTTAAAATATCTAATTCCCGCACAGAAACTTTAGAAATAGCAGGAAAACTCAAGCAGAACCAAACTCAGTAATCTGCTAAAACCGGGTTAAGAAAGCAAAAAGATGGAATGGAAATAGAAATAAATCTTTATTTTGCATCAATAGGAAAACTCAGAAAGAAACTCAAAATTCAAGACATGTGCATCATTTGTGCAAGATGCTGAGAAGAGAGAGGAGTAGCTACTCTAAAGAAAACCAGATTACACAAAGCAAACAGCTGCATATAGAAAAGGATTCCAATATTTTTATTATTAATGTTTCTAGGTTTTGTGAACGACATTCTATTTGTTCCTGGTTTAAAACCAGTTTAAAATTCTGGAGGTCTGTCTGAATGACATAAAACAACACAACTGTGTTATCAGCATAAAGATGACATTTACAGAAATATAAAGATGTAAATGATTGTTGGGACTGATTCAATGACAAATATGGAGATGTCTCACCAAACTAAGAAAACGTTTAAGAGTTGCATTGACACTCTGAAATGGGTAAGAAGACAGAAAACTTTGATATTAACTGGATTTACCTCCAAACTGAAAGGTTTTTAGGTTGATTCAGTAACAAGCTCCTGTTTCTCAAAGCTTGTCGCTTTCTTTTAAACATGTAACATTTTTGAGTTTTATTTGTTGCTGCCTCTTGACCAGGACTTGGAAAACATTACATATCTCAATGGGAATTTATCTTGTTTAAATAAAAAATAAAATAAAAAACAATGTAGGCACAAATAGCGCAGAGATCTGAAATAAGGAGTAAATAACATCAGTGCTTTAAAAAGAGATTGACACTATATCTCAGATTAGTTGCCTTATGTAAACTTATGAGAGGCACAAATGTTTTGGGAGAAAAGATTTTATCTGGATTAAATCCTGTTTTTCAATAAAATAAAAACCCAATAAAAAATGACCACAGCATGTTGTTAGACAGGTGAAGAGTTACATTCAGATTACGTTTAATCAGCTCTAGAGAAAAGCTGGCTATTTGCTTTAAAACTTTTACATGAAATTAAAGCATCATGGGAGACAATGTTAAAGCATCTAAGAAAATATTAACATAAAAACAACTAAATGTCTGAGATCTTGAGCAAGATGTGATTTCCTTCTATGTACAACAGTGTCACGCTTGGAGAATTGTTTTTGGGTGGATGGTTGGAATTTATTTCCAATTTTAGTATTTCCAATACTAATAAATTTAGTTATTAACAGTTTTAATATTTTATTGTTCTCCCAAATGGTCAAAATTCTGCATACTTGATGTTTTAATATCTAGAAAAACCAGTGAAAAACACACCAATTGGAAGCCATTAAGCTATGAATGCATCTGTATATTTATGCAATAATTTCTTTATGGCTTATTTATCCATTCTAGTAATTTAAACTGTTTCCTCTCAGTGCTCTGCATGAGAAAAGTTAGTCCTGACGGAAAAGGTGAAAATACTTTAGATATAAATTACATACTACAGACATCTGTGACTTTCATACGAACGCATTTATAAGGCAGAGTAACAAGCGCAAATATTTATATCCGGCCCGACATAATTTGACAACATTGACACCTAGTGGACAAACGACAGCAGCACAACCAGAAACCAGTGGCGCAAAAGGTGGCTATACAGTGTATGCAACGCATAGGGGCGCTGCACTAGAGGGGGCGCAAAAACGATGTGGGGAATTTATTTTTTATATAGTCAGCATTTTATGTACTTAACAGCTGTTTGTGTATGAAATGATCAATAACAGAGGAACAGCACTGATTAGGCGCCCCCCTCCCATACAGGCAGCTTGGGCAGCGGCTGAGGCGCGTTTTGTTTTCTTTTAAATTTGTAGTAATGCCTCAACAACAGGGAGCTAAAGATGGGGCGCAGAAAAAACTCCGGGGCCCAAAACAGAAAACGGAAGAGGGGGAAGGATAAAGATGTTGGAGAGACGAAGAAAAGCTTTTCAAAGTGGTTGAAAGACAGAAGGTAAGAAATGTCCGTGTATCAACAAGAGAGTTGTAAATATTCAGGTTAGCTTAAGCTAGCCTACAATGATGATGTTCGCATCCACCTCAAAAATATGTAGTTGCGGCCCTGGCTGCAGCAAACACAGTTTGACTCTGATAATGTGTCGGATGAATGAGCAAGTGACGTCAGCGCAGCAGGTGCAAAGAGCCCATTGGTACATTGATCTTGTAGCCAGAGAAACTGTAATCTGTTTTGGATTCTTTAAAGTGGACTGCAAACATTTGTTTTTGTTTTATATTGGCAATAAAAATAAAGGTTTTAGGAGCAGAGCTAATGGTGCATTTGAAATCCATGAAGGCTATGTGTTCCTATGTTTGATCAATGACTATTTAATAAGAGAATTAGTTTTAGTTTCACTGAATCAATTAAAAGTAAGTCCTGTAGATTTAATATTTCTCTATCTTAATAAAGTTTTGTTCATTATTAAAAGAATGTTAAGATGTCCAGAATCAGCTGCAGCTTGTTTTTTTTTAATCTGTGCAAAGAATAATTAACATTCTTATCTAATATTTTAATTCTTATAATTCTACATAATTATTACTCAGATTTTTATAAACATCCTTTGGACCATGCAAAGCATTTTAGCTGTTTCTCTATAAGATCTATTTTCTATTTCCAGTTATTACATTTTTCCAAACTGCTATGAGAGCAACTTGAACACAACGATCATTTTAATTTGATATTTTTTCAAATCATCTTTCCATTCTCTTACTTTAACTCACTTGCTCCTTGCCTTTCTCCTTATTTCTAAATTACCACATATGCCTACTTACCAAACCTACTACTCAGTTTATTAATTCCTGCAAACCATGAGCTAGTAGTTTTCATCATTATTTTTCTTTCTATGAAACTTTAACTGTTTAAAGTTTCCTCATCCTTTTCCTTCTTAAAAAAACTTTCATATTCCCCTTTCTTGTGTTTCACATTCCTGTCTGTTACTTGTTTTCCTTTATGACTTTTGTTCCAGTTTTCAGATATTTTTTTATTTATTATATTCATCTACTTATTCCTGTATTCATTTAGTTAGTGTTTCATTTAGTCATCTATTTATTTGCCAACACTGTTATCACAATCTTCTGTTTCCTTAATTTCTTGGCTCTTTCTTTAGTTTTTTATTTTATCCTATAGTTCTAGTTCTATTTTAGTATTTAATTAACCTTTTAACCTGTACTTTACTATCCATTTATTCAGATATTTTGTATTTTATCAGGGTCCTGCCCTTCAACACACTCCCAATATTTTCACTGCTGTTAATCTTTTGATTTACATTTACTGTTGAAATATAAAGCAGTAATTCGTTCAATGGTTGCTATGCCGCCATCTGCTGTGTATTCTCCAGTACTGCAGTTATTTTGCTACCATTCCGGACAATTTAAATGAATTCATTTATAAAAGAAATTAAACGAACACATATTGAAACACTTCTCTCCACTTCCTGCTATTTTTACCCATTTTAAACAATTTAGACCAGTTTGTCAACACCTAGGCTGTTCTAAAAACTGGTTTCTTTTTTATAGTGGGTAACAATTAAAAATACCAATTGTGGTAATCCTTTCTTGGACTCTTACGAGTGGAGGATTCTTGCCTCTGCATCCTCAATTGGTTTGCTCCTTCCAAACCCGCTACTTTAAATGAGATAAAATACCTAAAGGTGTTTATACCTCCAGTCACACTTCAGTTCCGGAGCTGAAGCGTCTTCACGCAGGACTCCGCCGCCCTGTTTTTTTACGGAATGAAACTTTTAAGACGGATTTAAGCGGCTGCTCGCTGGACTCCGCCATCCAATTATCACCACAACAGCATAAAGTTAAAGCCGTTTAGTTTCAGCTGTCAGAGCCCAGGATTCACAGCGTTTCTTACACAGGATTTCTTTTAACGCGAACGCCATCAACTCATTCACGCTTTTCTTTTAAAAGACAATTTACTCTCAGTAAACGGAGTCCCGTCAAGCGTCAGATTCCAGCTGGTAAACCAAATACCAGTCCCGGAAAAAGATCTAAACTCATTCTGAAGAGTTTAGCCGTGCGCACGGTCCTTCTGGATTCGGTCTCACCCGCTGGAATCCTTCAGGATCTTGGGATCCGGCTTCGAAGGACCAAATTAATGTCAGGTTCATCTACCTAAGCATTCTCAAACTGAAAAAGAAGAGAGAGACAAGTGAGTTTTAGATTTACTTGCAAGGAGAACGGACAGCAGCGTGCTTTAGTTACAATCTACCCGCTCTAAAACAGCTCCTCCCAGAGACTTTCTTTTTATTTCCTTAGGGCGGTCCTAGTTACAGAGCCTATTCAGGGGTCTCAAACTCCAGTTCTCGAGGGCCGCAGTCCTGCAACTTTTAGATGTGCCTCTGCTGCACCACACCTGAACAGAATAATTAGGTCATTAAGGCTGTGGAGAACTGATCTACACAAGGAGGAGGTCATTAAGTCATTTCAATCCAGTGTTTTGTACCTGTGGCACATCTAAAAACTGCAGGACTGCGGCCCTCGAGGCCTGGAGTTTGAGACCCCTGGATTTGGTTATCTTGAGTTAATCACATAGCAGCTGCTTCTTCTGTTCTCTTGAGTCACAGGTGTGTTGCACCTGCAAGCTGCCGTAATGTAGAATGCAAAATTCAGAGTTCTTGTTTATTTCCTTCTGTAGAAACGGTGCAGGAACTGATGAACCCACAGAACAAGGAGGTGTCTTGTGCATCCCTGTCTCATGTACAGTTCCTCTGTTTCTGGTTCATAAACTTCGACCCTTAATCATCCGTCAGTCATCACTCTTGCTGCAGACCATCTGGTGTCAGCTTCCAGTTTGACCCGTTTAGATGTCTTCCTGCAAGCATCTCTCACTAGGCACAAATTCCAAAAGCAAACAAGAGTATTTATATTTGTAATTAATTTAAACGCATCACTATCCCACAAACATCCTGTTTCCAGCAACCCAAAATATCCTTTACTGTTAAAAAAAAACCGAGGGTGGCACCCAATACGCCAACGTGGAATCGTACATATGCATAAAAATTCTTCCTACTTTCTGACATACTGAAAGTTCCTCTTCCTGGATATGTACCCTGACTGTTTCTTCCCTTTGCTGGACGTCTTTGCTTTTTTCCGCCAGCCTGGATTCGATCCTGTCATTTTTAATTTTCAGCGATACAATCTCTTTATTTAACTCCTCATTTTCTCTCTCTAGCCACTCGAGTTTTTCTGTGTTTGCTCTTAATTTGTCCGCTGCAGTGTTTCTCTGTTTTATCCGTTCCTCTTCCAGTTTATGTTTAATTCTTAATTTGGCTTCATTATCACATCTTAGTTGGCATATAGTTGCATTTTCTTCCTCCAGGTCCAGATTAATTTTTCTGATTTGTTTTTTGTAAAATGCATTTGATTTTAGAAGTAAGCAATTTTCCTCATGCCAGTTGTGTGTCTTGTCCGTTCTGTTAAGTCTCTCTAGTTTAGTCTTCAGACTTTCTATGGTTTTCTGAAGCTCTTGGTTCTCCTCCGCCAGCTTGCTGCGGTTCTTCTGTAAATTGTTTATTTTTGTCAACAAAAAATTATCCTCTTCCATCTTTGCTCTCTGGTTCAAACTGCAAATGAATTTCTCTGTGGAATCTGGCAATACAAAGGCAGCCGCCAGTGATGTCATAGACAGGATGAGTGACATCACTATGACATCAAAGCCACAAGAAGTCTGTGGGGGAGGGGGGGATGTTTTTTTTTAAAACTTTATTCACAGACACACTGTACAACGACAGAGTGAAACATTTGTTCTGCCTCCAGAAAAAAAACAAATACAGATAAATATATTCAAGATGAAGAAAAAGCTACGGGGCTTCGGTTCCCAACTGTTCATTCAAAGCAGTACAGAGTTCAATTGTTTTAATAGCTATTTTCTGTCTTTGATAGTCTGGATATAAAACTTAAGTTCATTGTAAAATGCAGCAAAGCATGGCTTCCCCTACCTGGAACAATGAATATGATATTTAAATAGTGACAATAAAGGATTTATGAGAAACTCTGAACTGTTGGGCTCTTTGCACCTCAGCTTCCGCGTTCGGGGCAAAGCGGCTCAATCTTTTCCGATCTATTGAAAAAGGCTCTTTACACTGGGCGTCTGCAGGGCTTGTCCAAGGTAACAATTAATGATGAACATCGATCCGAAGCCCCGACAATAAGCTGGAGAAAGGTTTCAACATGTTCGCCTCGTTATACACAGATACGAAGGTGAGTTTTACTTCCTTTAAACTTTGTGGCTAACATTAGCTTTAGCTTATGCTAGACATTTTTCTTGTAAAAATGTGCTATTTAAGTATCTAAACATTTTTCATCCATTCTAACGGACAATGTTTTTACCTTGTTTTCAAGTATATTACCTGCGTTTATTGTCGTTAGTGTCAGAGACCAAGTAACGGTCTAGGGTACTATAATGTCCCCTCCAGTTCTCCCCGGTTCCTACGCCTACGGCTCTGACTGTAATCCTGGACCTGTGCTTCTGTCTGCTCTGTCCTCTCAACCCTCAGCCGATCACAGTACAGTCACAACGCTCATACTGCTGTTCCTTCCTGTTGAAAGGGAGTTGTTCTCCACCACAGTCGCCCCGTGCTTTAGATGTAGAAATTGTTGGTTAATCAATAATCAGATGGGCTTAATTTATATCCACTAATCAGTTTGTAACAGTGATGAACTAAAATTGTGACTGGATCTGAATCTAAGTATTTTTTGTTCAAATGAATTGAATTGATTTAAACTGAATTTAGACCAAACCAGACAAAAACTGGTTTGGATGAATTTGACCTGGTTGAATTATAAAGTGGACTAAGCTGACAGCAGTGCAGTAAATTCCCTGGTAGATGGCTTTGCTGACTTTATATTTGATAAAAACAAAGTGGACATGAACAGCGGATGGCGTTGCTGTCCAAATCCTCTCTGACTGTGGAATAAACTTCACACTGGACTTCAAGCACGGTCGATTCTGTGCCTCCACACTTTTCCTTTAGGTTCTGGGACCTTAATTCCCAAATTAAAGTCAAAATGTATTTTCATCTATAAAGGCAACTGGGCAACTTTATATCCCAAGTATGACGCTCATGATGTTGTCAGATTACTTTACGACTAAGAGTCTTCAGTCAGAGGCTTCATCAAGTTTGCTGTAATGCAGACTGCTACAAGAGATCCTTCCTAACAACCATTTGAAGAACCTTGAATAACATGATATTTAACCATATTTTACTTAATTTTAGGATCAATAATGTATTCTTGAATTCAAATTGAATTTAACTTTGTATGTCTCTTGAGACTCCAGTGGTTGTCTACACCTTCTGAATCTCTCCCAAATTCTTTACTGGGCTTCGTTTCACAATCCTGACAAAACTGTGATTGTCCTAGACAGATGTGCACATTGTCCTACCACACTTTCTTTCTTCCACTCAACTTTCCATTAACACGCTTGCATACAGAGCTTTGTGGCGAACCCTTCAACATTTTTCTGCATAATTGTTAAGATAATAAAAATAACGTATAACATAAATCAAATATATAAATGAGTTTACTTTTTCTAACTCAAGTATTCAAATAAAACTTTTAGAAAATCTTCTAATTTATTTAAACCCCTCCACATGCTGGCTTGCACGCCGAACCTCCCGACAACTTGCAGGTGGCTATTATTAAGTCTAACCCTTTCATGCATAAATTATGATCCTTTGTCTCAGAATTTTTTTTCCATTTTTTAAAATTTTTTTCTTAAGGCATTTAAAAGGTAGGAATTGTTTTTGTTAAAATATATATATATTTTTTATGTGATCAATTGTAATTTTGTCCAAATACACAGTTATTTGAAAAATACATCAGTAGTATTGTTCCTTAGGGGTTATCTGATGTAACAATATTTTTTTTACTTGCAAGACTCGTCTACAGTAGAAGGAGGGACCGGGTCGGTTCTCATGCTTTTTTGTCTGTCGGCCATATTGTATTTAACAAAAATAATTTCTTGCATTTGCAGCTGATGGCCAGTAGTTGATGGTATATTTTATGATGCATTAGTGTCCACTTCAGTGGTCTGTGTGCATTTATAACATAAAAATCCACAGGAAGCACAAGAAAATGGCTTTTAGATAGCTGTCCACTGTAGTGACCACTATGCATGAAAGGGCTAATAATAGCCACGACTCTTAGTCGTAAAGTAATCCTGACAACATCATGAGCGTCATACTTGGAATATAAAGTTGCCCAGTTGCCTTTAAAGATGAAAATACATTTTGACTTTAATTTGGGAATTAAGGTCCCAGAACCTAAAGGAAAAGTGTGGAGGCACAGAATCGACCGTGCTTGAAGTCCAGTGTGAAGTTTATTCCACAGTCAGTGGCGCAAAAGGTGGCTATGCAGTGTATGCAACGCATAGGGGCGCTGCACTAGAGGGGGCGCAAAAACGATGTGGGGAATTTATTTTTTATATAGTCAGCATTTTATGTACTTAACAGCTGTTTGTGTATGAAATGATCAATAACAGAGGAACAGCACTGATTAGGCGCCCCCCTCCCATACAGGCAGCTTGGGCAGCGGCTGAGGCGCGTTTTGTTTTCTTTTAAATTTGTAGTAATGCCTCAACAACAGGGAGCTAAAGATGGGGCGCAGAAAAAACTCCGGGGCCCAAAACAGAAAACGGAAGAGGGGGAAGGATAAAGATGTTGGAGAGACGAAGAAAAGCTTTTCAAAGTGGTTGAAAGACAGAAGGTAAGAAATGTCAGTGTATCAGCAAGAGAGTTGTAAATATTCAGGTTAGCTTAAGCTAGCCTAAAATGATGATGTTCGCATCCACCTCAAAAATATGTAGTTGCAGCCCTGCCAGAAACCACGAGCTTCTGCCAGTACAACACAGAAGATCATGACTCTTCTAAATATTTGACTCTGAAGTCGCTTAACTAGACTGAATCCTTGAAGATGCATCACATTAAATCTTTCAGGGAACCCAAGAACATAAAATAAATAAAAAATAATTTTAGAGATTAGAAAATGTATGCCTGTACTTTTAACTAAATTCAATACAACATGTCAGGTCTAATCTTTGCAGTAGAGGAGAGGAACAAATAAACTAGTGATTTTTATTTAGAATACAATTTAAAGGTTCACATCAGTAATTTTATGTCACTTTCCACTTCAGAGAAGTGTTTGTTTTAGCCAATAATGATAATTATTACTTAGTGAATCCTCAAATTCAGCTTCCATGAAAATTTAAATATTACATTCAACCAATAAATTCATTCTAATGAGGTCTGGGTGTGAAATTGAAGTCAGCTTTTGCTGTTAATTTATCATCTACCAAAGATTTAAATTATGTTTTCCACACAGGACCCCAAAAAAAGAAAAGGAAAAAAACAATATATGCGAGAAGAGAAATACTTTTTCACAGCACTTACAGAATCTTTTAACATCTTTTGCATTAATTCAGAGTATGTTTAAAAAGTGTGTAAATGTATAGCGCTTCCAACATGTTTCAGCTGCAGAATAGTTTGAAGAATGTTTACATATTTGCTAATAAGAGTCTAATACATCCACTTCCTGCTGTAGGTGTGACACCAAATGAATACAGGAGCAAAGCGTAGCTTTTACAGTTTTTATTGTTGCTGGAGGCTCTAATACAATATGAATCATAAGCTTTACAAAAGACAAAAAAAAAAAAAAAAGAACAAAAGATTCCCCTCCAAAATGGAAACAAATGTTTCCTCTGAGACACAAAGACAAACTGTGACCCCCAACAAAAATCAGAAGATGAAGAGAGAGAAGAAGAATAGAGGGGGAAGTAACTGTGATGTTTCTCTGTGTGCATGTTTGGAGTGGGGTGTTGTGTCCAGGGTGATTATAACAGTCCATCCCCATGCTCCCACACAGGCTCACATGCATGCAGAAAGAGGAAAACAAAGTCAAAACCTGGTTGTGCAGAACGAAAGGACGCCCTCATGTTTACATCCCTTGGAAGGCCGATAGATATATGTGGACAGTTATATTCTATACAAATATATCGGGGAGAGAGTCGTAGACAAAATAGGAGCAGGAGATAAATCCGATGAGTAAAACGAAACCACCGCCAAGCCTACAGCCACTACAGCTCAGTCTGTGTCCGAGTCCAGAGTCGCTCCTGTTTTCTTTTCTTTAAACCAGGGATAATTACTACAAGGATCCTCACGCTGTAGGATTATCATTAACCGTGGTAATACTATCAACAACATGGGAGACGGAGAGAAACGGAGCGAGACTGAATGGCTTAATGGCAGATGAAACGTAAGATGGAGAAAAAAAACAAAACATACAAAGCAAAGCATTTTTTCCTTTTTGTTTTCAACAAATAAAAAGAGTGCAGCACTGAAACGGGTACGGAGGGAGAGACAGAAAGAAAAGACGGCAGAAATGAGGTGGAGCGAGGGAGAGAGAGAAGAGGAGAACCGACGGTAGCTTCTCTAGCCGTTATGTTTGTTTTTGAGGGCCTTCACTAAGTCGGCCTTCAGAGCCTCCTTCTGTTGCTTGTCAGCCTGACTCTGAACGCTCCTGTGCAGAGAGAGAGAGAGGGAGAGAGAGAAAGTCAGCACTCAAACATCACAACTAAATATGAGACTGAAGCTGAGAGGGACACGCTCATCCCGACAGGTCAGAGGAGAAAATCGGTTAATTATGATTAATCACTCATCCAGAGGGAGGATTGGGACGTGCAGAGTATCTCTGACAGGCAGGAATATCAAAGTTTTTGCTTTAATTTTATTTATTTTAACCACTTCTACAAACTTTAGAAGAATGACAACCCAAGTTCACCGAATTTCAAACTAGGGAAGCACCGATCCACTTTTTTCACTTCTGATACCGATTCACATAAATGGTGTTTGGTATCGGTCGATACCGATCCGATACAGAAAAACAGTGATAAATTGACTTTTCTTAAACACAACCACAAATGTACTGAATTACTAATTTATTTGACAACTCTGCATCAGTACAGCGCACTGAAATACACCAATAGCTTCACAAGCTCAAACATGTAAAAACAGTTTTAATTTGTTCAGTTTGTGCAATTAGGAGAAAACAGCCAATATAACAACAGCAAAGGGTGGCTACCTGGGTCAAACATATAAAAATAAACTGTAAACAGAACCTATAAATATATTGTAAAATAAATAATAAAGCACGATGTCGCTCAGAGCACAGAATTAGACTCAATAGATCTGCACTTATTCTCCACACCTGATCTAGATTTATTTTAGATGTTAGGACTGATGGATATTAATATCAGATCGGTGCGTCTCTTTTGGATTCAAAATATTGAATCTGTTGTGAATTTTCTTCACATGAGATCAAAACTTTACATTCAGGGTCAAATGTATTCATACACTCCCCGCAGGACAGAGTCAAGAATCCTCTGGCAAGACATCAGAAAACAGCTAAACCTAATACTTTTGCTGGGATCTATATCAATTACAGGAAAATACCTTCTTTTTAAAATATATTTTATGATAACGTCACTTTTTAGGAAATTTAGCATCACAACAACTACAAATATACATCAAAGTCAATCCAGGAGGCCTGCAGAATGTGAAACATAATTTGCCGCCTAAACAGTCAAACAGTCCTTTGAGATTGTGATTTTGCAAAAAGTTTATACAGTTAATTGTGATTTAATATGTTTTGCAGCTCCATATTAAATTCAAACCTGTGCATCAAATTCTTGTTTTTAAACATGTTGTCGATATCTGTAAAAAGAAGCGTTAAAATACATCAACTACAGCTGACAGACATGAAGATATTATCCATGAGTGTATGTAAACATGTGACCCCAACAGTTCACACCGCAAACAAACAATACTGTGAAAACTTAAAACTGTTGGAGTTAGAGTAAACAGGTCACAGGTAAGCCTGTGTGTAAAATTTGACCTTCATTCTTTGTAAATTTTAAAGTTCCTTGTTGCGATTCTTTAATTTCAGCGTCTCAAACTTCGGGTCATAAAGGTTGGGTTTGTTCACTGTGATTAAAAAAAAACAACCTCATCAGAACAACAAGCTGATGAACCGCAGAGGATAGTTAATTAAAAACATCAGCCTGGTTAGTGTGTTAACACAAAGGTAAACAAACCTTCACAACATGCCTCACAAATGTTTCTAACTCTGAATGCTGGACATGCAAGTCTGTCCTAAAGCCAGAGATTAAAAAAATAGATGCTTAATTAAATAGATTCTCTTCCACAGATGAATATGAAGTCTGATTTTGTAGACGGTTCTTTGCAGAGGTCCTCAAAATATTATTCAAGTAAGAGTAGAACTACTTCAACATATTTTTTACCAAAGTAAAAGTAAAAAGTAACCATCCAAGTGTAAAATTAATTGACTTAGTTACCGAGTAATTTTTCAAATTAATATTTAAAAATGACTCATCAGATGGACCAAAATATAAAGTTAATTTAAATTCAATTCAAAAATACTTTATTGATCAGAAAGGGAAATTAGATATTGTTGGATCTCATTAATTCAGATTCTTCAGAGTTATTATAGACTGTGATGGATGTTGGCAGGAAATACCTACTGTAGCAGTCTGTATCACAGCGAATCTGAAGAGCTTCTGACTGAAGACACTATTTTTCCAAGTGGAAATTAATTTTCCAAAGTGTTTTAAGTTGAAGTTTATGTTTTTTAATCTCAAAACTGGATTCAAAATATTGAATTTGTTGTGAATTTTCTTCACACGAGATCAAAACTTTACATTCAGGGTCAAATTTGTTCATACACTCCCTGTAGGACAGAGTCAAGAATCCTCTGGCAAGTCAGGGCTGCAGGACATCGGAAAAACGGCTAAGCGTAAGTACATTAATTTAAAAGAAAAACAAAGTTTTTTGTAATTGTAATTACTTAAAAAAAACAACACCAAAAAAAAACAGTTTCTTTCAATATAAAACTTATGAAACTTTAACAAAACCTGCAGGTGTGCGTTTGTCCGGTGAAGCTTTTGTTAAAACATGTTCGTTTTTCATTCAGTGGTATTTAGCAATACTTCATAATAAAATTACTCAAGTAAAAGTAAATAGTACAGTGTAGTAAAAAATACTCCTAAAAGTAAATATTTTTTAAAAATTACTCAAGCAAATGTAAGTCTGTTTTTTTCTCTGATGTTTATTCTTGTAACATCCTGGGGGAAAGGTGTGTCAGTTTTCTAACTGGTTGTTTGGACCGCTGTGACTTCAGCTTCAGGTTATTTTCACACAGAAACACTCGTCCATGCCAGGTGTACCTCTGACCCTAGTCAATGAAGATCTGACGCTGAGTGAGGACCTGCGACAGCTCCCTCTGGAGCTGCCGGTACTTTTGATTATCGGGCAAAGACTCAATAGATCTGGAGCACAGAGGAGAGGCAGAAGGAGGACAGAGAGGTGACACATGAGAGACATGAAAACAGAACCAGGTCTGGTGGAAGAGACAGAATATGAGAAATGAACACAGAGAGAGAGAGAGGCTGGAGTTCAGCAGCTCAGAGGTTAACTCACTGTGGGGGAGATTCAATAAAACTGCTGAGTGAAGGATCTGGAAAATCGTATAAATAAACGTTGTGAGGACCAATCTAAGGTGTTGTCGTACCTTAGGCCGTTAACGATATCCTTGGTCTTCCCAAAGTAGATTTCATTCAGTGTGGAGCGAATCTTGTTCTCCATGTCCTGAAACAACATAATTATTACCATTTTTAAAAATGCTTTATTTGTTTTAACTGGACAACATTTTCAGGTGAAGGTGTGACAAATGTGGAGCATAACGTAAGAAATCTCCAAGTGGCAAAGATTTTCTGCAAAAGGTATTTCCAGATTTTAAAATGATGGCCTATTTTTGTGTGAATCGCTTGTAAAACTGTATTTTACGCCATGTTGGTAATATAATAAATCTTTATTTACCCTGAACAATCTCAGTGTTTAGATCAAATCCTTGTTATTTTACTGTACAGCTCCATCATGTTCACAACTAGATCAAACACATGGAGTGTTTTTTTATTTTATAAAGTCTCTGTCCTCTTATTGTCTTTGAACTTTAGTTTCATATTGACAAATATTTTTGCATCTCTCTCGAGCAAATTTAGAAAATCTGACAAACACAAATTATATTTCTAAGTAGAGAGTTCAAAAGAAAAATAAATGGGTTGCACTGACTTCAACAAGGCGGCCGATGTTAGCGATATGAGGTGAGGACTCTCCGACCGTCTCGTCTTTCTCCATCTGTGAAAAAGATTTAAAAAGTGTTTTTATTCCTGGTCTGGATGGGTAAACAGTCAGCAGTGCTCCTCCACTGAGCAGCATTGTACCTGTCTTGTAAGGCTGCCTCCCAGGTTCATGGTGCCAGAGCCGGTCTTGGTTGTCTGGAGCCACAGCATGACGGTGGAGGTGAGTTTGTAGTGAGCAGTGCGACCGCTAGACTTCTCCTGCTCACAGGATGGACAGCAGCTCGTTAGAAAACATGGCGACAACTAACTTTCCAAACATTCACTGCAGCTGGTGGACGTAAAAATAAATCCTTAGAAAGGTTCAATAGGAAACCAGATAATCATATCAATCAGGACTGGACAATAAATCAATAAGAATCCAGATAGTGGTAGACGTGATCAATATTAATAAATACATTTGATAGAATTTTTAATATATAACATATTCACTGAACTATGAGCTAGCACCGCACTGCATTCTGGGAAATGTGGGCAGAGGAAAGATTTTAGCCGCTCAACCTCTTAGAGCCACCTAAGCAAAGTTGGTGGAATCAACTGACTCAATCGCTCTTTGGTTACCTAGCAACTCACTAATTCTTTGGTTACCTAGCAACAGCCTGTTGAATAACTGGCACAACAGCAGTTTAAAGTTTTTCCACTGTGCTTCTTAACTGCTTAAAGTAAAAAAAAAAAAAAAAAAGAAAAAAACAATGGCGTGAAGTGAAAACTGAATAAAACTGGAGGTCATGCCACCAGCTTGGCAGTAATTAGATATTTATAACAAAAAAAATCTATAATTATGAATAGACTGATATGAAACGCTGATATCGTGATACATTTTTCAGTCAAAACACCCAAACCTAATAGCAATAATGATATCAGTTGTTTCCTTTTCTGTGTTTTCTGTCAGATGCTTGAGCATCTTAACCATTACTATTTAAATCAGGCGTGAGAATATAAATAACTCAATGGCAAAACTTGATTTCAGTCTGTAGAGCCAGAAAACAAGGTTAGAAATCAGCCAAAAACTTCCAATTAGTTGTTTCTTTAAAAGGTTCAACATATATTTAAATGCTTTTAAGCTGATCGTGAAAAAGAGTTCAAATAATTTTAGCAGATACCTGGATTTTGGTAAAAATATACTTCCAAAACCTCATTTTATGGGGAAAAATGAAGCCAAGTTAGCTGCATATATAAACAAAGTTTGAAAATGTCAGCGTTATCTCACCTGCACCTCCACCACATGAATGGAGTCCCAGCATCCTTTAATCTTTTTGGATCCATCGCCGGCCTTTTTGATGAGAATAACTCCTGCGAAGCCATGATCCAAGTCCCAGAGATACACAGAGGACACGCCACCCTCAAAGTACCTGAACATTACAGGTAGATAATGCCACGGTCACAAGAGGGCAGCACTGATCTGTAAGTACAAACCTCCAGTTCCACACTCACAGGTCCCTGTACTGATCGAAGGCGTTGTTTGCTTCCACTTCAAGTTTCCTCAACCGAGCTGAAGGCATTGCACCATCTTCAATGGGAGGTTCGTACTTATTACTCCATGGGGATCTGATGATTGAGAAATTACACTAATTCAATGTTAAGTCTCAAAACAGACTTCAAACCTCTTAATACCAAATTAAAGGTGAGACTATGACCGAGAGAAAAAGGCCTGCATATGAATTTATAGATCTGTAGGGGAAAATAAAACATCTCCAGTCAGTCGATTGCTGCTGCAGGAGCAGCAAGAACAAAAATATGCTATGCAAAGAGGAATCCAGGCTATTTTTAGCCATGCTAATGTAGCTGCTGCTGCTGTGCTTTGCTCTGCTGCAACAGGAAAAGGAACTACTGCCTAGCAGTTCACTCCGCTGCACCAAATCTCTGTTCCCCTTTAAGCTTGGTTGCTAACAATGCTAATCATTAAACAAGTCATGACGGGGGAACTACTTTCTGCCATTTTTCTGTTCAATTTGAAGGAGGCACAGAGACAGAGTTAGCTAGAGATAATTTTTGGTTTGGAGTGGATTTATTGTGTGTTAATTTCATAAGTCATAAGAAAATAGGGTGCATCCTATTCTGGCTATCAAAAAACAAAAATCACATGCACTTAAATACTTGGTTGTACTCATGCTTGTGATCGCCATGCTTGGGCTTTAGAAAATAAAAAAGCTCTGAACAAATATTATAAAATATTCTAATTGATGTAATAATTGTTTGCTAAAATATTCCAAGAGTCCTGAAGTCACACTCTACATGTTAATGCTACGCTCAGGCTGTTGGATGATGTAGAACAGAAAATCCACTTTATCTTCATTCAAAGACAGAACACAGGATACATTCATAATATAATATAATATAATTTAAGAAATATATGAAAACTAAAATATTTGCAATTGTAGAGTGGGAACTAAAGGAGCTCTACGCATTAAGATAACGCCTCTTTACAAACTACTGTTTGCAAACTAGTGTCAAGTCACTGTGGCATTTTACCACAGTTTCTACAGAGCATCTAAAATGCTGCCAGGCAGTCATTTAAAAATGTGGAAGACATTTCTTCTGGTTATCACACAAAAGGAAAACCTTTCCAAACCTTTCAATGTTGCATGTAGCGCCTGTAACTCTAAACTGAACAATTTAAAAGTGTTGTTTACTTATGGAAAGCAGGGCTTAAAATTATGTTTGTACGAGTTTTTGTAAACAATGTTTATGGGCGTCGCCACGTTGAAATTCCGACTTCTTAAGTAGAACGTTGTTATGGAGTCTGGCTGCTCCGAGTTCCCACTTCCCAGGAAACTGGAACACAACTGACATTACCAGGCCTGACCAAATTCAAACTGACGTTTCAAATATTGTGGAGTTTCATATCAGGCGGTACCGTCACGCCCATACCACATAATGTTTGGGTAAATTTTCCGTCTCAGGTAATTAATTTAAATCATGTACTGCACCTGTAGGAGTCGCCATCTCGATTGTAATCACAGAGCAGGTAGTCTTTCCCCACCACTTTGTCGCGGGCGATCTTCAGGGGCTGGTCCACTGAGGAGAGGAGGTCCTCGCACAGACTGGGCACCTGCACCCAAACAGACAACGGCTCTAATCAAAACTGTATTCAGTTCAAATAAACAGCTAGACTCCTCAGATTTCTGATTAAATGCATGCAGAGATGCTTAAGTTGAGACTCTGGTACTGATGGCAACTTTAAAGGATTTTCTCAGGGAAGAGAAACAGAAAAGCAAAAAATGGATTTTGGGTTATTTGATACTTTTAAGCTCTAATCACATTCCAGCTTCACCCAGATGAGGTAGAATAAAATATAATTGGGAAATATAATATCTAAAGGATAAAGGGGTACAAATTAGTTCTCACAGACTGACATGGAGTCCCTCCTCCTTCACGCTCTTGCATCAGAGCACAGACACAAAGGCAGCCCTGTTATCCTGCAAAAGCCCCCATACCCACAAACAGACACTCTCCCACATAAACGCACCTGGCAGCCCAGACTGGCCAAGAGCACAGAAGCGAGTCTGAACTGGGAATATAGTGTGGAGCGTAAAGAAATGCAGGATCAGAGGGGAAAAGATGAGAGATGTGGGACAAAACAGGAACAGGAGAAGAGATTTTAGCTGGCAAGATAAAGTTTCAGCGGTGGCAGAGCCAAGAAGAAGTTGGCAGCGGAGATGATTGACAGCTGTGATAATGATCACTAATAACCGGACATAGTAGTCACTTGGTATGAAAAGAGCAGGTGTTCATGGGGTGACAGGTTAGAGGGGAGGAGGGAGGATCCGGCTGAAAACAAATGGATGGAAAACTTGGAGGAAAAGTGTTTAAGGTCATTTATGATGCAACTTCTGCTAAAATCAACAAAGAAAATCTAAATAACTGCTATAATAGCTGCTAAAGTAAAACAACTCATTGAGAAATCATGTTAATGAGCAGAACTGATCATCCTTGCATGGAATAAATAAAGTACAGGGAATTTAAAGGCATACAGTAATTCCTGCAAAGACTTACGGTAACCAAAGGAAAGTACTGACCAGGTCAATGAGGTCACTGAGGTTCTTCTCGATCTGCTGAGGAGGCAGACGCCTCATCAGGTCCAGAGCACAGTCCAACTGTTGATCGTTCTGAAACACAGAGACATCAAACACTTAAAACTCAATACTGATTGATGAGAGTCAACACAGCATTTCTTTAAAGAAACAAAAACAAACAGGGTTTCTGGACATCAGAGAATCTACTTTTAACATTATCCCAGAAAATAAAACTTCTGAAACACACAACTAAAGCTAGTTAATTACAGATGCTTTCACTGTGCAAAAAGTAAGGCATTAAAATGTGCCGTTAAAAACGACAAGTATTGTTTATGTCAGAAAGTAACTAAAACCTTTCCAGCTCTATGGTTTTATCATTGGAGAATAGTAGAGTAATGATGCATCATGTGATCAAAAATAAAAGAATCTGAAAGCCAAAAAATGTCTTGATCTGTAAATCAATGCAGAATTTAGTCCAGATTTAACCATATTGCTGGTTAAGCTTTTGTAAATGATAAAAATGTCAGGAGCAGGCGATGCTTTCAGTTATTTTGTAGAAAAGCTATCGGTGCACTCTTGGAGTAATTTTGGTATGATGGTGGTTTGCAGGAGCTTAAAAGCCTGACTGTAACCCCATACAGCTGTAAATTTATATTGTTGCTTCTCATTTGTTCTTAAATATTTTCAAATGAGAGCACACATTTTTTTTTAGATCTTATCACTTTACCAGACAGATTGTATTAATTTGACTGTGTAGGTCAGGCAATAGAAATCAAGCCCAGCTTTTCAAAATAGGTTAAGCAAAGATAAACAAGGTCATTTTTATACATAAATGTTGGCTTGGGCAGCTTATTACATCTTCTGGGATCAGAAACAATAAAGTACGACAAAAACAACACAAAGAAACGAAGTGGCCAAATAATTTTGAGCAGTACTGACAGTATATTATATTTAGTCATAAATCATAAAAAATAAACCAAAGCAACCCTTTAGGATCAGTAATAAGCTTAGAATAACTTAGTCCAGGTTTGACCAATCCAAATATTAGAATTTCTACTTTTAGTTTGTCTGTCTAAAGTGCTCCTCATGCTAAAAACACACTTGTTCAACATACAATATTCCATGCGAGTTTAGACCAGTATTATTTATTTTACATTTTTAACTTGGAATTAAAAAACAATCCACATTCCCTGGTATTTGAAGAGTTAGGCACCAAAGTCTGCTAACTAAAATCCACCATTAATAGAGACTCTCTCAAAAAATGCTTAGAACAACCTATTTTAATAGTTCACACACCAAATACACCTTAATATGCATTAATACGCACAGCAGAAACAATACTTGGACTACAGCAGAAGTCAACATCTACACTCTTCCTTATTTCTGCTCTTTGGGTTACAGCCAATCAGATCCAAGAATAATAAACGGCTCTCCTGGTTTGCCTGCTTTTAAATGCCAGTCAATAAATAGCGTGTCGTGCCACATTGCTCGTATGCATTTCAAATTCCCAAGCTGCATTTTCTTTAAAATGTTTTAGATATGCTGTATGAAAAAAACATTTCTGCAAACAGGCAAATTTTCCACAAATAATTTGGAGTCACATTCCAAAGGAAAACCCAAGAATACTGAACCACGAATAGAAGAGTGTCCACCATTAAGACTAAAACTGACTGCTTGTGTTGCCCCCAGACCAATCTGCCCTGGGTGGAGAGTCAGATTGTCAATACTGAACAACTGTGACTGAATGTGCCATTTAACACTGCAGAACCTCATTCTACAACATCACTTTACACCCCTCTGCATTAGGGATTTATTGTGTACAAACTCAGATCATAAACACATAAATTGTTATGTCGTTTAGATAAACTAAGCCAAAATGCAGAAGTCCACTTCCACAGGCAATAACACCAAATGGCAGCCAGCTACTGCCAACCTAAACCACACAACAACCAATCATCAGCGTGTGTGAGAACTTCAATAAAGTCAGGAGCTCAGACTTAGTAGGAACATTTGTGTGTGTGAAACATGATGCCGATACGATAACGCAGCAGTTACCACACAGAAGCTGTTGTTCCAAAAAAAAAAGTCCAAACAAACATCAAACTGGGAAGGTTACAATCGTCCTTTACAAGGAGATCCAATCCGATATTTCACTGCAGAAAATAGCGGTGGAAAATATTAAAACAGTCACTGAATCTCCACAGGAGTGGACGTCCCAGGAAGTTCACGCCAGCGCTAGGAATGCAGTGTGGCAAATGATTAGGATCGTTATAGTGGCAGTACAAGGACACAAGAAAGCTGAGAATAAAACAAACCACAGGGATATTTTATTCAGACAATTTAACCAGATAGCGTTAGCTTGTGTCGTCCAGGAGCTCTACTTCTTCTGGAGATACAGGAGCTGTACTGATATTTTTAAGTGACTCTCAAACATCAGCATCATACTGATGGGTGTTTATTCTACATTTTTTTTGCTTAACATATGTAATAATTTTATGTTTGTGTTTAGCACAAAAAACGTATGTTTTCCCTCTAAATAAGAATAATTCATGTTTAAGACAAAGTTTTGTTTTAATGCACAACATTGATAGATCAAACTATGTCACATGTTAAAATTAATCAGATAAATGTGTTCTGCATTACAGAAAGCACTATCGTTATGGTAAACACTTTATTCAAGGAGATTAAATAATTTCATAAAGATGCAATACACAGTAATTAAAAGCCTACAGATGTATGAGTCACTCTCTCTTTAATATCCTTTAGTATACTTTGAATTGCTTTATATTTAAAGCTCTATAATCTGTCATATGCACAAATAAAAACAATGCATGTAATGACCAATCTTGCAACATGCTGTACATTAAAAGCACAATATCACTGTGCAGAAAATCTTTACGCCTCTGCAGGAAATCTCTCTTGTACTCGGCGATCGGTAACAGACTCCACATCTCAAGTTCAGCCTGAGGAGCCTCATGACTTCCCATGTGAGCGTTTGGTAAAGGACAAAAGGAGCAGCAAACGTGTCAAAGTCATCAAGTTACAAAATAAACACAAATCACACCAAGGATTTTATGTCAAAATTCTAGCAGAAATAGGACATTCGATGTTTAATTTTTAAACACAGGGATGTCTGAGGGAAAAAGGAGTTCTTCACCAGAATCAATTTTTAGCTTTACTGGTCAGTCAGTAACTGAAAGTCCAATATTTCTCCAGTAAGTGAACCACAGACAAGCATCACCAACACAGACATGAAGAATTTCCAGTGTGGAAGACGTCCATTTTTAATATAGGGAGTTTTATTATAAGATAATACTTGAGGTAAATATTTAATGCCTGCTCACAGCAGGAAGGCTAGTAAAACCAAATTTGAATGCGTTTATGTTTTATGTTAAAGCTCTTCTTATATTAATCACATTTTCTATGTGTAGGTCAATGTTTTACACAAAAAGAAGAAGGGAAATCACCCAGGAACTTCTGAATTATGCACTCTTTAGTTTGCATGGAGCATTACAGACGTCTTATTATGCTGGTCCTCAGGACATGTCCTGCATGTTTTAGGCATTCCCCTGCTGCCGCCCACATGACGTAAATGAATGGATGGTGAACAGGCTTCTGTAAAACCTGACAGGATGCACAGGAGGCAATGCAATCATCTGAGTCTGATGGAGTGAAGCAGACGGGGCAGTGGGCCCCAAGGCTGGGACCCCTGCACTGCTCAGGCATGAACAAGCAGAGGAAGAGGAAAATGTTCTGGGGTCAACCACAAAAAGAAGTTCACAAAAAATACAACAGGTTCGCACAAAAGCACTAGTTCACATCTCAAACGGACCAGGAATGCGTTATTACTGCTGATCGCCAATTTATAATGCTGATAAGATACTGATTAAATTAAATCATCTGGGAAGATAATATATAGTCTAACAAAAGGCTATATCTAACTTTTGAATAACTTTTTTATGAGTGATTTTTTTTTATTGTGTGTGTTTTTGTAAAGAACATTAGTTTAGGTGAGAAAGAGTGATGTGCACTGTGGAAACCTTAGCTGCTCTGCTGGCCCACTGTTTATCATGAGCCAAAACGTAAATTAAGCTGCTGAGAGCTCACCGACAGGGTGTGGCTACAACATGCTTAACACTTTCAACAAACTGCTCTACATGTGTAAAAGCACATATTAAACGGAGGCTCATCGCCTTTCCTCTACTTATCAAGTTAACTCATTTGTCCCACCGAGATAGGCAACTAATAGCATAAAACAACCTGTTTGGAATATATAAGACAGGCAGGAAGTTATAAAATCCCACTGATAAAGTGCTTGTTTAACAGTAAATCATCTTGTTATCTTTTGACGGATGTGGAAGACAAATGGCAATGGTGGCGAATCTAAAAGTGTTTAAACAGGACTGCTTCTATACAGTGTGGATATTGATAATGTAGCAAAAAAGGACTCTGAACAAGAGACGGAGTAAAAAACTGAAGGTTAAGCAGCAAACTCTCAATAATATGTTGACAAAAGAGGGAAAAAAAAAAAGTTGACTGAACCGATGAACAGAAACCAAAACATTAAAACCACTTCTAATTTCTTCATGTTTGCTTTGACAGTGGTCAGATTACTTCTAATCCTTTAAAGTGATTTGATCAATACTTCTCCAGGCTTTCTGAAGGTCTTTCAAGATTTTTCCTTAAAACTGATTATTTCTGCAGTTTCTGTGCATTAACTGTAATTTTGGAGCACTTTATATGCTGATAACTATAACGCAAATGCTTTCTGGAGGTTAAAAACTGACGGACCAGCATAGAAATGCACAAAAATAAATAAATGAAACAATTTAATTGTATTAGGAGACACAGTTATGTAGTTTTGTGTGAGAATTAAAAACATATTTAAAAAATCTTAAAATTAATATAATTCTTGCTAAAACTCTTAACTAGCTCTTGTACCCAACCATGTCAGTACACATAGTTTAGGTGTCTGAAGATAAATAAAGCATTAAAGATGATGCTTTAGGTCAAAATAACTTTATGAACATTATATGAATGTTATGCCTTTAAGAAATCCTTTAATTTTAGAACCTTATTTGTCTGAATGACTGGTAGATCAGAGTCAAGTAGCTTAAATTAAAAAGCCAGACTGAAAGTGAGTTTTAAAAAGTGGTCAGAGAATTAAAAGGAAGACCTTGAGAAAACCTGGAGGTGGAAAAACCAGCAAGTTGTGGCAGCCTGATAATAAAGTACAAAGAAATCAGAGGTGACTTTTGTATGTATGTGTAACTTGTCAGTTACATTTGCTTTGCTAACCATCTGAGTTAATCATAAAACAGCTTAAAGCAGCCAGACTGAACCTTTTTACCTTCTGTACATCAGCAGCTTCTGTATCTACATTGACGACCTTTATCTGCTGCAGCAGCTTTATTAAATGAGAAATGTAAAAAGGCAAGCAAATAAGCTACAGCTGAATGAAGACCTTAGTGACTGCTACAAAGCACACAGCATATGCAGGACTAAACTGAACCCCAGGGGAGCTTTCTCTCCCCAAACACGCAGCGAGCAGCAGGTCATGAGATCGGAGGGCCGAGAGGCCAGGGCATGAAACTGTGGGGAATGTGTGGGAGGATGCACTCCGAACTGGAACAGCAGACAGACAAAACTTGTTTTTTAAGACGACTTACGGGTTTACACTCTGTGCAACAAATATTTTCCTCTGGTGTCAAAGATAATACTGAAATAACATTCGACTTGAGCAAAATTGTCCCTCTGGTCTGGAGGTGAAATTGATCAATTTTAAGTTGAAGCAACAGAAATAGTCACATGTGAGAAACAGGATTCATTTATAAAACGTTGCATTAATCAACAATCACCACTACACATGTTTATTTCACCTTCTGTACTTGTAAACAAAGCAGGGCACTCTTAGTCTACCTGAAGTGTTAAAAGCTAACATAATCCAGCACTATAATCTAATCCAAGAAAGGAATCCATGGAGTATATAAACACTCTCCTTAAGCCTAACCCTGAGTTCAACAGGTTCCCACGCAATGCCTCTTCTCTAAGGTCACCTGCTGCCCATCTTCTCCAAAATCTCTTTCACCTGATGAGACAGCCTGTTTCAGACAGCAGCTGCATTCCTCAGCAGTGCTTTTCTGGTGTAAACACTGCTCAGACCAGCAGACAACCCCCTGAGGTCAGGGCGGAGCAGGATGGATGAGGTGAGACCAAGGAGAGAGGGCGACACCGGAGAAACTCCAGCTGCTGTTCTCCTCTTACACACAGCAGTGTTTAGTTTGCATGGACGTACAAAAGATGTGCTTCTTCTACGTAAACCAAGTGGGTTTAACATGAAGGACAACAAAAAAAAAAAGCTGGATTACAGCAGATTAGATTTTTACAACTTCCTTCATTGAGGTTTTTTTTTTTTTTCCATTTCTTTCTCCGAAGAGTTTTTGCGGCGCTAGTGGCTCGTATTTTTTCGACAGTAGGCAGACAGGAAGGAGGGTGAGGAGAGGGGGGAAGACATGCGGCAAAGGTCGTCGGGACCGGGAGTCGAACCTGCGACGTCCGCGTCAAGGACTAAGGCCTCCAAACGTGGGGCGTGCTAACCCGCTGCGCCACCACAGCACGCCCCTCATTGAGGTTTTTAAAGGAAACAACCCAGTTAGAAAACAGAATTAAATGATACTAAATAAAAAATAATAAATAAAAAAAGCCAGTATGTTAACACGCATATGGAAAACTTTTTATTTTACATATCGCTGATGTGAAACACACCGCAGCACTGTGGATAAATGTGGTCTATTTAAAGTCCTATGTGACTGTCTGGAAATAAAAGCATTATCTGGAAATCTGACAAAGAGTGAGTTTTTAGTTACTGTCTCATTTAGAAAGACCTGACAGAGTATTGATGAGAATAAATGACAGAACAGCTAGCCTTTTAAATCGGGAAATACAAAATGGACCAACTTTCTCTTTCTGTATAGTTTGAAACAAATCAATAGGCAATAGAAATATACATATAGCATCAAATAAATTTGAAAAAAATATACTATTAAATTAAATGTAGAATTTAAGACTATTTTCTATGACTTAGTGGTCATAAAATACGATAAATTAACAGATACACAATCATGGGTAATAAAGTATTTGTTAATTGCCCCCAAAGCTTTTCATACATAAAGAAAAACCATGTACTGCAGGCTATTAATAGATGTGTTTATGTCCATGACCTTCTTTGATTTGTATTAAAGAAAAAATCATCTAAAACTAAAAGTCACTGACAGAGTTGTACGTATAGATCGAAAATTGTGAGTCCATTTAATCGATATATATATTTAAAAAATCTGACTTTTAAGCTTTTAATTGCCTTCATGTGAAACAGTCCAGGGAAAACTGACCAACTCTAATCTCTAGTAGAGTGACTGATGCAGTTTTTACATGTTTACAAAAAGAAAAACTGTAATCTTTACTTGATGTCCCATTTGCTAATGGGACATCAAGTAAAGATTACAGTTTGGTACATTGGTAAATATAACTCTTGATTATCCTTATAATTATAACTGAATTTTGATTCATCTTTGATCAAATTTTCAATAAATCCAAGAGACCGCTTGTTTCTTCTTCTTTTTTTACTCTAACTCACAATATTCAAAGGGAAAGCCTAGAATTCATAGTTCAGGGTTGCCTTTTAATCATATTAACTTAAATAATGTAACCTAATATTACTAATACTGTTTATTTGCAACAGGCCAACAGTTAGATTTGTTATAGTAAAAGACAATGCTGCTGTAGTACAACAAGAAGTTGCTGGTAATGTCTGTCATCAAGAGTCTGTTTGAATTATCCTTCATGTCAGCACAAAATCATATTTACAAGCCTACTTTTTTGAAAATCATGGTTTAAATTCTGGCCTAATATTTGTATACAGTCTCATAATATTGCGCTTTGCTCTGACCTAAGCTGTCATTTGACGCTTTCCTGGTTAACCCTGAATATTATCGTTTGTAAAATTGGAGGAACATCACTGTACCCACTTGAAAAGATACAAAAAGAGTCGACTGACTGGTGACATGTTTTAAAATGAGCGGTGTAACTACAGAGAAACACAAACAAAGTTACGGTGAAACTCTTAAGCCAGGAAAACCTAGCAGAGAGAGCTGCCAGCTAGTCATGGTTAAGAAAAGGAAGAGCCAGCAGTTTTATTTTAGCAGCAGGCAAACCGACGCTCGGCTATTTAAGTCTGCTTTAAAGGCTGGAGGGATTGTATGAGAGCTATATTAGGAATCTCCTCCGCTGCCGTTAGCAAACTTGTGTCAAATCCAAAACATCCTGTGCTAACTCTGTGCCTACGGGGCATGTAGCTTGGCTGTTAGCAGGTGGCTAACTAGCAGGAAGAAACAGAAGCTAGATTAGCCACAAAGCTAACTTGCTCCTTATCGGTCACAGTTAAGATGCCTCGTTGAGTTATGCTCTCCGGTCCTCTCGGGTTACCAGCCAGCACGTCCAGCTGCCCGGAGAGCTTCGGCACTCCAACCAGAAGCCTCTCGCCCCTTCCCCGCTTCCCAGTAGCGTTAGCACGGCCCTTACCATGTCTGCGACGGTCTCTGCGGGGAAACGGTTTCACCAACGGCTGTACACCTTAGCTTCGCTGTGGCTATACACCTGGCTCCACTCGGCTTTTATTCTTCTCGTGTTATTTGTTTTAGTTCCCTCAGTGGAAGATGTTTTATTCGCCTCTCCCTCACTGAACCCAGCCCTGTCAGCGAAATTCACTTCCTCAACCGGGCTACAGGAAGGAGGCTGCGGTGAGAAAACAGCAGGCCTCACTTCTACCTCCGGGTCATTCGGAGCTCTGCTCCCTTGCAACCAATAGCGAAGGAGCAAGAAAGGCATTGCCAAGTATGGAAAGAGAGCCGCTGAGCGACAAATATGCGGACGCAGAGGGCGGCAGAAAGACGGTTACACAAAATTATGACAAAACAGTTCCTGGAGTATGTTTACATTGGGAACCAAAGGGGTGACAGGATACTTTTCAATATAAATGTTCCACCTGACAGAATCAGGAAACTTTTTAAAAAGTCTGTGTTCTGAAAGTACTGAGGTGCCATAAGCATAGCTGCAGGACCAGTCTGAAACGGCAATGTCACGGGTCTGTACATGTTGTAAGGAAACGAAACAAACAGAACTGATGAAAGTCGTGATAGATAATCTAGGGCAGGGTTGTTCTCTGTTTACTGAGAAATCCGAGGTTGTGGCTCCTTCCCCAGCGCAACTCTAAAATCTAATATGGCTACTGCTAATGAAAACGCCACAATCCCATTGTAATAACATTTTTTTTCTTCTCTCTTCGCTATTCTTACCATTTGTTTCTAATTAAATCAGCGATGCAATTGTAACTTCTAGTTTGCAAAGCCTAATCATTGAGCACAAAGTCATTTATATGTACTTAAGAGAAATTATTTTTGGTGCTGCATGATCTCTAGTACAAACACCTCAATTACAGAGATACTGCCTCTGTATAAAAGTGTAGTTGTTCTGGTTGCAAATTACAATTTATGCAGACCAGTGTCCTTTCTGACCTTTTGGGAGAGGTAGCAGATGATTGAGAAACCTAAAAAGCTTAGTCCACTCTTAGCAAATGCAGTTTGGCTTGGTCTAATCTAGATAAAATATACTGGTCTAAAGCAGGAATACACTTAACATTGATGAATTTCTAAGTGAGATCTACATGTAGCTCAAAAGTTGAAATCAGTGGGTTACCTCCCCCCAAAAATAGTCACAGAAATGTTAAAAACTAACTTCAAAATGATCAAAATTAATTTTAGCTTAGTTTAAAGAAAACAAACACCTAGCATATAAAGAACATAGAGGATATAAACCTGTATATTTTACCTATTGAGTATTGAGAGAATTTAAAGGGTAGATGAATTTAATTGTTGACATGTTAGTGTGAAACATCTACATCAAAAAGCAAAGTCTGAAGCAGTGTCTTGGATCTCTGAACGAGACAATTGGAAACAAACATCTTGCTATTCGAAACGAGTATCTTCTTTTAGACAGATTATCAGGTGGCTTTGAGATTATCTCGAAGACACTTGATGTGAAAATAAAATAAGACCTCTTAAAACACCATTGTTTCTGACCTGTTTCAAGAAATCAATAGTTGGGAAAGTGGCATAAATGTCTTCCAAGCAGGTGCAAAAGTTGGGAGTTTTTGATTTTCTATTCCTCCTTAGTGGTTGCTTCTATAAAAAAAAAGTCATTCATCAAAGAATTTGGTGAAAAAGCAAACCCATCCATTAAAATGTATTCCAGGTGTTTTCTATCAAAATCACAGCATAACGACACTGCTGAAATATGCATTCCCCTAAAAACCTGCTTGTAAACCAAAACAAGATTTGTGTTTTGTTGAAGGTGTGTTAGAGGCAATTATCTAACTCCCATGTGTGCTTTGTTGAAGCAATCAAGCAAAAAGCACAGAATAAATTAGTATAACTACAAACATTGCTTATCTTTTCTTTCCTTTTTTTCCCCTTTTGTTTCCTTTTCTTTTGTTTCTTTTCTTCTTGCCTCTCTTCTTTTTGTTCAACTTATTCTCCTTTCTTCTCTTGTCTTTTCTTTTTATTTTCCTCATTCTCTTTTCCAAGAACTGTCTAAAAAATTGCAAAGCAGACCATATGCCCTTTTTCAGTCAATTTGAATAAACTGTAATTTTCTCCTTTTTTTTGACATCATAGATCTACAGTTTCGGAGGAGTGTTATGGGGACTGGAATCATCTTCCACTCCAGTTGATGAAATAAGATGAATCTTATGAGTTTATTTAGATCATAATTACACCTGAGAATAAATTTTATGTCATCAAATTCATTGAAATATTTGCTCGTATATGAAACCAGAACATATCGTTTTAATTTTAAATTATTTTTTTATTGTACTTTTTGTTCTTTTATCGTCTTTGTTTTCTTTTTTGTGTAATTTGGACTCTGAGTCTGTAATAAATCTATCTAATCTAATCTAATCTAATCTAATTTAGAATTTTAGCAAATTAATTTTAATTGCGCAACTAACATCAAAATATTTAATATTATTATTATTATTATTATTTTAAGACTTTCATTCCACCTTCTTTACATGCTTACCTATGTTACCGGTACCTTTTCGTACGTAGTGTATCTTTTTTAAAGATTAAGCCAACAAGTCAAATCGAATTTAGAGGATTCGCGTGACTTCATGTCGATCTCGCGATACTTTCGTGGATCTCCGACACATCCGGAAACATGGCAGACGAGCTCGGGCAAAAATGGGACCGCTGTCTTGCTGACACAGCCTTAAAAACAGGTAAATATCTCTCCTTTCATGTGGTTTAATGTGTCTCTACTGGTCTAAATAGTTTCGTTGTGCGTTTTGTCACTTAGAAAGCCGCAGAAGGTTTAAAGGAGATCTTTTTAAGCTGGGTATTATTGTAACCAGGCTGGAACTGTTGCTAAGGTCAAAGCTGGATGAATGAGAATAGCTGTTTTATTTAAGAAAATCTGTGATCGATGAAGTGGGAAATATGTCAAATTACGTTGTGTGGAAAAAATGTACCCGTTTTATTAACATTCAATGGATTTGCAATCTGCTCTCTTGTTTTTTACACGAATTACACCGTTTCCAGATTTTCCACTCATAACTCTTATTTATTACATGTTTAAAGCTGTACTTAAAATTGGAAGAGATGCACTTTAAATGAACATTATTAGAGAAAATGTCCGAATGTACACTGTTATTAGAATACTTATGATATAGATTCATTATTCTGACTTTTGTCTGCTTAGGAGAAAGCATCTTTTTTTTTTTTTTTTTTTTAGAAAAATTCTAATATGTCCAGATTCAATGGACCCTTATTCTAACTGTGGTGCATCCAAAATCTTGAGAAACACTATTGTTGATTGAAATAATTTTTTATCTCTTCACATAAATCTTTTGTTACCTACACAGTCATGGTAAAAATAAGATAAACTCTCCATCAATTCCAATATTTCACGCATCAAGACATGTTGATAATGAGTTGATTCATATTGGATTTTAAAATGAGTGAATCACAGAATCAGAGTAATAACAACATGTCAAATATTACACTGTCATTCAACAAAGTGTATCAGAAACAGACTTCCTGCCACCACTACTACATAAGAAGCTACCAATACTTCAAATGAAGTAATTATTGGGTGATTTCCTGGGAGAAGTTTTAGCATTTTGCTCCTGTGACATATTTATGTTAGTCTTAACACAAGGCAAACAGGAAAAATGTGAAAAGTGTGACACAAGGAATCACAAATTAAAGCTATTCATTGAAACATCGATGGATACCTTATTGACTGGTTCCTTTCTAATTGTTAGAAAGCTGAAACATTAAAGACATTTGCATATTTTCTCAGCAAAAGGCCTCGTAGCAACGTTACCTTGTGGTTAGAATGTGCCATGCTAAAACAATTACTGATAAATAAAATAAATGTGTTTTAGCACTAAACATCACTGTGCTGAATGCTAATTGTGTAAAATAACTTAGGTTTGTAAATTTGCATTAAAAAAGTCACAAGACTTGTGCAATAATGTCCTTTGGACAGGTGACACCACAGATGATGATTGACAAATTTATGAAGACATTTTTGGTAAACAGCACATCATCACAACACGGTTTACCAGCTATTGGTGCTGCAGATGTTGGATCTAGAGTCAGATTTGCAGAAGGTCATTAGAGAAAAATAATCCTTCAAAAAGTACTAAATATGACTGTAAAGAAGGGCTCCTTCATTAAGGGACAAAAATCACGGCCCTGATTGCCATAATCTTGGGAGGTTTTCGATTGTCCGATACATCAGTGTGAAACCGATCTTTTCTACCTTGGTAAAGGTTTAGAAATCAGCCACCTGGCCACATCTGCATGTTCACGATTAACAATAGTCTCACCAGCGGTGCTAAGTTGGTGAAATTGTCACAACATTGGTGACTTTTTAAACAAAAAAATCAGAATTGGGAAGTTAGGCTTTTTAAATGTCAGTGATCAACCAAAAAGCTGCAATCGCTGCACCCCTAACAAAAGAAGCAATGCTTGTGTACCAAACTAGGATGCGAATTGGCCCTGCACGTGCATCAGATGGCACCCGGAACAAGAGGCAGCTAAAATCTCTGCTAAACTTCACAGGTTGCACAGGTGCAGACTTCCTGCGTTAAATGTGCAAAAACACAGAATCAAGCTTGAGAAACTAAACTGAGTAGTGAACCTAAAGCCCATCGAATCACTGCCATGCTTTTCTTGAAAGACTTGCGTGAGATTGCCTCAGAGGCAAAGTTTGGCAGCCATCAGATCTAACATCACAGCTCAAATAAACCCAGTTGTTTCCTGTTAAAAAGGGGATGTTGCTAATTGCTACAACCAGAACGAGCCAATAGGCTTGCAGCCTGTAAAACTGGTTTCTCATTCCCGATTCCATGTTTATATCTGACCTCTAGAGACGAGTAAAGCAGGTCCAGCTCACTTCTTTTCTTGGACGGTGCAGATCCTGTACTGAATAACTCATTTAACTCTGATGATGGATCTGATTTCATGCTCAGAAGAATGTTTCTAAATCATTCAGAGCAATGAAAAGATATGAGCTGTGAACGCATTTACATATTGCAAGAGAAAAGGTTGCCAGCGCTGCATGACGGCTTGGTTATGGAAAGTTACAGAGCTTTGTTGTGCGGCTCCTCGAGCCGAACATATGCTGAAGATTTTCTCTGGCAACCAGACACCTTGGCACGGCTGACAGCTTTGAGCACAGAGCTCAAAGAAATGCCACAAAGCAGCTGGATTGTTTTCACTTATAAACACAAGTTTTATTACATCAAAAATGTCATTATCATTCATCTTAAATGGAACATTCATGTTTTGTGTTAAAAATTTACACAGCTTGGCTTATAAAGAGAGTCTAAGTTAACCTTCATGTGATAAATAAATAAACACGTACATGTTGCTTCCTGTGGACAGTCAAAAACGCTAATAAATGCGAACCACAATTGCTATAACTAAAGAAGAAATAAAAAATGTCTTCTAAAATTATGTACAAAAGACAAAAAAAGTGTACAGTTAAACTCAAAATTATACATAGCCCTGTCACTTTAAATGTAAAATTATTTTTGTTTAGGAATTGTCATTATTAAAAAAAACTTAAAAATATATGTTTCTTAGAGTTTACGTCATTTTCAAAAAAAATAACTCAATGATCACAGGAAAATAACTAACACTAAATAAATCACATCTGTCTTCTAATTGCTGACCAGCTTTTCATTGTTTCCTCTGATATTTTGATGATTTATTTGTGGATCCATGTTTGAGGTTGAAGAGCCTCCGTGCCATCGCCCTAATTTTTCATTCTCTTTAACTGGTCATGATTTCAAAACATTAATGAAAACATTTTGGTAAAATTAAAATTATACTTTAATCCTAAATCCACCGAGGTAATTAGTAATAGTCATTAAAAATCGCATTTATTGTTAAAATCCTGGTAAGACTGCTTTTATTTAATTGTTTAAACCGTTTTTTGAGTATTTTTTACTCTGAATTTTGTAAGTAGTCCTAACTTGAAGTGGAGATTTGAGTCTGTACTTTTAAAATAGATCATGTCATCGTTTAGCTTTGAAATATTGGTGAACGAATTGATTAGCTTTGTCATCTGTGCAGCTCGTTTTAGTTCTTCCATGGAGACATCCACTTTTTATTTTAACTGTAACGGTTGGTAAACATAATTATTTTATTTTTTTTGCCCTGCTGCAAGTGTGGTCTCCGAATATAACTTGTGACAGAAACAAGAGGGGAATTTGAAGTCATGGTATTGGTTAAAAACAACAGTGTGGAGCAGAAACATTTGCCAGAGTAAAACAGTCGGGGTTAGGGTTCGAGGTGCAGTATTCAATCACACTGATTGAATATGACTGGCTTTTTGAAGTCATTTGCAAAAAATAATTCAAACCGTGAATAACAGTGCAATTAAACAGCTCTGGACTTCATTTGCTGGAAAAGCCCACTGAGTTTTTTTTTCACTCGTTTCATGTACAAATGTTTTTGTTATAATCCAGTCCCCGAGGAGAAACCCAGACAAAAGAAAAGGGAATGAGATATTGATCTACCCTCTCATTCCCCCCAAAAGCTTTCATTGTATCCCTGACAGTGGAAAATCAGCGGCTTCAGAAACATTCTGGCTGCAGAGCAAAGAAAGACTTGGGCTTCAGCAGACGGAAAGTCTCAGATTTTAACAGAGTCGTCGCTTGAAATGGAAGGAAAGTTATTGTTGATGTGTACTTATAATAAAGATGAGCTGAGGGTTTTGTGGTCTTGTTTGACATGTGTAAACTGTGTAATAAGAAACAGTCTGAGGGTTCTGGTTAAGGCACATCGGTCATGCTGCATAGTTCTCTGTATCTAATTAGGAGCCGCTTGGGCCCAAATGGCTTTTTTTAATGTGTTTTGTGTTTTGACCGGCCTGCTGTTGGGTGTGGTGTGGCCTGCAGTGAGGTGAAACTCAGCGCACAGATACATTCTTACTAATAACCCTTCCTGGTTTCCACAGACGGACCTGCCATGGATGTTTTCAGTCCCACTTGTCTCGATCCCCTGGTTTATCTGTCTTGGGTTTCCAGTCTTGTCTCTAGGAGCAAAATTTAGCAACAAATTGACCATATTTTATAACCCCTTTGGATATTTTTTACATTTTACAATCACAAACTTTTATGTATTTTGAGTAAATACATAAAAGTATTTATGCAGCGAATAAAAAGGCACACCATTTTTTCCTTGAAATATTTAACAATTATCAAGTGATTATTGGAGACACTGTTTTTGCCTTTGATAGGAATTTAAATATTTATCTATTTATGTATTAGATTCATTTTGTTTTAATGTAGTGTATTTTTATTTATTTATTCTTCTTTTTACTTGTCTATGGAAAAGTAAAAAAACAAAACATGATTATCCCAATTTTTAGACTTGAAATGACAAACATGAGCATCTATTTCTTACCATCTCACCCGAGTCAATGAAAAAACATGATGCTGGCAGCATCATGTTGTGGGATGCTTTTCTCCTGGTCTATTAGGTATATACTGTGATTTAATTGTAGCACTAGCTGAATGTTTAGTGTCTGTGTCCTGCTGGTAGATGGACATTTGTCCCAGTCCTGTGTCTTTTACAACATTTGACTAGTTTTCTCCCTAGGATCGCCATATTTGGCTGAATCCATCATCCCCTTAAATCCAGAGCAGCCTTCTTGTGCCTGCTGAAAATTTTAATTTGCTTTGAGACCATTTTCAAGTAATATAATCGTAAAGTCATAATAATGCAATAACACACTCGTAAAGATAGATAAAATTTAAATTCTAAAAATAACATTTAACTGGAACTGGAAGACATTTTAAAAATAGAAACAACAAATAAAATGAATTATGAAGTCTCTTTAGACAAAATAGGGCTTTGTGAGACCAAAGCACCAGAAAACTTTTATCACCCAGTTTTTAGTAGAAAGAGAGAAAAACAATAAATCATGCAAATTTATATTTTTTATCTCGTTTTATTTTGTCATGCAGTTAATTGATTTGTTGCTCATCGCAGCCGGCCTAATGAATACAAATGTTTTCCACACTTTCCATATTAATAAATATATTTATTTAAAAAAGGAACTGGTGTCCTTTATGCAACATACACATGTAATGTGACAAAATGTGAAACATTCAGCGGGTTTATTCTGTTTTTATTCTGCAGATATTTATGCTAAATAAAATGTATTCACATTGTTCCCTGTGCAGAGATGTTTTAGTGATCCGATTATTTTTCTTGTTTACACCCATCTGCCTGACGTTATAGTAACCTGATTTCATGTTCTGTCTTTTTTATCAGTCTCTTTATATTTCTCTTTTTCTCTTTGCAGTGACAGGCGTCGGTATCGGCATCGTGTTTTCCGTCCTCTTCTTTAAACGTGAGTTTGATTTCTTTGTACATCTGTGAAGACAAGCAGATGTGATTTTATTTTTCTGTCCCTCCTCCCACCAGGTCGAACGTGGCCTGTGTCGTTCGGATCGGGCCTGGGGTTGGGAATGGGATACAGCAACTGCCAGCATGACTTCAGGTCACCATATCTGATTCATGGCCGCATGGTTAAGGTGAGTACGCAGTGGAAAATGTGTTGCTTCTTACACCAAAACATCGGTTTTATAGCTCCTCTCACATTTCAGGACCAGTGATGAAAGACTGAAGAAGAACATGGAAATCTCATCTGTTTTAATTGAATTATCTTTTTGGCACCAACTTCCAAAGATGCCCACATTGTGTATCTTGCAATACAGTAAATGTATATTTAATAAAATTATTGCATAAAGCTTTGTCTTAGTCTCTCTCTGTCAGTTTTTTCCATTGCTGTGTGAAAGTGTGAGAAGAATGAAATGTGTTCTGGGGGTGGAAGGTAATGCTCTGTGTTAATGAGCTGGGAGACTCAGACTCCTGCTGTTTTGGAATGAGAGCCAGGTTCAGCATCTGCAGCCCGTACAGAGAGTGGGAGGATGAATAGTTGTACTGAATGATTGAATAAAGACGTGCATTTGGCAGAGGAACAAAGCTGATGTTGACAGGTAAGAAGGAAAGAAACAGATTTAGGCCATTTCAACACATTAAAGATTTGGTTCAGGTTTTTTGGAATAGGTTTCGTTAAGTTTTTAGTAATAGTTCCCATGCCTTTAGTACAAAGAAGTTGTATTGCCTTGACCTTGTTGAAAATGTTAATTCCTAGTCAGCCATATCTCCTTACAAGAGCGTATTATAGCCATTGTACATAAAAAAATGAGTACATTGCTGTCAAAAAAACATTTTCTGGAAAAAATTGTGACATTTTTGACTTTTCCAAAGTTTTGAAAATGTTTGACTTTTTGAAACTCACATTTTCAAGTTTTTTCTATAAACTCTTTTTTTCTTTCTAGAAAATTAAAGAGATCTTAAAATTTGAGGGTTTCTTTCTCGCAAATGTTAAACTTTTGAAGCTTAGTAGCTTCCTTGTTTAGAGATGAATCTAAACATGTAAAAGTTTTTTGGTGAAAATGTACTCCTTTTTTTATCTACTATGGCCTTTATACACTGTAGTAGTCCCTTCATGTTAGCAAAATAACTCCAACCAAAAATATAGCAGGGTAAATACACTATTACTGCGTTCCAGTTGTACTCGGAACTGGGAAATTCCGACTTCCCAGTCGGAAATATCGACTGTAACGCTTTCCAAAGTCTGATTTCCCAATTTGAAACTGGGATCAGCTCCGACTTGGCGTTTCAAGATGGCCGCTCTTCGAATCTACAATGTGAGCTACGGTGGAAACAATTATTTTACAAGACACACAAAAAAGTGTCTAAAATCAGTGTTACATGTAGCGCCTGTAACTCTACACTGAACAAATTAAAAGTGGTGTTTATCTACGGAAGGTAAACCTTAAAATTATGCTTGTAAGAGATTTAGCAAACAATGGGCGTCGCCATGTTGAAATTCCGACCGGAACGCCGTTATCTCCGGTCTCACAGCTCCGAGTTCCCACTTCCCAGGTCACTGTACCGCAGCATTTGTTAGGAATTATTACATTTTTCAACAGAGTATTGTTTAAAAAATGGTGTGGTTTTATTCAGTGCAAGAATGTCAGCGTTTCTATTTGCGCACTGGGACTTGTATCTGTCCTCCAGATCAGCTGCACCTCTCTGCCTCCTCCTCTCTGGAGTAAACGTTTAGATTTTTGGACCAGAATATCACTCTTGGTCTTGGTCGTGCTTTTAAGTTCGTGTGGTGGTTTTAAAAGGATTACTCTCCATCAGCTGAGGCAGCTGGCGCACTGAACAAGTTAACTCCAAATGATTCTGCCGAACAAAACGCAGAATCTCAACAATGATCTGCTTTGAAACTGTAGACTGTTGATAGCCACTAATGTAGTTTTTTTTTGCCACATATTAAACATTTTCTGTTTGACTTGGTTCAGCTCAGAGTATGCCTGATTTAACGTCTTTCTGTTACGTCACACAACTTAAGAAAATCATAACTAACCTTGTTTTAACCATTGCTTTGTTGTAAGTGTGGAGTTTTTCCTGTCCAGTTTTAAGTCTTTTGCGTTTTTCCCCCCCATGATTGTCCTGTTTTTAGCTTCATCTAATCAGCTATGACCAGCTTCCATTTTCCCTGCAGGAAAAAGTTAGTATGGGTGAAAAAACATCACGAAAAAAGGCTTTTATATCAGTCATATTGATCATTATTAATTCATTTTTAAATATCTGAAATACTACCAAACTGGTGATGTGCTCTTCCTGTTTTATCAATAGTTTCTTCTAGGTGTTGTGCTCCTTTCACTCCATGTTGTTGCTTTTTTTATTTTTAAGACGTTACGTATGGGCTGGTTTTGTGGAATAAAACACCAACAGCAATAATCTGGTTTATTTAGCCTGTCATGAAGAAAAAATGTGGCTGTTAATTTTTCAAAATCATGTTTCCACCATGTTAATACATTTATAAATGTCAGAGTTCCAAACTAAATATTTATTTAACAAGCCAAATATTTAGCTTTCAAATTAAATATTTATTTTGCTAACTAAATTATTGATTTTCCAAACTAAATGTTACATTTTCTAATATTTAACTTAAATATTCCTCTGTATCTTTTTCATTTTGAAGTGCAGCTCCCTGACAGCGTCCAGATTTATACTCTCCTAGCTTTCTCGTCAGTCTGTGTGGACAGACATGTCTCTGGAGGATTTTCAGTTCAGGCGATGAATTGGACTGAGAGCTCTGTAAGATTTTCAACGTTTGGAATATTATTTTATGTCATCATTCGGTTTTAAACGTCTCCAAAGTTTTCTCCCTGACCTGTTTGCTGGGTTTGGGCTTCATGACCCAGTTTGTTCGCTCACAGAACCGCTATTTATATGGGATTAAATTACAAAATGATTCTTTACTAATCCGATTTCTGAAGGCTTCTGGTTGCTTCTAATTTTATTGAGGGGTATTAAAATAAAGGGACTGAATTCAAATGTATGCTGCCCTTTTCAGGTTTTTAACTGAGAAATGTATCATTTTCACTTACAAGGTTGTGTTTGTTTATCTTAATATTTATCTTAATATTCCAGTTTATTAAGTTTTTGTTTCACCACCAACATTCTTTGGTTGTTGCTGCTGCTTTGGTACGGATGGACAGATAGATTTCTTTCAGATATCAAGAAAAGACAGAGACCCACATCGAGCTTTTGTCCACTTTTTTAAAATTAGACCAAACATGATTCAACATGCATTGTCCTGTTTTACATTGTGATTATTGCAGAGAAGAGTTTGTAATTACCAAAACCGCTTTTTATCTCTGTAAGCTGAAAAATTATTTATCTACACATCGTCTCTTTTGTCCTGTGCATCCACCGACTCTGCAGGACAATCTGGAGTGTGTCTCCTCACTAATGAGCTGTTGCATGGGTTTGGAGAATGACAGGAAAATGTTTCTGTGTGTGTGTGTGAGACTGTGCACACATCCATCCAACCACCCTGGTGGAGCAGAATCTGAGGAATGCAGCGAAATGCCCTTTCTGGACTGGGACCTGGGCCTTATTACTAACAGGTGAGTTCTGCACTTTTCACGTCGGAGTGTAACACATGTTGAACACTTTCACATCAAAGCGAACACCGCTCTCCATTACACAGACACTCATATTTCCCTTTTCATCACAGCAACAATTTTGTCAGTAATGTAAGCACATACATTCCTTTGCACAATGGGAACAGGGTCTGGTCCATGGGCCTGCGCTCAAAGGCTCGCTTCTTCAGCGCTGCCTGTGCTGAGATGCATCTGGCACAGAGTAACCCTGTCAGAAATTAGACCGTGTCACTCATCCCCCATCCATTAAAATAGCTGTTAGCAGGTGAAGCGTGAAGCCGATAGGGGCGCGAGTGTGGACCAGAACATCTGGGAACAGAAGGTGTGCTGGGTGTGAGTGAAGGAGTGGGATGTAGCTCTTTGAGATTTTCAACCCAGAGTAATAAGCTGGTCTTAAAGGGGACCCACTGTGCAAAATTAACTTTTTGTATGTTTTTATACTTCCATTTGAGTCTCAATTGCTTCTAAAAACGAGCCATTTCAAAATTAGACACAATTGACAGGAAATGTGCTGTTACCTAGCAACCCAAGCACAGCTCCGGCACGTTCGCTCAGCTGGTTTTACCGCTGTACAATGGCTGCTGGAAAAGACAAGTGTTTTGTTGTTCACTTACCATCCTCCAGAAACCATGTGCTGCATACTTGTTTGTTGTGCTGGAGGCTCCACTTCTGCTTTTCAGAGATGTACGGTCATATCATGGTGCATCTGCTTGCAGCCGTTTTCACATATGAGTGTAAATGTTGAGTTGAGGGAACATGGCCAGCAGAAACATATTAGGATTTAAAGTGATAAGAGGCCGTAAAACAGCTCATTCTGAAAGGAACTGAAAATAGGCAGAACTGATCAAATTAAAATCTTATCTAAGAATGATTATGTGCAAAAAAATGTAATCAATATTTTTGTGTATCTCATAAACTTATCCTAACTGGTTCAAGGAAGCATAATAGGTCAACTTTAATATCCTCTATCAAATCCCACTTTCTCAGTTCACTTCTGAGTTATGAATATTATCAGATGTTACTGTCTCCAAGAGCTTGCTCAAATTGAATTTTGTGGCTTTGTGTAACGCTCCAGTGCCCAAAGAACAATTTCTTTATTTCACAAACATGTCTTTAAAAGACACAGGAATCTGATTTCTGCATTGAACCCATCTGTATCTGTGATCATACCACAAGACCAAAGAGAAATTTAATTTCGAGCACACATTAGAGGCAGTGAACTCATCACCCCAGGAGCCGGGGCCAGCTGCAGAGATCAGGATCTCTCAGCTGCAAATAGTTTCTCAGCTGATTCCCCCCTGAGGAAAATCAATCACTTTTACCATGACATTTCACTAAAATGTGAAATTTCATTGAACTATGTGAGCAGAAGCTGCCTTACTGGAGTCTAAAGATTTAAGTTTGCTAAAGCCTGAGATCACCAAGCTAAAAGTTGCTTAACTTATCAGTGTTGATGCTTCTAAATAAAACAGACTCAAAAGGAGTCTGGTGTTGGGAAGCATTAGAGACAAGATACTGTTAATGTCAGGGTTTCCCACAGTGTATTATAAGCCTGGCGGGCCACCAGACTTTACTTGTGCACCAGATTTAGCATTGTTCATTTATTTTAGATTGTTTTTAATTATTCCCTTTTTTTTAAGACTACAGTTGGTGTTTAGGTATTAATCTTTCAGTCTTCCAATAACGCATAACTATCAAGTGATATTTAAAAATTTCCTGTCAACTTTAAACATTTCTTTTTAACTGAAAAACATGGCCGCCGCTGGAGGACTGCCCTAGCACCCAACCACCAGGCGTAGCAAGTTTTCTGGGGGAAACTCTGACTGTGGTTTGTTTAAAAGAAAATAAGTATTTTTAGATGTGTGTTTTTGTTGGTATTCTAATCCAGCTTCAAAAATGTGAACAAATTTAAAACTGTTCCTAAAACTCTTCTGTTCTTTCACCCCTTTTAAATGATTTAAATAAGTCTCAATCTTAAGGTCTATTCTTGTTGATATATGATCATTTTATGATGTTTTATTTGTCTGTACTCACTTTTTTATTATTTGTTGTCTAGGTCACCCACATAAAGGAGATTTTATCTCAAGGGACTTCCTGGTAAAATAATGTTTAACTTAAAAAAAATAAATAAATACATAAATAAATAAGACATTAGCTAAGTTGAAATCCAGCTCACAAATGCAAAAGCTGATCATGTAAACATTATTTTATAGCTAAATAATGTCTTAACCATGTTCAGACAGAGCAACTAGATGGCAATAATTAGACACGGTGGTGGCAGCATTATGTTGTGGGAATGATTTGATCACTTTTTATGGATTCAATATTTTTTGGTTGTATTTTATGTTGTGGTATTATGAAAAATAAAAGCAGTTTGTAATGTACTGTGTAAAGAATTGCATCTCATTTCATGTTGCTAAGCTGATAATTTTACTAAGGTTATTTTGTGCAGATTTCAGATTTTACCTTCCAGTTTTATTTACCCAGAAATTACAGACATTAAAAAGGGCAAGAAAAAATGGCCAACATTCAAAACACAATATGAGGCTGAAAACATTGCTATCTGAATCTGAACATATAATTCAAATTATTATTTTATCCATTTTTACTGAGCTGTTTACAGAACCGCGTCACATTTTTCGCCATTATTATTATAATTTTTGCAGGTACTGTACCTTTAATTATTTTACTGTGTTTATTTCTATGGATTTCAGCTTTGACTTACCAGAGTTTTTGACCCAGGAAGGACACACATTTTTATTTTAAATCCTCCAAAGGTTAGCTTATTATTTCCTGCGTTCCCTTTTAAATAAGATTTGAAGGAGGGCTCACCCTCAGGTCAGCCAAACCAGGGAACATAATGCCTCTCGGCATATCACATGCCCACGAGTCTCTCTGCGGTTTCACTGCAGACCGCAAATAAATCAATTTGTCATGAGCTTCTGTTTAGTAACCAGCTATTTCAACAATTTCAGCATCTCAAACTTTCTTTTAATGTTCCAGAGCTAGAGAAACGGGACAGAATCCACATCTGTTTTCCAGCCATACATCATTATTATACGCTGTTATTAATGTTCAATTACAAAACCTGGAAGCACATGTTATCAAAGCAGTGCCAGATGTGTGCGGATGTCTGTAAACACGCCTTGTGTGTTTAATCCCGTTGCATTTGCACATTTGGAGAGTAAATATGATGGCTCCACTTTAGGGAAACATTTGAAACCTTTCCAGCAGTTCGGCCCCCCCTCCTCCTCTTCCTCCTCCTCCTCCTCCTCCTCGTTTAGTTTCTCCCAGAAACGGCGCAGCAGGGCGCCTGTTTGAGGGCTCAGCCGCGCCTCAACCCCTCGCATGAGAGTTTTACAACGAAAGACAACAACTTGGAAAGTGTTTTCCAGAGGAATTACAGAGAGACTGAACACTGAAGGGGGAAAGAAGACTCGGAGATGAGATAGCCTCTATCCCCCCCATCCTCCTTCCTCCTCCCGGCTCGGACGGCGACGCTCGGTGCCGTTTCTTTCCCGGATGATGTAAGTGTTGTGTGACCGGCTGAGCTCGGATCATCATTACCGACGTTTTTTTTTTTTTTTTTTTTTTTTTTTTTGTGGTTGTCGGTACGAAGGCAGTGCGCATCTTCACATTTCCGCTGGATTGAGGATCAGCGGGACTTTGCGCGGAGTTCATCCGGAGGAGGCTCCTCACCTCGGCGATGATGAGCGCTGGTAGGTGCCCCGACTAACCCCACACCTCTGGAGGTGTTTCAGTGCCCTTTAAAGTTATTATTTGTTTATTTATTTTGAAAATAGTCAACTGGGAAAGTTTTCGTATGTTTTAATATGCGAACTACACCAACCAAATTGGCAGATGAAAAGTTTTTTGTTTGTCATTTTTAGAAAAGGGGGGGGGAAAAGTCGATGCTTTGCAAAAGTATTTACACCGATATATGTTTTTTCCACATTACAACCATAAGACGATGTGGATTTCAAGTTTTATCACGATAAAAGTAACGATGAAAACTGTTACTGTTTTTAAAACTGGTTGTGACGACACTGAAAAAAATAAAACAGGTGATCAACTTAAAAAAAATTGTGTATTGGTTACAAGTAATCAAATTAAGTTGTTTCCAAGTAAACATATTAAGTTTACTAAGTTGTCACGATAAACAAGTATGTTTGACAAACTTTATTCTATTACATGTAACAAAATAAGTTTTGTTAATTTGTTATGGTTCCTTTTTCTTTTTTCAGTGTCCTGTTAAACTTTTTCTGTGTTTATTTTTTTAATCATTAAAATGGTAAACAAGACCAATTTGTGCTTTTAAGATCACCATCTAATATTATATATACACCAACCAAAGTGATAGTTTTTTGGTCTTATTTTTCTCTATAGAAGAAGAGAAAAGAGGTCAATGCCTTGCTAAAGTATTCACACCGCTAAAAGTTTTTAAAAAAATTTTTTAATCTATTTTCTCACATTATAACCGTAGAGTACACTTCAGAGGGGCGATATGGACTTCAACTTTTATCACCATAGTTTGTGTTAAGCTTTATTCATTACTTCTTTTTTAGGTAATCATCTGGCTGTGACTGTACACTGAAAAAAATAAACAGGTGATCCACCCTAAACAATGTGTTACAAGTAATACATTTAAGTTTATTCAAGTAAATATATTAAGTTGTCATGCTACACAAGTGTAAACAAAGTAAGTTTGACAAACTTAACTTGATTACATGTAACAAATTAAATACATTTTTTAAAAGTTGGACCTCCATTGGTTTTTTTTCAGTGTAGAAAGCCACACAAATGTTCTTGTAACGCTTTTAAGACACCAGTCACATAAAGAAGCATGGTTCTTATCACTAAGTTTAACACAGTAACTGCATTTAGTCATATTTTCAAATTCATTGACATTTGTTCATTGATTTGTTCATTGATGCTCTCAATGAACAAATAGTGGAGAAAATTGTACAACTGACAATCAATAATGTTTTGGGGGCATTTAAAAATCATTGATTGGAATTTACTGTGACAATAACAAATCAAAATTCTTATAATTAATTTCTCAGGTTAAATAATAGTAAGATAAAGGCCACAGACTGACATGATAAATATCATAAGCTCAGTCGGGTTGGATGAGGAGCTGCAGTGAACATCTCTTTTTAACTTTACCACAGATTCTCAGTTGGATTTTGTTCTGGACTTTGACTGGGCCACTGTAACTCATGAGCATGGTGTTGTCTATACTGTAGCTGTACTAGTAGCTCTGGCTGTATTTTAGGGGTTTTGTCCTGGAAGATGAGCCTCTTTTTCTGCCTGTAACAGGTTTTCTCCCTGGATTGTAACATCTTTAGTGCTTCCCTGTCCCTGCTGGAAAAAAAAAAAAAATCATTCCCACAGCATAATGGTGCCACCATTAAGTTTTATGACAGTGATTTCTGCCACACATGCCATACATTTTGCATGTAGACCAGTTCTTTCACATCTGCTGTGCTCCTTGTTATTACTGATGCTGCTTATTCTCTAACATACCTCAGATAGTTTTACAGAGCTCCTGAACTTACACTGAGATTAAATCACACACAAGTAGGTTACTAAATATAATTTATTCATTCTTAACCGTTATTTTTTTTTTTACTATATTGCTTGCTAGATTTCTTTTGTACTTTGTAAATGTTTATTTTTACTTCTGCTGAATTCTGTTAGTACTTCTTCTTCTCATCCAAAGCATTCCATGGCCTTGCTGACTTTGACAAATTAATCTGAATCTGAGTCTCTTCTGAAAACTCTTGGTTTTATTTAGGGTTATTACAGTACTAAAGGTTTGTTGCATATGCACAACAACCCTTATGTATTTTTATTTGCAACATATTTTAAAAACGATGTGTTCATTTGAGTCCACTGTGCAATTATCCATTACTTCTTATTGTTTAAATCATAAAAAAGCTTTATAAAAGTACATTGACGGCGCTGGGAGGCTCAGTGCGCCGCGTGCAGAGGCTGCGGTCTTCAGCTCGGTTGTCCTGGGTTTGATTTTCGCTTCATTTCCTGTATGTCTTCCCTTCTCTCTCCTGCCTGCTTACTGTCCAGTAAAGGTCACTAGATTTTAAAAAGAAAAGAAAATATATTTACATTTGAGGCTGTAGCTTTACAAAATATGAAAAAGGTAAATGTTTATTAGTTTGAACCCATAAGGATACATGTTAAGTAAATATATAACTGACTATATTTGCACTGTGACGTGTGGAATAATTTAATAGACTGAATTAGTGATGATTTAATGTGAAAAATCTGGCAACTGTGAGGACTCTGTTGGATGTTTTTTATGAAAGTTCACTTGCAGATCGCTACAATTTTTATCTTAATGTAAAACATAAAAAAATCTTCTGCTTTCAGTCACCGGCTGATTTCTTCATGTCATATTTTTCTGTCAGACTTTCTTCATGTCTTCAACGGCTCTTCAGACGTTTTCGAGGTCGTTTGAAGTTTTCATTTGCAGTTTATTTATTTGTTTAATTTTCTCCAGTTTCATTTTCAGTTCTGTGTCTGGTCATACAAGCCTGCTGTGCAACATGTGTTTAAAAAAGCGCATCATTAAGAAATAGGCACAAAACAAAAAAACTATGTGGCATTTTAATCAATTATCTACACATTACTTTTCAGCTAATTGCTGTTTGTAAATCTGTTGATTGGTGTTAAAATGTGTTTTAATATCATCAATTATTTTTAATAATTGATGATTGTTAAATCATAATAATTTAATAAGAGTCATAAGAGCAACTTGTGTCTTTGCAAGAGGCTGTTCGTAGAAAAGTGATTAAATGTCCACAAAGTTAATTTGTGTTCATCTCACAAGTTCATGACTAAATAATTCACAAAGTAGAGTCAATTTAAAAAAACAACTTTCTATATATATGATTAATGGACTGTCAACATAAAGCAAAACTGTGATTTTTTTTTAATTAACTGTCTAAGAATCAAATGAAACATATTTCAAGATGAGATTAGAAAAGATTGGATCAAAGTTTGGCTGCTTGGAAACAGAATATAAAACAATCAGGACTGGAACTCACATCCACAGTAAAAAAAAAAAAATACAAATAACAGTTTGACATTACATCAGATTAAATAAAAATATCGAAGATTTCTTAATCAGTTCAGTTAAATTCAGAAGTTCACGTATGCTAAGAATGAAACAATATGAGAAAACCTGGATGATGATGCCGTGGCAAGCGGTAGTTTAAGAAAAGAACTCACACTCAAAACAAAAGATAAACCAAACAAAAAGAAACAGCCAAGATATGTGATTTAAACGTCCTGAAGGCTCAACTGTTTCTGCTCAAACACCCAAACACCGGACACAGTAGTGCCCCACCATCATTCTGACATCATTCTCTTTCATCAAAGTGTTCATATACTTAAACTGTGGATAGATATTGTGGTTTGATTTAAATGATTATAGTTTCACAAAGTAGTAAACATTTAACAGAGTATTGTGTTTTACACTTTAACCCTTAAAAGTGAGGAAACCTTCACTTTTAGCATGAGCAGGGTGCTTCATCTGTACCTTGACATATTTCTAATTGCTCTTTGTGAATGAAATCCATGCCTAGACTTCAGCTCTTTAATCTGGGAACATTATAGCTGCAGGAAAATATAAATGCCAGATGGAGGTGCTAAAGTGATCACAAAGACTGGATGTTGATGACATGGAGGAACTTTTTGTAAGCAGCAGGAGAAAAAGATTTTGTCGCTCGTAAATGACGTTACTGTCTAAGGCATTTTTAAGGAGGAGAGTGAAAGCGAGCAGCGGACAGCCATGCTGTTGTAGACAGGAAGAGCACATATTTGCCTCCCGGCTTCATTGTTTTACATCTGCAGGAACAAGATCTTCATCTCACTGACATATTTAAAAGCACGTCTGAATCGGTCCTGCAGCTGAGCCGACTGCATCTAGATAAAAGCTGATCAGTGGGGATTTATCTGATAATCACCCGGAAGTTGTCAGTCAACATCAAGAAGAGCAAATCCATGTAAAACCATTACGGTAATCGGACCTGTTGAAGTAATGCAGTTATCAGTGACATGCTGTGGTTTTCCTGCCTTACAGGTGCAGCCATGTGGCAGAGGATTCAGATTTGCTGCGCTCTGTTTGCGTTGCATTCAGCGGCAGCGCCTGCACACATCAACCGCCTGGCGCTGTTCCCTGACAAGAGCGCCTGGTGCGAAGCCAAGAACATCACTCAGATCGTCGGGCACACAGGATGTCAGCCGCGCTCTATCCAAAACAGGTCAGGACGAAGGCCCTCTCTGTTTGTCCGACCAACAGGCTGAAAGACAACAACAGCCTCACACAGCTTGTTTTGTTTTAAATTGTTCCGTTTGTTTCTGCTTTAATTTGATGTACATTATTTTATTCCCAATTTTTATAATAGTTTTCTTAATATCGTTTTATTTTATTCTCAATTGTTTATTTTCATTTAATTTTGATTTTAATGTTTGTACTCATTTCTTGGGGTTTAGTTGAATTTCATATTATTTTAATCTTCATCTTATTTTTTTCTTGTCTTAGTTTTCATAAAATAATGGAATGTTTTCTTAAACTTAATTTTTATTATTTATTTTATTTTTGCTCTTAACTTGCTTTCTTTCATTACCTTTATAATTTCGCCACATGTGTTTATTGGCGTCAGGACATTTTACTTTTCTGTTTTATTGGTTTTAATATTTCCTTTGATAAAATGTCTATATATAATGGTAGAACAAAAAAATTAATAGCCTTTACAATAAGGATTGTGCAACTTTATTGCATTAAGAAAGTTACATTAAGAGCCTTTCATGTGCAAATCATTTTATACTTTTCTCTAGATTTGAGTACAGGCTCTATTTATGGTAAGCAGTTTTCTCCAATGAAGTCACACAGACTGCAAAACAGCAAGATAACCGATATTAGTTTAGTAAAACTCTTAAAGATATCTGTGGAACATTTTCTTTTAACAAAGTTTTGCTAAAGTTGAAGTTTAATGGACAATGGAGCAATAAATATTCAAAAATAAGTTTTGGATTTCTTAAGCTGACCTATTTAACTTATACATAGCCCAAATTAGATTAGTTTCTGTTTCAGACATGCCCTACTTTTGAATGTTTCTTGTTAAATAAATGATTTTATATGTTGGATATTTTGAGGATAGAAATCAATGTGTTAAAAGTTCAAAAGCAAAACTTACATCCTTCATTTGTAGGAAATACTCACTTCATTCACCTGAAACCTGATGTCGGTTTTACCATCCGAAAACTCTCGAATGACCACCATTTGTGGAAAAACAAGTCTCCATTTTGTGAGTGTGTGTTTTCCCCGAGGCCTCTGAGAATCCTCAGGCTTTGTAAATCAGTTCAGATTTCAGGCGCTCTGTTTTTTTTCCCCCTGCAGCTCTTGCTTACACAGGCGCGAGCGCTTCGGTCGACTCCAGCACATCATGTCTGTGGGGCAGGCACGTTCATGCACTCTCTCCTCTTTGTTGTACAGAGCCTGTCTGGGCCAGTGCTTCAGCTACAGCGTCCCAAACACGTTCCCACAGTCCACCGAGTCTCTGGCGCACTGTGACTCCTGCACGCCTGCCCAGACACAGTGGGAAGTGGTAAGAGTTATTGCGCATTAGCTCGCGTAGCGCACTGCAAAAACACAAAATCTTACCAAGTATTTTGGTCTAATAAAGTTTTTGGCCTATAAAAAAATTTACAGGGTCCACTGGAAGATTATTTCACTTTTAATAAGACATTTTTTCCATAAGTGAAATAATCTCCATTTTGTGAGTGGAATTGGTACTTTTTAAAATTAATATTAAGGAATTACTGACTTAAAACAAGCTCATATTTCCTGCTGAAAAGTTACTTGCAAGTTTGCCTTATTTCAAGTGTACTAAAATATTTGCACAAGAAACTAGACCAAAAATACTTGGTGATGTTTTGTGTTTTTGCAGTGCAAATGCACACCAACACTCGCCTGTATGTGAGCGATGAGGTGTGTTTGCTTCTTTAAACAACCGTAAGAGAAAAAGCATGAAAACAGTCTCAGTAGATGAAGCAGAGTGTAGCATTTTATATTCTGCTAAGGCAACTCAAAACAACTTGTATTCTTCTACTTTTTTATTCTCACTCTCTGTGTTGGCTTTAGGGTACACACAGACCTGTTGCCATAGCAACAGTCTGACAACAGCTCCTCTAGCTCACACAGCAGAAATGACTTTCATGTGTATCGGATTCAACACCAAAAAAAACGCAAACATTTCCTACATAGAGAACAGAACATTCAGTCTGTTACAGTGTTTTATTTTCAGGCTTGTTGATGTTTATTTCACAATTATTAATAAGTGGTTTTCTGAACACAGTGATGGTTAATTATTTAAACACCTGGTCTACTGATGGTCTGTCAGAAGGTAGGTGTGTGGGTCGCTTCATTTATTTATTTATTTTTTTAAACTGAACCGATGGGCTGCACAGTGGCTCAGTTGGTAGAGCGGTTGCCTTGCAGCAAGAAGGTCCTGGGTTCGATTCCTTTCTGCATGGAGTTTGCATGTTCTCCCTGTGTATGCGTGGGTTCTCGTCCTCCCACAGGTTAATTGGTCTGTCTAGGTGTGAGTGTGTGTGTGCATGGTTGTTTGTCCTGTCTGTCTCTGTGTTGCCCTGCGACAGACTGGCGACCTGTCCAGGGTGACCCCCGCCTCTCGCCCGGGACGTTGGTTGTCTTAGCGTTGAAAGTTAGTAGTCTAAAGGTAAACTGAGTAAAAACCCCTTTGGAACTACCTATATGCTCTTATTTTGGTAACTTTCGAGTGAGCGTAGCTATGGTAACGGAAGGAGACGGATAACCGCAGAAAAAGTTAACAGCAAAACAGAAATAAACGATAAAAAGGATCTTAATTTTACCTTCAGTCGATAAGGGAGCAAGGTTAGTAATATTGCGTCCCTTTTCCTGTTATATGTTAACGTGAAAAGATTAAATATTAGCGTATTTAATCTTAAATACGCTTATATTTAAGATTTAGCGCGTTATGCTAAAACCAAGAGTCATCGTCGGGTTAGCCGGGGGCGGGATCTTGCGCGTGTGACGTCACGTTTCAACGTAGATATTTGAATCCAGAAGGAAATCGTCGTGAAAACAAAGTATTGGGGGGTGGTGTAGTTTGGAGAGCTGCCAGGTAGACATGACATTAACCCTCCTGGAGGTGAACACAGACAAGAAGAAAAAAACTAAATGCATTGTCAATCACTTTCCCCCTGTCTGTGTGGAAATGGATGCCTTTGTCTGTGTAAATGATTGTTGTTTCAGGACTTTTAATCTAATTGAGTCTGAAGCAAAGCAGAGTCGGTTCTCACGAAAGAAGAGCCGGAGCTGCTCCCTGATGCTCCGGCTCTCGTTGAAATGGCTGAACGATCATTTTCAGGGCATGAGGGAAACAGAGAGGGAGGGAGGCGAGTTGTGTGAGGTCTGGAGAGCCGGCTGGGTTTGTGTAACACAACCATCCTCAGCAGGTCTATACGCCTGTCATAGCTTCATGTTAAAAGTTGACCAACTTTATCTCTGTTTCACTGAGTGTCATATAGGCCTTATTTCAAGGCCTATAAGGCCTATTATTTCACTATGAAATCAGTATGAAGTCAGTGAGTCAGTATGAAATTCTCATATCATGGTAAACTTAAGCTGTGGCAATAGTGCTTTTAGTGCTTCTGTGTAGTTAAAAAGAACTGAATTGGATTTCTTTATTTTCCAAGACTGGAAAAAGGAACATATGAATTTTTTTTTCCAGATTTAAGGCCTACAGTATTAAATAAAGTCTGTTCCCCTTTAGTCTTCATTCCATGATTTCTTTGTAATTTACTTTCTTCCCTTATTTGTTCCTTATGTTAATGTTTTCTCACTTATTCCCTCACTGGTCTTTCCTTCCATGCTTGTATACCACCTCTCTTCTTTCTGTCCTTTCTTTCTTGTTTCCTAATTTATCCTTTCCTAGACTCCGTTTCTCCTCTGTTGTGTTGGTGTCCTTTATGTTTCAGGTTTTTTGTTTTTTTCAGGTATTAAATTTCGCGTCTCTCAACTGTAGAAAAATCTCCCATAAATTCACACAGAACTTCAGTATTTTGTATTTTAATGTGAAACTAATGAACTCTGGCATGTTGAGCTTGGTAAAGTGTGAAGGTTTAACACAGATTTGTTTTCTTCTTTAGAAAATTCTAACTTTTCTTTTTGGGTATATCTATTTTAGTATGAATGTCATAGACTTCCTGGCTTCTTCCCTGAATAATTATTGCCTTTCAGTTTGGGAGGATGTGCTTGTTTGACACTCTTTCCAGTTTTGAGTGATAGATTGAACATTGCTTCAAGTTTATGGATATTGTTTTTAACTTAACTCTTTAACTTATTTGACCTTCTGCTGTTTTCCTTGGTCTTCCTGATGCTGTTTGTTTACTAAAAAACCTCTGAAGCCTTCACAGAAGTAAACATGATTTTTACTGAGGTTAAATTACACAACGGAGGGCTCTTCTTAGTGACTAGGTTATCTCTAAAGCCAGTCGGCTGCATTGGATTTTATATGGAAGTGTTAGAGTAACTGGGCTGGACTCACCAGATATTTAGCAATACTGTAAAAACATTTATAAAACTATAGACCATGTTCCTAACACTTCAAAATGTCAGAAAGCAGGAAAATCAAATATGGCTGAAATGATTAATCAGATTAATTGCATTGAATCAATTATTATAATAATTGTTTAGTAGCTGATTAATAGTTACCTAAAGTACACAGATTCAGACAAAAAAGCTGAAATAACAACATATTCACATTTGCAATTAAGCAAAAGCTGTACAAAAACATATATTTTTGCATTTAAAATATAAAAACCCTTTGTTTGTAAATATGTTCTAACCAATACTCCTCAAGTTGCAGTTTTAGCTTCACCTGGTTCAAATTCTGTAGAAAAAAATTTTAAAAAATCTGTTACTAAGCAACTTTAGCTGTCCATTTATTAATCAGTTAATTGAAAAACTAAACAGATCCGTCCTGCACTGTGTTAGTGTTCAGTCAAGCAGAACGGCCTGAGCTTTGCACATTCACTTTTTTAAAGATGCACCTTTTGCTACCAATGATCAAGCATTCATAAAGGAATGCTATGTTATTGCATTTTAGGAAATAAATGTTTATTTTATTATTTAAAAGGGGGATTTAATTGTGTATTTGCATATTTTAATGTATTTTATAGAAAAGGCTCTTATGATAAATCAGCAGAATGTGCCTATTGTTTTATTTGATTGATCTATTACTAAAGTAATCGCTAATTTCAAGTAACAGTCAGTTATTAAAAAATGGCAACAACTGTTAAACAACATAGAAAGAAACTCTGAACTTCCACAGGTGTGTTAATTTGCGTCAATGCGTTTGCGTGCAGGTGACTCTGGAGTGCCCCGGCAGCGAGGATTCTCCACGCGTGGACAAGCTGGTGGAGCGGATCCTGCACTGCAGCTGCCAGTCCTGCAGTAAGGAAAGCGTCCAGGAGGGGGCGCTGATGCAGCTCTATCCAGCAGACAACACCCTGGATTCAGCTCCGTCTCTATCCGACCCCCTGATCGGAGACCCGGCCCACTCTCTGCCCCACGCAGACAGCCTGTCTGACAAGCAGGCCCACCCTCTCGCGCACCACCATCCCACGCTGCCCCACGCGTCAGACGGAGGCTAGAGCCACAGCTGTAATGACTCTCTGCTCGCCTTCGCTCCTCCTCCTCGCTGCTTCCTCTGTAGTATCGTTACGGCACTTTGAATCTTTCTTTGAAGGCATAAACCTACAGAGCCGCGTTATCAGAATGAGCTCACATAAACACTACGCACTTGTGTGTTTTCAGTAATACACGCAGAGGCCTGATGACTGTAGCCTGTTGATATACTGTAGGGCTTTTATTCTGCTTTGAGTGTAATAAATGCTCTGTTTGGTAAAAGTCTCCTGTCTTCTGTTCATATGAATTAGTCAGAGTTCGTCTCCAGCCTGGGAAACACTGCAAGTTTGATTTCTGGGTTTTAAACATTTGTATAAGTATTGAAAAAGAAAATAAGAAATGTGAAGATATTTTTCTATTTTTATACTTTATTCCAATGTTGTCTAAACATTGTGTCCTTTCTTCCTTCTGTTCTTCCCTCTACTCTGTATTCTTATTTTTTCCTACTTTGCATCCTGCTTCCATATTTTCTTCCGTTCTTTTTTCCTTTTTGCCTTGTATCTGTCAGTCTTGCTTTCTTACCTGGTATCCTTTCTTTACTTCCTTTATGTCCTTCTTCACATCCTTTCCTTCTTTACCTTGTATCTGTTCTGTCTGTCCTTTCTTAGTGTCTTGTCTTACTTTTACCTTGTTTTCTTTTTTGTATTGTTCTTTCCCTCCTTTCTTCCTTGTTCTCTTGCTTCTTTACCCTCTAGTCTTTCCCTCTGTTTATCCTTCCACCACCTCTCTTCTTTCTGTCCTTCCTTTCTTGTCTCCTACTTTCCTTGACTCCTTTTGTCATCTCTTGTTCTGTTCTTCCTTACTCTCACTCGTTCCTCTCTACTTTGTGTTTTTTGCTTGGTTCTGTTTGACTGTTTTATTTTATGAGTCTCCAAATCTTATAGGTTGGAAGGCCTCCTTGCCATCACCCTAATCTGTAGCTCCTCCAACTTCCAGTTTGGACTCTGGCTGTGGCACTTCAAAAACATTAATGTTACATTTAGTCAGTAAAACATATTATGATTATGTTAAGGCTAAATGTGAATGAGCACAAACACCTCCAGGCTGTGTAAGGTTTACCCACGACTCCCCTTCAAAAACAAAGCTGTGTTTCTGTTTGGCACAAAGTCTTAGTCGCTTTGATCAACAAAACTCCAGCCACGGGCAAACATTTTATAGATGCAGAAGAGCTGCATGATGGGAAAGCAGCAAGCTGTTTACGGCTTCGTTTGTTTGAATCCGATCCGTCTACCTCAAAGGTAAAGCTCATGTTTTGGGGCCGAGATGAAAGCTCTTGCCCAGTGTTTGCTTGTTTATCCATTTTCATTTAGGCAACTGAATTTAAAGAGCTTGTTTAAAATTTCGGTCCCCAAAGTCCCTTCATGCCAGCTGCATGTTGTTGTGTTTTGTGTAAAAGAAGAACGATCTGAGCGACTTTTGTTGATGATCACACAGTGAATACGGTTAGAAATTGTTCATCTTTTGTTTTGTTGTGAAAAACAAACTGCATCGCATTCATGACAGCTTCATGAATGTGATGGATTCTTCAAGAATGTTTATGACTGTTATCATGAAGTGCCATTCGGTAAATAATGACACTTAATGCAAAGTTGCATTAAAAGTCCATTAAAAGTGTCAACTTTGCATTAGAAATATAATTTCCCAAATGACACTTCATGAAGCCGTTTTAAGTCAGGACCATAAGTTTACAAAAGACAAAGGGGAGAACTTTCTTTTGCTAAAGATGATCTTAGTTATTTATTTTCTTAATGTTAATATTCACTTATTATTTGTGCCAACTGAAATATAGTTTTCGCTTTATGGTTTTATATGTTGCGTTTGCTAATTTTGTATTTTTTTGTTGCTTTGTTATGTTGTGTCTCCCTCGTGTGGCAGGTTTAGGTTACTGCACCGGTATTTAAGCTTTGCTCTTTGTCTGCAGGTCAATTTTTGTCCGAGTTCAGTTAACCAAAGTTGAGTTGGGCCCAAAACCATATTAAACATCATTTAATTTATTTTGCATTGGAGTATTTTTTGACATTATTAAATAGATTTTTTCGCCACTATTGGAGACATTTTGTTCCTTGGTTCCTCACAAAATTCCACTCACAGTTTGGTTCAAGCTTGAAGATTTTGGACTATCAGCAAAATGCTGTGTGTTGCAGAAAACTAACACCGGGCATCAGCCTAATCATTTCATCCTTTCTTCAAGATATGGTGGTGGCAGCATCATACTGTGGAGTTGCTTTCCTTAAAGCAGAATAATATGTAAATGTAAGAGCACAATCAAGTCACTATGTGACCTTTAGTTGTTATAAAAATTTTGCATATATCAAATGACATAAAATAAATTTGACTTTCTAATGTAATCCTTTGAAATTGGTCTCTGTCTCTTTAAGAAGCTCCCACTTTGTCTGACACAACAATGTTTCTCCGTTAAGTTGACAAACTTTCTGAGAAGTAGATCATATGATAGATGTGCAGATGTGCAGTTCCACCAGGTGTTTGCTAATTGCTTTGGGCTAGTCTGAAGGAGCAGAGGGGATGATATATGATGGAAAGCTAAGACAAATTGAATTTACATATTACTCCCCATCTCTCTTTATGTAGAGATTTTGGACTATCAGCAAAATGCTGTGTGTTGCAGAAAACTAACACTGGGCATCAGCCTAGGGTTTTCAGAGGTGAGGCAATGAATTTGTTGTTCCTATAAATTAGACAGTGTAATCGGTATTGGTATTTTTTTATATTATTTATGTTTGTACAATTATTTTCTTTCTCCATCAAGAACCCTTTCTGAATGTCCACCTCTCATATACAACACTGAAAGCAAAAAAAAGGAGGATGTTTTAATGTGTGTTTCAAGTTCGATGGATGGTTTCCTTTAAACCGCTCTGTACTTTGTGTGCTCCTTGTCACTGGCGTAAGATGAATTACCACGGTAACGGGATGTTGTGAAGCTAATGGATGGTGAGTGGCCTAATGCATGTCTGAAGGCAGAGTGACAGAGTCAAAGGCAGATAAACACAAGGTCTCAGAGCAGCAAGGGCAGCATGTTCAGGTTTCTCAAGTTCAATATCACTCAAAATTCACCGCAGTAAGACAAAGACAAGAGATCATTAATGAATAAACTCTCAAAAACCAAATTATTTCCTTTAAAAAGTTCCCAAATGGTCCAGCAGGTGTCTCTGGAGAGAATGTCTGCAGGTTTTACTAACTTATCTACAACATCTTCTCTTGTTTCTTATCTTACAATCTGTTGTTCCTGTCTTTCTCTTTTCCTAACTCTGCTCACGTCTGTCGCTTCTTCTGTGTAATTAAATCTGATCAGCAAAAGGTTGGCTGTCTGACTGCACTGGGAAGCACATCAATCATGCTGTTATCTCACACCAGCACATGTTGACAATGTTTTCAGGGCTGCGAGGCCCGGCGTGCCGAGGGAGGAATTTAGAAGGACGTTTCTCAACATATTGCAGCTTTTTGTTATATTTTGAATGGTTTTTAGATGGTTGAATTCATTGTTGCTCTTTAAGCTGCAACTTGTTTCTGAAAAAGATTATTAGACTTTTAAATTAATTCATTTTATTAATTGGAAAATGCAAACCACATTTCTGCACTTGCAGCCCTGCAGTCTCAGCTCATATTGCTGCGATAGTTTTTATGTTTATGAAGGTTAACTTGTTATAAAGCATAATTTGATGCCACCATTTGAATGTTCTTATTTTACTTTAAAACTTTAAAGGGGGTGCATTAAATAAAATACACTTTTTTGAGCTTCATCATATTTTTATGCAGGTGTGTCAAACTCATTTTTCTTAAATGTTCTCAAAGATCTGGTTATTCCAGCAAGTATTGATAAAACTCTTCAACAATCTGCAAAAACTGAAATATCTGTCAATGATTACTTCTTAAATCAAATAATATTGAACATACTGATGTAATTTGGTATTATATAGATAAAACCTGCTTTGATTTAATTGATTAAAAGTCATTTTTAAGCACAAAACTGTTATTTTTAAAGCTTCTATTAATGTGAGGGCCAAAAAATAAAGCTATGGAGAGCCGGATTTGGCCCCCGGGCCTTGAGTTTGACACATGCGTCATAATGTTATTCTCTCATCAAGAGCAGGAGCTTCTTAAAGAGACAGAAACCAATTTCAAAGACGTCTAGATGTGAAGTAAAATTTCTTTTAAAGTTATTTTTGACATATTCAGTGTTTTTATAAACACTGAAGCTATAAAATGACTCCATAAGCCTGAGAAATAAACACTACTAACCATTTAACTAGCTAAATCTTCTTCTAAAGTGTTTTTGTTTTTTTTTTAACTTGTACCATTCAGGTCATGGGCCACATAAAATCTTTCCAAGTGCTGCAAAAGGCACCAGAGCCTCAGTTTGAACATCCCTGCTTTAAACATTGTTCTGTGTTTCCCGATAATTTTCCAAAGAGTGAAAAAACAAAAATCCCCCGAAAATGTGCGGCTAAATCATAGCAAAAAGGCACGTGCTGCTTTTAAACACACGCAGCCTGAACAAGGAGCGCGTGCGCAGGTGTGCGCGCTCCGGAGCATCGCTCGCGGGGACGCGCAGCGGAGGCGAGCAGCAGCAGCAGCAGCAGCAGCATCTCTCCAGCAGAGCAGGGTCCAAGTCACAGGCAGTTTGTTCAAAGCCGAGCAAGAAACAACAAGAGTTTATTTTAAACAGGAATAAAAAATAAAAGCGGAGGAGAGACGGAAACAAGCAGAGAGCCGCGGGATTCACTGGCCCAGGTGAGCGACATTTAACCGTCATGCGTTATTATCACGATTCAGCTGGAAAAGAAAACTGATAGATATAAAAAAATAAAAATATGAGTGACTTTATGCTATCTACGTTTTACCTTTTGCTCCAAAACGGAGAGGTCTGCTTTAGGGTTGACTAAAACTAGAGAAATATGTCTGATTAAAAATGGAATCTGTATTAGAATGTGAGGTGAATTAATTACTAAAATGATCTATTGGAGAAATGTACAAATTTTCTATTTAGAAAACTAATTATGTTGAAAAATAGCAGCTGTAGAGCTTGGTAAATGTGTTTATTCCCTTTTTCCTTCTTTTTTATTTTTGGGAGTATTTATGTAGAAAAACACAAATTAGCATAAAATTGACTTCTGTATTCAGCCTCCATGAGTAGGCCTGTCACAATAATAAATTTAGCAGGAATATTACTTTGAAGCCATTTTGAAGTAATACAGTGGCGTCATAATGCAAGAACACATTGTCAAAGATCAATAAACTTTTCATTATAATGAACATTTAACCCTGGACCTGGCAGACATCTTAAATATCCAAAATAAACAAACAAAACAGAAACAACAAATTAAATTAATTATGTTCTTCTAAAACAGGACTGGCTGACACCAAACACCAGACTGAAGACTTTTACCATCCTGTTTTTAGAAAGAGAGAAAAGAGGAAAAATGGAAACTATTGAGCTTGTTTTAATTTATCAAGCGATTAATTGATTTATTGCGACATGTCAGTACTGAGTCAATACTTCCACTGCAGCTTTCCACACCTGGAGGATGAAGTGTTTGTTCATTTTACAAAATAAACAAACACTAGATCAGATTGGATAGCAGTTGTTAGGAGACATTTTTAAGCTCTGGACTTTGACTAGGCCATTCCAGCACATGAATACACTTTAATCCAAGTCAGTGGTGTCCAAACATTTTGCACTGGGTGTCAAAACTGACAAACTTAAACTATTGGTGAGCTACAAAATTGATTAAATCAAAATGCAAACTTAAAAAAAAAAAAAAAGATTTGTGTTACCTGTTCAACAGTAAATATAATTTCTATGAAATCTGAATATCGTTAAAGATTCTAAACATAAAAAGAGCTTCAGATTGTCGCCTTTTTAAAAGAAAAACAGACAATTTCAAAATTTTTGGGTGTCAACACTTGTTTTCTGTTTTGTTGGCCAAATTCTTGACTTCGGGTCAAGAATTTGGCCCCCAGGCCACACTTTGGACACCCCTGATCTAAACATTTGATTTGCTTGTCCTGTTTTAAAGAGAATAATTTTTCATAGCAGTCCTTTGTTTTGGTCTCCATGGTGAACAACGTGCTCAGTAAGGGACACCGTCGGTTCCGCCTCCCAGGATGTGTGGTGTGGATGTGGACCTGGATGATGGCGGCTCAGCGGACGAGGAGAAGGAGGAGGAGTTCTGGGTGGGGGACGCGGTGAAGATGCTGCCCCCCCCGGTGGCGCACAGCGACGGCAGCGCGTGGGGCGGCCGCAGGGGAGCGTGCGGCTCGGCGGCCTGCGGGGCGGTTCTGGTCCTCTGGAACCTGAGCGTGGTGTCGGCCGGCGCTCTGCTGCTGGCGCTGGTCTTCTCCGTGGTGCTTCTGCCTGCAGCGCTGCTGCTGTACGCCGGCTTCCTCTGCCACTCCAGAGTGAGTCCTGACCGATGTGTTCACTTCCTGTTGATTCTCTGTAGGAGGGAAGAGAACGATCACACTCTGACCCAAACTCATCCTTCATTACTGTGTCCTTCCTTTTTCCTTTCCTTGACTCATTTTCTCCTCACTTGTCTCCTTCCTTCATGTTTTTCTTGATTCCTTTTCTATTCTTGTTTCTTTCATTCATCCTTTATTGACTTCTTTTCTCCTCTCCTGTGTCCTTCATCCTTTCCTTTTCTCCTCTCTTGTGTCCTTCATCCTTTCCTTTTCTCCTCTCTTGTGTCCTTCATCCTTTCCTTTTCTCCTCTCTTGTGTCCTTCATCCTGTCCTTTTCTCCTCTCTTGTGTCCTTCATCCTGTCCTTTTCTCCTCTCTTGTGTCCTTCATCCTGTCCTTTTTCTCCTCGCTTGTGTCCTTCATCCTGTCCTTTCCTCCTCTCTTGTGTCCTTCATCCTTTCCTTTTCTCCTCTCTCGTATCCTTCATCCTGTCCTTTTCTCCTCTCTTGTGTCCTTCATCCTTTCCTTTCCTCCTCTCTTGTGTCCTTCATCCTTTCATTTTCTCCTTTCTCGTGTCCTTCAACCTTTCCTTGACTCCTTTTCTCCTCTCTTGTCTCCTTCCTTCATCCATCTCGTCTCCTTCCTGATGTTTGATGCTCCTTTAGTTTCCAGGTTTTCTGTACATCAGGAAATATTTCCAAAATGCCTCATTTTAATTTTTTGTTAACATGAGAAAAACATTAAATCTGTCTTTCAGACAGCTGGCCAGCAGTGTGCAGAAACAGGTGGGGGAGGGGCAGTGCTGTGTTGCTTTTATGCTAAACAACTGGAGAAAATTCCCTTTGCTCCAGGATTTCCTCTGTTATCTAATCTAGACTTGAAAATGCTACATTAGAGGAATAGTTTGTATCTTTAAAACTTTTTAAAACCTCAGAAAACAAGCAGCCTGAACAGAAACACGATGCCATGTGAGGACTTGATTATGAGTCAAACTGCCTCATATCTTCACTTTGAACCAACTATAAGATTCATTTTTTATTTCAGTAAAGTTGCAGTGAAAATGTTGGCGCGCTCATTATCCGTAGAGAAAGTTTAAAATGATCATAAATATTTACCCCATCAAAATCGTTTTGCTCCTGCTGGGAAAATTAAATATTTTACTACTTTACTGAACATTTTACTGGCCTTTGATTTTTAAAAATTAAGTCAATACGATGCTGCTGATACACAACGCTGTGGACAAACATTAAATCAAATCGCCCTCAGTGGTTTATTTTTATTCTTTTTCTCCACTTTAGTCGTTTTACATGATTCCTGCGTCAAAAGGATCTGAACATCATCAAACATAAGATCTGACTTTGTAAAAACACTTTGCTTTGTTTTTAAGTCTTTCTGCTGAAGCATCAAAGGAAATGTCCTGTTGAAAATATCTGGACTTTCAACTTCTGTCACAATTTCTTTTATCTAATCATGGCAAAAGAGGAAAATTACACTTTGCTAAAATTGTTTATTTTAGTTTCTCTTCCTCGGTCTATGTCTTTACGGGAAAAATTAGGACACCGTTTGAAAGCCTGTGTGTTTCTAACATATCTATATATGTAGGTATTTTACATAAAGCTGTTTGGTTAATTTGTCTAAAACCATCAGAAATAAGACAGTATCGACTTTTTTGTCTGGTAATGTATTTTAAAAATGCCATAAGAATCAAATGCAATCAGACAGGAACCTCATACCAGCTGCGAGGCACGGTGGTGGAAGTGTCATGGTTTGGGGTTGCTTGTTGCCGCAGCACTTGACCATGATTTAAATCAAGTTTTAGATGAAACTCAATGAAATCCGAGAAGAAAAACCAGAACAAACCAGTAAATCCATCAAGACTTGGTTGATATGGAAGGTCATGGGCCTAGTCAAAGCCCAGATTCTGATCCCATTAAAGTTCTGTAGGGTGAATTTAAGCTGAAATGGGGTGTAGGGTGTCTTACATTTTTCCTCATCTCGAAATGTTTTAGTCTATTTTAGACATTTTGCAAAACCTGATTTATTTTGCATACGAGCAAATAAATAAATTTATTTTACAGAGATAAAAAACTGGAAGGGCAATTAGTGACATTTTCATCTTAAAGAACAGAATATTTAATGGGGTGTTTTACATTTTATACATGACTGCACAGCATGAAGTCATTATAAAAACATAATTGCCAACCTTTCAAAGGGAATATTGCATCTTTCATACATAAAATGAATAATTATATCATTTATAAGCCTAAAAGATGCTGAAATATTTTAATTTAAAACCATTTTCCACCTAAATTTCTGACTCTTAGCAGGACAGCGGTTGTGGCAGTACCAAAACCTTCATTTAAATGTAATTTGACATCTTCAGAGAGAACGGGCAGTGCCTCAGGTCCATCCGCACACGTCTGGACCCGAACCGGGAATCTGGGAACAGGCGGCGCCGCCATCCACACTAAAACAGGCCCAGCAGGGAGTCTGCACTCATTACCTGCTTTAAGGGGAGCTGGGTCACGCTTCACAGGAAGCAGCGTGTGCAGGAATCTGTGGAGAGATGAAATGAGCTCTGCATAAACACGGCACACAAATAAACTTAACAGAAAAATAAATTCAGACGTTTACAAGCCTCACACTTTTACCTTTACGCATGTTGAGCCGCTTATTACAACAACATGACGTCTAACATCTCATCTTTGAAATAATGTATTTATAATACATTGAAAAACATCAGTTAGCGCTTAGATTTAAATTTCAACTTTCACTTTGGTCATTTATGGTTGGAGCAAAAGACGTATGAAGTTAAAATAGAAAAAAAACAACAAATCTTTCAGATATAAAATGCTTTCTGGGCAGAAATGCAAAGTAATCAGCCGCTCTGCAGACCGGAGTCAGAAACAAACTTAAACGGATAATTTATATATAATCTTAAAGGTTGTTAATGATCATATTTCCCTTCCCAGACGCAGAGTAATGTCAGAGTTAATATTCAAACCTCTGGCAGATTTAAATTTAAAATTATTGTTACTCAAACAAGAATTCAGTTTATGGTTGAAAACGCAAGAAGTATTTTCAGAAATATTAAGAAGACAACCTTCAAAGGATATCAATGAATAAATAACTAAATAAATAAACTTCTACTTTTATATTTTAACAACAAATGGAACCAAGTAATAAACCACCAAACAGCTTTTTGTATGTTTCCACTGGTATTTTTGACAATTTTTTACGATGAGCTCCAAGTTTTTAAGTCTGGAGAGACTCCTTACCATCACCCTAATCAGATTAAAGTCAAATTACACTAAATTTAAAATCTGCCAGGGAATATATCTGTAGGTTTACGCGTCGCTCCAGAGTAATAACATCGTTCACACACATAAACTCAACAATAGTTAACTTATTAACACCTTTAACACCTGGTTTATTTATCTTTCTACAAACTCACTGCAATATGACATCTATCTGAGCTGTTACTGATAATACCTTCAAAAAGTACGAACTATCCCTTTAAATCAAATCAAATCAAATTTTATTTGTATAGCACATTTCAGCAGCAAGGCATTTCAAAGTGCTTTACATCAAATCAAACACAGAAACACAATGCAACATAGAATCAACAATCAAAACACGACATTAAGTCAAGTTCCATCAATAAATTTGTAATTGATTACGTTTCAAATACAATCCTAAACAGGTTGGTTTTTAGTCCAGTTTGCATCCATAAAAGGTTTACCTGTTACACTCCTACTGTGTTATATGGAACAAAATACCTATTGCTATTTTTATTCATGCTCACAATCACACAGTTTAAAACGATGTAAACAGCATTTAGTTGTAACCCTACCACTCAGGTCAACATTAGAGGAGATCTGGAGTTGAGCTGGAACGTTTTGTCAAATCATCAGGCATGTTTAGAGAGAAAACTGGACGAAAAAACGTGAAAATGTCCAGAAACCAACTCTGAAAATATCTTCTCTATGTCACAGTGATTAATGGCAGACATCATGAAATAAAAACACCGGCAGTCAGAAAAAGCGAGCACACTAACGTCCTCTCAGATGATCATTACGGAAAAATCTGGGCAAATTAATCCTCCATTGCAGAAGAGAGGAAAACCACTCAGCTGACTGCACAATCTAAATACTTACTTAGCTAACTTTTACATATTAAATAACTGTTTCATGTATTTTTAGTGAGGAGCAAAGATAATTAGCACAAACTCCCTGCCATCTGACAAAAGGCTGCCCTTATTTTCTGCTTCCTAGGTTACAGTTATTCGTCTTCGCTTCCAAAGTCAACAACATGTCTTCCCCAAATTGTCCAAATATTTGCATGCAGCTGCAGAAAAATGTTCACAAATCATTTGCGAGGAGGAATCTGCTCTGTTCGTGCACACGCCGACTTGTTTAGCCCGACTGGAAGTTCAGACATGTAAGCCCATAGAGAAGATGTTCTGCTAGCAGACGATACACCTTCAGGGTTTTTTGGCAGAAATATGAACCTGATGACACCTTCAGCATGAAGGAAACCATTAAAGAGACTTTCTGGATTTAAGCGGGAGCAACAAATGTGCAAAAAAACCAAACATTTTATTCCCCTCCAGTCACAAACTTCAATGTATGCTGGTAGGATTTTATGGCTATGCCAACGCAAAGCAGCACAAAATATTTAAAAACAAGTTTATTCTGCCTTTCCTGAGTTAATATTTTCTATTTTACCCTGAAGCTGCAGCTGCAAGCTTTTCAGGACGTCGACTTCCAGATTTACAAAACAAAAATGTTCTTCAGGCTGAATATCTAAAGCCAGCTTTACTTAGGACTGACCTGTTTTTAGCTCCACCCATCATCCCAACACCTCACCGGTTTCCCAGAATGATGCTGCCACCACCATATTTCATAATGTTACGTTATTATTACATAACGTGGACTATAACAGCTCAAACCTCATTATGTAATAAACGATCAAATCAACCAAAAATACTTTGCTGATCCCAAAGGGAAGTTAAATGTTGTTGAAACTCAATTCAAAGACTTCAGAGAGTTTCTGTTGATAGTTGGGAGGACAGATTTCCTGTAGCAGTCTGTGTTACAGTGAATGTGAAGAAGCTTCTGACTGAAGACTGTTTTCCTCAGAGTGTCTCAAAATGCAACTTAAGAACAGAAAGTTTGAGCTTTATTGGCAAAAGTTTTAAATTAAACGCTTGTAGGATCTACAACATGATCTTTATTAGAAGTATAACGATTAGGATGAAAACAAACAGTTTGTGGTTATTTATTACCATTTCTAAAAAAAAAAAAAAGAGCTACTTTTGTATTTAGCAAACAATCAGTGCAAAATGCAATAATGTTATTAAATATAAAGCAGAAAGTATTGCAAAATGTGTTCAAGGATTTTTTGTCAATTGTTACATTTAATTTTTTACTATTACACTAAATGTAATAACTATGTTTTCACTATTACGTTTTAAAATACTCTTACAATTTAATGTTTTACTATTACATTCAGAATTATAATATTATATTTTCTGCTCATTAAGGAGCTACTTAGTGCAGCGCTGGGAAAATGTTGTTAAATGGTTAACAGAGGAGCGAGGTTATGATGACTTCCTGAAGGCGGAGCTTCAGAAAGAGCGGGAGTTTCTTAAAGAGACAGAGGCCCAATTTCACGGCATTAAATTTCCAAGTCATATTTGATAGACAGCTCTGGAAAAAAATTAAGAGCCTGCTCTCTTTCATTTTTTCCAGAGCTGTATTTAGCATTTTTATAACAACTGAATGATTACTTGACTATGTTATAAAATGGCATTATGCGCCTGGAAAACACATAATACTGCTGTAATATGTTGATTAATTTGTCAAATTAAACAAATGTAAATAAAGTAAGTTTGACAAACTTCATTCTGTTACTGCGTGACCTTTTCTTTTAAGTTCTAGCTGCATTTTCTTATTTTCAGATGGGATAAATTTTCCTTTTTCTGATGATATGAAAGCTTGGGATATTATTTTATAATCCGAATATTCATTGAATAAATCGACATTTGTCGCACAGCATGGAAAGGTTTTGGGAGTATTATAATCCTCTACAGATGACTATATGCACTTTGGTTTGTGAGGGTGTACTTTTCAGGACTTTAAAAGTTTAGGCACCCAAAGGCACAGTATTTATTATTAAGATGGAAAAGAATGTCAGCTTAAACTGAAGCAAACATTTGCAGACAGCATCAGTCTGCAGGCTTTTTGTTCTGTTGACAGAGAGAGTCGGTAAGAAGACAAAGCTCTCGGATTTGGTGCCAGCAGCAGCTGAGCTCAGACAGGTGGGCAGCGTGCGCAACAAACGCACAGAGCGCATTTCAGAGAGCACTAAATGTAAGGCACAACCAGAGTGTTTATTTGAGACTAAGCTGCATTTGGATAAAACGACTTAGAAAAGGAAATGATCAAGCAGCAGGTAGATTACTTTTCTTATAAAAGTATTACTGATTAAACTTTAACAATTATATAGCTTTATTTTATTAAAGCTAAAGTTTAATCAATAGTATTTTTATAACAAATTTATGTTTGATTATGATTTCTTGGTTAATGTCAAGTTGTCATAACAAAGACATTTGGAATAATTTCAACTTTGTATTAAAAGTGTCATGATTTACCGAATGACACTTTGAAAATAGTTTTAAATATTCATGAGGATTTACTCATGTTTATGACAGGTGTTATGACATGTTTATGACAGGTGTTATGACATGTTTATGACAGGTGTTATGACATGTTTATGACAGGTGTTATGACATGTTCATGACAGGTGTTATGACATGTTTATGACAGGTGTTATGACATGTTCATGACAGGTGTTATGTCATGTTCATGACAGGTGTTATGTCATGTTTATGACAGGTGTTATGTCATGTTTATGACAGGTGTTATGACATGTTCATGACAGGTGTTATGACATGTTTATGACAGGTGTTATGACATGTTCATGACAGGTGTTATGTCATGTTCATGACAGGTGTTATGTCATGTTTATGACAGGTGTTATGACATGTTTATGACAGGTGTTATGTCATGTTTATGACAGGTGTTATGTCATGTTTATGACAGGTGTTATGTCATGTTTATGACAGGTGTTATGACATGTTTATGACAGGTGTTATGACATGTTTATGACAGATGTTATGTCATGTTTATGACAGATGTTATGACATGTTTATGACAGATGTTATGACAGTCTTATTCACAACCCGTCAAATAAAGTGTTACCGATTACTCTGTGTGCGTAGGCTTGACATGTATGATTGTGTCTGTACTTATGTAAAATCATGCAAAAATATCAACTAGTTACCACTAAAAACTTTCTTTAAACCGTTTTTCTTCATTCATCCCTATTTTCTCTACTTTTTCTTTCTCCTGTTGATGTTCTCTTTGTAAGCAGTAATGCAGGAAGACGGTTTTAACTACAGGGATATGCTTTAGCATTAGCTTCAGCTAAACACCAGGCTGGTATCGCGCTTCAATATTATCTTCCACTAAACTCTGTTGGTATAGCACTTTAATGTTAGCTTCCACTAAACTCCATGTCGGTATAATGCTTTAGCATTAGCTTCCACTAAACTCCATGTCAGTAAAATGCTTTAGCATTAGCTTCCACTACACTACATGTCAGTAAAATGCTTTAGCATTAGCTTCCAATACACTATATGTCAGTATAATGCTTTAGCATTAGCTTCCACTAAACTCCATGTCAGTAAAATGCTTTAGCATTAGCTTCCACTACACTACATGTTGGTATAATGCTTTAGCATTAGCTTCCACTAAACTCCATGTCAGTAAAATGCTTTAGCATTAGCTTCCAATACACTATATGTCAGTATAATGCTTTAGCATTAGCTTCCATTATTCCACATTAGCACTTGGAAGAAGCAACTGTTTTTCAATGGCCGAGAACCCTCTGAACGAAGCAAAGTGTAGAAGAAGAGGCTGGTTTTTAACTCTTTATGTCCAGGACTTCCTCTCTGTTTTGTCCTTCCAGGTCCTCAACGCCCCGGCAGCTATCTGCCGCTACCTCGACGACAACAGCTGCTCCGCCCTCATCATCCTGGGCTTCGTGATGATGTCGCCCCTCGTAGTTTTGGCGGCGGCGGTTTTCTGCGGGCTGCTGAGGAAGTTCCGGCTCCTTCTTTTCCTCCAGCCGCTCTCCAGGGCTCGGTACCGAGGGAGGCTGCTGGACTGGGTGGGAAGAGTCCAGGCCTGGGTGTGAGGGGCGAGGCTCAGGGTTGGTGTGCGGAGAGTGAGGAGTTGAATGGTAAAAAGAGTGAGAGAGGACAATAAAACATGTCAAAAGTACTCAAAAGAAAATTCAAATATAAACCTATAAATAAATAAGTAAATCCTGTTATATTCGTTATTTATAAATTAAGCAAAGTCCATTATCAGTGATGCCTTGCAGTTCCTGTTGAGTCTGCAGCAACACAAACTACTAGTTAAATCATTTTGTTATTCAAACTCAACGGTTTCCATTCTGCTGATCACCTCCCACCATCATCTGCTAGTTTTCTGAACTTTACATCAGATCCTCTGGTTTTCCTGTTTTCTCGGTGCTTCAGTTTATTCAGTTCTTCTTCTACTCTTTCACACTTTTGACTAATGAAACTCTCTTGCTTGGCTGTAGCTTTCAGAGTAAGTTTAAAATCGTTTAAATTCAGACAAGTCCAACCTGCTGTCTTCTTTTCTACACAACAACAACATGTAGCAGAAAGAATTGTGTTTATGTTCATAGACTTCCAGGATGCTATTGATTATTTATGCTAGGTCAGACGGCGCTTCTGGCTAAATTAATTTTGTACCTATATGACATATTACTCTATTCATTCACTAGAAAAGCACTTTTTCATCCTGCTGTCTAAAAAATTGCATAATGTTTGTATATTTATATTTATATATATGTTTTAAATTAAGTTAATTGATTGTGTGATTTATTAGAAAACAGAATTGTTTCTGAGTTTCCTGCAGCAGCTCCTACACAAATATTAAAATAAACGTGCTTTCATGGTCTAAAATATTTCTGTTGATCAACTTTTTTATTGCTGCTGGGTTTTCTGAATGTCTAATAAGTGACTCTGACAAAATGCAAGCAGAATCCACTTTAAATCCCAAATGGAAAGAGGGTAATTTTTGAAAATTGGTTATTTGATTCCTTCAGCAAGCGCAAAAAAAGTTTTATTTTAGAAAATGTTGACAAAAACAACAAGTATGGGGGAGAATAAGTTTTAACAACTGATGTTGGTTTTAGCTATTCATTAACAAATGTAAAGATAAAAAGTAGGAAGTAAAATTTAAAGAGGCTGTCTAGTCAGAGTTAATTAGTAAAGTTGCTCAGTTGTTGATGGTGTAAACTTTAAAGGTAAATGAGTAATGGGTGATTTCATGGTTTTTTGAAAGTTTTATTTAAAAGGAAAACTTACAGGTCTTGCATAAACAGACAGGTAATGAAACAGGAGAATCCAGTGAAGAGCAATGGAGCTGAAATACAGAGACGGTGAACATTACAGACAAACTAATCAGAGGAAATGTGGTGCAGCTGTGGCAGGAGGAGAATTAAAGGAGAAATCAATTAATGCAGAAAGAACAAAAAATCTAGAAGAGATAAGGGAAAATACCTGACAATAACCTAAGAGAAATAAAAAGCAGAACACAAGAATGATTAACTAAACTTTGAGAAATTAACTAATATGGACACAAACAAAAATAAACAGAGAATTGAACAGAATATGGAGATAAGGAACATAACTAACCCACAAAAAAGGAGTATGACAGGAATAATGTTTTATTCACTGAATTGAAAACATGCTGCAGCCTTCAGGATGACTGAATGTGTAGATATTATGTTTAAAGTGACGTCATAATGAAAATATCAAAGAGAACAATATCTCAATAAGTATTGACAAAATGTAAAATCCATTTTGCTTCCAGTCATACTGTAGGAAGTACATTCAGTCCTCACTATAAAAGCAACAGTTTGATTTTAAAAAGCTGCTCAGAGTTTTAATGAATTACATTTTCTGTTGTTTTATTGCTGTGTGAACATTTATTTTCTTATTTTTACATCCCTGTTATCTATGTTCCTATAAGAAGCTTAAACTTCAAAATATATTTTACATATTAACAGTTTCTCTCCTGTATCCTTTTTTCTACATTAATCTAAAAATTGATTGGTTTCCATTCAGTTTTTTAAAAAAGTAATTCAATCCTTTGAATGAATGTTTTTTCCTAGTAATGTAAAGGCCAAAACTGTTTTATTCTGCTCATTATCACATTATTTTATTGTTGTGAAGGATGCAGCAGCTCATTCCGGTTCTTTGTTCAGTGTTTCAGTTCAGGGTTGTCAATAAAAAAGAAACATATTCTGACCTTCCCTCCAAAAACATACATTTTCTGAGTCTGTCTGCTCTGTTGTGGCCTCTTTCTGATATGTTTTTACGATGTAGCCCATCCATTTTTGATGTTTTTCTCAGGACAGATATACATGTGGGCAGACACAGTTCATAAACAATAAATGGTTAATAAAAATAACAATGTTAGAAAGTAACAAAACTACCAAATTATTGAAGTTCACCACTGAAAGATGCACAAACAGTGGGGCTTGCAGCAGAACGCCTCTACTTAGTGTTTAAACTACAGGACTCAAAATACATTTAACAGAGAACTGAGCCTCAATACAGGATAACAATTTATTTCAGCGTTTTTCTCTCCAAAAAAGAGCCAGAAAGTCTGATGTGGCCAGTCAAGCGCTGAGGCGTTACGTTTCATTCACCCGGCGAATCATCTCGACTTGTCATGTAGTTGATGAATTGTCATGAAAAGTCATTTTCACTATCCCATCATTTCCAGATGCATTTTCAGGTTTGTGCTCGCTGGATGCTGATGAGCTGAAGAAATGAGATAAATGTCCTGATCATCCCAGCTATCATCTGTATAATGTGAGGTTGTTGAGAATTGAAAGTAATATGCCTCATTTTCTTTCTTTTTTTTTTAGCACATTTGTTGGATTTATCTGTTTTCACACTCTGTGACAGCTTTTTAAAAACATTTTTACAATGAAAATATTTTTAAAAAGCTGCTAAAATGATGCGAATGTGACTGAGATGAATGTGACTGAGATGAATGTGACTGAGATGAATGTGACGTATAAGCAGGTATTAACCCTGCGCATGTGACGTCACGCTCTTCAGAACTCGGTCCGCTCCGCCATGATGGACGTCAAAACAACTTGTCAAAAAACATCTTGTAGCATAATATTGCTTTGATATGGATTTGTTGCACGATGTTAATTAAAGTTAATGTTGTTTTGTAATTTTCAGATTTAGTGATTATAATTTAATGCCTTATTTTGTCACTGTGCCATCTGTTTACACAACAACCTAGTAATTAGCTGCATTAATTAGTGCTTTTTATTTTTTAATGCTTTAGGAATTTGGGAATTCCTTCTTCCTACCATTAGTCTGTTTTCCAATCTTGTCAAGTCAGAAACTTTGAGGTCTCCAGGTAAATTATAACATAACATCTTAGGCTTTGTGCTGTAAACTAGATTTATTTCTTCTGTTAACTGCTTTAAGATAACATTTTATTTGAATTGGTGATATATAATTAAGTCAAAATGAATTGTACAAGATGTAAGGAGAATCTATGATTCCTGCTGCCGCCTCTCAGAAAGAAGCTCCTGGTTTTAATTCTCATGCATAAATGTTTTCTCTCGGATGAGAAGTTGTTTGACTATGAGTGTGTGTGTGTGTGTGGGTGTGTGTGTGGGGGTGTGTGTGTGTGTGGGTGGGGGGGTGTGTGTGTGTGGGTGTGTGTGTGTGTGGGTGTGTGTGTTAACCTGGTGATCTGTCTGGGATGCAACCCGACTCTCACCCAGGACTGGCAGCAGCCATTTCCACTCAAACCCATTTTGAACATAAATAATAACATCCTCATCAACAACAACAGCAGCTTGTAGGTTCTTGACTCCGGATGACTCACATGCTGGGTCTGAGTTAATGTTCGGCGTGTGACTTCAGCCTGGCCTGGCATGCTTCACTGAGGCGGGACAGGAAAACCGAAATGGATTTTTTTTTTTGTCAAGAGGGAAATATTGGATAATCATTGGTGGCTCTGCTGCTGCAAATGATGTTAAGTACTTGGAAATTAAGCCAGATGCAGAACATGGGAATGAAAATCCAGAGCAGCTCTGAAACAAACAACTAAAACCTCCTACACTGGTCTGAAAATACAACGTATTATGAAAAAGAACAATAACAATCAGAAGAATGAGAATTTAATGAACACTTTACAGTGGTTTAATGTAAAGCTTTTATTTTATATGTTGAAATCAAACTAAGACAGCTACAGAGCAGTGTGTGTTTGTGACCTGTATTTGTTTAGTTGTAAACAAACCAGCAGCTGTAACCAAAATGTGTAAACAAACCAGCAGCTGTAACCAAACTGTGTAAACAAACCAGCAGCTGTAACCAAACTGTGTAAACAAACCAGCAGCTGTAACCAAACTGTGTAAACAAACCAGCAGCTGTAACCAAACTGTGTAATGGTTTTGGAGTTGATGGAGAGCTAAATAAAGAATTTATGAAATAAAGGAGAAAACTTACAAAAATCCAGAGACAGCGCTGTACCAGGAGGTCTGGGAGCAGAGCCGGAAACTAAAAGAAACTAAAAGGCTGATAACTAAATAAAAAAATCATATAATTACAGCAAATAAACAGGAAAAGAAGAAAAAACATAATAACTCAGAACAGAAATCCCAGATAAGACACAATGCTGGGACACAATGAGGTTTGCAGTTGTCACAGTTGGAAAATGTTGCATTAATCAGAGAATTGAATCAAATTATTTCACTGGGAATGAAAACAGATTTTATGTGCTTCCATGTTTTCCTCTCAACTCGATCATTCTTTGCTTTGCTTGCACATGTCTGGATCCACAATGGCTTAGAAAATTTACTTGAACTGGTCAAAACTTCACATCATAGATTGGATTTATACATGATGCCTAAACATGAAGAAATCCAGTTTTCTCTTACAGTTGAGTCCCATAAATTGACTGTTTTTCTTAGCTTTGTGTATATATGTAACAAATCAGCAGAATATTTATTTAGCACTTCTTTTTTGTTACAGCGAAAGGTTTCTCAGAGTAGAACAGAACCAGCATTTTATTTCTATTTGTAGGATTCAAAATTAAGATTTTTTTTAAAAGCACATAAATTCCAACCTATGACAGAGAAACCCGCTCTAAAAACATATTACTGGTGCTTTTTATTTCATTCTTTGAGGATATTCAGTGCTAATATTGCAGGGGGAAAAAAAGACAGACATTTAAAAGCGTGCATGTTAATATATCTATATTTAAAGACATTAACTTGTTGGTTTTAATTGTTAATCAAAGTTATTAAGAACCAAATATCCAGAAAAGCTGCAGGCTGTAGATACCTGGACTAAGAGGTTCTTAATGAAAGTTTTGATTTTCTCGAATTAATTTTAGCTTGAGTTTCAAAAGCTCCACTGCTGCAGAAAATATGGACATTTTAAATCTTCTGGACAAAATTACAACCTCATTTCCATTGCTGTAATTTCACACAGAGCTGTACTGATTTGTCTCTATTACAATAGAAGTTTTATGTTCAGATAATTACATTATTAGAGGGAAAAAACTGATTACGTATAATTTATAGCTCTGAGAGAGAAAAAAAAAAAACATGTTCTACATCAATCAAATTGGTCCGTTTCCTTCATCAGACTTCTGCAGCAAACAGAACAAAAGCCTTTCCAAAGAAAAGACGCTGAAGTTAATTGCAGGAGAAAAGAAAATTGTTCAGCTTTGTGAAATTTCTCTCAGTTCTCCGCTGCCTGATAAAAGACACTGATATATTTCCTAAACCTGCTCCAAAGAATACAGCAGACAAATTGAAATAATAAACCGTGAGGTTTCAGGACCACTTTAATTAAATATCACGTTTTGTCCAAACATTTCAGGTTGCAGTAAGCTGCTGTTGTTTTGGCTCAGGACTGTGAATTTGAAAGAATCAATAAATAACATTTATTTTGATGCTTACAAAGATAACCAAAGTCATTTTTAAAATATTTACCGGATGTCTTAAGCATACAAACGAACATAAGTCGTATTGATTATTGCAACAGCGTCTTCACAGGTCTGTCCAACAAATCAATCAAACAGCTGCAGCTGATCCAGAATGCTGCTGCTCGTGTTCTCACTAAAACCAGGAAGATAGAGCACATAACACCAGTTTTAAAGTCCCTCCACTGGCTCCCTGTAGCTCAAAGAATAGACTTTAAAATACTGTTGTTAGTTTATAAATCACTGAATGGCTTAGCATCACAATACATTAAAGATCTGCTGTTGTTGTATCAACCTTCCAGACCTCTCAGGTCTTCCGGTTCTGGTCTGCTCTGCATCCCCAGAACCAGAACCAAACGAGGAGAAGCAGCTTTCAGCATCTATGCACCACAAATTTGGAACAAACTTCCAGAAAACTGTAAAACAGCTGAAACACTGACTTCTTTTAAATCTCAACTAAAAACCCACCTGTTTAGAATTGTATTTGAAATGTAATCAATTACAAATTTATGGATGGAACTTGACTTAATGCTTTGTTTTGATTATTGATTCTATGTTGCATTGTGTTTCTGTGTTTGTAATGATGTAAAGCACTTTGAAATGTCTTGCTGCTAAAATGTGCTATACAAATAAAATTTGATTGATTGATTGATTGATAAGGCTCTAGAAACATGCAGTGAAATATTTTCTGCACGTGAATTACAGAAAACAACGTAATGTAGTATAAGCTGGTTGTCAAAACATTTTGTCCTGTTTTGACAAACGATGAGTTAAAATATGTTTCTATATTCTGTGCATGGCCTACTTACTGCAAGACTATAGCAGATCAAAGTGATATAATAATCTCCTTAAAATGAAAACGGCATCTCTAATCTGAATTAGATCTAGAATAAAACCTTTGAGTTCACACTGAAATGTTTTCATAATGTATTAAAATCATGTTAAATTACCGTTTTACAGATTATGAAAAATCAGCAACTCTACGCAGTCTTCAAGTGGAAGAAATTCAAACAAATTTATTTTAAAAAATACATTTTGAACATAATTAGGGCAAAGAAGGAGAAGTTATTTTCAATCCTCTGGAAATGATCAAATATAGTTTCCATTAAGACATAAGTAGTGCATACCACATGCAGCTGTGTGTTAGGTACTGAAATATGTTTTTAAAAATTCAGGTTTGAAAGAAACTTCAACTTCCTGTCAACCAGATGTTCATTTTAGCCCAGTTTTAAAATCCTTACAGAGAGAAAACGTTAAAATGCTGTTAGTTAATAAATCAGCGAACGGCTTTGCGCTAACGTACTTTAAAGAAACGTTGCTGGTTTTCTGGTTCTGGTCTACTCTGCATCCAGAACCAGAACCAAACATGGAGAAGCAGCATTCAGCTTCTACAAACTTCCAGAAAACTGTAAAACATCCAAAACACTGAGTTCCTTTAAATCAACACTAAAACCCACCTGTTTAGAGTAAAACATCATAAATGAAAAACAGCAATCTGATGTGTAACGATGACGCTTGATAATTGTTGACTGTCTTTCATGACTTTGTATTTTTGTGTTTTCACGATGTAAAGCACTTTGAACAGCTTTTTTGCTGAAATTTGCCGTACAAAATAAACTTAACTTGACTTCTGCTGTTTCTATTTGTGATTTCAAAAGTTACTCTCTGACCTCTAAAAACATAAACTAAATAATTAAAATGATCATTTAAATGTTGAGAGACTAAAAGCTGTTCTTACAAATAGATAAAACGGACATAAGACATAAAAGCAGTTTGTTTTTAGGCCCTTTTCATGGTTGTGTAACTCATAATTGAGGCCACAGCTTTTTATTGTGATTTGGTGGATCTCAAAGGGTCACACTGCTTCATAACGTCACATTTGTAATTTATCAGCAGGGGGGGGCACAAGGTGCTTTTTTACCTCTGAAGAGAAAGAAAAATCAAATAAAGGTGCGACTCACTGACCTCACAGCCCTTTCATGTCCTCCGACACCCTGTCGCTCAATTTGAACCTCAACGACGTCTTCATATTCAATCAGCAGAGACCTCGTGTCTTTCAGTTTGTCGTCCGTTTGAAGGAAGACAAACAGGCAACACTGGGCTGATTATCCTCCTTCCTCTGCTGCCAATTATCCCTCCACCCAGACCCTCATCATCTCTGTGTTAAAACAGGAGCGTTCCTGGACTCACACACCGAAAAGGGGATTTAATTCATGATAGCTGCATGATGGACCCAGAACACCTGATCACACGGCGGCTGCATGTGTTCAGAGGCTTAATGAGAGGAATCCTGAACCCACTGAGAGTCTGTGGGGATTATTCACAGACAGACGGACGGACAGAGGAGGGCAGGACACCAGAAATATTACTCAACTTAGAGTATGATACTTCTACATACTTTTATTTTAGTAAAAGTAAAAAGTAGCCGTCCAAGAAATTACTCAAGAGTAAAAAAAGTATGAGGTAAAAAGACGACTGATCAAATCATTTAATATTTAAAAATTACAAAATTAGACAGACTAAAATATAAAGTAAAGTGGAAAGTTTGGTCTTTTAAGGACATGTAAGTAAAAATAACTAAATCAGTCAAAAGAAAATTTTTCCACATTAGTTTCTTTCAACAATAAACTTATGAAACTTTAAGGAAAACTGCAGGTGTGTCTTTTTATGTTTGTTTTTCATTCAGTGGGGAGAGCATCCAAACATTTTACTCAAGCAAGAATTATAAAGTATTTGGTAAATAGTCTACTCAAGCAGTACTGAGCTGATCAGATTATCATTTAATATTTAAAAATTACATCAAAATTTCCACTTAAGTTTATATTTTGGTCCATATTTTTGGACCAAAATATAAACTTAAGTGGAAATGTAGGTATTTTAAGGATGAAAATAACAATAATTCATATAAGTAACAAAAAAATAGCAAAATCAGGAAAAAGAAAGTGTTTCCAAATACGTTTCTTTCCTTCAAAATTCTTATGAAACTTTAGCAGAAACTGTAGGCGTGTCTCTGCGTCTGGTGAATTTTTGGTTAAAACGTGCTTGTTCTTCATTTATTGGGTAGAGAATCCAGAAATTTTACTCAAGTAAGAGTAAAGAGAACAGCTCTGTAAAAATACTCGTAAAAGTAAATTCTTCCAAAAACGTTACTCAAGTAAATGTAATCGAGTCACTGTAACTAGTTACTACCCAACTCTGCAAACAGACAAACTCATTCTTTGCTTTCTGAGCGCCTCCTGCTGCATCCAGCACCGGAGATAAAACACAGGAAAACGAAGGGTTAATTGGAGGCGTTGCAGCAGGCTGTCAGGAAACGACGATGCTGGGTGGGACATGAAGGCTTTTAATTAGTGTAATTAGCCTTCGCTCCTATTGCCGTCCTTTAAAAGCCAATTATCCTCAACCTCATAAGTAACATGGAAATCCTCCAGGGCTGAACAGGGCAAGAAGGAGGAGGCGTAAAACTCGGAGCATGAAAACAAAACTGACTCTGATCTTAAACCACCAACATAAACAAATCTAATCTAAGGATGATTATTAAACAATAAGATCCAAAGTAAAGTAGAACAGTCCCTACTGAAGTATTTAAACTATTACACAGCTAATCATAAAGATACAGTGATATATCTGGTGATGCTTGTTGTTTATTACAGCATAAACCGTTTCAGAAGGAAGAGGTGGTAAATTATGTCTAAATTGTTTTAAAAACACAACATCAGATGTTGACCAGAAGCAATTAGTTCAATAAAATTGAATTGTTGATGTAGAAATGTTTTTTCCTCTCTGTTCCTGAATAAATTATCTTGGGTCTATGTTTGCTATGAACTTAAACATTAGAGATGACCTGTAATGCTTCCTTAACAGGTTTGGATAGATCTACAGGCTATAAAAAACATGTTCATTACATGTTTTGCAGAAAATCACTGAAATTTCAGTCTGGATAGTTTGAATTCCTTTCAGAATAAAATGTTTTACGGCGTCTTCTCACTTTAAATCCTAATAAGTTGCTGCTGGCCACGCCCCAATTCAACATTTACACTCACATGGGAAAATTGATGCGCAATTATCCAACTGTACATCTTAGAAAAGTAGAAGTGGAGCCTCCTGCACAACCAACAAGAATGCAGCAAGTGGTTTCTGGATGGTAAGCCAATAAAATAAAACAGTTGTCTTTTCTAGCAGCCATTGTACAGCGCATACGGAGGTAAAACCAGCTGACCAAACGTGCTGGATCTCTGCTTGGGTTGCTGGGTGATGGGCTGGGCCCAGGTGGGGTTGCTAGGTAAAGGGCAGTGCCTGCTGATTTGTGACTCTTTTGAAACGACTCATTTGAAACATTAACTTATTGCCAAAAAATGGCTGGGTGTTTTTATTTTTTAAGTGCTCTGGTTGTTTTTAAGAAGCAGTCGAGGCCCAAATAGAAATATAAAAACACAAAAAATTTGGATTTTGTGTGTTGTTAAATTATTAAAATGTGACAATGTGATTGAAGTGTTGGATGCTAAGCTGGAGCAGGATTAAATCTGCACATATGCCAGAAGAACATCTGAGTTCCTGTTTATGTCAGGATGTCTCTCATTAAATAAATAAAAAAACAGGACTTATCAAAGAAAATGTGTTTTTGTGCTGGACATAATGAGCGAGATGTAACAATCGCTTATAGGTTGTAGAGACTTTGCTTTACAAAATGGCCTCCAATCACATGGAGGAGAAAATTCCCTTTGCTTTTCGTCCCTCACATTTCATCGTGAATCTGTTGGCTCAGCTCTAAACTGATTGTGTCGTTGCTCTAAAACAATAGAGGAAAGGAAAACACATTTACAGGCAGTAAAAACCCAGATATAATGATTTTTCAGCCTGTCTTCTCTCCCTCTCTCTCTTTTCCAGCAGCTGCTCCCTGAAGCACCCTTGTAAAAACAACCAGTCCTGTGTGTCATTGCTCTCTGACTCCATTTTCTACTTTTACTCTCTTGCACACTCACCCTTACTTACCCACAACAGAAAATTGCAGGCTTTTTTCTACTTTTCTTTGTACTGTGTGTCCTTCTACAGCTGCTTGTCCCTCGCATGTTTCTTGCTCTCATTATCTTGTTTCTTGTTGTCAAAAAACAGGGGGACAACTTCTTCACAAACTCTAAAGTTTTCCAGATATTTGTTTTCTCCTTCTTTTAACTGTTTGCCAAATATTGCAGATTTTCAACATCTGATGAAAATTCAGTTACAATAGCTTCTCCACAGATAAATTACCTTCCAATAGAGACTGAACGATTATAATTAAAAGCACTGCTGGGTCATTTTCAGTGTTCTGATTTTCCAGAAACACTGAAAAAGAAGAAGAAGAAGAAGATACTGTATGTATAGATCAGACAAAGCAATGGTTGTGATCAGTTCAACAATATTTCTTTTGTTAGGTCGGTTTCTATTCCTACTGTTAAACTCTTTTACAACACAAAAAGATTCCCTGATGAAAGCAATTCCATCTAAAAAAAAAAGTGTTTCCAAACTGTTTCCTTCTTCTTCACTAACTGTGTGTTTTAATGCTGCTAAGTTATTTGGAAATTCATGCAGTGCTATCAGGAGTTTTTCTGCATTCATAGGGTTCCAACTAACATAACTCCACCTGTCAATCATTCTAGGGTGTTTGTCAGCAACTGACCAATCACCGATCGCTATTTGTCCTGAAGGCCATGCCCCTTATCTGGAGGAACTGAACCTCCGTCAACATTGCCGCGGTTCATCATTGCTATGCTAACAAGCTGCGGCCATAAAGAGTTTGAGTTAGGAGGTTATGGTCCAGTGTTGTTAGTGGGGAACATGCCATCCCGACAGTCATTATCCAGAGCGTGTAGCAGGCGGAATACAATTTATTACATTTCCACAACCCAAACAAAGTCTGGAATAACGCAAGAAATGGATCAAGGCCTGCAGCTGACCTCAAGTGCAGTTGAATGAAGCTATGATTGATGGCAGCTACCACATGTTTATCTGCACGAAGGTAACTGATAGTAAACATCCCATTATTTGTCATAACGACACTTATAGATAGTCAAATCAAAGATCAATAAGTGAAGGTAGTCATGCTTGATTTTATGTATATAAATTCCAGTGGTATCTCTATGGCAGCATGAAAACATGTGCTGCAGTAACTGCGGTATTTACATTTAAGCTACTTTTTATGCAAATGTCGTGCCGGAGACGACATCACATCAAATATGGAAGAATAGAGAAAAAAGTGTTAAGAAAACCACATAAAGACTCCCAGCTCTGGTCCTAAAGCTCAATGTCCTGCATGTTTTGTATGAGCCCCTTTTCCAGCACAGCTGATTGAAATGATCATTACCTCCTCTGAAGGCCATCAAGTGCTGCAGAAGCCTGTTAATCCCCTCATTCATGTCTGCAGCAGCAGGGAAACACCTAAAACCTGCAGGACAGTGCTGGCCGTGAGGGCCAGCGTTGGAGAAAACTGCAATAACACATTAGAAGGACAAATTGGTTCACTTACACCTGTTGTGTTTTTATCAGAACAACCAGACATTTTTTAAAGAATAAATTTTATTACAAACAAACAATGAAGTGGTTAAAAAAACATGACCAATCGCTGGCCGACACTTGCAGTTGTTATTGGAGGTAAAAGTGGTTTTATAAAGCATCGACACAAAGGGGCTGAATGCAAACACATAGTAGACTTTTAACATTTTTATTTGCAAAATAATTGAGAAACATGTTTCATTCTTCTTTCACTTTACTAGTGAACAAAATCCCAATAAAATACATAAAATCGACTATATGTGACAACATATCTAAATAAACCAGAGGAACTGTTTATCTGGTGAGTTTGTTGGTGTTACATAGAATATCTGCCTTTTACATTTAACCTTATAGTTTCTTTAAATCATGTTTTATAGAATTTAAACCTTTAAAATGAGTTGCCATCTTCTGTTTACCAGTGTTTCTGGTTTTGTGTCATTCTCAAACCGCCTCTCATTACCCCCCACCTGAAAGGACAAAAAGGTTCCTGCTACCAGACGTCATCCTCCTCTTCTCCAGCTTCTCTCTCATTACCTTCATCACTGCTGCTCCTCTTCCTACCTTCAGAAAATTAAAATCCATTTCTAATGCTGCGCTGCTGTCTCATTACGAGCCTGTTTCCCATCTGCTATGTTGCTGCAAAGCAAAAAAGAAAAAGAGAATCAGCTCAGGCTTTTCATGGACTCTAATTTCGTCCTCTGTGAGGAAGCTGCAGCCTCAGGACAAATCAGGCGGATCACAGAGGTGGGAAACATTTCTGCTAGACAAAAGACAAAAAAACCCCAAAAAGCTGTGCACGGCAAAAACACAAAATATTAAGTATTTTGATCTCGTTTCTAGAGCAAATAACTTAGTAAACTTAAAATAAGACCAAATTAACCTACAGGTAACTTTTCAGCAAAATAGGAGCTTGTTTTAAGTCAATAATTTATTAATATTGACTTTAAAAAGTACTAGTTCCTCTAATTTCACATAAAAAGACATTTTCCCTTGTTATAAGAGAAATAATCTGCCAATGGAATTACTACTTTTTCATCAATATTAATAAATCATTGACTTAATCTCCAATATCGTGCTGGAAAGTTTTATTATTTGAAGTGTACTAAAATATTTGTACACTTGTGGTAAGATTTTGCGTTTTCACATGCCTTCAAATGTGTCATATATGACTTTTACCTTTTATTATTACGCAGCAACTTCATATCTTGCAGCAAGTTATCTTTTTACAACTTGCATTTTGGCATATGCAACTATCATTGATGCCAGAGGATACTTGAATTACCCACAGGATGAATAAAGTCTTATTTTAGTTGCATAAATCATGTATAATAATGGAATGTGTGAATATTTATTCTTATAAACAACTTAAACAATTCCTATATCCCACACTGGAGTATTTATCCCCTCTAAGGTATTTTATCACTTTATGCAATTTGCTTTTGTTTGTGCTGCTGTAACAACTGAATTCTCCCCATGGGCTCAATAAAGAGAACATCTTGTCTTATCTAATGGTTCTTCAGACAACCGAACCATTTGGACTCCAGTAATGAACCTGAGTATTGATAACTGCAGAAATCACGAGAGGCTGAGTGATCAGGTAACCTGCATGTTGTTTGCCTGAGGAAGAATAGATTAAGGCTGATTTAGTCATGATTTTAATTTGGAGTAATGTAACAGGGAACGGTTAAAGATGTGAGTGAAGCTGCTCAAAAATTGGTATTTAGTAAGCCTGTCAGTTTGTTTCTTGAATTATTGAATTACATTAAATCTAATCAGTAAATATTGGTATCGGATTGGTATTGGTATGAGTATCACTCATTGCGGGGAATAAAATGTTGTTACACTGCAAAAACTCAAAATATTAACAAGTATAGTTCGTTTCTGCTTCATATATCTTCAGCTAGTCACTTTTCAGCTAAATGTAGGAGTTTGTTTTAAGTTAATAATTCCTTAATATTAATTAAAAAGTAACAAATATTCAGATTTTTTAAACTCTTATTTATTGCTGAAAGGATAATTGAAAGTTAGTTTTGTCTTATTTCAAATGTCCTAAGATATTTGGACCAGAAACTAGACAAAAATACTTGGTAATATTTTGAGTTTTGCAGTGTGCAGGCTGCTTTGTTTCCACACTTTTACAATCTATCAGGAAGGAGAGAAAAAAAACATTAAATTATTTTAAAAATTTACCTTAGATTCAGCTGAAGCTTGTAGTGAGTTTGTAGGTTTAGGTAGTTTTATAAATGACTATAATGTTGCTGCTTGCACAAAATAACTGATGTGTTTAACATGACTGAGACTTTATTACCCAATTATTTAAAATCATAAACTGGTTGGATTTCTATTGTCAAACAGATTGCAAAATAAGAACAGATTATTGATTTAAGTACAGAACATTCAATAGAAACCAATTTATTATAATAATAATATTATTAATACATTTTGTTTTCAAACAAAATGTTTTAAAATGCATCTGAGTTAAACAGGCCTAATTGTACATTTCAACCATTAGATGGCAGTATGTGCTTCCAGGATGAACCTTTAAGTGTGTTGAAGACTCACCTGCAGGTCTAAGCGAGGTGCCGCCTCCATGTTGGACGTGTCGTGGGTTTTGTGACGTAGAGCAGCTCCCGCTGCAGAAACGGCGCTCTGGAGAAGCTGAAGCTTTTCAGATCCTCCTGCTGATAGAACTGCTCTGTCAGCAGGAGCCGCTCTGCTGGAGCTGGAGACAGAGACACATGTCCTGATGTGTGTTTAGACTCACATCAAGACATGTTTGCACATTCCTGCTCTCAAAGCAGAGGAGATCTGCTGCAGGCAGATATGACACGCCCCAAGGATCCTGTCACTTTAATATTTGTCTTTGACCACATACCATTTTTTTTGCCTCTCAAAATCACATAATCACAGATTATTTTACTTATAACTAACTTTAAACCAGGGGTCTCAAACTCCAGTCCTCGAGGGCCGCAGTCCTGCAACCTTTAGATGTGCCTCTGCTGCTCCACACCTGAACAGAATAATTAGGTCATTAAGGCTCTGGAGAACTGATCTACACAAGGAGGAGGTAATTAAGCCATTTCATTCCAGCATTTTGTACCTGTGGCACATCTAAAAACTGTAGGTCTGCGGCCCTCGAGGACTGGAGTTTGAGACCCCTGCTTTAAACCAAGCATAAGGAATTATTAGCTACTATATAGCACTGAAAAGTTTCTTGTAAGTTAGTTTTGTTTTATTTCATGTCTACTAATGTATTTGCAGTAGAAAGAAGACAAAATACTTGGAAAGATTTTGTGTTTTTGCAGTGCAGGCAGTAATACACACCTGTACAGTTTGCTATAATAAGTCATCTTACATGTTTAGAAGCTTCTAATGTGATTTTCTTTCTGCTGAGCCTGGTGCGCCATCTCAGGTAAATATGTTGACTTCCTGACTAAATGAAAAGTGTTCCATAAGTAAAGTGTGAAGCTACATGTAGCCAAAATATATATTCAAATTATATTTATGTGTGCCTGATTGTCATTTTTACAAATTAAAACACATGTTCAAATCACAAAGTATAGCTTTTTTATCAGATATGTTTTAAATGTTTTGAGTAAAAATATATTAAAGTAAGGTTCTCTTACTTGATTATATATTTTGGCAACTCTAACCACGTCTCTGCATCCGAATCTCTTTATTTAGAAAAACTGTTTTATTAGAAGCCATTAAATGTGAACCCATCCTGCATTGCTTTGATACGCTGGTTGCAGCGACGTCTGCATGGTCAATGCATTGACTTCAGGTTTCTCTCTGTAAACGGACGATTGAAGACACCCAGATGATCATTAATTATCACATTTTCTGCATTATTAAAGCTTTGATTACAAAAGCATCAACTGGAGAAAGAACTGAACCCAAAGTTTCAGTGAAACATTGGAGACAAAGTTTTTTGTAAGTCATTATGTTGTTGGCGGGGAGCGTTATTGATCTGGTTACATCAGTATGGGCCCAGAAATCTTCAGCCGTAAGCTGAGAAAACAGCCATCCTCAGTGTTTGCTGCCTGAGCTGTTGATCGTTCAGGAGAGCTCTGTGTTCATTTGGGTTTTACCTGCTTCTGCAGCACATCTGTCGCCAGTCCAGCATGCGATTTCTGCTCCTGTGTCTTTGCTTTAGTGGGAATGAGATTGAAAATGTCATATTAAGCAGGAGGTTTGATCTCATCTGTACATTTCATCTTATATCTACATCTGGATTGACTGCATATTATTTTCTTATTTTGTTCATCATTGTTCCCTAACAAACCACTGAGGTCTTCACAAAACAGATGGATTTAAATTGTTTTTTGTGTGTTTTTTTTTAGCTTTATATTGTGTTATAATGTTATTCCCTCATCAAAAACATAGCTGATTCGTTGATTCGTTCTTCCATGTTTGATAGAGTCTTTAATCTCCATGGCAACCAATCAGCTGTGCAAAATGCCTGGCTGGACAGAGCACCGGCTTCAAGACGCAGCTCCTCCAGAGCTTCTGAGGCTCCGCCTCACAGAGCTGCCCACTCCACTCCTTCAGACTAGCCAGCAACAATTAGCAAACATCTGGTGGAACTGCACATCTGCTGAGCTCAGTATGAGGCTACTTCTTAATGCAACACTGGTAAAAACGTTGGTAAAGGGTTAATAGAGGAATGTTGTTGTGATGACATGATGAAGGTGAAGTGTTGGAAAGAGCAGGAGCTTCTTAAAGAGACAGTGGCCCAATTTCAAGGCATTAAACCGCAAAGTCAATTTTCTTGTAAGTTATTTTTGATATATAGATATATGTATACAGCTCTGGAAAAAAATAAGAGACCACATAAAATGATCAGTTTCTCTGATTTAACTTTTTATAGGTAAATGTTTGAGTAAAATGAACTTTGTCCAGGGGTGTGAATATTGCTGTACATGTATCACTTTCTTTTGAATTGATAATTTTGCTGCTTTGTGTTGCTCCATCACATGAAAACATAATAAATAAAAAGAAATGTGAAAAGCAGAATCAAAGTGTGAGGCTGTTGTTTCAGGCCTTGGTTTTGCTGTTCTGGTTTTTGCTCTGCAGCGGTTGTCTTGTTAATCAGAGCTGATCGGAGTCATCCTGGGTCTCCGGTGTGACTCCGGCGCTGATTGGACCATGACGGATAGAAACTGCAGACAGCAGGACCGTCTGAGGGTTGGGACGCAGTGGGCAGCAGAACGGAGAGCGCCATGCTGTCCATTGTGAGGGAACAAAAGAAATGCTAAAAGGTTTACAGCAATCAATCTGACAAACACTGCAAGGTTTAATAATAAAAGCATGCGTGTCCTTCTGCCAGGGTTTTAAACCTGTGGGAAATAAAGGGAGATCTCTGTGAATAAATTGATATTTTCTCATTTATTATGAAATAATTGTTCTGCAGTTAAAAGATGTATTTTTGTTTGAAATCCTTTATTTAAAAATATTTTGTAGATAATATCCACTGTCACACTACAGCATCTCCATTACAAATGTTCCCGAAAACTTGTCAGTATTATGCTAATGTCGAAAAAACACAATTTTGGTGTTTCCATTAAACAAGAAAGGCAACATTTAAAATGACTGTGTAGTTTGGTATATTATTATGTTGACTTTATAAAGTTGTAATTTTTTGTATGAACCACAGTTTACATATTTCTGCATAAATACTATCAGCTCAAAATTACTAAGTACAATTTAAGTATATTTTATCAGCCAGTCAATAATATTGAATAATCAATAAACTCTACCCAGTAGGAACTACTAGGTTTCAATTCACTTAAACGTAATTAAATCAACAGTTTTTACTTAGATTGACGTTTTTATAATATATTCAATTACAATAATCACTGGTTTGGTGCCATATTTAAAAATAAATAATTGTTACACTTTTGAGTGTAAAACCTAAAAATATTCAAATTCCACATAAAACTGTTACTTATGAGATTTCTTTCTCTTTTTTAAGGTTATTCAGATTTTAAAGCTCTGGAGAAATTAGTAGGAGAGGCAAAAATGTTTTTGTTTTTTTGTCTCTTTTTTGTCTCATCCACTAAAAGCGCCACAAGTTTATGGATCTGGTAGGACTTCATAAACCTTTTTCATGTTTAGACCCCCTTACAGCAAGTTTTTATTTAGCCCAACTTCATTGGCAAGATAACAAAGAGTGTGGCAGCAACTTGAATCTCAGCTGAAGGAATATATTTGATTTACTTTCAGGAACTCGGTGGTTTTGGTGACTGACGGCCAGGAGAAGCAGACATGAAATACGTCAGAGTGTCCAGCTTTAGATTTAGCTCCAACAAGCTGCTTCAGGCGACTGAATCACTTTCTCATGTCGGCTGATGAACGATTCATTTGATTCAGGTGAGCTGAAGACGGGGCCACATCTGAAATGATTTTGGAGAGAGTTTTTCTTTTTTTTTTACCTTTAATAAGCTGTGAACATTTTGTCGTTTATGTTCGCGTTATTTTTACCTCGTCTTCAGGGATTTTCCTCCTGGACGCTCCCACAGTTCAACCTCATCACTCTGTCGTAGAAACAGCAGAAGAAGAGGTTTGTATCCGCCAGTAGACGATGAGTTTTCCTCCAGTAGGTTTGTGCATCCTGACATCCATCTTACTCTACACATTTCTGGGGTTTGGAGTCCTATTAATGCCCTGCTAAGAAATGTATTTTGATGCAAGATGATTTTAATCTTTTAGGTTAAAGATATTCATGTTTTGAGCAATATATTAGGTAATTCTGAATATCATTTTATCCCCACTATGCATTAGCTAAATATTTAGAACAATGCAGAGTATTGTGTTGACTTAATATTTGAAGCTACATATGATTTTATACCTCCAGATGTTTTTTATCCTAAACTGTTTATGCCTCCTGCTCAGCGCGTCTTAACACTAATTCCTTGTTTCCATATCTGCAAGTGTGATGTGATTTGCATGATTAGGGCATACACACGTTCTTTTCACACAATAAATCAAGTTAAATGAAGGTTTCCGTGTGCACACATAATGTCAGCTGAATTGTTCCATTAGTATTTATCAAGGTAGGCTCAGTAATCTGCCGTCTCTGCTTCCTTCTTTACTCTTAGTTGTGTTTATCCCTCATGTTTGATAAATAAGGTTGAATTTTTCTCCTGCTCAGCCTGTGGTTAAATATTTTTTTGCTTCAAACAGATGAGTCACAAAGACCTAATGAACAAGTGAATGTAGAAATAATAAAGTGACCCTAAACCCTTTTTAAAGATAATGCTGTACTGTTTTGCTCTACGGGTTTGATTAGACGGTTTTATGTCACAGTACATGCAATTAAAGTGTACATGAGATTGTAGCCTTGTTTGTGACTATATATCTCTGTAACTTATGGAAAAGCTTAACTAAAATAAAAAATAAACAAAGGACCGAGGCTTCAGAGGAAGATGGTTTGTATTCAGGTATGAAATGGAAGCAGGAAGGGACACAGTGATGATGTGAGGGTTCAGTTTAGTTATAGGGCAAACTGACCTGAAACATGTTTTCATTTTATCTGAGCAAAAAGATAAACATGAAAACAAATGACTCCAGCATCATTATCACTCCACTGGCTTCCTGTCTGTTTCCTAAAGACTCATTCAGATTCAGTTGGTGGATTTTAAATTATTAATCTTATTTAACTGATTCTTTTCACACAGCAGAAAGAAGAAGGTTTTTTTAAATAGAGAGATCTAAATTAAATACACGCCGCATACTTAAATTTTTAAATTTCTTCTTAGGGTTGAGCTAATTCTCCATGTTATTTTTCCCTAAAGTTGAGCTTTCCTTCTGTGTTTTTCAGTTCCAATTGGCTACTTCAATCGCGTTTAATCTATTTAGCAAAATTCACATTTTGCACATTCTTGCACCGCCATGTTAGTCTCTGCTGCTTCTGAAAACCTACCGAGCGCTTACAGGTAACTACCCCGCTGTTTTTGGCAATAAACTAATGTTTTCTTGTGCCTGGAAAAGTAACCATTTAAAAAATAATCCACATTCCGTCGTTACCTAGCAACCCCAACTGGGCCCAGTGTGTCACCTAGCAACCTGAGCTGAGCTCCAGCATGTTTGGTCAGCAGCTTACAAGGATTTAAAGTGACAAGAGACCCTAAAAGGAGCTCAAAATATGCAGAACTGAGCAGACTGAACTCATCATCTAAGAATGATTTTGTGCAAAAAAAATTTAATGAACATGTTTACTGTAGCCCATAGACTCATTTTAACCTGTTCAAGGGTAAAATAAATCTGCTGTATAGATACATTCAGTGAAAGAGGACAAATGGAGAGTGTTTCTAAAAAGATCAGCCACTTTCTGCTGTTCTTCATGCTGGTGTGACCAACAGATCAAGATGGTTGGTTGATCTGTCTTTCACAGAGCAGATGAAAGACAGACTGATGAAGAGGAGACGGCGAGGTGAAGATGTACATGGTGACAGATGAGAATCAGAAGAGTTGCAGGTCGAATGACAAGAAAAGACGAATGATAGGTATTTCTCAAACCTTCATAAAAAGACAACCACAGACAACGTTTTAGTTTTCAATCAAGTCTTTTGCAAAAGGAGAAAGCATGGCAAGCCACTTCTCCAAGGAGTCTACCATGAGTTCTGACTCTCTGCATTAGAACAAGTCATTTAATACAAAAATGGAAAGTGGAGGTAATAAATCAAGGGGGGCCTATTCTAAACAAGGCTGAAAGAGAACAGAAACTAACACACTTTAAGGAGGATCCCTAGATTAGAAAGCAGCTGCAGCTTCAAGGTCTACAGAAAAAGCAAGTTTTGTCTTTCACACGGTTTAACAGAATCTTCCTCCCTGGGGTGTGAATTATAAACCTATGAATGAAAAACAAACTAGTAAAACTACTAATGTAAGAATGATAACAATACATCATTATTCTAACAACGAACAATAACTGTCATCTATCCACCATTATGTTTAGGTTTAGCCAAAATGGCTTCTTTAATCCTCTTCATCATATTCTATAGAAAAACACACAAGTTCTTCTTTTTTGTACTTTTAAGTCGTTGGTAGTGTGTTTAACTAAAACTAAAGACTTTTAATATAAAAATATAATAAATAACTTTTGCACATGTAATGATGACACAACCTGTATAATTATGTTGGAAAAATATGTTAGAATAAAACTACCTTGTTACAATAATAAGTAAAACTAACTGAACATTGTTTTGAAGCACGTGTGGAGTCAATTTCTGAACATGAACAACAAGGAAATAATCAAAAAATGAATCTAAACCAAATTAACAATTATGTTTCATTAAAAAAAAAATCTTGATTTTAACCACAGAAATACAACAACACACATTTATGAGGTTATAGAATTGTAGATCTAAGTGAAAACATGGTGTGATGGAATAATAATCTTGAAAAAGATATAATTTAGATCGTGTTTATTTAAATTAATGAACTAAATGAATGAGGCCATTGAGTGACAAGCAGTGTCATTCCTGACAGCATCTCAATGCTGATTAGCTGTGATTAAATCTGATTAATTGATTGGTTTCTGCTCAAACTGGACCATTTCCTCTCTGGTCATTGATTTGAAGAAAGTATCTCTGAAGCCTTTTCCCACCTGGAGCTGAAGAAAGGATAATTTAGTAGCATCATATTGATCTTTTTTGTTGCTTTATTGGTGAATTTGAGGTTTTTCTCTGCAGCCTTTCCTCACATCATTGATATGTGTCAGGTTTTCTGTGCGATATGAGCCGCTGCATTTTTAAAAACAGTCAATCTGCTTATCTACATCTGCAGGTAGCTAATGGACTTCCCCTCCGTGATCAGTCAGCTGGGGATTATAGTGGAAAAGTGTTGATTACAATCGCAGCAAAGAGTGAGACCGTCATTACCCAGCTCTCTGTGAAACTCAGTAAATCAGACACTTTCGTCCTTCAGGCCTTGGGCTGAAATTCAGAGGCAGTCCACTAAAACCCCGATGATGCCTGAAGGAACATCTGACCGTTTCACATCATTTAGTTTATGTGTTTTCACATTGGTATCCAAAATACTTTAAATTTGAGCCACATTTTCATGCAGTTAAAAGTATTTTACTCACCAGAAAAATCAAGAGGCAAATGAATCTATTGTCCTTCAGGAAGAAAGTCGTTCATTAAGACGGCAGCAGTTGAGGGACTCTTTCTCTATCAAAATACTGTTACAGATTATGTTGATTTGTGTTCATATATGACAGAAATTAAATTAAAGTTTTATGGTACAACAGATGTACTGTAAAAAAATAAAAGAGCACACATCAGTCTGGGTATTTAAAGGTGACCCATTAGAGGCTCCTGCACAGCCAACAAGAATACAGCCAGTGGTTTCTGGATGGTAAGTCAGCAAATCAATTGTCTTTGAAACGACTCGTTTTCCAAACACCAAACAAACATTACAGTATTTTTCGGACTATCCACCTTATTCCTAACCCGCATGAGGCTTTGCGTGATTTATGGACGCGACTTCCCCTGAAAACCGGAACCGCCATGTGTTTACATGTTAGCAACTCGCTGACCGGCTTTCGTCAGAGGTTTTAGGCTACAAAATATGTGGGAAGACCTGCTATCACAGCTTAAATGTGGCAATATTGTTTTACCGCAACCTACACAAGTGACAGTCCTGAAAAACTGGTGACTCGGTCAACGGGCAGGGCGGCGGCGAAGCCCAGTTCAAGTTCAAGTTTTATCTTATTTCAAGTGTACGAACTTACAAATTACAGAGGCCGGTCCTGACTCAGAGTTCGGTCCTGACTCGGAGGCCAGTCATGAGTCGGAGGCCGGTCATGACTCAGAGTTCGGTCTTGACTCGGCGGCAGGTCCTGACTCGGAGGCCGGTCGTGACTCAGAGTTCGGTCCTGACTCGGCAGCAGGTCCTGACTCGGAGTTTGGTCCTGACTTGGAGGCTGGTCCTGACTCGGAGGCCGGTTCTGACTCAGAGTTCGGTCCTGACTTGGAGGCTGGTCCTGACTCGGAGGCCGGTTCTGACTCAGAGTTCGGTCCTGACTCGGCGGTAGGTCCTGACTCGGAGGCCGGTCGTGACTCAGAGTTCGGTCCTGACTCGGCAGCAGGTCCTGACTCGGAGTTTGGTCCTGACTTGGAGGCTGGTCCTGACTCGGCAGCAGGTCCTGACTCGGAGTTTGGTCCTGACTTGGAGGCTGGTCCTGACTCGGAGGCCGGTTCTGACTCAGAGTTCGGTCCTGACTCGGCGGTAGGTCCTGACTCGGAGGCCGGTCGTGACTCAGAGTTCGGTCCTGACTAGGCAGCAGGTCCTGACTCCGAGTTCGGTCCTGACTCGGAGGCCGGTCCTGACTCCGAGTTCGGACCTGACTCGGAGTTCAGTCCTAACTCGGAGGCCGGTCCAGACTCAGAGGCAGGTCCTGACTAGGAGGCCGGTCGTGACTCGGAGTTCTTTCCTATCTCAGAGGCAGGTCCTGACTCAGACGCTGCTCCTGACTCGGATGTCGGTCCTGACTCTGAGTTCGGACCTGACTCAGAGTTCGGTCCTGACTCGGCAGCAGGTCCTGACTCGGAGTTCGGTCCTGACTCAGAGTTCGGTCCCGACTCAGAGACTGGGCGAGGCTCACCGTTTGGTCCACTCTTACAGGGTTCTTGCCTCTGATTGTCTGAATCGTCTCCACAACAGAAAGCATGTTGAAACCACTTCCATCCTTCTGAAGATAGTTTTTACGAAGGTGAATTTTCCTGGGACGTCCCAGGGTTCTTCTGAAACTCTGTATAAGCTTGTAAATAACTATTGGGTTGTCACTTTTGATCATCTTAAACAGCAGTTCTCTCACTACATTATCATTGCCACAGAGCAGTTGAAAGATGTCTTCGCAGAGTTTTCTTTCCATCTCATCAAAAAAGACAAAATCTATGTCCTTTACTTCTTCCCAGAGTTTTGGAGCAAGCTTTTTATGGACCGGGTCGGTGTGCTTCATTTTGTAAGCAGCATAGCTAGATCTATAACTAGACTTATAAATCAATCGCCAAAGAATTTTTTGCACCATTTCTCTCCTTTCATCTTCGGTTCCCCGTTTGAATCCCATCCGTTCGCGTCCCTCAAAAACTGTTCAGGACCCATGTCTGCCTGAGTATAATCCTCACTCAGGCAATTTTCATCTGCATACAAGTCCTCATTAGGAAAAAGAGTCTTTATGATCTTTCTTTTTGTAGATGCAAACATTTCTGTTGGAGGAACAGGATTCTCCAGCTGATCTTTGAATTTTTCCACAATAACTTCGTGTCCTTCTGGGTAATCAACTAGTGCAATTAAGTTCAGTCCAGAAGCGAAGTGGAATGCATCTCTAGCAATGCTTTGGAAAATCCTTTCACTGAGTTCTTCTGATACCTCTGACAGAACATCCACATTTAATTCTCCTGTTTTTCTCACAAGTTAGATCAAAACTTTGCAATGTTGTTCCAGAAAGGTTTCTCTGACAAGATGGAGAGTTGGTCCGTCTGCAGCTTTTTCAATGACTTGCCAGAGAAGTTCGCAGAGAAAGTTTCTTTTTCGGTAATCTGTGCTTCTTACACATGGATGTACTTTGTTAGAGAATGTTTTTCTAACTTTGTTCCAAAAAGAGGCCTTAGGTCTCACATAAACTTCACTTTCGTCACTCATCTTTATTTAGAAAGCTAAAACGTCCAAATGAATTTTGTGTTGACTGACCAGAGAATTAACTGATCAGTTGGTCATGTCATGGACTCTATGACATCACAAAGTCATCCTTAGAAGGGCCTCATGACACAGACATCTAGGCCTGTCACGATAAACGATAAATCGATTAATCGTACGATAAATTAAAACTATCGACATCATTTTAATTATTGGCATTATCGTCTCTCCTGGCCTTTTTCTCTTTCTGTTAATGACACTGAATGAAAAAAGGCTTAACTCCGGTGCTCTCCACTGACCCCCCCTTCCTCATTTCCTTAGTGTAAAGCCCAGCGCACACTACACGATCTTAGAGCTGTTGGCCGATTGTCGGCCCATTTTCAAAACCTGACAGACCACACAGCCGACAGAAATCCTAGGTATAACGGTTCGATCGGGTTCGTTCCTGCCGTGTGGTGTCCAACAATGGGCACAAAATAATGGCTACAAGTTCAGTGAACTAATTTTAAAACCAGGCATTAATCAATGCTTTACAACAATCTACCTCCAATGCATGTGGCTAGTGTCAGCGTAAAGTCCTGACTGAATGAAAATCATTATAACCTATTTACGTCACGTTAACGAAGAACAGCTGAAAAGTTACCGGGTTTATCAACTGCGGTAGCAGTTTCGCTCCAACTCCTCCTCTTGTCATTTCTATATTCTTTGCATGTTGAATAAACATTAATGTTGTTTCCACGTATCATCTCCAATGTCCGCTGGACTTCGGGTTGCGCCGTTTCAGCTGTTTGGGATTCCCCTCCGTAATTTCCCCTCAGAAAGTGCGGAGGAGAATCCGCGCTTTCTGATTGGCTACCTGTCACATTCAACAGGCTGCGTTAAGCTCCCAGTCGGGGAAAAACCCTGATTTGGATCAGAGGACGATCTACCGTAACACACCACACAATCTTAGAAAGATCAACGTTTTAAGATTGTTGTAAAGGGAAAAATAGGAGCAAAAAATCATGTAGTGTGAGCTATTGCATCAGGTAGTCGATGTGCCCGTCTTCTCTATTTAAATCTGATTATTACTGAAGGGCAACATAATATACAGACTTCATAATCTGCACTCTTTTGGTTGAATGCAGTATTTATTTCCACTTTTACTTTATGTTGTTTAGTTTTTTTCTTCAAGTGCGTTTTTTGTTAATGGAGACCATTTTATTTTCGTTTTTGGTTGTTTTGTTTATTTTGTTTATCAGTTCCAATGTTTAGTGTTCTTTTGAAAATAAAGTGTATCTATCTTTGGCAAGAAATCACATGCATTATTATGTCATTTACATTAAATCAGTGTAAAAAGGTCTTCAAACAATATTATCGTTTATCGCAATAATTTTTGAGACAATTAATCGCTCAGCAAAATTTGCTATCCTGACAGGTCTACAGACATCATTTGAAGTTATGCTGATGACATCATTGTTAGCAGCATGGCAACTGTTGCTAGGGGTAATAATAGCACGCAGTGAGCATGCGCTATGAAAAAAATGGAATCTGTGGGTACTAAATACATTATTCCCACAAGTCTAAACTGGAAGTGACCTGCGCAGCTTCGCCGGAACAGGGGGGGCCAGGGTGTCATTGGCCCCTCCACTTTACCGCCCTACCCATTTTTATTTGTTATTTGGGTTCTATCTCCTGCCCTATAACAGGCACAGGGCAAAGTGTCAATGGGACCGCTACATCCAACCAATTACTCAGCAAATCCACCGCTTTAACCCAAAGGGTTTGACCATTTTGAAGTCCCATATTCAGTGTAAAAATGTTCCTACATTTCATCTGCTCCCTTGCGCAGGAGTCCACTGCTAATGAACGGTAGACGTTCCACTCGGTTTGGTTTGATCGCAGTCACAGGGTCATATTTATATTTTTTTCTGCACATTTTACAAAGCGCTTCTCTGTCACCTGGTCATCCAGGCAAAGTCGTGAAAACGTATATTTTCTCATGGTGACTCACTAGTCTCACCACGTTAGGCGCAGCAGATCGGACAGCGAAACCAATCGAGTCTACCAACGTCAGCTCAGGTCCTGGGAGTAGATATAATTTTTAATACAGATTTTATAGTTAAAGGAACTTAAATCAAAAAGTCAGCATCAATGTAAAATTCTAAATATATTGAAGGGGTCATGAGATGTTTTTTGAAAAATTTACTACCAAGTCAAATTCTATTTGTTACCTTTTACTACTGTAAGACGATTTATTTTTCCTTTTGAATTAATGTGGTTACATACAAGATCAGTTACTTACTACAGTTGATCCATAGCTAAGGAATTGTGCTGTGCCTTTAAGAGGAGCTGTTTCTTCTTCGCTGATTTTTTTAGGAGTGCCCGAGACGGTTCTGTACTGTTGAAATAAAAGTTGAAAAGAAGTCTGGACAGCTACGCTATTCCCTCTCAGTCTTTCTCCACCCACGACCTCTAATTTTATGGTAACACAGATTTAACTCAAATCGTAGTGTTACACTACCTTTTACTGGCCTTAATTTGAGCTAATTTAATTTACTACCTTTTACTACCGAGTGAAAACCCTGTTATATGAGGCAAATAGCTTCTGACACACTGTAACAGTTTACAAACCATTAACCTAACCTCAACACGCCTGATTAGCGCACCATTCTGTCCTAACATGCAACAAATTTAACGCTGGCTGAAACACAAAATTAAACACACACACACACAAAAAAAAGAGCCGAAGGAAGAAAGCGAAGTTGGGGAGGTTCTGGAACTACCGTTTTTTGCCCCCTTGGGCCTCCTCTTATTATTATTCCCCCCGGTCCAACGGTCGGGGGGGAATAATACACAAAACTTATAAATGGGGTTCTATTTCTCGAATACTCTAATAAAGGGACATTAGCGTTAAATGAATTTAGAGTTTTACAGAATGGTGAATTTTTGTTAAACAAAAATCTTACAGAGACAGCTACTTGAATAGCAAAATCAAATAAATTCATTTTCTTTTAAACAAAGTTATGTATAAAATACTGTACTATAAGTTTAAAACTGAGTGCATAAACAACTGAAGCAGGCACGCTTCTATAAAAAAATTAAAATAAATAAAATCACACAGACTTCTTAGAATATGGTCAACTCAGTGTTATACAACATCTTAAAATATTCACTTAGTAAACTCTCTGCTTACTACTCAAAATTGCTGGTGGCAACTGGCCATTCGCTCTAACCGGCACTATAGTAAGGTCAGATAAACATACATTCAGTAAAATAACAACAGGTTATTGTTTATCTATAACCAGATATCATTTAACAGAAACTCACAATATATTAAGACAGAACAAGCCCCACAGATCTTCACAGTCTGAACGAACTCCACTGTTCTTTAAAGAAATCTGCAAACATCACACCCAATATAATTTCCTATTGGGTGTAATATAATCCTATACACTCCATAGAAACACACCAACAGGTCACTTTGTAATAAAAACAAAGTTCTAGATACATTTACCTTCTTTTTTTAGGACAGTAGAAAAACCGTTAGGCACGTTAGCATACCGCAGCAAACAGCACAAAGCTACTCCTTCCGGTCTAACGTTTTCCATCCCTTTCTCTAACGAGCCGGCAAAGCTCAGGGCTCATCTACACACAGCTCCCTCTGGTGGTCATCACGAAGCCATGCTTTTCCACTCGGCTACACGAAGTTGGGGAGGTCCTGGAACTGCCGTTTTTTGCCCCCCTGGATTCCCTCTTATTATTATTACCCCCGGTATTTTAATCTTAAGGACCAATTTTTTTAAAAGATCAGTTGAAAAAGATTGCCTTCACTGGGGTTGCTAGGTAACCGGCTGGGCTTGACTGGGGTTGCTTGGTAACTAGGGTTACTAGGATCAGTGCTTACTGATTAGTTATATTTGGAAGGTTTTTGGAAAAAACTAATTTTCCAGATACAAAAACATTAACTTACTGCCAAAAAACCTACACTGTGTTTTCTTTTAAGCACTTGAGATATTTTTACAAGCATCTGAGTCCCAAATGGAAGTAAAAAGTTTGGAAAATATGAATTTTCAATAATACATCCCCTTTAAAAGTACATCCAAAAACATCCACGTGTTAAAGCTCATAAAAACATGTGCATGTTGTGTACATGTCCATGTCTGTCTATAATCTGAAATTCTCCATCTTAGGGAAACTCCAGGCCTCCTGCTCTCACAGCTCTGGAGATGCTGCAGGTCCGGACACGCACCGGATGCCGGATGAGAACAGAGGATGAATGTTGCTGTCCTGACTAATTTCCTCACATTGTGCTAATGACCGGAAATTATATGTTTTGCACCTGGAGGAAAATGTAGTGCTTACAGTTAAACCCACACAGTGTAGGAGGCAGCATCATGATGTGGGAGCTTTTTTTTCCTTTAACAGAGCAGTGAATCTTCAAGTTGTTCTGTTCCAGGTGAGAAACATCAATCTCTTGGACCACCTGCTTGTTCTGCAGATCTATATCTCTTTGAAAACATTTGGCCAAGGACGTTTTACAGAAATGAATGTTGGTACCGGAAGGTGAAGCTGCTGGTTATGATGCAGCTGCTGATATTTGAAGATTTGCGATGTTTGCAAAATGCTCAGGTTTTCAGTCTGTGTCTAATGAATCGATAAAATACTTTTCAAATTGAATTAGTTTGTTTACAATTTAAATCCATTTTACATTCACTGTTGATTGCTGACAATATTTTCAGGCACAGAAACACAAACTATAAGTTAATAATTGATGATTTCGTCTCGTGTTCATATCAGAAACAGGGCGGTGGAGATAAGCCGTCCTCAGCAGTCCTGAGACAACTTTCCTTTGATTTAAGTTATTTGTCTGGTATGTGGAAAAGACAGACAGCATTGTTTGTCTTTTTTACGTTTTTTACTATTGAGGTTCAAGTTTGTGGCCAAAAAAAAAAAATCTAGTTCAAGGATTTCTTTTTAAAAAAATTTTTTTAGAGAAAATGTTGTACTGTTTTCTCAGATTCCTGTGGAAATGATTCCCTCAGACTATTAATCGTTACCCTTCGTCTGCTCAGAAATGAGCGCCATGACCTTTGGATTAAAGCAAACCGGAGCGCAGACGGAGGCGGAGAATAATCCCGTTTTGTTTCCGGGACCTGCGAATGGGGGAGGAGTGAGCCGGGAGGTGAGCTTCAGTCATTAAGAGTGAAAGAGATGAAACACTAAAGTGTCTGCGATGCAAAAAACGAGTAGAAGAAGGTCAGGTGACTAAACTGCATGATAATTAAATACAGAACCGTCTGTGAGCGATGGGAAGCGAGATCCACATCCTTACTGCCTCACCTGTCTGCTTAAGTCCTAATCAAAGTCCCGACTGCTTTTAGTAGTTTTCGCGGAGAGAAAAAATGAAAAGCTTTTTGCTTCGCTGTGTTTTTATCTTCGCGATGCTGCAGCGGAGCGTCAGGCAGACGGCTGCTTCACCGGACACAGGTGAGTGTCCGAAACTGGAGATTAAAAAAAAAAAATACTGAGATGGAAAAGCAAACCTGTGATGATGCGGCCGGATGGCCTGCGGAGAGCACACTGCATACATATCCAGGTGGAAAAGTCGCTCTCTTATCTGTTACTGTGCAGAATTTAAAAAACGGGGTAATTTTCAGCGCAGCCTTGGCTGAAACGGAGAGAAGCAATCTCATCCCTGCTAAACATGCAGGCAGAGATACAAGGGGATAGAGCAGAGCAGATGTGTTAGAATGACCTAGTCAAAGCCCAAACCTACTTCCATAAGAGAATCTGTGGCTTGAAATGTATGTTTAGAGATGCTCTCCATCCAATCTCATTAAGCTGGAGCTACAATCACATTCAGTAAATTGGTTCTAATGAGGTTTGTTTGTGAGATTAAAGGTACATTTTGGAAATAACCATAATTTAAGGAGGAATTATTCATATCTTTAATTAAACTATTATTAACATTAACATACTAAGCTTAAATGTCCTGCTTTCATTGGCTGTGTGTGAAAAATAACAGAAAGAAAGACTTGGACACGTTATTTTCAGTAATTTTCTAATTAATTGAATATGACTGGACTTTGCAAAAAAGAATGAACAAAATGTAGAAAAAACGCAGTTTTAGTTGCAGTGAAAGATGTTTCTACAATGTTTTAACACCACACTTTTCAGATTTCTATTTGCATAAAAATAAATAATATGACTTTATCTCATTTCATAATTATGTGTTGGTTGATTTTGGCTTATAACATAAAGGAGTTTGTGGCTGGAATGGGACAAAATGTGAAGAAAGTTTAAACATTTTCTATAAATCCTAAATATCAAAAGTTTACTATACTGATAAACTGAAGACAATATAAAATGTTTCTCAGCTTAGCTAAACAAGCTAAAGTTTAAAAACTTGGAAAAGGAGAGTTCAGCGTTCTCTGAGCAAGTGACGTGTTTAAAGGCTGAAAACAAGCCTCCACTGAGCTTTGCATGCAATGCTGGTTAAAATCGTCAAGCTTCACAAAACAACAAATCATTTCACCACAGTCTGATTTGGGCAAGTTTTTACTTGGACGGTGCTGACTCAGAGCTCTAATGTTGTGCTTCACTTCATAAGTGCTAAACAGGCATTTAATTAAGGCGAGCACTTTGTGATCTAATCAGTGAAATTATCTGTAATAATTATGATTACTAGAAGTCACTGCAGGGTATCTCAGATGGAGAACATATTTAAAGTACTCTAAGCCAAGGTGCTCTTTACAGCCACATTCTAAACCTAAAAATCTTTGCTGTTTTTTTTTTTATTATATCTCTTTTAAATATTAGGATTTTGTAGTATAAATATGTACTAATTAAAGCTCAGACAGATCAAGGCAGATGTACAGATGCTATTTAAAGGGGCAGTATCATGATAAGTTGATTTTTTTTAGCTTTATGTCATGTTATAATGTTATTCCCTCATCAAAAACATACCTGGAGGATTATCATGATTCATGCATGCTTGAGAAATCCTTTAATCTCCATGACAACCGTTCACCTGTGCAAAACGTCTGATTGGACCTGGCACCGCCTTCAAGACAAAGCTCCTCCTTAGTTTCCAAGCTTCTGAGCTTCCCTTCACTCCTTCAGACTAGCCAGCAGCAATTAGCACATCTGCTGAGCTCATTACAGGAGCTACTTCTCAGTGCAACACTGGTAAAAAAAAAAAAAAAAGAAAGAGCAGCAGTTTTTAAAGAGACAGAGGCCCAATTTCAAGGCCTTAAGTCATATTTGATATAGATAATATTTTTATAGCAACTGAAAGAAACATAGTTACTTGATTGTGTTATAAAATGCCACCATGTTCCTGGAAAACACATCACTGCCCTTTAAACCATAAACTGTGATTGAAAGCAGACCAGTGGACCAACTCATCTGCCTGCATGAACTGGACAAAAAGTTATTTCCATATAGGAACATGTCACTAGAGTTTTCTTCAGCTGTAAAAAAAAAACCAACTAATACTTAATAAAATATGTTCCCACTGAAGATCTGATAGTCAAAGTGTTTCTCTAGCTGTGGTTTGGTTATAGTTTAAAGTATTTGCATTATTAAACTTTAAAACATTTGGAATTTTTAGAATGAAACAACTGGACCACTGCTTTCTCTCTTAACCTTCGTAGATAATAGGTTGTGTTTTTATATCTACATATTGACCTACAAGTTAATGGCTGCTGTGTTTTTGCTTTTGACCAGGCCAGGATCGTTTCATCACAGTCTGGTTATTTCTGTCCAAGCAACAAAGCTGCAAGTCTGCAGAAAAATGTATATTCTGATGCAAATCTGCTAGATATAAACATTAATAGGAGCGGAGGGAGGCACGTTTACTCTTAGAGGAAATATTATATTTAATTTACATATAAAACTGCAATGGGCTTGGAGAGTTTCAGCTTGAAAGTAGTTTGTCTCAGAACCTTACATTTCTTCCACATGAAATTAATAGATTATATTATTAATTTGTGCTTTCTTACCTTCTGTAAGGTAAGAAGTTGTAGGTGAAGTTAATCTAAGATGGACAGGATGGTTTAGCATCTGTGTGTTTGATCTCAGTGCATTTTGAACGGATGCTCTGTGAACTTCACAAGATCATTAACATATTTTTCATTCATCTTTGCTGCTGTCCTCTGTGGCAGATGGCCCTGGTATCAGATGAGGCCGGTTCTCTGGCAGATGACATCCTCACATCGCTCAAACATGAACTCATTCACCTGAACCTTTCTGCAGAGGATTGTAGAGAGCAGAAAATTCCTCTGCATGCATTTTAACCAAGAAACGAGATGCATGCGATGTGTGTGTGCCTCATTACCTCTGTTTTTTCCTATGAGGTTTCCCTTCACTGTTATTTGCTGCAATAAAGTCCCTGCCAGGCATTTCTCCCCCTCGACATTTGACTAGTTTCCCTCCACTTTTATGTGATAAATTGACTTTTCTAATCAAATCCCTTGCTTCCTCATTACAGTAGAGCGAAATTTTGCTTGTAGCAACATTAAATTCAAATTAACTCCAGTATTTTCTGATGTGTTGATAATCGTGGCTCATATTCCTCTTGATGCATCTCATTGTTATATGAATCCCTCCTTAGGGACCGTATTGCACCTCTGAAAGTAATAAGATCAGCCATTATTCTGATTCTGAATCTGTTCAATTTCTTATATGTATAATTGTAATGCTATGTATATTATTACTGCTAGTGTGTGGTATGATGAGGAGGAACGACACCTCATTAGTCGCCACTTTTTAAAAAATAATTTCCATGTAGTGTCAACAGGAAGTGAATGTTTCTTCATCCAGCTTTTACAATTTAGTGTGTTGTTGCTTCTTCAAAGCCGATATTCTTTGTACTTTTAGACACATTGAAAGCTAATAGTATGTCTGTCCTATTTTGATTCAAACTAAAATAACTATTGGATAAATTATCCTAATCTTGATTCAGTCATCTTCTGACTTGGCTTTCAGTAAGTTTCATTCATGTTAGAAAAATACATTTTCATCCTGTCAATTATGTTTTTTTGGGGGGGTCAAAAGTTACTAAAATATTAAATATATAAATATCAATTTTGTAAGTTTACTTTTAAAAAATAAACTATTAATCAAAAATCACATTTCACACATGTTTATACTTCCATTTTGGTCTCAGCTGCTTCTAAAAAACAAACCAAGCGCTTAAAAAAACACCCATTGTTTTTTGGGCAACAAGTTAATGTTTGTTGGATTCTGAAAAATGAACCGTTTCAAAACTTTAGTCGCATTCCACGGGCACCGTTACCTAGCAACCCCAGCCAGGCCAGCCCGTTACCTAGCAACCCAAGGGAAACTTCAGAATGTTCAGACCAACTGGTTTGACCGCTGTATGCTCTGTTCAGTGACTGCTGGAAAAGACAAGTGTTTTGTTGTTGATTTACCATCCAGAAGCCTTTGCTGCATTCTTGTTGGTTGTTCAGGAGCTTGTTTCTGCTTTTCACAGATAAACGGTTGTGTAATTGTGCATCTGCCCGCAGCTATTTTCACTCAGGCGGTGTAGCCAGCAGACGTTTATTAGGATTTAAAGTGACAAGAGGCCCTGAAACAGCTCAAAATAGGCAGAACTGACCCGACTAAAATATCATTACCTAAGAATGATCTTGTGTAAAAAATGTAATTAACACATTTTAGCCCGTAGACCCATCCTAACCTGTTCAAGGAAGCATAATAGATAGCTTTAAGTCTGAAATGTTATTATATAAATGATCTTATTTTCTGTCCTCCTCAGAGTTGAACTGCTGTGAAGGGGACATTCTCCTGTTGCTGGACTCCTCTGGAAGCGTGACCACTTCTGAGTTCTCTCGCTTTTTGACCTTTGTTGCCAAACTCCTCCACCCGTTTACCCTGGGCCGGGGCCACGTTAGGGTGGCTCTGCTGCTGGTGGGTACCACTCCTCACCTGGAGTTCAACCTGGATGTCCACAGCAACCAGGAGAGTCTGCTGAGAGCCCTGCAGAGCGTCCACCAGCAGCAGGGAGACACCAACACGAAGGCCGCCATAGAGCTGGCGAAGCGGCTGCTGTTGGAGGCAGACGGGGACGTCCCCAAGGTGCTGCTGTGGCTGACGGACGGAGTCCAGCCTGGAGACGTGGAGAAGGCGATGTCTGAGCTGAAGGCTCGCGGAGTTTATGTGTTAATTGTTTATACGATTCATGGCAACCACCGGGTGTTACAGCGCGTGGCGACGCCTCCGCTGGAGTCACACCTGTACTCCGTGGACATGGAAAGCATCGACATCATTACAGAAGACCTGAGGGAGGCCATCATCAGTATGTGTGTGTGTTTTTAAATGTGTAATTAACTATGAATAAACAGCCCCTCATCTGGTGCTATTTGCTCCGTCCAGACGGTATGGACTCTCAGAGTCATGGACTCTGTTGATTTATGATTGGGTAAAATCAACAGAAATCATTCATGTTTCCCTGTGATGTATATCCACCAGTTCAATGCTGTTAATGTTAATGCTGGATTGAATGGCTTCGTTCACTTCTTCCTCTGCCAGTACTAAAGCTACAGGCAGACTCCAATTATAAAACAATGCAGAAAATAAATGTCATCGTTCAAAACTTCTCCTAATTGAGAAATTCAACTCAATGGGAGAAATCCCAGACTGAGTTGTGAAGAAAGATTATAATCAAGCAAAATTGTGTAGAAAGGCCAAAGTCAGGCTAATAAATGATACATATGATAATAAAGTACATTCTATTGTCTTCACCTCTTTTTTTTCCTGTAGAAATCATTCGTGCAGAACGACTGAGCGTGGTTCGCTTGACTTCCCATAGTGCGGTGCTGCAATGGCGTCCTGTTCTGGCTGCTGACAGCGGTCACTATGAGCTGAGCTATAAAGCTGTGGATGATCTCCGCTCTGAGAAAACTAGGGTTCTCCCCAGCAGCTCCAGCCAGGCGGAGCTGACCCAGCTGCAGCCCGACACGACGTACACGGCCTCCCTCCGGCCAGAGTCCAACCAGCGGCTGCACAGCACACTGACTGTGAAGTTCACCACACTTCCTGGTAAAAATCACATGTCCGCTTTTTATTAGTTACACTTTCTTCTCCTTTACTAGAAAAGACAGAGGAGTAATGTGTTTTTTAAAATACATATTAAGTTTTTACAATGTGAAACGTACATGAATTATGGAATAGTAAGAATATGTGTATGTAGCAGATTACTGGACAAAGAAAATTAATAAATATATTGATTCAGTAAAACAAAACAAAGCAAACTTTTTTTTTTTTAAACAGCGATGCAACAAACAATTACTTAAAATCACCATATACGCTTCATAATGCCTGTCTATAAAGGCATGAGTGACACATTAAGAGACAGACTGTTCATTTGGATCAATCTTATACTGGATGAAATGGCTCAAAAACTGCTGCAGGAAACTGCAGAATTTATTAACAAAGCTTTAGTTATCACTCTGCAATTTCTCCACATGGAGGATCTCATTAAGTTCAGCTAAACACATTTTAAACGAAATCACTTTATCCGATTTCTACAATTTTAATTATTTTCTGGGCTATTACCATTCCATCCATACATCGCAGTCGTTTGCATAGAGATGCTGCAGTTCATAAATGAAGCAGAATATTAAAATAAAACACTGCACTTCTATATTTTTGAAAATGTCTCACTAATACTGGTAGAGTTTGAGACAAGGGGTCATGAGTAAAGTCTTAAACGTAACTATTTCTGCATTGCTCTCTTTAAAAATGTTTTTCACACTCAATTTATCCCGATTTACACTTTAACTTTAGCATCTAGATTAAACTCTCTCTGGGTCACGCAAATTAAATAATTGACTTTGAGTCTAATTAAGACAGATTTAGCCTAATCAAGAACTTTTGACCTAATTTGCATTTATTAAATTACCTGAAATTACAGCGAACAACTTAAGTGTGAATCAAGAGGTCGGTTTAAATTCAGCATGTCTTTTTTTATCATTTCATTTAGATGTTTTAAGTCCAGCAGAGGTCACCTTGTCCGACCCTGGTCCCCGTCAGGTCCGCGTCAGCTGGGGCCCGCTGCAGCCGACTCGGGTACAGCGATACACTCTGGAGTACGGAGCGATTCCAAGCGGTCGTGTTCACACTGTGGATGTGAGCAACCAGAAAAGCTCTGTGTTGCTGAGTAACCTGGAGCCAGGCACTCAGTACCTGATCACAGTGAGCGCTCTGCACCTGGATGGAAAGGAGAGAGCCATGTCTGTGAGAGCCTGCACTCAGGAAGGTTGGTGCATCAGGGTCAGCTCCTCCTTCAATGTCAGTGTCAGTTTATTTGTATAGCAAACAACAAATGTTGTTTCAACGAATAAAATTGGGTCTTGATATAAAAGCAGTACTGACAAAAGGAACACTAATAGCAAAACTCTGGTCACCTCTGACTTTTATCTTAAATTTAGGAATATCTAAAGGTATTTCCACACCTGGTAGTCTGGTTCAACTCAGTTGCAACATTTGTTACATTTTCAGCTGGTGTGGTTCACTTTCACACTGCACTATCAAATCAAACAAATTGAAAAAAACGTTCCCCTCCTCGCCTGAGGTGGCGCTGCACCAAGAACCAATAAATGAAACGACACGAAAACCTCCAGAAAAGATATGAGCGTAACTTCCTTCTTCACAAAATGAAAACAAAAATGGAGTGGCGTCAGATTTCAGTGATGGAGGGTTTCTCTTTTGTCTTTGGTAAAATCCACAAGCCATTTCATTGTCCCGCTGGCGCTAGACTCTTCCGTTTGTTTTGGTTGCATTTACCCAGCATGCCTTGCGCTGTAGTCTGCTTCCTGCCTCTGCAGCGGTCTCCAATCCATTCAAAGCCAGAGTTCATTTTAGCTGAAATGAGATCTGGGTTTTTAGGCGGACTGGTTTGTTTTTTTAGTCCTTATCGGAGTTTGATTTCACATTCACATCTTCAAAAATGAACTGGACTTTCCATACAATCAAACTAGAGTTTGATTAAAGTGGACTAACCACTGCTGGTGTGAATGCACCCTATGAGAAAATGGTTGGTTTACCGAAGTGCTCTTACTAGAGTGTGGATGTTAAGAACGATAAAGTTAGGCCTTTTAAATGATAAAAGTAAGCAATAAAATCTTAAAATAAATCCTAAAACAGACCTGTTAAAAGACAAGCTGCTGAATTTTGGATGATTTGTAGGCAATGAAGAGATGATTTTTATGTTCTAGCCAAAGCGTTACACTAATCCAACCCAGAGATAATAACAGAGTGACTCACAGTTCATTGTGGATTTTTGTCAGGTTTAAAGTGTTTTATTTACTCGTTGAAACTGTTTTCCCTGCAGTATAGAAACTGGTGTGTGTTTGTTTTTTCTGCAGAAGCTCGGCCCGCCCTGACCGACCTCCGGCTGACCCTGACAGATCGACAGGAAGGGAATGAGGTCCAAGCATCCTGGCAGACCAACACAGAAGGACTGAAAGGTTACTGGGTCAGCTGGGAGAGAAAAGGTTCCCAAAACTCCCAGTCAGAACGCTCCCTCTCCACCGCTTATCTTCCCCCTTCGCCTCCTTCAGTCCGACTCGCCCACCTCGCTCCAAACAGCCGGGTGTGTGTGTCTCCGGTCTACAGCTCGGGACGGGGAGATGGGATCTGCTGCACTGCCAAGACAAACAGCGGGTAGATGGCCTGACAGGATCCGTTCATCTAATTACTGCAATTATATTCATGAAGCGTTGGGTTCTTACTGGAGTGTCTCTGTAGAGTATTTCAGTCTGTGTGGATGAAAACTGGGGAGTCAAACCGAGTATCTTACAGCACTGCAGATACATCCTAGTCTGTTATCTTATTTCCTGAGGTTTATTTTATTTGTGTACAGAAGATTTAGAACAAAGTCAGTCATGAAGATACTTTAATATCAGTCCAATCTGTCTCTTGTTTGCACCATCACTCACTTCATCTGAAGAAATGAAAACCTGGAACAAACACAAACCTTAAACTTGTGACATTTAAGTGTTTTAGCTATAATCTCCACTTCTTAAATTTATTTTGCTGCTCCAGTTTTTAAGAGAATTAATTCCTTAGTTTAATTCCTTGTCTAGTTAATACAACTTTCTCTAAAAGATCCAATAGAAACACTTCTTTGTAATCAAATTGAACCAGTGTTTATTAGGGCTAATTATTAATAAATTAATCCAGATTTATGTAAAGCACATCACTTATGCTAACTTCATGTTTTGGTCAACTCGTTTCCTTTTTTCTTGCACATTTATCGCCATCTAGAGGCTGGATCAAGTATAGTTGTGGTAAAAAAAGAAAGCACACCCTGAGTCAAAATCATCCATTTTTTAATAATTCACAAAACTATTAAATTCTCAGCTTAAATCCATAACTTCAATCATGTTGATGTTTAAAATGAAAGCTAAAATGCACATCCCAAAAATCTCTACAAAATACAGAATCATTTAATAAATTTGAATATTATTAAAATATTTTCTCAGTAACTCAGTTCAATAAGTCAAACACATTACAAAGATTAATTGCAGACAAAATGATGTGTTCAACTCTTTATTTTAGTTAGTTTTCCGCTAATAAAAATAAAAACATGACAAAAAGGACCGTCAGACAATAAGAAAAAAACATTTTAATACAGAAAATATGAGCTTGATAAAAAGCTTGCACTTTAATATTTATATAATATTAATATTTAAGCAGTTTAATACCTGCTTAAATATTATTTTCAAAAGGTACCTTTAATCAGACCAATGAGCCTCATTGGACCGTTTATTGTAATTTATTTAATTTGACTTTTTGTTAGCAGCGTACTCTCCGTTCAGATTGAATCTATATTACAGTCAAGTCTGAGTAATGTTTGCTGAGATTGATAAAACATATTGATTAAAGGAAAATGACAAATATGTCATTATTCTGTTAAATGCATCTTTTTGAAAAAATGTTTCTTTTTTCAATGCTGATTGCTGCAGCTGTGAATAGATTTACAACCCTTGCTTAGCGTGCTTCAGCTTTTTTCAAAATACATTTCTATGAAATGATTACATTTCTATCACCGCTGATTTAAATAAATGCCTAAAATGCCACATTAAATCCTTTCTGGTGGTTAAATATATAATATCTGTGGTATTTATTTTGTTTTTATATTAACCATTGCACGTATTTCTCTTGATCAATAACATATTTTGTCACATTCGTGACTTAAGATTACTTTCTACTTTGTTTTCAGCTTTGTATAAATGAAGTCTGAGATCTTCTGTTAACCAGCAGACAACCTGCTGCAGGTGGATGCATACACACAAAAATGTCTTCATTTCCTTCAGGTGCAAAGTCTAAAGTTGCAACTCAAGCACATTTTGCTCAGGGGAGTTGATTAATCTCCTGTGTTTCATTAACACACACTTTAATCTCCCTGAGGTTGAAAACATTGTGATGCTTTATGGCTTTTTACGGCTCATTTGGATGTAAAATCATGGGTATGTGTAACCAAAAGGTCAATTTTCTGCTATGATGTAACACAAATGATTTTCTTCAGTTTTTGCTGCAGTGGAAAGATGTAAATATATCCAAAGAGCGAGAAAATCTCCAAGCTGATTGCTTCCCTGATGCTTAAGTTACATAAGCAATATTCTTGGAAAGCTGATTTGGACTTTCTCAGTAAACATTCACAATGAAGGTGGAGCTTGATTTGGGGTGAGATGCTGCTGACATGAGTCCATAAATTTAACATTTTAACTCGGTAGATCAAGACATGGAGCAAAAGGCAACCGTCAAACTTGTTGGGAAAGGACTTAGCACACCTCTTAGCGCCTTCTACATCATTCTGGTGGCTCTAGGAATTGTGGGTAATATCATTGTGTTTGAAGTCATTGGAAAGAGTGTGATGGTGGAGCGCAGCACGAGACATCACTCGGACATTATTATCGTTAATTTGGCGGTGTCCAACCTCATGGTGTTACTTTTGAGGAACGTGTTGCTTGTCTTTTGGGATCTGGGCTTCAAGGTATGAACTGCTTACAGAAACATCTGATGTTCTGGTCAAAAAACTAAAAACTATGGATAGAAAAGAATAAAAAAAAGTGTTTTGCTTGTGGAACTAGCTCTCATTTTGCATATAGAGTTTAGGTCCACTCACTGTTAGCAGAAATGTCATCGTATCTGGACTTTAAAGAGCTTCTTTTTCTTCATTTAGAACAAAAACTGTCAATCAATATTAAACAAAATAACTTGATATAAAAGTTTAATCTCATCGGATATTTTATCTATTCCATTTGAGGTCAAAATTATAAATACAGGTTCAAATTTATACATTTAATGCCACTTATAATGAATGAAATGCCCCTAACAAATTGCACCAGAAGCATACTTTTTGAAGAACACACATCAGCTGTTCTTCATTGATCCAAAGCCAATCAATTTGACGTAATTTCAAATTCCTCAAAACAAACATTGGGTTTTAAACATATTCACAGTAACTGGGGATATCACTGCATCTTTCCACTTTTATTCTTTTTTGCTCCTTTTATCTTCTTAGTTTTCATTTACTTAGTTGTTTAGTTTAATGTTGCAAGCTTAGTTAAAGAGTTTATTGAATTAAATGTTTTAAATCAAATCAAATGTTATTTGTTTAGCACATGTCAGCAACAGGCCAGTTCAGAGCGCTTCACGTCATAAAAACACAAAAATCAACAACTGCAGTGTTACATTTTGCTGTCATTACACGTCAAAATGTTGGCTATTGTTTCATTTAAGGTACAAAAGCAACTGTGAACAGGTGGGGTTTTATTCACTTGTCTAAAGGATTAAAGGCAGATTTAAAGGAACTCACTGTTTCAGCAGTTTTGCAATTTTCTGGAAGTTTATTCCAGATTTGTGATGCATAGAAGCTGAATGCTGCTTCTCCAATGTTTGGTTCTGGTTCTGGTTCTGCAGAGTAAACTGGAACTGGACGTTGGTGTATATATGTAAGTAAATTCTTAGATTTTGGAGAAAAGTTGTCTGTATTTATTCTGTGTATGTGCAGGGCTTGGTGTGCGACCTCACTTCATCTATATTTTTGTAATGCCACACCTGACCAGGCAGGTATTCATAACTGAGCACCTGAAAGCTAGCTGCATATTACTTCCTGATAATCGGGTGGTACTCTGACATGGTATTTTTATCTAAAATACTAACTTTGTTAAGAATTTCCTTTGGTACTTATTATTAGCAATCCATAGCCAAACGAAACCTATTGCTGCTCTACATTGTAGTTCCTATTTTAAAAAGTGGGTAAATGAAACAACCCACCCAAAAATCTGGACATAAGGATATAAACCAGTGAATAAAAATCAATCAGATATTTGCTGATCAGCAGAAAACCTGCTACAAGTGATTAAAGGTCCGCACTTCCTTCAGGGTGATGGCGCAACGGGTAAAGATGCAAAGCAAGCACATTTTCCTTAGGGGAGTTGATTAATCTCTCGTGTTTCATTAACACACACCTTAATTTCCAAGAGGTTGGAAAAATTGTGATGTTTTATATCAGGGGTGCCCAAAGTTGGTCCTCGAGGGCCAGCATCTTGCATGTTTTAGTTCTTTCCCTGGTTTAATGCACTTGGATCAAATGATGGCTCGTTAGAAGGCCTAAGAAGAACATTGATATGCTGAAGAGGTTGTTACTACCACCAGGGAGAGAACTAAAACGTGCAGGATGCCGGCCCTCGAGGACCGACTTTGGGCACCACTGCTTTATATCTTTCTGTGGTCCATAAGGAAGTCAAATCGTCGGTAGGTGGAACCAAGAAATCAATTTTCAGTTGTGATGTCACTGGAAGAAGCTTCGTCAGTTTCAGGAAAAACAAAACCCCAAAGCTGGTTGATTCTCTGATGCTTAACTGAGTGCGAGTGTTCTTGGAAGGCTGATTTGAACTTTCTCAGTAAACATTCACAATGAAGCTGGAGCTTGATTTGGGACGAGATGCTGACATGAGTTCAGCAATTCAACATTTTAACACAACGGCTGAAATTATGGAGCAAGACACAATCAAAATACTTGTGGGAATGGGACTTCGTTCACCTCTGTCTCCTGCACTGACCGCCTTCCACATCATTCTTGTGGTCCTAGGAATTGTGGGTAATATCACTGTGTTTGGAGTCATTGGAAAGAGTGTGATGATGGAGCGCAGCACGAGACATCACTCGGACATTATTATCGTTAATTTGGCGATGTCCAACCTCATGGTGTCTTTTGTCAGGAACATACTGCTTATCATTTCAGACCTGGGCTTCAGGGTATGAACTGCTTACATAAACATCTGATATACTGATAAAAAAGTAAAAATATGCATTGGAAGCAACTCATGGAAAAATGTTGTACTTGTTGAACTAGATCTCATTTTACACATGCAATAAAGTCAGAGGTTTAGAAACAAACAGTGTATATGATATTTATGACCTCAGGAAATATAAATATGTGCAATATGGTGCATACACATACAAACCATTTTAAGATAAAGTAAAAACATTATTTATGTATATGCATTTCATTGTAATGGCAGTACTTAATTGCTAAAAAAAAAAAAACCATATTTCTGATATAAGACTCCAATATGTTTTCAATGTCAACCTGGTTTTGAAGCTAGTTTAGCTTGTAAAAAAAAAAAGGGAAATTCCAAACAAGTATATTAAGCTTTCTAAACTAACGATGCTTATCATTATATTATAAAAATAAATGGGAGGTTATTGGTCCATTTGTTTTACACATACCCAGCCTGAACATGGTTAAAATCTGTGAGTAAATATTTCTCTGAGTGTTACCTGCTAACAAAAACTAGGTGAAAGATGGAAAGCTGCAACTCAAGCACAATTTGCTCAAGAAAATTGATTAATCTCTTGTGTTTCATTAACACACACCTTAATCTCCCTAAGGTTGAAAACATTGTGATGCTTTGTTGCTTTCTCTGGCTCATGTGGAGACTGGCTCATCAGTAGGTGGAACCAAAAGGTCCATTTTCAGCTGTGATGTCACTGGAAGGATCTTCTTCAGGTTGTACATATTTGCGGTATTCTTGGATGTTCACCTGATTTGGACTTTCTCAGTAAACCTTCACAATGAAGAGGGAACTTAATTTGGGCTGGGATGCTGACATGGGTTCAGAAATTCTAAATTTTGAAACAACGACTCAAGATATGGAGCAAGAGACAACCACTAAGCTTGTGGGGATGGGATTTCGCACCGCTGTTTCCCCTGCAGAGAGCGCCTTTTACATCATTTTGGTGGCTCTGGGAATTGTGGGTAATTCTATTGTGATAGGAGTGATTGGAAAGAGTGTGATGATGGATCGTGGGCCGGGACATAACTCAGACATCATTATTGTCAATTTGGCGGTGTCCAATTTAATGGTGTCCATCATGAGGAACCTGCTGCTTATCATTTCAGACCTGGGCTTTGAGGTATGAACTGTTTAAATACACATCTGATGTGCTGCTCAAAAAACTAAAAACTAAAGTATGTTTGGGAAGCAAACCATTGAAAAGTGTTTTGCTTTTCTAGTTCAACAGCTCAAAATTTGAACTGTTGAACTAGCTCAAATTTGACCTCATATCTTTATATCTGGACTACAGCTTCTGTAACCACCTTTTTTCAGTGTTGATTAATTTTGTAACAAAAATGTCAACAAATTTTAAACAAAGTAACTGGATGCAAAAGTTTCATTCATCATCGGCAAGCTTCTGCCACAGTTCTGAGTTCATATATTTGTCATCTCCTCTTTCCAGAGCTGGTTTATGTGTCTTAGTTGGTTTCCTGTCAAGGACATCACATTTTATTTCACAGATTTTTCAAGACAGATGAGATTAGGAGCTATTCTCCTAGCTTAATGTAACCTTTATGTTCCTAATGGTTCTGTGTAAATACTGAATTGTTTCAACCGTTTGACCCAAACTGCCAACCGTTAGATGAAACTAAATCTTTGGGATGTTCAAGAACAACCCAGGGTGAACCAAGGCTTGAGTCCATCAGAAAGCAACTGGGACAACAGTGTCACTTGTCCAAATTAAAGACAGTATTACACCACTGTAAACTGAAAGAGTGTCATTAATTGTTGACGTGGCAGGAGATAGGCAGACAAACTTTAAAACCAAACCAAACTGACGGAAATATAGGGATAAAAAGACCAAAAGACACCTAGCATAACTAGGTGCTAGCACCTAGTTATGCTAGGTGCTAACATGCTAGTTATGTTAGAAAACACAACAATCTGACAATAACTGGAAACCAAAGCAAGTAGTTGATTGCACCAATTCAGAACAGCTGATACCAAATAAACACAGATTGGGAGACAGATTTGGTGGCGTGACATTTCCTGTTTCATCCACAGTCTTCAGTCCACAACGTTGTTTTTTATTTTTAAGCAGTTATGAGGCACAGTAGCAAAACACTAGATGACTGCTGCACAAGTTACTCAACAGACTGTTACTAAGTAGCCAAAGAATGAGTGAGTTGCTAGGTAACCAAAGAGTGAGTGAGTTGCTAGGTAACCAAAGAGTGAGTGAGTCAGTTGATTCCACCAACTTTGCTTAGCTGGCTATATTAAAGCCTTTCCTCTGCCTACGTCCCCCAGAATGCTGTGTGGTTCTGGATCAGAGTTCAGTTAATATTCTTGAATACTGAATTTTCCATCAGACATTCTATTTATTGATATTGATCACGTGTCTATCACATTTTATATCGTTATTGATTTATTGTCCATCGGCCCTATGATCTAAATTCAGAGTGTACTCCAAGACATGAAAACACACAAAGCTCACCCAATCAAAATATCTCTTTTCCAGCTCTACTCCTCCAAAGGCTGGTGTCAGTTCCTGATGGGAGTCTGGGTCTGGTTGCGGTCGGTCAACGTGTGGTCAACGTTCTTCCTCAGCGCGTTCCACCTCCACACTCTGAAGCGCGTGACTCCGACTATTGGAGACCTTCAGGGGCCAAGGAGCACCTATAGGACCCTGCTGCTGAGCCTGGCCATCATCTGGATTTTAAACTTTCTTTACTCCATTCCTGCTCATATTTTCTCCACCAGTGGCAATGAAAACACCACAGAGGTGAGACAAACATGAAGTTTGCATGTTTTTCCCAGGCATTTATAATCCTTCTTTGTTTGTCCAAAGAAGCAGCTCCAGTAGGCTGACTTCACAACAGACACACAAACACTCAACATTGAAAGACTATCACACAATTGGTAACTGAAACATTATTTTGTATCAAAAATTAAAACATACCTTACAATATACTTGTAGGTATGTTTACTGTCAACTTGATTACGGTACTGATGGTAATCAAGTAGGTGATTGCCATCAGTTCATCAACTTCTGAACCTATACATTAAATAAACTACAATAAATAACCTTAAACAAACTACAGAGCAATGGCTCCCAATTAGCAGTTAACAGCAGTTAACAGTTGTAAAATTGAACATCGCTGGAATGCATATTGATTATAACACCGAACAACATATGCAAAATATTGCAAAATTTACAATAAGTGATGTATATGATTAAATTTGTCTAAAATATGTGTTAAAAATGTAAAGCGTGTAAAGAAAACACAGAGTTGACAGTAACAGTCAAAAATAGCAACAGGAAAGGGGGAGGAGCTGCCAGCTACCAGTTGCTACGGTAACCACCAACCGTCGAGCAACATAAAAATGCCAGGAGAAAATAACTTTTTGACTACGCAAAAATGAATTTGAAGAATAAATAAACCAGTTTTGACAAACGCTACAACTATAGTATTGTTAAAATTAAACTCTGTTACAAATATGTGAGTTATTCTCTATTTCAGAAACCACATTCCAAAATATGACTTTTGTTCATTTATCAAGTTATAATTCCACCGTTTATTTCTACATTTATAAATGTCAGAGTACCAAACAAAATATTTAATTAACAACGAAATTTTTAAGTTATTATAACTAAATACTTAGTTATTTTGCTAACTAAATATTTAGTTCCATACTAAATATTTATTTCACAAAAACGAAACATTTAATTTTCAAACTAAATACTTATTTTACAAACTAAATATTAGATGTTCAATTGAGAACTAAATATTCAGTTTGCCAACTCAATATTTAGGACCAACTAAATATTTAATTCCTGTTAATTTTTTGTGTAACTTTACAAACGGCACCCTATTGAACCCAGCTTTTCTCACAATAACTTTTGGAAACAGACTCCACAACCTTGAACGATTACCTGGATATAAGAAAAGGACGGATTATCTTTCTAATTTGCATTTCTTCTTCCTCCTCCTCTGATCTCAGACTCTCATGTTGGTGAGCAGCACAACGCGCCCCCTGCTGGGCTGTGTGTGGAACTTCCCGTCAAACTACTCTGGCCTGGCCTACGCCACCACATCCATGATGGTCCATGAAATATTCCCAATCATCTTGATGGCTGTCACCAACATGATGTCTCTCTACATTCTCAACACTTACGGCCGGTCGAGGAGCTCTGTTCAGGACGCACCTGTTTTAAAACGAGTGCCAGCAGAGAAGCGAGCCGCCAAGGTAAGACAGACCCTAGAGTCCAAATACTGTTCCAAGACTACTAGAACAGTATTTGTTCCAATACTGTTGATATTGGAACAAACATCAACAGTATTTGTTCCAAAAGTTTATTTTTGATCTTCCATGGATGAATTTCTTTTATTTCTAGGTGATTCTTGCGCTTGTCATGCTTTTCATCGTCTCTTGGGGAACCAGCATCATCTCTATCAACTATTTCAACTACAACCGAGGCTCCTCAGCTGAGTTTCTGCTGGTCGTAGCTCGCTTCGGAAACAGCATCTTCATCACCATGTCTCCTGTTGTTCTGGCAATCGGCCACCGCCGGCTTCGTTCGTGCATGAAGTCTTCTGTCTCTGACTGAAATTTTCTGGGTGAAGAGCAACACTTGGTCCTTTCGGCCGCAAAACAATCCCAGTAAATCCTCCATCCACCTGTTGTTCAAAGTGTTTGTTAGAGTGGATACAATGCCTCGCAAAATTATCCATGCTTCTTGAACTTTCTCACATGTCTTCATGCTTAAAGATGAAGATCTGAAATGTGGGGCAAATGTGTTTTGCCCCTTCTTTACTGCATTGGCCGACAGGTGCAAATGAGCAGCAAACACCGGAATGATGCAAACTCCAAAACACACAAACGCAAAACAAAACCCAAATGCAACCGAAAAATGCTGCAATTTTTCAAAAGACCACAATGAACAAAACCAATTCAAATGGAAACTACAGCAATAGAAGCAAAAGGGAAAATGCAGAAAATAGCAAAAATGAATAGTATGAAATGCTGCAAACTTGCTGTATAAAACAGAAGTTCTTTTTTGCTTGCAGCATTTTTTCTGTTGTATTCGTTCTCTTTCAAGCAGGACTCCTTAAAACTACATGGAATTGATTAAGCATGTTCATAAGGTAGAAATTGTCCAATCAAAATCCAACGTAAATCCAATTGAGACGACAACACTTGAGCTATTCTGTAAAGGAAACCGGATAAAAATGTCAGTCTTAGTATAGATGGTGGCAGAGAGATCAGCCCTAAGACTTGCAGCAAAGATGGTTCTGCAAGATATTGACTTTGTGTAAAAACATTGAAAGCGTGTCGATACTTTTGTGAAACCCTCATGAGTTTGTATATTTACTATGTGGCCAAGTCTTTTTAATTTATTATGTGGCTTGGTTTTTTACAAAGGTCTTGCAAAATCAGCAAAACAGTTCAATATAACTAACCTTAATATTTAAACAAAACAAATAAAAAAATGCTGATCTCACTCAACAAACAAAATGAATAAACAAAGATAAAAGTCAAGTCTTGTAGGACAGTTTCTGATGTGCCTGATTATTTTTATTTTTATTTTTTGAGTTTCATGTGTAATTTAGCTACTGGGAAATTTGAGCGAATCAAGATGGTGGTTTTTGTGTCAATCACACAGGATGAACCCATCATTTTGTTTCCCACCCCACACAACCAAAAAACAAAGAAACACCTCACACTTATCCAGCAGTGTTCACTATGCAAGAAAAATTGCATTTTTTTAAACTGAGAGAAACCCACACCACACTCAAAGTGTGCAAAAAAGCAACAGAAAACGTATTTTTGGCAGAACCTTTTATTTTTGGGACAGTTTGTGATGCCCCACATTCTGTGCCGCCATGGGTGGAGAGCCGTATCACAAAAAATGAAATCCACTACTGAGCAACATGCTAGATATGTGCAAACAATCTGTACAAATGAGATGAGAAATTGATTTGTTTTTGTTTGTTTAGATTCAAATAAATGAGTTCCAATAAATAAGTTAAAGAATAACAAAGGAATTAAAAATGATATGAGATTCTTGATTTATTCAGTGAAGGAAGAAATATTTTACCTTCACTATCTGTGTGGTATAACTTTGTCTTTGACCTTTTTAACCTTAACCTCTTTCTTAGCAACAAAACTGGGTTTTTTTCCGTTTGTTTTGAGGGATTTTTTCCCACTTTCAGCTTCCTGGCTGTGAGGAACGTTGGTCCACATCAGAATCAAGCTCCTGATTTTCCTCCTCAGCTTCCCGTGTCCCAGAGCCACCACAAGCGGACTGAATCCCACAAACAGCGAAGCAGAGAAGTGGGCCACGGTTAGCAGCCCCTCGGCGTGACGCCCACCGTCATAGTTGTAGTAGGTCACAGCGGCGACCTGCAGGACCCAGCAGATCACAAAGAGCGACACGAGAGACACGATTACATGAGCGGCCTTACGCTCAGTGGACACTTGTTTGTCCAGCTCCCCGTGGCTTCCTGACTCCGAGGTAACGGCTCGGATGTGCTTGACCAGGGAGTGAAGGATCAACAAGTTGGTGAAAACCATCACAACCAGCGGCAGAACCTCGTTGAGCGCAAGAGAAGTGGATGCGAAGGCCGAGCCTTGTTGGTCGCTGGGAAACTTCCAGGCGCAGCCCAGCAGAGGCCGTGTGGTGCAGCTGATCACCATCAGCTCCACGGTGGCGTTGCTTTCAACGCGAGTAGTGAACAACAGCGCCGGGATTGAGAAGACCAGATTAGCGCCCCACACCAGTCCCAGCACCACCCACACCCGCCACCGCTCCCTCTGCAGCGTCAGAGGTCCAAAGGTCACATGTTGTCGCCTCAGTGTCGTGCAGTGGAAGATGCTGAGCGTCAGCGTCACCCAGCAGCCCACGGCTCGCCACCACACCCACAGCAGCATGAAGATCCTGCACCAGACCGGAGACAGGGACATGTCCAGGCCCAGGTCGGACACGAATATGGGCACGGTGCGGAAAAGAGAGGTGAGCAGGTTGGCCAGAGACAGGTGGACTAAGATGGTGTCGGAGGGAGAGAGTCTCCGAGACGGACTCTCAAAAGCAGTTTGAAACACCTGAGTGGAGAAATACAACAGACTGAAGTCAATCACTGAAAAAACACAAACGCATTTTAGTCTGGTTTCTAATGCAAATATCTTAATACTCCTGAAATAAAACAAAACTAAGTAACTTTTCAGAAAGATACAGCTTAATAAAATAAGAGCCCACTGCACTGAACCCCATTGAAAACCTCCTGGTTTTTCCACCAAATATAGATTTCTGAACTGAGTTAAAACATTAAAATTGTTGTTTCTAAATGAATATGAACTTGTTTCTTTGCATTATTTGAGGTCTGGAAGCTCTGCATCTTTTTCATTATTCTGACCATTTCTCATTTTCTGTAAATAAATACTAAATTTTTGCTTGGAATTTTGGAGACATGCTGTCAGTAGTTCATAGAATAAAAGAACAATGTTCATTTTACTCAAACATTTACCCATAAAGAGTAGAATCAGAGAAACTGATCATTTTAAGTGGTCTCTTTTTTTCCCCCCAGAGCTGTATAAGACCTTGATTTAAGTTTTTTAAAAAACCAGTGGAAAAATACTTTTACATCAATATTGACAAATTATTGACTTAAAACAAGCTGCTATATCTTACTGAAAGGTTTCTTGTTTTGTTTTATTTAAAGTATACTGAGTTATTTTCACTAGAAACTAAAACAAAAATGCCTGGTAAGATTTTGTGTAAAAACCTTCCAGTCATACATTAAAAAGATATTTGCTCTCTCACCACATGGATGACCAAGATGTTTCCCAAAATCCCAGAAAAAACCAAGAGGCCAAACAAAATAGCCTCTACAGTAAGAACCTCTGACATGGCGTCATCCTTTCCTTTCAGACACGGGTCAGAAGGTCACACACAGTGCTGCTGCTCCCGACTGCCAGGCTGTTTTATATGTGTTCATACCGACAAATGATTAAATCCATCACACATGATAAACCTCTGCTGACCAAGATCACGGTCCATTTAATCCAAAACATCAACATGTCCCATGTGTTACAGACCAACAGAAATGCTACGTCAACAAGTTTAATCACATTATTTACATACAAAGGAAAAACTAATAGTTGAACTACTTATCTATTCAGTTTACTCTATTTTTGTTTAATTCAAACATATTCACAGTCACTATTCAAATACCATAATATAATCTGTTATTACCTTTTGTTTGATAATGAGCCAGAAGTAACTTATTTAATAGATAGATAGATAGATAGATAGATAGATAGATAGATAGATAGATAGATAGATAGATAGATAGATAGATAGATAGATAGATAGATAGATAGATAGATAGATAGATAGATAGATAGATAGATAGATAGATAGATAGATAGATAGATAGATAGATAGATAGATAGATAGATAGATAGATAGATAGATAGATAGATAGATAGATAGATAGATAGATAGATAGATAGATAGATAGATAGATAGATAGATAGATAGATAGATAGATAGATAGATAGATAGATAGATAGATAGATAGATAGATAGATAGATAGATAGATAGATAGATAGATAGATAGATAGATAGATAGATAGATAGATAGATAGATAGATAGATAGATAGATAGATAGATAGATAATAAAAACAGAATAATTTCTTTCACAACAGAAACATACACTCAGGCCATTTCTTTCTAGCAAATACATTTTTATAATAAAAAACAAACAGCTTTTATGGAAATGGAGTCGGTTTCCCTCCATCATCAGTCCTCCTCCACCATTTTACCATTCAAAAATGACTTTTTTATATCTTATATTAAACTGAGTTATGTTTTTATGTTGCTTCAGCTCAACATTTAATCTGTCCCACTCCGCACACAGATACACACTCTTTGTTTTTCTATTTGTTTTTATTTATTCTGTTTAAGTGTAAAGAGAGAGAAACTAATTCAGTCGTGCACACCATGAACCTTCATCTCACAGGTCCAGGAAGTGAACAAACAAATTCAGCATTTTTTTCTATGTTAATCAGCCTTTCATTCTCTCCCTTGGTACTAATTATTTACTGAGCTTCCAGTGGGACACGGTGATGATATCATGGAATAATCTTAACTAAGCACTGACGTAAAGAGCAATGAAGCATTTCACCACAATTTACATATTTCCATTAGAGGTCATTATTAACGAGCAGCAAAGATTTCCTCCTTAGAAAGGAGCTGATACAGCAAACATTTGAAAGAATATACTCTCTCTTTTTTTACCTATTTGCACAACTAACACTGCACATCATCCTGAACACAACATCCCTAAAACACGGCGGTGGCAGCATTATGATGGATGGAGCTAAATGCAGAGCAAGACTGTAATTTTAAGAATATTTCAAATTAGCGACCAGAGCTAATGTAGCAGTTTATATTGAAATATATTGAAAAGGTCCAGTTAAAGTCCTTTTAACTTTAACTGGTTAAAGTTAAAGAACCTGAATCCAACGGAGAAACTGTGGCCAGACTTCATAATAGATGTTGACAACCTTTTCATTTAATTCATTAGTGACACAAATAATCCAACAATAATCCAATATTGTTCCCAATGTACACTTTACTGCAAAAACACATTTATATTATGCACCAGTTAATATAAATGACCATTTTATGTGAAGCCTCATGTAGCACAAGAATTAAATAAATGAACAAACAAATATTAATTCAAAAGAATAGTCAGCTAATAGATTAATTAACTGGAGTACATACAGACTGAAAAAAGGTTTCAGTTTGATGAAAAATCTGCATATTCAGCAGCCATTAAGCCAAAACTGTTCTATATGTGTGTATCTGTATGAAAATATTAACCTATATATACATTTAAAATACATATAACACTTTGTTTCTGACTCCAAACTCTTTAAGTGGAAAGATTTTAGCTTCCCTTGTTCAAATTCATTAAATTCATTCATTTGAAAGAAATGGTTTAAAGTAAAATAACTTTTCAATTCAATAAAAAGTTATTGAATTATTTGTTCATTTGTATTTTTTTTAATTATTTCGACTACTGAACTAAACAAGCTTAAGCAATGAAATAAAAAAATCTGTATAACGTGGCCATTTTTATCCTATTAATGTCAGAATAATCGATTTCTTACTTAATCGAGCCCTTACTTAATTTATCTCTCTCAGATATGTATTAAATGTGTAAGATGATAAAAAATACATTTATTTTATTGTTATTAAAGAAAACATTCATAAAGTCACAGCTTGTATTTGTTCAGGAGAGCAACAGCTTTTCCTCCAGCTGCGTTTTCAGGAATCTGATCCACACCTGGAGCTGCCGACGATGACTCCAAATATTTCACGCACGCACCCACGCTCTCCAGCACGCTGCGTCGAGCGCTCCTTCACGTGCACTCTCTCAAACAGGCATCAAAGCCATTTACGTCAAGCCAGACAGGAAGGAGAAAGCGGCTCCTCTGTCCTGCAGAAACACGTAAGTGGTTTGCACACAAGGAGTCACTTTGATCCGATTTCTACTCGCCTTATTCATGCGGGATCGCTTTAAATGCACCAAATGCGTTTTCTGCTTCAGATGAGAGGGAAAAGAAGAAGAAGAAGAGCTGATCTCTATGGCAGACCTCGGCTCGGATGGTTGTGCCATCGCCCATCCGGCGGTCCACTGTGAGCGAAAATAATTCAACCAGAGGACGAGAGATGACGAGCCACCGCCGAGCAAAGCTGCTCGCCCTGTCGGCGCTCCTGGTCTTCACATTAATACACCAAACATCCTCATCCTCATCCTCATCCTCATCCTCAGCAGCAGCAGCAGCATCCGAGGGGAGAGGCAGGAATAACAACCGGAGTCATGACAGCAGGCCATCATTTCAGATTAAAGACAGCAGCAGTAATTTCTCCGTCAGCGCGCTGAGACCGAAACCAGATGAGGAGGCGTCACCGATCTGTGCCTACAGGGTGATAGAGGGGGGCATCTGGGGGCAGCTGTGTTTTCGACGCACGCTGTTCGGGTACAGGTGCAACAAGGAGGACTGCAGGACGCAGGTGACTTTGGGGAACCTGGTGGCGAACCTGCTCGCCAATGGCAGCGTGCTGTTACAGTGGAGCCACAATGGAGACAATAAGACGAGACAGAGCCCTCCCGAGCAGCCCGCTGGTTCTGGGTCACATGTAACGTCTGGGCCGCGGTCGGTGTTCGGTGAGCGGCGCCACCAGCGCGGCGGGTTCGAGCTGAGCTGCTGGTGGAACGGCAGCTACACCCAGTTCGAGTGCGCCGGCGTGCAGCTGGCGGCGGGCTGCCGGGACTTCATGATGTCCGAGCTGCATGAGAACATCCCGTACCGAGTCTGCCTGCGGGCCCCGGCCCGGTCCGGCCCGCGTCGGAGAGCGGAGCAGCGGGACTGCGTGGAGTTCACGCTGCCGCCGTCAGGGATGCAGGATATTGTGATCGCCATGACGGCGGTAGGGGGCGCTATCTGTGTGATGCTGGTGATCATCTGTCTGCTGGTGGCCTACATTACAGAAAACATCATGAGCCCCACTACACAGCACACCTACTCCTACCGCACTCACTCACGCCACTGACGGACTAAATAAGCTAAATATCTGCATAAACACGTCCCACAGTCATCGTTACAAGGTAGTTATTGTTCAGTGAACAGCACAGGTGCTTCTTAATAAATTAGAAAGGCAATTTAATTTGGAAAAAAGAGAAACTATTGTTGGTGATAATAGCCTACAGCTAATAAAACCCAAATGATGTCCTGGAAAATAGGGATAAGCCGCAAAAAGTAATTGCTAAAAACAGCATGCTGTTCACAGAATACTGTCCAAGAATATTAATAGAAAGTTTCATCTGGGAAGATACACAATCAACAACAACAACAACTTCAGCCTTGAAAAGATGGCGAAGCTCACCAGTTTAAGAGTTTGGGTCAGATTCATAAGAGAAACCACACACAGACAAATCCAGGACTGAAACAGAGACATCAGACTAGACTGTTTATTAGTTTTTCCTTCTTTTTTAAAATAATACCTGGAGGCAGAGCAGGGAAACTCCTAATTAAAGCTGTTTTGAATCCAGTGTGAAGTTTCCACAGCACAGCCATGCCAATAAATGTCAGAGTACTTTATGCTTCTTTATGCTAACAAGTTTCATGCTAATGTCGATTTCACTTTCAGGACTTTTCACCTCCCCACTCTGCCAAAAACTGGTTAACTTATCATGGTCTTACTGGGCTCAACTTTTCAGCAAATGCATCTGACTTGAACGTCACTGAGAATCGTGGAGAAATGTCAATAGGACGATGGGAGACAATAATTTAAAAATCCCCTTATTTTGGCTTTCTGTAAAATCAAAGTTTTCTCATTTAAGTTTGAGTTTTCATTTGCTGTGAGTTTTGTCAAAGTAAACAAAACTAACCACTTATGACACAACAATGTATGAGTAATAAATCTGTAAATGACTTTGATTTACTGAAATATCTAAATATCAATAAGAATCTAATGTATTAAGATGCACCTCATCATTTTACGACCAAATTGAAGCACAATTTGCTGTGGCTCTGCAAATAACACGCCTTTTAAACCTCTGCCAGGGTGCACTGAACCAAAATTACTGATGAACTGTGTTTAGTACGCTAGTTTACTGTGTCGTTTTGTTGCTCCAGATTGTCTCTGGTGTGCCATCAGGCCGCGTTTTTACAGCAATACAAACAGCCTCAATCAATGGCTTAGGGTACATAAATCTGAGCGTGTGTCTATGTTGGGAAATAAATAAATATAACCTATCTAAGTTTGATTTATTCAGGTTTTTGCTTGTAGGTTTGCATACAGTGTTTGTACAATCTGTGAACGGCAATAGAAAACAGTGTGCAATCTCTGAATACTGTGCCAAACGTCTTTTAGCTAGAATCCCTTTTTTGTCCCGCTGACTGCAAATAAAAAACTATGGGGCACCTTTTAATATCACACAGCTGTCTTTATTGTTCTCCTTGTGTAATTGGGTGTGTGATGTGACAGCGTCTTGTGCCATCAAGGTCAAATAAAAATATCTTCTATTGAGTGCTAAAAATACCTGAACAAGAACATGAGCCAGCATCGAGAAAGAACAGCTCCAGGCCTGGGAATACTCTGAAGGTTCTGGAAAATACTTCCAAAAAAAGGACTGAGCTAACCTTTGAGGAATCATTATCTCACAACCTATTTATTGAAACGCATCGCATTGAAAAACATTAAACTCTTGTAGATCACTGAAGGTGTGATGTGGTATCTAGCACCAACACATTGATAGTAGAGAGTTTACATCCTATAAGTTGCAATCTGGTTCCTTCATGGGTTGGACTTTACATTTCAGTTCATCCCACAGCAGCTCAAGATCTTAGGTTCAGATCTCAGGAATATGGAGGCCAAATCAACTCATTAAACCAGGGGTCTCAAACTCCAGTCCTCGAGGGCCCACTGTCCTGCAGTTTTTAGATGTGCCACAGGTACAAAACGCTGGAATGAAATGGCTAAATTACCTCCTCCTTGTGTAGATCAGTTCTCCAGAGTCCTGCTAATGACCTAATTATTCTGTTCAGGTGTGGAGCAGCAGAGGCACATCTAAAGGTTGCAGGACTGCGGCCCTTGAGGGCTGGAGTTTGAGACCCCTGAATTAAACACTGAAAAAATGAGAATTGAGGTGTCTTTGAATTTGCACAAACAAAATAAGTTAATACTACACAAGACAGTCATGTTTCTTGTATTTACACAATTGAATAAAGAACCTTTACTTAATTACCAACAATAATGAAACTACTAATTTTTCTTATGTTGACTTAACGTGACCCCTGCCGACCCCTCTAAGGGGCAAGGGTGTACAGAAAATGGATGGATGGATGATTTAACGTGATTAAATTAGTTTACTAAAACCATTGTAATCATGTTTTATCATCACTGGAAATGATGCAATATATCAAAAGATAATAATTAAATATGATTGGACAAGGATTAGAGTGGTCTTTTGAATCTTAACCAATAAGAAGCCAGACAAGATAATTTTAAAGATATCACAATTGCCGTGCAGTTTCTTCTGACTATGCAGCCACAAGAACGCCAGACAAATCTTTGGAGGCACACCGATTAGGTAAGTGATCTAAATTTTTTTTTTTTTTTTTTTGTAGCTGGGAATGAGTTTGAGAGTTTGAGTTTGAGTTGAGTTTAAGAGAATTACCACCATACCACTTCAGTCAAAGTTCTTGTCTCAGCTGGATCTCCATTTTGACAACTTGATGAAGCTGATCAAAAGAAGAGGAGGACGGCTTGGACAAATCCTAAGACAAATTGTTGCACAAATGGATGATGTAAGTGATATAGCCATAACACAACTAGCAATCTTTTTGGACAAACCTTTTTTTTATGTAGAAAACTAAATTTTTCTTGTGTTAAATGTTCTCACCTTGACAAGTTGACTTTATTAGTTCGCATGTCTTCACTATAAAAACATTTGTGTGCAGTAAATTATTAAACTTCAAGCACAAGGCTTGAAAAAAGATTTTTTTTTAAAAGTCTATAAAGTCATCTTTATATCTAAGTAGATGGATCTAAAACCATTGATATATATAGATGGATCTAGATACAGCTAGGTTTAGAGAAAGAGAGATTAACTTGCCATCTCTTCACATAGGGTGTGGATGAAGTTACCATTGAAGAGGCTATTGGAGCCACCACCAGCGGCGCAAAAAGTGGGTATGCAGTGTATGCAACGCATAGGGGCGCTGCACTAGAGGGTGCGCCAAAACGATGTGGGGAACTTTTTTCTAGTCATCATTTTATGTACTTAACAGATGTTTGTGTATGAAATGATCAATAACAGAGGAACAGCACTGATTAGGCGCCTCTCCCCTCCCATACAGGTTGCTTGGACAGCGGCCCTTCGACAACGCGTTTTTTTTTTTTTATTTCTTTTAAATTTGAATTGTAGCAATGCACTCGACAACAGGGAGCTAAAGATGGGACGGCAGAAAAAAACTCCGGGGCACAAAACAGAAAACGGAAGAGGGGGAAGGATAAAGATGTTGGAGAGACGAAGAAAAGCTTTTCAAAGTGGTTGAAAGACAGAAGGTAAGTAATGTCAGTGTATCAATAAGAGAGTTGTAAATATTCAGGTTAGCTTAAGCTAGCCTAAAATAACAGGTGGTTGTTGTTTTCTCCGTCGGACGCGATTTATTCCGTATTGCTATAAATGTCTGATAAACACACCTATCACACACATCTCAACAATAAGTGTAATAATAATAATGACCAAAACAAAACACGGGAAATATTAAGGTCAAATAAATTGTCGTTGCGGGACCTAAATAGATAAATAGATTTTTTCACCTTAACTACTTCTACTTTTCAATAATAATGAAGGAATATATGGATAACGTTTGTTTTACTGACGTAATGCGAAGCCCCGCCCCCCCGATGACATCACCTTATAAAGCCGTTTTCAGCGTCTCTGGTTCCGCCATTTTAACTTCCTGCTTCAAAAGAACGGGAGCGGTGCTCACGGTGTTCATAGTTGAAACGCCGTGCCGTTTAACTTACTATAGGGGTTTATTGTTTATGTTTTTGGGGGTTTTTTTCCTCACAGGAACCAAAAGAACCACTAGGTTTTAGTTTCTGACCGCTGGTGTCAATTAGTCTCAGCCGGAGAGTCGCAATGCCGAGCCATCCGCTGCGTGTAGCGGTTGTTTGCTCGAGCAACCAGAACCGCAGTATGGAAGCGCACAATATCCTCAGGTAAAGACGACCCGCCAGGAAGACGAGACAGAACAAGAAAACCACCTCCAAGTGAACCTGTGCTGTACGGAGGGGCTTTCCCAGCCGGTCACAACCCGTACCGACGCGGCGTCAGTCCGTCAGGCCTTTATCGCTCTCTAACAATGGACTCTCACTTCTGGAGTGTCCCACCGAGGGTGTAGCTCGCCCTGAACACATCCTGTTTACACGGCTTTGCGTGTGCTGGTTGAAGGAAACGACCGCACTGATTTTTCTCTTAAAAAAAACAGACGCAGGGATTTTAAAACACAAGGGCTTAGTGATTAGATCGGTACTCCCCGGCTTCACGTGTTGACAACAGCGCCCCCTGGACGGAAGTGTTCCAGAAGAAGAACTGCAGTTGTGCAACTCCGGTCATTCAGCTCTTTCATAACACGATCTGAGGAGTTTCCTGCCCTTGTGTGTTTTTAATAGGAATAGTTTCTATTTATTTTATTTGTTTGAATATTTGTTTTACAATAAAAAAAATAGTTTTTTTTTAAGCACGGGAATAAGGATTTCTACACTTTAATCAAAAACTGACTACAATAGGATGAGCACTTATCTTGTTGACAATATTAATTTTAATATTGTATTTATTCTCTTGTTGTTTTCTTTTTTACAGCAAACGTGGATTTGACGTCCGATCATTTGGGACTGGGTCTCATGTGAAGCTACCTGGTCCATCCCCGGATAAACCTAATGTGTATGACTTCAAAACAACTTATGAACAGATGTACAACGACTTGGTCCGAAAGGACAAGGAACTGTATCCCCTTCGCACTCATTTTTTTCCTTTCTTTCTCTCTCTCTTTCTCAAACACACACACACACACCTAAGTAAACATGACCCATCTGAAAGTCTTACATGGATGGTATTGTTTGTTTGGAGTTTGGCTAGGTGGTCGTCTTGGGACAGCACAAACAATGGGAGCTCCTCAAATCAGACGCAGTCTGAAAATGTTTGACACATGGTTGTAAAATAAGGTGTGAAAATAACCTTGCAATCAGCAGTTGCATTAGAACAGTAAGTGGATTCTGTTGGCAATAGTAATCTGTTTGTCATTTTTCTATTTACTTTGTTTTTATATGTATATTTTAGATGGGTTTTTTAACCCCCTGTTTCATTTTTTATTTTTGAGTATTTTTGCACCATGATCAGTTTCTGGTGCCTTGGTTCTTTGCACAGCCTGGTGAGTAGATTTTATTTTGGTGGGTGAAAAAAAGAAAAACGATCCCTGTGGATAGCAGGTATGATGCTGGAAAACAAAACATACAGATTTGAAGTCCTGTGAAAACTCACGTTTAAAGCTGTAGTGTAAATGTAAACTGTATATTTGGAGTAAAATTTAGCTTAATGGTAAATAATCCTGGGTAGGTTCTATGGAAAAACCTTAATTATGTGGAGGAAAAAAATACCTCTGGGATTTGTTCTATATATCTTAATGCTCTTAGTTTTACAGTAGCTGTGCTACCTATTGTTAGTCCTTTTGCCCCAGATTAATTGAATGTCCATGACTTTAAAAAGATTTAAATTTCTGACCTACAAAAGCAGAAATTTTGACCAAATTAATGTGAAAGTTGTGCCAATTTAAAGTGTTCAGGCTCAAATTAATAGCTGCTCTTGTCATGGAAGGGAAATTATTTAGTAATTGTCTATTTTAGTTCAGGTGTAGAAAGCATCTTTACATTTTATGTACACTGTAAAAGGTTTAAAGATTTTTTTTTAAAAAAAGGTCTTGCAGAATAAAGGACTTTCTAAATGTAAAGCATCAAAAAATGAAACTTTTAGCTTTTTTTTTTTTTTTTTTACTTTGCTCATGTGTAATCAGCAAAGCAAAAAATCATGGGCTGTATTCTGCTCTCAAATATTTAAATACATTGTTTTATAAAGTTAAAAAAAAATGAAATAATGTAATGGGTTTTTTTTTTTTTACAAGTGATTTCTCTGTTATTAAGCTAACTTCTAGGATTACCTAAAGCATATTTGGAAAAGCCACTTTTAAACTATTGAGGTTATGAAAGCTCAAAATATAACTTTGAAAAAGCAATGATTTATTCCATAAAGTTTTTGCATTTCTTTTTATTTATTCCTTTTAATTGTGCTGAAACCCTAGATCAGGGGTCTTGACTCCAGTCCTCGAGGTCCGGTGTCCTGCAGCTTTTAAGTGTTTCCTGGATCCAACACACCAGAATCAAATACATAAACCACCTTTCAGTATGCAGTCCAGTTCTCCATAGTCCCGCTGATGACCTCTTTATTTTACTCAGGTGGGTTGAAGCAGAGAAACATCTAAAAGTTGCAAGACCTCAGACCTTTTATGGCTTTAGTTGAAGACCTCTATTTTAGTGTTTGGTAGCCGGAAGATCAAACCGTTTCCCTTGTTGTCCACATTTTTAAACAACTGAAATCTGATTTATTTTCTGAGTTTTAGACTAGCAGGTGCACAGACACCTATGAACCTTGTGCAATGTAGCAAACGCCTGATTTGTGATGCAGTAGGATATGCAGATATAGTTAAAAAAAAAATTTAGAACCTGTAAGTAGAAGATAGAGAGAAAAGTGACGTATTGAAAATGTTGATTTTAATTAAAACTCTTCAGAATGGCGACAGTTGTCTAAACTTTATTTCACAGGAAGTCCAGTATTTTTCTCTTTAAATTGTGGACTAGTTATTGATGTCACCACCAGAGGGCACTGTTTGCTCTTTAATCAGATTATTCAAAGCTTTTTTCCCTTTTTCTCTGAAGAGCAGTAGTTTCAGGCTTTTTAAACATTAATTTGTGTGTGTGGCTGTGAGAGGAGGTGATTTTGTTCCGTTTCTGTGGCTGCTGCTGTTTTCCTTGACTTCCTCACCTATCAGATATACACAGAATGGGATCTTACACATGCTGGACCGCAACAAGCGCATCAAAGCAAAACCAGAGCGCTTTCAATTGTGCAAGGATAAATTCGACCTGGTCATAACCTGTGAAGAGAGAGTCTATGACCAAGTCCTGGAGGGTGAGATTGTTTATTAAATATCAAATTACTGACTACAGATTCTTATTTATAACTCTTTCCAAACTATTTCCTCTGTGATCTTAAAAAAAAAAAAAATTACATTTTGACTTGTTTTTGTTTTTCTAGATTTGAATTCAAGAGAGCAGGAGACGTTACAACCAGTTCATGTAATCAATGTAGATATTCAGGACAACCACGAGGAGGCCACGTTGGGAGCCTTCCTCATCTGCGAGTTGTGTCAGTGTGTAAGTATCTAATTCAGGATTTTCTTCAACCATCAAATATACAGTTTATTAAAACTTTCAACCAGCCTGGGATCAGTTAATCTGTGTCTAAGTTGTGTCCATCTTCGTCGTCGTCATCAGATCCAGCACACAGACGACATGGAGAACGAAATCGACGAGCTCCTGCAGGAGTTTGAGGACAAGAGCAACAGGCCTTTTCTCCACACCGTCTGCTTCTACTGATGCATGAAACAAGTTTGCAATAAACACACACCCAGACCCCAAGCAATCAGTCAATAGAATAAAGAGAAGCAGGCTGCGTATTCTGCTGATGATTGATGTGCAGGAGCTCGACGCTTTGGGTCAGGACCTAAAGATTGAGAGCTACTGGAAGTAATGGTTATGATGGGTTGTTCCTCTCTGCAGAGGTTGGACTCGCTGCTCTCATTATGCCTTTATTCCTCTAGATCAGGGTTCGACCGCAGTCCTCCCCTGACCCAAAATGAAATCACTCGACCACATCTCCTCAGGGAGAGCCACGACCCGCAGCTCCCCTACGACCCTCTCTCATTTTTCTGTTATTTGTTGAGTACAGCACATTTACGCTCATTTGTTTAATTTTAAATTGCATTTTTGTTTAATATGAGAATTTTAATTTTGGTATGAGACCGTGTACATGTGTTTACACAGGAGAAACATTGATTGAGCTGTATATGTTATTTGTGCACCAGTGTGTTGTAGATAACCTGAATTAAGTTAAAGAGGGTGAGCTAGTGATGAATAACCAAACAAAGACATCTCAGAGGTGCTCCTGCGGTGGGTTTCATTATAATGTGATGATTTATATTTAAACTCTGAAATGCTGTCTTTCAGGGCATAGTATTTTTTTTGTAAATGTTTAAGAATTGAAGCAATGTAATTATTTTCAAACTGCAAGTTCAACTCTTGAGTGCCTGATTTTTCTGTATGTACATATGAATCTACTAAAGGAGACATGTAAGACATTTTACTGACTTTGTTTTATTGCGTTTTCTCTGATTTCTGAAAGTTGGAGCAGCCAATAAGACCTAGACTGTTAGATTATCATGTTTGTGTCTTTCTGGAGGGAAAGAAATTTACATTTAATTTTTCCTTAACCTTTTTCTTATCCTCCAGATTTCAGTTGGAGTCCAGTGAAGACATTCACTTACTGAATGTCTTCAAATTATTTTCTATCTAAGCATGTTGGTAATCTTGATTTTACCTACAGTCAGTAATGGGTAAACTATCTATCACAACTCTCTGATAGAGTTGTGTGCTTTCATGTCGACTCAGACAGAAGAAGAAATTCAGACTAAGTGAACAACAGATTAATGGACTAAGAGCCAATTTAACTCGCACAGCTGCAACAACATAAATGACTTTCAATTCTGGTAAAACAAACCAGATGAAAACGGGCCGGGTCAAAAATATGAGAGATCCACTGAGCTGAGAAGCGGGACGTTTGTTCAGATCTAGGGATCAAGACGTAATATTCTAATCTTAAGTGTCGTGTTTTTATTAGCTGTAAGCAGAAAATCTAGATAAGCAGAAATAAAGGATTCAAAAGATTAATCTCTGTGTAAGTTGTAGATAAAATGTGCTTCACTTAGTGAACTTATTACTGAAATAAATGACATTTTTAATGACTATTCAATTAAATTCAGTCCATTTATATAGCACCAACTGACAACAAATGTTGCTTAGAGGCACTTTACAAAAAAATTATTTTAATTCAATCACACATGCATTCCAATTGATCCTAGTTATCTATAAGTTCTGTTATTTTATTCAAATTAATTAAAAAGTTTTCTAAGGAAAGCCAGCAGATGGCAACATCTACTCCACCTCCTTACTCTAACACACAGTTGCATATTTCATGGGATCTTTTAGTTTTTATCCACTGAATAAATATAAATGGAGTAGTATATCAGTCACTCAAAGCACTTTACACTAGTTCTTCATTCAGCTATAGCTTTATTATCTGTGATTACTCCCAAGAAACCTGTTTTCATTGAGACTTTCAATAACCACTTACTTGAATCGTTTGTGTATTTATCAATGTACAAATGAAATTTTACTTTTATTTAAATTTAATAAGTTTGTTTGGAAATAAAGCTATATATTCAGTTTACTCATTCCACACAAATCATAACCAGAGCAGAAAAAGTCAACAAAAAGTACCAATTTGAACATCCGGGACACTGCGTTTATTATTGACGCTTAAAATAAAAGAGTCCCAACACTCAACCTTGATGGATACTATGACGTAAATTAATAATAATAATAATAATAATAATAATAATAATAATAATAAAAGAAAACTGGTTCTAATTCCACAATCCAATTTCAAAATGCAAAATACTGCGTGGCGTAGGGCAATCTTCAATAACTTTAATGAACTGCTATCCAGAACCGCACAGCATTCTGGGGGATGTAGGCAGAGGAAAGGCTTTAGCCGATCAACGTCTCAAGGCTAGCTAAGCTAGGCGAGTAGCAACAACTAACACTCACGCGCTCTCTGGTTACCTAGCAACAACTTGTTGAATAACTGGCCCAGCAGCAGTTTCACCACCGAAACTCGTTTCTGCTTAATAATAATAATAATAATAATAATAATAATAAAAACAATGGCGTGGAATAAAAACTGCAGCTAAAACAGTCACCAGTTTGACAGTATTTCAGATATTTAAAACAAAACAAAATAATTATCAATATTAACTTATGTGAAAGCCTTATATTGTGATAGTTGTCAGCCATATTGTCCAGCTTGACTTCAAACTGATTACCATTAGATATCCAGCTAATCATTGTATACTTCACAGGAGTTCATCCTCCACAGAGCTGATTCTTAGTTTAGTTCATCACTATCAGTCTGTGAATGGATGAATGATTGCATGTGATATAAGGGTCCTCTGGGTCTATATTTACTATTTAGTTGCAGTGGCTCAAAAATATTTGCACATGGAAACAGAACCGTTTCATGTTAGAAAAAGGTTTTAATCATTCTTACAGAGAAACATGACTTTGGACAACATTCATAATAGTACAATGACAAACACATGGTTTTGTTTCTACATAAACTACTTGTTTACATTGTGTACATTTCATATGAAAATTAAAGATTCAGGCATCAGTTGTGTTACGAAGACTTAATTATCTCTCCCAACCGTAAACTAATCTTGTCTCAGTTCGGCCATCTTTCACATGAAGTCTCAGACCAGTTAGTTAAAAGGGCAGAACGCTAATCTTTCTAATCCAGACAGCCCTGTTCTAACTCAAACTGGGGTTCCATCTTTCGGAGGAGAGGAGCCGGTCTTCTCCTGTTTTCCTGGTTTGTCTTCTCTGTGAGGTTCAGTTAAACCATCCTTTGTTTTTTTAGACTCTGCTTCTGCTTGTACGACTGAGTTCCCACGTTTGGACTCTGCCGATTCTGGTTGTGTGTTTATTTCAAAGACTGGAGCAATGACCTCCTGAGCGTGAGGCGTCTCCTTCAGAGGGAGAGTGAAACCCATTTTCCCTACAGCAGCTCCGGCCCCAGCAGGCGGAGGCGTGAGGCTCTTCGCTGCCTCCTCCTCGGCACGGAGCCAGTCCATCTTCTGATGGTGCTGCTTGATGGCGTCGTCCACCCGAGCGTCGATCATGGCTTCTGTCAAGACGCCGTCCTCGGAGGAGTATGCTGCAGCCTGGAGAGGAAAGAAATAATTATATTCTTAAGATGTTGAACTTTAAAGAAAAATGATCCAAAATGATTGAGAGAAGCGTACCTGCCAGGCCACACCCAGCTTGGAGATCTCTCTTCCTGACATGCCCTCTGTCCTCTTGGCGATCTCTGAACACTTTTTGCCGTAATCAAACTGGGCGAGCTTCAGCCTCCTTCACAGAAACACGGAGCATGCACTGATTAGGGAAGCAAGTTATCGATTAATTAGCTAATCTAAGGTTGACTGAACTTATCAGTCGACTAACGTTTAATGAATAAGCAGCCATTTTCTGTTTTATCAAGAGGTCCCACTGTCTTTCCATAACATAAAGGGCTACTTTTTTCCTAATATGCTAATCTAAAATAAATAAATGTGTCAGTTGTATTAAACACTGACTTAATAAACTGAAAATTATAGTTCTCACATTGTTAAACTTCTATTTGTAATATATAACAAAACAGAAACATCTTATGTTGCTCAATAGAAAAATAAAAGATGAGATTAAAACGTGAACAGAGATGTTCATACAGAGGTACCATCTGTAGTTGGTCTTGAAAACAAGTTTAACTTGTTAAACATCAAGTGCATTAACTCACAACAGCCCTAAAAAAATATCAACCGTGCTTAGCGTCATGGTTTCTCCCAGTCATGTGACATTTTTTTCTGCGTCATCATATTCGTAGCATATCCAGACCTCCAGTAGACGACGCCGCTCAGCTGAATGAGCGATATAAAGGTAATAACTTTAACGCTTTAGGGGCGTTTCATCTTCAAAACATAACCGCAAAAAGTGGCATTTGCATCCCACAACAGAAGGAAAGTTCCTCTTGTCCTTTCTGAGACACTGCCGCCATCTTTGCTTTTGTAACTTGCTTCACCTAATGGGAACCAGCGGCGCCCTCTGCTGGATGGCGGCCAAACTACAACACTAAAAGAAGGTTGAAGCCGATGTTATTTGTTAATCTTTTGGAACTAGTTTTAATCTAATAAATCATTGATCGTCTATTAATCGTAAGTCGCTTCTATCTCACTAATTACCACTAAATTGCACTGTTTAATGATGGTACTTACTGTCGCCCTCCAGTGGCCGGCTCCAGTACGTATTTGTCAAAGTATAACCGCACCAGTCGCTCCCTTTCCTCCAGACCCGGCAGAGCAAAATTCACTATCTCATCTATTCGGTCATTGATGGCCCAGTCGAACTGCTCGGGTTGGTTACTGGCCAACACCAACATGAACCTACAGTACAGGAGAATTAAACTTTAATCATGTTGGTAGCATTTTGGGAGAAGGCCAAAACCTGTGAGAAACACATTTTTACTTGTTGCTCTGCTCTCCAGTGCGATACAGGAACGCATTCAAAGTGGCCCTGAGGTCTTCACTGATCTTTTCCTACAAAGACGAGAGTAAAAGGTGATTAATTGTAACTTCTCTACATTACAGCCTCCTACTGACCACAGGAATCTTCCAACATTTAAGTTGTGATATGAAATGTCTTGCAAATGTATTCACCACCCCGGTAACTTGCTCACATTCACACAAACCTCAATTTATTTTCAAGGGACTTTATGTAAATACACAACTATGAAACTACAAAGTAGGGCTGGATCAGATTTGAGGTTTTGCCTCAAACTGCACTGCTTTTTAAGAAGTGCCTCTTAACTGCTTAAAAATAAAAAAAACAACGGCGTGAAGTGAAAACTGGATAAAACAGGAATGGTCACACCACTAGGCTGGTCATATTTCAGATATTTAGAACGAAAAACAAATAAATAATTATCAATAATCGATATGAAACGCTTACATCGTGATATATTTTTCTGCCATTTTGTCCAGTCTTAATAATAATTAACTTTTGCTATGAATGAAAACCTGAAAAATCTGCCATGGATTTTTGATGTATTTATATTACTGTATTAAAAGGTTAAGTGGTTAAATAAAATCTACAGCATGTGGCATTTTTCTTGTGAGATTAATCATCAGAATACTAAAAAAATCCCAACTGACATGCCAGCATTGTTTGTTGTAAAATTACAAAACGGGGGGAAAAACTTACAGTGGCTCTTTTGCGAAGGAATGCATCAGCTTCATCCACAAAAAGCAGCAGCCTGTCAAAGAAACAAGTGTTGGGATATTTTATTCTCTGGGAAATTATACCCCTGAACAACATTGTAATAATCTGTATTTCTTTAGCAGCGTACCCCCGTCTGCTTGTGTTGGCCCAGTCGAAAACTTTATGCATAGCGGTCACACCGACCCGACCCATGGGTGCTACATCACCACCGGTCATTATAGCGTAGTCCATCCCAGAATGCATTGCCAGCTTCTACTCAACACACACAACAGCTGATCTTAACTACACATGTTTGAGGTCGACGTTTTCCACTCTCAGGTGCCAGCCGTACCTTAGCGAACAGGGTTTTTCCCGTGCCAGGAGGGCCGTACATGAGGATGTTCCTGTAGAGGCCGTTGTTCTGCCTCGTGTTTCTCGTTGCGATGGCAATGTCACGCACTCGTTCCTCCAAGGTAGGCTGGCGGAGGGAAAGATGCAACCGTTACAAACGCTTTTAACATTTTAAATCAGCAGCATTTACTCATGAAATACACTTACGTTGAGCACAACTCCCTCAAGCGCGTCCTGAGGTTTGCTTTTCAGGCGCTTTGCTGTCTGAACACATAAACAGATTCAGGATTTGCTTTTAAACAGCCTGATGAGATGTGATTCACAAAGTTAAGATAAATGATGCTGTGTTTATTTCATCACCTTGACTGGATGCTTGATGGCCTCTCCCACGGTGAACCGGGACGTCTCACGCACCAGAGACGGTTTTCCAAGCCTGGCCTCAATGTAGCGTCCTGCTACTGCTGTTGCATTTCGGGCTGAATACACTCCTACAGCTAACAGGGTCAGGCCTGCCACCTAGTGGAGGAAAGGGAGAGGTTACTCAGGAAAACATAGGTAAATGAGAAAAAAACCCCAGCAACTTGGGCTGGGTGAGGTGGCTTAAAAATAAAAATATATGTCTTATTAATATCAGATCCGATTTTAATCTATTTTTCTACTTTCTTTAATAAGAAAAGAAGTTAAAAATGACAGAAAATATTTTCAAAAAGTGGCTTTTATTTCAATCATCCCCTTTGTGATTTTGACGTACAAAGGTCTGACTATGAGGATTTTTGTTTAATTTACAAGAATACAGTCATAAAATTAGCAGAATAAAGATGCAATTTTACCAGAAGGACGTCTTAAAATTACGAGAAAAGAGACATTTTACTGCAAGTAAAGTTTTTTTTCTGTTTTATCCAGTTTTCACTCCATGCCATTTATTTTTTTAAGCAGTTATGAGGCAAAGTAGCAAAACATTAAACCCCCACTGGGAAAGTTACTCAACAAGTTGTTGCTCAGCAACCAAAGAGTGAGTGAGTTGCTAGGTAACCAAAGAGCTGGTTAGTGGATTCCACCAACGTTTAGCTGTGAGAGGTTAAGTAGCTAAAGTGCTGTTTTGGATCAGAGTTCAATAAATAATGTACATATTTAATATTCCATCAGATATTTTATTTATCAATAGTTGAAATATGAAACTGAAATACTTTTATTGCGTTAAATGTATTTAACTGAAACTTGGGTTTAGTTAGAATATTTCAGCTGTTTTCTTTTTGGTTGAATATTTTTCTTATCACTCACCGTGGCAGTAACTTTGTCCCAGTCAGACACAAAGGCCCTGAATCCTTCTCCAAACACGGCACCAGCAGTCCTAAATGTAAACACACACCAGCAGTCAGAACACCTGGACAAGGTCCGCCTGTCTGCTCCTGAGCACAACAAACACTTTCTGACTGAAACTCACTTTATGGACTCCAGGACGGTCTGCCGGTGCTCGGCCGCCTTCAGTCGGATCTGCTCTCGGATTATATCTGCGTTTTCCCTCTCCACGCGCGCTCGGGCTTTCGCCTCCGCCTCTATGCGCATGAGCTCGTTTTTGTGCCTCAGCTCCATCTCGTGCTCGATTGTCGCTATGGAAACAGCGGCATAGCGACCCCATCAATCTGAGCTCAGCAGGTTTTAAAAGATCGGCGCAGTGAGGATCCTACCTTTCCTCATGGCTTCCTGTTTCTGCACGGATTCCTCCTGTTTGCGAAGGTTTTCCTCATTCAGGATTTGCTGTAAGGTGGGAAATTTGATCGGTCAGATGTTTTGGCGTCTCGCTCCAAAGTGTTTTCATCTGAGCTCGCGCATGAGGGCCTCACCTGTTGCCTCAGCTGCTCCTCGTATCGCTGCCTGGCCAGCTTATCCTGGTACTGAGCTCGCTGTTCAAAAGGTAGAAAACAAAAGGGTAGCCAAACGTCTCCAACCTCCTGATTGCAGCGAGGCGACAAAAACACACTGTTCTCACCGCCTGATGCTGCTTCGTCTCTTCATTCAGAGTCTTCCTCCTCTCCTCTGCCTGGATGCGTATCTGGTCACCTTTGAGCTGCTCGACTGCTGCTTCATACTCCTGTTAAAAGACAAAACCCAAAGAAAATCTTCATAAACACACATTAAAAGTAAAGAATTTAGCTTTTCTATGTTGTTTTCATGATAAAAAGGTTACCGTAAGACACCTAGTAATGCTACAAAAAGGATTTACAAAGTCCATTCAAACAATAACAAAAACACACCTAGAGGGCTTTCAGGGTATTTATGCATTTAGATCTTAAATTACAGAACATTTTTACGCTTTGTGTTCATAATTTCATGATAAATGTGTCTATATAAAGACAGTAATTTTTCACACCTTCCTTGACAGATTTTTTTATACCTGCTATTTATCTTAATAATTCAGGCCTTAGAAAGACTGTACTTTTGAGGGAAAAAAAGAAAAAGTATCAGAAAATCAAAAATGGTCGACCTTTGGAAATTTTCTTAATTTTTTATAGAAAATGTCTGAGTTTAATGTCAAAATGTATGAATATTTTATGGATAATTTTTGACTTTTCAAACTCAAATTATTTTGTCTAGAAAATTTCTAAAATTAATGTACATTTTTCAAGGACATTTTCCACTTTTGGAACTCACAAACGTCCTTTTTCTAGAACATTTATGAGATTAATCTAAGTTTTTCGGCAGTAATGTACTGCTCCTAATAAAAAGAAAGGCTGCCATACAAAACAGCCTTTTTTACAAATATTTGATGGCGCTTATTAGGTATCACACAGGATCAAGTTGGTTTGGATAGCTTTTCTTCTTAATAAATGAAAATGCTGTTTTAAAAAAACTCTTATATTTTACTTTGATTATTTTTATCTAATATTAAAAATTGTTTGATGATCTGAAACTTTTGAATGTGACAATAAATCAAAAAGCAAAGGAAATCTGCAAACAGAATTGTTAGAAATGTCTTTGTTGTATCTTATTGCTCTTAAAAGCCGACGCGTCTTTGTACCTTCATTTTACTCTGGTGCTCCAGCTGAGTGCTCTGCTCCTGCATCCGAGCCAAATCCAGCGCTTCTTTGGCATGACCTGGCAGAGGAAAACAGCAAAGAGTTGCTCTAACTTCAGAGGACGTCTAATTATGAACACAAATATTATCTGCACAGTGCTATCGCTAATTATCGTAGCTTAACAGAGCAACTGTAAAGCAAACTAGTGCACAGAAATTCATTGCAAATATATAACTGGAGGGGAAATAAACCAGTTTAATGAAGTTATCACTCCTTGGTGTGATTTTAATATTTTCTAAATGTGGTATTGAAATATACCAGGACCCAAAATAATTCAAGCATGTTTTATATCCAAGTATAAAAATCTATGAAAATAAAACCTTTACCTCTGGAACACCTAAAAAGCAGATTTACTGATGGCTTCATGTAGGACTAAAGGCGGCTTTCTGCGTATTTGAACTTAAAAAAGAGAATGTAACGCTAAAAATACATGCCTGGAATCACTCATGTTTACTTCATACCAGTTCATTTTCTTCATTCACACCTAGAAAATAATGAAAAATTCAATATTTCTTCTCTCTTACTTGAGAAATTTCTTGAATGAAAACTTTTGCCTTGAGTAAAAATAAGTTGAAGTAGTGCTACTCTTACTTGAGTACAACTTTGAGTGCTCTAATCACATGTGCTATTAGTTATGATTGGAGTATAAAAGCATGCCACACTTTTCAGCTTTCTAATTATATTCTTCCACCTTACAATTATGCATAATTTTATGGTCCATTATATAAAATATGTAGATGTTTTGGGGTAAAGTGATGGAATAAAGGTGCAGTGCAACGAGTTTTAATACATTATTTCAACGTACATCTGCAGCAACCTCCACTGCAAGGCTGTGACCTTTTCACTCTCACTGAATACACGTGGATGTAGTTTAAGCTTATTTTTGTTAATTAATGGCTAAATTCACTAATTAAACTAAGAACAGGTTAATCTTTATTCATAATTTAATTCATTTCCCTTGATGTAACCAGGTTAAAGCCCCATAGATATCAGGATCTCATCTTCAGATCTGAAGCACAAATTAAAATTGTTACACAGAACAAAGATACCTGAAAATAATTCAAATAAATTAAAAACAAACAACAAAGACATGTTGTTCTGATCCAGACCGTTGCATCACTTGGGTTGAACTGCAGAATGGATCAGGATGCACATGAGCATATTTTTTAACTTATTCGCTTTACTATAGATGTAATAAATCCACACCGCTCTGTGCTGACCCACCCCGAACCTCTCGGAATACTTACGGGACTTGTCGAGCTCCTTGGCCGCCTGGGCAGCCCGCTCCAGCCCGGTGGGATCGAAGTTGCTCCATTTGTCCTTGGGTTTATCTCCACCGCCGCCGGAGCCTCCAGCAGGCGGAGGAGGCGGCGGAGGCTGGGTCGGCAGACCGGGAGGAGGTTCGGGCTGGCCCCTGTTCAGTCCGAACAGCCACGACATGGTACCGAGAGGGAATTAAAGCACAGTTTCTGCCGGTTCCGAGGAAGGATTACAGGTCTGTCACCGCACCTCCTCCACAAGCGTGACACGCTGAGACATACTGCGCATGTGCAGTGCGTAGCGGAGGTTCAGATGAAGAACGGTGGCGGCGATTGGCTCTCTGGGAGTATTCTATGTTTTAATTGGCTGTAGTAGAGGTGGACATGGAGGTCATGCGCTAAGGTCCTACCCACAGCATGTACGGCACCCGCCGAGGGACATTACGCTTTCTTCTGATTGCGTCAGGCTGTTCTATGCTTGGAAAGTCAGTTGTTGCTGAGATAGACACACATTTAAATACAAAACTCCAAAGAAAAAAATTCACCGGGTCGGATTTTTGTGCACATATTAATTCATTAAATTTATTTACTGTTCAATCCACGTGTTTACACTAGACGTGTGCAATCCTGCACATTATTGTATAAATAACTAATAAATAACAATACGTTTGAAGAATTTGAATTAATATGAGTTATTTAATTTCCCTTTGGGATCAATAAAATATTTTTGAATTTGAATTTTGAATCAATCAAATACCAAGTAAATGCAGTGCCAGTATCACAGGTACAAATACAGATTTTATTTATCATCAAACCTCTGATCTTCAGGAGTTTTTTAATATATATATATTATTCTGTTGAAGCCTAGGGTTTAATATGCGAGTTTAGGTCAAATTTATAGGTGTCTACAAAATACTACAGAAACAATAGAAAAAATAAATTTGTGTGCACTGTTTTCTAATAAAGTACAAAAAATATATAACTTGAGAGCAAATCAAAGAAAAATCTTACTTATGGTAAAGTTGTGAAACCACAATACAAAATACATTATTTAATGGGGGATTTGGAACTAAAGTATCAATTAGAGACCAATACCAACTTGGTATTGGTCTCTATATTTTAGATCGATCTCCCCACCTTTAGTTTACGTGGTAATGTCAAAACTTTTGTTTTACATATTCAAGCTTAAAATGATCAATATTCTTACGCTAAATTCAATATTCAGACTATTCCACAGTTTGAATCCACTTACTGACACACAAAGATTTTTTCTTGTAGTCCTGATAACTACAAGTTTTCGTAGTTTTTTCTTGTAGTTTAAGGCAAATTTATAACTTATAAATTTACCTTAAACGTTTTTTTTTTTTTATGTTTTCCAGTAATTGTATATTTTTTGGCTTTCTAAATAATTAAAGTTGTCTGTAGTTTCACTATGTAAATGAATTTTAATAATTTTGATTATATGTGGAGGGCTGGTGTGACAGAAGTTTGCCTGCATAAGATGAGATTGGGTCAGGAGATATCTGCAAAATAGATGAATAAAAGAGCTGGAAGCTGAGATTTCCACAGATTTTTAACTACAAATTACATTTCAGACTGCAGCACAGATGACTCCAGAAGTCACTGATGATGGACAAATGATGGCTGTCAGTCTGACGCAGGGCAACATCCACAAAACATTATTACAAGCCAGTCTTAATTTAAAATAAGCAGCTTAATCTCATTACATATAAAAATGTTTAATGAAAAAAACATCTTTACATTCTCACCACAAGAAATAATATATACACTGAAACAAAAAGTAGAATCAAATCAGAAGTTGCAGGCTGCAAATTCAAACCCAGTCTTGCATGAGTGAACATATTCTCCATCAAAGATGTGTTTTGGACACTTTTTTGTTGCATTGTTGTAAAGTTTTTTTAAGTAAACATCTCCATGTTGTTGGGACCCCAGCACTGAAAGACTTCCATGTTAACTTTACTTCAAGAACAAACTTTTTACTTCATCCAGTGACAAACATCAGAGTTCTTCAGGAATCCAAGGAAGATTGTCAACAAGAGTGACATCTGACTGACACACACAAGTCTGCCTTTATCTTTCTGATGAAGCAGCACAGGAGGAAATACGATTTTTAAGATATTTTACATGTAAAATATGCTGATGAAACGACAAAAGTAAAGTTGATGTCTCTGAACAACACAGCTCCTTGAATCCATGACTGTAGTGAGTCTTTTTACTGCAGCATAACTCTGGAGAGGACACCTGGAGGCTCTTTGCCGTCTCCAAGCGCTGCTTGGAAACCTTCCTGCTGCCGAGCTCGAGCCAGCTTCGCCAGCGACAGGAAGGTCCGAGGCTCCGTGATGGCAATGTCGCTGATTACACGACGGTTAAGCTGAATGCTGCACTGTACGGAGGAAGAAGGAGGAAAGAAGCATGAAGAGCTGGAAGCAGGAACACCACAGTGGTTGGAGCTGGGTGGTCACACGATTCAACAAACCTTGTTGAGGTTGTGCACGAGGATAGGATACTTCATGTTGTGCTCTCGTGTTGCTGCTGCAATGCGTGTGATCCACAGCTGACAATAGAAAGCAACAAAAGGGAATACATTGATATAGTATCTGCGCAAAGCAATACATTCATGGGGATTTAGAGCTAGGAAGATTACAACACCACTTAAAGAAAAAAAATAAACTTTCTGATTTGTTGTATATTTAAAGTTGATGGAATCACAAGTGCAAAACTCGAGCTGATAAACTGCCATTAACACCAATTACAGCAGATGACGAGCAACTTTTGACAGATTTAAACGTAGAATCTGAATCATTTGAGTTGTGAGGAAATCAACTTTATGTATCTGCTTTCTGTTAATATCCTTATTTGGGTTTATTTTTCCATCTAGCAGTCATATTCTGCTTGTATCACCTCAGATGGTTGAGTTTTGCTGCTGCAGAGACTCTGGATGCTGCATGAACTCATTCTACTTCAGAAAACCTAAAACACTTCTCATTTCTGACTATGAAGCAATGACATTTTTGGCGTCGTTTGTTTCTTCCAGTGTTGACTAGAATGACAGTGAGGGTACAGACTACAGTGTAGGTGCATTACAAGGCTTGTTACAAATCTGTCTGGAGGTGGAAGCTAAGCTGAGGCAGCAAGTCTGCAAGAAATATATTTGATAATTTGAAGTCATCTTAAAGGACTGCATTCACAACACTATATTATTTTTTATAATGTATAAAATTATTGCTGGATATGTCAGAAAGAAATATGTTCATCCCAGGAGAAAAACTGAAAACAAATGAGCATACTGTACTCTGATTGGTTGCATTTTGCCTTTCGTGATGTCACCAAAAGGATGTGAACACTGAGGTTAGCTTTGGGAAGGTAATTTTAACGCAATTAAGAAACATTTTACAAAAACATAGAAAGATAAACAAAATATGTAGTTTTGTGTGTGACAAACTACATCTACAGCCAATTGAGTTCATAACAAAAACTTTGCATGGCAGCTTTAAATTTCAGATTTGACCTTGGGTTGCATACAAGCCAGTATATCGATGTTATGTTTTTGAAACAGAGGGTAGTGTTAGGGTCTCACCGTCCTCATGTTGCGCTTCTTAAGCTTTCGACCTTTAGTGGCATAGACGAAAGCCCTCCTGACGGCCAGCAAGGCCAGTTTGTAGCAGCGGTTCTTCCTCCCTCTGAAGTGCTGGTGGACGAACAGCGAGAAAGGCATTTATCTCAAGCACAATGATCCATAAGAACAGTTAACGGACAATAAATCTGCATGTTTTTATACGTAATTAATGAAAGAACTGGAGGTTTTATGAACTGTAGGATCATCGCTCCAGGAAATAGACTGAGCCTCACCCGCGCATGTTTAAGCAGTTCCTGTACTTTCCAGAACCTGTCGGGTCCACGGTTGCGGATCCAGCAAGATAACGTTAAAAATACCATTATACTCTCCCGTCAGCTCGGACCAGTTCGTCCTCTTTTGTTAGGAAACGAAACCACTGTCTGAAATGACCTTAACTTCGCACCACCTGGGCACAGACTGCGTTACGCGAGTTCAGTTATCAGACGCGGCACTACGAGTGGATCACGCTGGAAGAGGTACGTTTGTTTTCCTGTCGGCTAAAGCAGAGGAAGGAGAGTCAGTGAAGATTTCATATTAAAGTGTTCCAATAATGATACATTTATTTTAAAATGGTACGCAGTACGGAATGAAAACTTAAAAAAAAGAATCTAACAAAGATGACGTTAAATAATAAGAATTAAAGAGGTTCTTGTGAATCAAGCGACAAGGCTGAACTGAAATCGGGACACAACGGCCAACAAAACCAGCGCCCCTGCAACGGCTTCTGGCGCAGCCGCAGTGGAAGCTGCTAACAGCCGGTGGAGGTCAGAGGGGAGAAGAGAAACTTGGATCCGTAAAAATGTCTGTTGCTACCTTTGCGTCCTTGAGCCGCTGCAGTGTTTTGGCTTTCCGCCCTCCTGCCGGACTGCTGGTAAGCTGTCAACCGGTGGATGAAACATACTTTCAGTCATCATTGTCGGAAGCCATCACTTTGTTTAGCTAATTTTGAGCTGAAAGCACCACCTCTTTTACAACTGCTAAGGCTCCGTCTATTTTCTGGTTTCTAGTTCACACACCGTTCGGTTTGGTTGTTAGCTACATCATTTTGAGATCTTTAAATTCCTTTAAATCGAAATGTTGCAGCATGAGTGTGTTTTATAAATCAGATGATGACGATCTAACTTCTAACGTGAAACCACGACATCTCAAAGAGTGTTAAGAAATAAGACAGACACTTTTCCCGCATGTTTAGCCTGTTAGCTTTTGGGTAATAAAGCTTCGTCACAATAAACCATACAATTTTTCATATTCAGGTTGCAATTTTGATTAGTTTATATAGCGTTAAACCGTAATAATATAGAACAAATGTCAGTTCAATCCATTTTAAAACACAACTCCAAACCATATCTTGAAAATGTAATCAAATCAATATAATACAACCATTTAGACTCAAACTCAGATACAACTACTATTTCACTCCTAGTCGAATCATCCATTAAAATTCAGTTTATAAAGGCGAAGTGGTGGAAAGTTGACTTTGCAGAAAGCATGTGGCGACAGTGGGAAGGAACAACTAGTTGTTGTTGGGAAGAGAAAACAATCTAACGCATATAAGCTGAGTCATGCTCTCTGGGATGACAGAGAGAGTACATATAACTAATAGTAGCTCCTTCATGGATTTGTCCAGGAAGGAAAACATGTTTTAAAACAATTTCTCTTTGTGTGCTTGTGTCCAGGCAGTGCGGTACGCCCAGACAGCTGCAGCTGCAGCTGTTCAGCCCAGAATAAAGAAGTTCCAGGTGTACAGGTGGGATCCAGATACACCTGGAGACAAACCCCGCATGCAGACGTATGAGATCGACCTCAACCTGTAAGGCTGTCTACGTTTTCCTCTGATCTAAGGAAACCTAGTAGTTTACACTGTATGGGGGGAGAGGGCTACATGATTATTTATAGAGGCTAATATGACCAGACTGATGATTCTTTAAAACAAAATAGTTTTGATGGGAATACTGCAGCCCCCCCAAAATTAAGGTATTCAGATAGCCTGAACTGGACCGCTCCAGTAATACCCTCTCATCTAAACAGTCCAAATAGAACATTTTACAGCATTTAATATGCAAGTTTTAAACATTTTCCTTTTAAAATTTCTCTAAATTTCCCACAGAATTTTAATATTAACTCAGAACTCTCGATGATCTTCAATTTTAGCATTTTTATCTGATTTAATCTGTTGAAAATATTTATTTTATCTAAGAATATCACCTGAACAGCTTATTTATTAACACAATCCTCAGCTTGTTTTAGTCCTCCTCTTTTACTTTTTAAACAAATAATATTTAATTGACTTTCATCTCTTTGTTGTCAAGGCAGTAGCAATAAAAACGGGCCAGTCTTCTGACTTTCTGAGTTTGCATTTCCTTACCCAGTTGCGGGCCGATGGTCCTAGATGCCCTCATCAAGATAAAAAATGAGATGGATTCGACTCTGACCTTCCGCCGTTCATGTAGAGAAGGTAGAACATAAGTTGTTTCAGAAAATCCTTTTATTGCATAGTTTTTATCTTCAGAATATGTCATAAATCAATTTTAACCCTTTTTTATCATTTATTTTGTGTGAATCAGGTATTTGTGGATCCTGTGCGATGAACATAAATGGAGGAAACACACTCGCCTGTCTCGACAAGATTGACTCCAACCTCAGCAAGCCCACCAAGATTTACCCACTTCCACACATGTATGTGGTCAAGGACCTGGTACCTGTGAGTAAAAAGTCCTGCACTTTGAAGCCCATTCACCATGATCAACTGTAAAGCGTTTATTCCAGGGTAGGCAAGTCACTGAAGCAAATTTTGCTGGACAGTAAATTGTCCCATACGTTATTGCGATAAACGATAATATTGTTGTCTCTAGGCTGTCTTCAAGTATTCTAATGCTTATGCAAGAACACATTCTCAAATATCAATAAACTTTCAATTCTAATGAACATTTAACACTGAAACTGGAAGAAATATCCTAAATTATCTCAGAATATCTCAGAAGCAACAAATAAAATAAATTATGAAGTCTCTGTAAACAAAATTGCCCTTCAAAAAAATAGCTAGTTGAAACCAAAGCATCAGACTGAAGACTTTATCATCCAGTTTTTGGTAGAAGGAGATAAAAGAAAAAAGGATAAATCATATCAAGTAATCACGAATATTTTGATTGGTTTTTACTAATACGGTTTAAATAAGTTGCATAAACTGGACTTATTCAGAAACGTTTTTACACCATCATCTGAGGTTTTGCTGAGCATTTCCGTTCTGCTTGCAGGACATGAGTAACTTCTACGCCCAGTACAAGTCCATCGAGCCGTACCTGAAGAAGAGGGACGACTCGAAGGAGGGGAAGGAGCAGTACCTGCAGTCTGTGGAGGACAGACAGAAGCTGGTGAAGCTCCACCTTCGCTTTAGGAAAACAGGGAGGGTTTCCAGGGCTGGCAGGGATCTGAATCTGTCTGTCTGCTGTGTGTAGGACGGCCTGTATGAATGCATCCTGTGTGCCTGCTGCAGTACCAGCTGTCCCAGCTACTGGTGGAACGCAGACAAATACCTCGGGCCGGCTGTCCTCATGCAGGTGTGTGTTCCGGGTTGGCTTATTGTAGTCGCAGGCAGCTCATAAAACCCAAGTCGTGTGTTTCGTTCTGTCCCAGGCGTACCGCTGGATGATCGACTCACGAGACGAGTTCACAGAGGAGCGTCTGTCCAAGCTGCAGGATCCGTTCTCCCTCTACCGCTGCCACACCATCATGAACTGCACCAGGACCTGCCCAAAGGTCTGTTGGCAGGCTGCGTTTTTGCTACCATGCATTTATTAAATCAGTTTATTAGGCTGTTTCATGTTCAAAATACATTGTGAAGCTTAAAATATTTGGTCACATTTTAATATTTTTTCTTTTTACGACAAAATATGCAAGTGAAAATTGTATAATAATAACCAAGAAGTAAAATTACAGACTATTTAATACGAGGAAAAACCTGATTATAGAAAAATATCTAATTACAATACAATTGCTGAAGGTTACACAAGTTATAGTTAAACTAACATTTTTTACCATTACACATAAATCCCACCACAGTCTGAGCTTCACTGTCTGACAATGAAAATGCACAAGTCATTAAGAGTCCATTCAACTGGTTAAATAATCAGTCAGTATTATTAATTATTGTGTGAATAAAAGATATTTGAAATATAATATCCTACAGAATTCTGCATCCACGCAGTCCTTTGCGATTACGACATTGTCTAAATGTAATTAGACAAACAAAATCATTTTAATTGCAGAAAATGAAGTTTTTCAGCCGATCTGTGTTTTCATTTGTCACTTTGGTTGTTGGTCTTACTGTTGTTATTAATTCTTAAAAAGATTTAATGCAAATCATCTGCATTGAAATGGGAGAAATTCTGATTAGATTCGTAGATATAATCCAGGTGCATTATTTCTATAGAAACCACATTTTATGCATTATTTATTTATCTATTTATTTTGTGTTTATCTACAACTTCTTTCCTTACTTCGTTGTGTGAAGGAAAATAAAACCACTAAGTCTTGACATGTTGCGTTTTGATTTATTTTATTGTGATAAAGAACTATTAAATAATACAATATTTCTTTTGTACTATTCTCTTCTTTCACACTCTCTCTGTTTGTTCTTCATGAACAGTGGATCTTGTCCTGCATGGATATTTGACGGATGCTCCTTCTGTTTTCGTTGGCAGGGCCTGAACCCAGGAAAAGCCATCGCTGAGATCAAGAAGATGATGGCCACATACAAGGAGAAGAAAGCGGCAGCCGTTTGAAACCTCTGCTCCCGTTTTCTACAACTTGATTGATAAATTATTGATTATAAAAATGCTCTCTGAGGTCTGACAGGCCTGAACACCAGTCATCTCAAACGCCACATGATGTTTCTGTCCTAGAAATGTGTGTGTGTGTGGCTGGAGGACTTGGTGTCACACAAACGCACAAGTACAGTATTAATGCTGGAGAGCGAGTGTGTCTGAGTCTTAGCAGATGATTTTATCTCCAACTCTACTGTGTGGATGTTTGTGTACATGGGAAACACTTTGCTTCACATTAAGTGGAAAAACCAGTGCGTTTTCTTATGTTTAGCCAAACTCCTTAGTTTTCTCCTGCTATATTTTGCACTTGTATGAAGACAAACAGTACATATGTTCCCTCCTTGCCTACAGCACTCTTCGTTTTTTGATGGAAAATAAATACTTTAAGTGGTAGCAACTTGTTTTTTTGTGTGTGTTCTGTTCAACTGAAATTATCTTCAGATACTCAAACATTATTAATTGAAGAAAAAGTAAATATTGTAACTCATACTATTTCAAATTCTTCAATGCCAAAACAGATCAAACCACCCAGACGTTTTGGATTCTGGAAAACGAGCCGTTAGGTCACAATGAACGGGCACTCCGCCGTTTTAGCTCTTATACAAGGACTGATGGAAAAGACAGGTGTTTTGTTGTTGACTTACCTTTCAGAAACCACTTGAAACATTATTTTTGGTTGTGCCGGAGGATCTACTTTAAAAAAAGTACGGTTGTATAATTGCGCATCTGTTTGCAGCCATTTAACGAGCGAGTATAAACCTTGGGCCAGCAGCACCTTGATTGGATTTGAAGTGACAAGAGTCCCTAAAACAGCTCAATCTTAAAGGAGCTCAAAATAGGCAGAACTTGGCAAACAATAAAAGTAACATGTTGTGTGTAGCTCATAGAACCATCCTAACCTGTTTAAGGAAGAACAATAAGTCACATGTAAGAGATGAGGCAGCCATCCTGGATGAAACAAACTTCATAACTAGTTATCTCAAAGGTTCTCTGTATGTTTGTCAAGTAATGTTGATCAGAAAACCTATACAATGTGATTAAATTTGGTGTAAATTCTTTACAGATTAGACACAGTGGGCAACAGAAACATTGTGTTTTTCTCTTTTTTCCTCTGTATGGTGAGGATTAGTTTTTGAACTCACCACAAGTGCTTTATTGAATAAAACGCCCAGTGCAACACATTTAATTCTGGTAAAGTATATTCACTTAAGAAAAACTTGTAAAAAGATTTGTTGAATTTTTCTGCAACACAAGTTTCCCTGGCAAGACAAACTGTTTTCTTATGGAGAGCCGAATTATTTATTTAATTTTGGCTGAAATGGTTCTCCATATAAGGGGACGGGGGAGCTGTTTAATATATTTTTTAAGTGTAGCTACCACATGGGGGCGCTGCAGTCCCAGGAGGCCTCAGCTTCAATAATACTCCCCAACTTTAGGAAAGGAACCACTTAAATAGTTCCTGATCAGATAAAGTTTTCAAACTGCTCCCAGGTTAGGGTTAGTCTTTACAGAACAGAATTTGAGTGGAGCAGATGTCATAGTGAATAATGTTTACGGATGCACGGATTTACCGGTATCACCCAATGATGTTAATTTTTTAATGCATGGCTATCGAGTCGGTATTGGTGCATACCTAATAATTTTTATTTTTTAGTCACCAATGCGAGGATACCAGGTCAGCAGATGGACACTACATCTTATTTATTTATAGTCAAAATAAAACAAATTTCAACCAACATGGCTGCTGAATTTTCCACTGTTCCTCTTTGGGACTTTGACTCGGTAGATACATCTGTGGCTCCAGAAGCTTTGCCTCCAGCTGCAAATTTGCTTCTGGATATTTGCTTCAATCAAAATGTTTTCCTTCCACTACATTTTCCAATAATTTGCTTTCTCTGTGAACAGTCATCTTCTTTAGCAATGACTTTTTGTGCATCGAAAGTTAGCATTCAAATGAGCATAAGTCTCAATTTTGAATTGAATCATTGAAATAATGTAACTTATTATAATTAACATCTCAGTTACTCATATTGTGAGTAACTGAGATGCACTTGTAAACCGGATTGTTGTGTTTTATTCAAATGAGTTCATTTGCATTAGGAGTTTTAGATTGTAGCCTTGTCATAGTTTAAAATGCAGCACTGTGTTTATGTGCTGCCCCAGATCGACTCCTGATTAAAATGAATGAGTAAGCGTTAGCCAGTCTGTGGAGCGCTGGTGTCTGGGTCGGGGGTGGGAGCAGCAGGAGGAGGGGATTGCTGATGTGGGCTGGTTCAGTGAGGAGCTGCAGGACTTTCCTGCTTTCACAGGAGGCATCCGCGCCGGCAGAAGATAACTGAACCAAAGTTAGGTAAGAAATCTGCATTAAAGCTCATGAATGCATCTAAATGTCTGTTTGCTTCTTTTTTTATGCTCAACACTGATGTAACTAAATTTGTCCAGAAAAATGTACTTAAATTAAAAAGAGATCTGAGATGTTTGTGGATCAATAAATGATGGTTATTCTGTTTTAATGCATGTTCAAAGTTGGCATGTTGGCTATGTTTTTTTTTTTTTTTTACCAGATGAGGAAGATGAGTGAAGATGCTGGAGAGTAAAAATTTAAGTAAAAAAAAAACAAAACTGCTCTGATGGGGGTCAATGAAAGCGCATTGCAAGCTGGAAATGTGTTGTCTTTGTTTGTAACTGGACTCCAAAAACTCCGACCCAAATGGATGCCAGCCGAGCATCTCCTGTTGCTGTCCTCAGCTTGTGGAGGATGGAGGGTGGAGGGGACGGGGCCTGGGGGTCTCTGTAGCTTGAAAGTGGAGGACTGAAGTGTGGAAAGAGGGGGGCTAATTGCTCCCAGATGTGTGCTGAGAAAACATATGGTTTCTGATAGACACCATGATGCAGGAAAAGGAGCAGTGGGTTTGTGTGTTTGTGAGTTATGCTGGTGCACAAACACATAAATACTGCAGTCCATTGTTTCAGTCAGAGGGTGGGATGCATAATGTGCAGATCTGTAGTTGACGGGGAAATAATCATACTTTCCATAAAGTAGTTCCAGTCTGGAAATCAAGAGTTAGGACCTTTAATGTGTGCAAAAAAGTCTGATTTATATTTTCTGTGCTTCTCCAAGGGAGCTTTAGGCTCCCATTTTTGAGTTTTTTTAGTTTCTTGGAGGACAGAAGAAAGAAAAGAGAGAGAGGAGGGGGAAGGGTTCGAGGAAATGACCAGTGAGTGTGACAGAAGGGAAATGAAGGATGTAGAGACAGAGAGGAAGAAAGGGAGGGAGGAAGAAAACTCACAGGGAGTTGCGGGGGTGGGATTTAAGGGGGTCTTCTGTTTCTTTTCTTGGAATGCAGCTTTGACAGTGTCTGCCGCACCAGCGAGGAAAAAGAAAGAAAAACTCGCTGTAAGTTTTTCAGTGTCTGTGTGAGGCCGGTGAGGGGAGAGAGCGGCGGGGGGGTTGGAAAGGTGACGGAGGGAGGAGGAGAAGAAACAGAGGAGGAAAGGGAGACAAAAGGAAAACTTTCTTGTCCTCATGCTGCTTTGTTTCCGTCTTCTCCTCAGTTAAAGTCAGTCTACCTCCCAGTGACCATGAGAGTCCTCCTACTCATCTGCATGCCAGGTAACTGCCATGTAACATTTTACATGCATGTTTGTTGAATTACTCTCTGCTGCAATAGAATCTGGCATTTACATTAACAAAACATCAAACTTTTCTCCCTGAATCTGCAGAAGGTTTGTCAGGATATCTTATTTATATGTTCTTAATTAGGCACTGTATGTAGCAGAAAGACTTTGTTTCCCCCTCACAAATTTTTCTTTTTTTTTTTTTTTTTTTGTTCCACTTAAATGTTTTAGACCAGAGGCGTCCAAACTTTTTGTCACTTTTTGTGGGCCAAAATCGTCAGCTCAAAGCTACTCATGGATCAAAAAATACATTTTATAAACTAAATTTGTCAAAATGTTGCTGTGATAGTTTTTTTTTTTTAATCTACTCAACAATAAACTGAGCACAAGCTAATTAAACAAATTATCAGATTTTTTTCTAAAACCTCAAATGATTTTTGAAAGGCATCCAGTTTGCTTATTATTTTGGGCTCGGTTGAAGAAAACAGGAAAAAATAATTTGCCTGTTCTCAGTAATAAATAACAGGATCTAGGTCAGTCTTTATTTAAACATACTTACTGTATTTAGCCAAGTTTTAATACAGCACATAAAACCCGATTTGGGTGCACCATGGTGTACTTTAGAGCATAAGTTCATGAATAGATGTGCTAGTAGTTACCACGACGACAAAAAGAAAACAGAAAGCTTGGAAATTGTGACCACTTTGTGTTGCAACTAACATTTTGGTCAGCAGATTTTGATTTCCAAGTCATAGTTTTGTCCTAATTTATTCTTGAATCATGGTAAAAAAAAAATAAATACATAAATAAATAATTCCAGGGGCCACAAATGGCCCACGGCCCCCACTTTGAACAACCTTGTTTTAGACTACTAAACAAATTTTAAAATCAGACACAGATTATGATTTTACTTATTAAAGAAAAAAGAGAAATCCAAACGAACCTCTTGATTTACCTACAATTTTGGATATTTCACAGTTTACATTCCAGCTTCCTCCTGCTACATATTGTGCTCTTGAGCAAGGCACCCAACCCCAACTTACCCAACAGTCTGAGCATGAATGTGTCCACATAACTGGGTAAATGTGATTCCAGTGCAAAGCACTTAAATTGTTGTCCACTAGCTCCTATTCAGTAAACCAAAGCTAACTCAAAATAAAAGTTTGGGGTAAGTTGGAGAGCACTGTAGGCCTTACATGCCTCAGTTAAAGTCAGTGTTTATGTCTCAACTGGTGTCAGTTTGATAATCACAAAGAGAAAACCACTGCTGAGCAAAAAGATCACAAAGCCTGTCTCATATTTAGGGCTGGACAATAATTCAATAACAGTATATATGGCGATAGACAGGTGATCAATATCAGTAAATAAAACATCTGATGGAATATTCAATATTCAGTTCACAGAACATTTACTGAAAGTCAGCTAACAGTTGGTGGAATCAACTAACTAATTCATTCTTTGGTTACTTAGTAACTCACTCTGGTTACCTAGCAACAACCTGCTGAGAAACCTCCACAGCAGCAGTTTAATGTTTTGCTACTGCTTAAAAATAAAAAAAACAACAGCGTGGAGAGAAAGCTGCGGATAAAGCAGGAAGTGTAACTTCATCAATCTGGTACTATTTTAGTTATTTAAAACAAAAAACTAATCAATGATTATCAATATCGACTGATATGAAATGTTTGTATTGTGATACGTTCAAATCACTCACTTTCACCAAAAATAGACTTGCTGATTCAAGACTTTGGAGAAAAATATTTAGGGAACTTATGAGACAAAAGACAAAAGGAATTAAATTTTAAAGGAGAATTTCAAGTCATCAGTTGGTGAACTTATGCTTATGTGGCAGGAAAATAAGTACACCTGTAAAATGCTTTAAAAAAAAGGATGATTTTTAAGTGACTTAATTAAAATCTGGACTTAAATTTACAGCTATATTATTGCAAAAGTTTGATTGATGATCAATAGGTATCAGTTTCAAGGACAAGTATTTTTACACAGGACCAGGATAGGATAGCTTTAATCGCTTAATAAGGAAAATCCATATTAAGGCTTTTTTGATTTACTCAGGTTATCTAAGTCCAATATTAAAATGTATGTAATGATCTGAAACATTTAAGTGTGACAAGATAGGATAAAAAACAACAATTAAATCTGTAAAGGGGGTAAATACTTTTTAGAAAACTGCACAGACATTTTTCTGACCATTTGAAACAGTTAGGAACTATTTTCTTCTTAAAACAGGATAATGAAGCCTTTCCCCTCTTTTTATTTGATAGACTCACTACCAATTTATAATTTATTCCTAATTATGTCTCCTTCTAATTAAATTTGTTGTATAAAAGGGGGATAAATGGGTTTCTGCTTGTCTAAAGTCTTCACTTTATCTCATAATAGGAGAGAGCGCGCCGTGAATAAGCATCTCATAATACTTTATGACAAGGAGAAGAAGTGTTTCTAACATCTGCCTGTTTTTTAATGTTGTTTTTCTATTTGTTTGAACCAGTTGTGCTTGCTCAGGCCCAGTACCAGGAACAGGTTCCTTTCCCTGGTGAGTTTATTCTGAGAATATTGAGTTGCGCTGTGGAAGCTCAGCACATCTGTTGCTGATCCGTCGCTGCCCTCTGATGTTTCACCAAGCCTCCGTGGTTCTCTCTGTTGTTGTTTACCGGCCGCCCCGAAGCTGTTTTCAGTTCACTCTACTGATATACTGGATGTAAACATGCTGGAGATGAAGTCATTTAATACATCCTCGCCATAATTGTTTGCACTCTTTTTCATATTACTTTTCTTTTTGGGTTTTGATCTCACAAAATGTTTCCCTCTCTTCTAATTCACAGACTCGTATGACTATTATTCAGGTAAAATCCCCTCAATGCGCTTCAGATTTTCCACTTTAGGTGTTAAAAAAAATGATTAAATATTCGTAACTTTTTGGACCAGAAACCCAGAACCCAGAGCCTTTCCCCGGATCCTACCAGCAGCAGGTCCAGATTGAGCCTGCGGTCTTTCCGGAGAAGTCAGGTAAACCCGTTGAATCCTCATCCTGCCACCTTCGACACAAGACTTTCCTAAACACCGGCGTTTCATGCTTCTTCGCTGTGTTTGGGTTCCAGATCCGACCTTTGAAACCGAGCCCACAGAGCCTGGACCGCTCGGTAAGACAGCTGCACAGCAGAGAGGACTGGAAGCTGGTTGTGGCAGAGCGAAGAACTGATTTTTATTTCGTTTTCTGATTCCCAGACTGCAGAGAGGAGCAGTATCCCTGCACCAGACTCTACTCAGTGCACAAACCGTGCAAGCAGTGTCTGAACAGCCTCTGCTTCTACAGGTAGAGACAGTTCTTAGACATAAGAGGCTCATCCCACAGATATTACCGTGCTCCTGCTTCAGAGGAAACAAAGGAGGACATAAATCAATGTATGATTAAAAAAAGGAAAATATTAGAAATATAATATTAAATAAATACACAATATGAATAAATTGAAAAGATAATTAAATAAAAAAATAAGAAGATTGGAAATAAAATGTAGAATTTAATAATAGCTCATTTAAATTAATGCTTTTGAAAATAATAAATATTAAATTATGTTACACTGCGTAATTAAAAAAGTTGGGAAAGTTCTTATTTTTTATTTATTGAATGCAATATTTGGCACATGAAATACTTTATATATTTATTATTTGTTTACTGCCAGTTATGTCAGAATCAGTCATCCATAGTAGAAGATTGGACGTCTATGTTTTTAGCTGAGCTCAAAATAAAAATCTGAACCGCGTGGCATTCTGGGAGATGTAGGCGCAGGAAATGTTTTAGCCGCTCAACCTGGCGGTCAGGTAAGCTATTTTTTTATTTTTTAACTTTATTTTGTCAAGGTAAACACAAACAGGTATGGCAATTACAATAGTGTAACTCTATAGAAGACATAGGAGAGGCAGACTTAGAAATGGAACATAAAAGCAAAAGTGATATAAAAAATAAACTACTACAAAGGAATTAAATCAGCTAAGCTAGGTTGGTGGCGTCAAGTCTCTCGCTAACAGGTCGTTACCTAGCAACGACCTGTTAGCTTAAACATTTGCAGTTTCAGGTTTTCGCCACTGTGCCTGACTTCTTAAAAATAAAAAACGACTGGCAATTACAGGAGAAAATGAGTACAACAGCTGGAGAGGAAACTGTGGATAAAGCAGAAACTAGTTTGGCTAGTTTGGTTTTAAATATATTTCAGATATTTAAAACAAACAAACAAACTTAGCAAAAAAGAACAACCAGTGTCGACTGATATAAAACCCACATTGTGATGAAACCAGATCAGTCAGTCTTTTTTAATATAAATGATATTTCTACCAAGCAAAGAGCTTACTATTGTAGTAGAGTAATAAACTACTCACTGACCTCACTAAATGACAGCAAGGTCAAAACACAGGAACTGTGTTATGGTCTCAAAATGCTTTAAACTGGAAACAAAAGAAATATATGGGAGAAAACAAAAAAAAACTATCAATCTAACAGATTGAAGAAAAGCTAAAATGGAAAAACAAAACTCAGCCAAGATCCAGCTTTAGGGTGACCAAAGAAGGCTTACAGCTACCTATGAGTAATATATTAAGATGAAGCCAGGCCAAGTCCCATTGTTGAAGAAAACATGGTGGTTAACATTTTCACAGATATAAATGACTGATAGTGCTGCATAGAGGCAGTTTGTATCACTGTTGCCTTGTAGTAGGAGTTTCCTGGGTTCATATCCCAGCCTGGGGTTTCAAGCCTATTTATACCAGATCAGTCTGATGAATACATCTAAACACTTGAAGAGATCATGTTGCTATATATGTGAAAATGGAAATACCCTTAAAATGAGATAAATGACCTCCAACAGACCAGTGAGAAGCAGCATACTGGTTCCAAGCCAAGAAGTTTGCTTGAATGGTCAGCCCAGACCATAATCCAATAAAACAAAGCTTGTGGGTAATTGAAAAGTAAATGTGAATGCTGCTTCCTGCCTGAATATGTTTATCTTTGCTAGAATGTAAGTAATTCCTCCTGCCAACAGTTGTTCTGTTCTTTGTGTTGTATGTGATTGATAAATGGAAAACAACCAGTAAACCTTATTAAAAAAAGAAAGAAAGAAAACAAAGCTTGTGGGGTTACATCAAGCATTCGGTTTCCAAGGTAGAACCAAGAAATGAAGAAACTGTGGAACGTAGTTAAATCGTCCAGAGCCAGAATGGGTAAAAGGAAATGAAAGCCAATATTTAAGCTATATTTGGTATTTTAAACAAACTTATTTTTGAGCACAGTAGCAGAAGTGAAACACAGGAAAATAAAATAATCACACAGCAACTTCCTGCTTTCTCATCATGAAGATCTAAATAAAAAACCAAAAATGTTTAATCCCCCATCTTTTAAAAGCTTTATATTTCAGCTGGAAGCAAGTAAATCATTAGTAAAGTAAATTTTTTGTGGTGTATATGGAAATGTTTAGGAAGTGAATGCAGATGTTTCTCAGTGTTTGGGTTTTGATATGTTCGACGTCTGAGCTTTCTGTGTCTTTGCTCAGTTTGAGACGAGTTTACGTCATCAACAAGGAGATCTGCATGAGGACCGTGTGCGCACATGAGGAACTGCTCAGAGGTGAGTCCAGAGCTGCAGAGTAGAAAATCCTGATATCACTAACTGAACAGCAATGGGATAATAAAACGTTTATTTTTTTGCTCCAGAAATTACCCGTGTGCTCCGCAGGGCTGCAACGACCTTCGTTAGTGAAACAAGTCGCATTTATCAGCAGGAACACTCAGGAAATGAGTCAGAGATCAACCATTTTTAACACAAGACAGATAAATCACCTTTTAAACCTCAGTAAAGACTATAAGTGCCTGAGCTTCATTAGACTAGAGTTTATGCTAGTTGTTTGAAATCGTGAGGTCAGCGTGTATCTAATGAAACACAAAACTACTTCCTTTAATCCAGTGGTCCAAGTCGCCCTGCATGGTTTAGGTGTCTGTGCACTTCCAAACACCTGACTTAGATGAATTAACACGCTTCAGATGCATTTGATGACTGAATAGAAGGCCATTCAATTATTTGAACTGAAACAGATCTAAAACATGCAGGGCAGGGGTACGTAAGGACCACTGCTGTAATCCATGCAGAAACAGAAATAAGATTTCCTTAATTCACTGTTTTAAAGAGGACCTACTATGCAAAATTCATATTTTGCATATTTTTGTACGTCCACTTGGCTCTTAACTGGTTTTAAAATCAGCTTAAAAATCCACCCAGCCATTTTTTTGGTATTAATGATTTTGGTGTCTGGAAAATGAGCCGTTTCAAAAACCTCCCGATTGTTGAGTCACGCTGCGCTGTTACCTAACAACCCCAGCAAGGCGCCAGAACATTTGGTCAGCTGGTTTTACCGCTGTACAATGGCTGCTGGAAAAGTTTTGTTGTTGAGTTACCATCCTGGAGCCACTTGCTGCATTCTTGATGTTTGTTTTTCAAAGATGTACTGTTGTATAATTGAGGATCTGTTTGCAGCCACTTTCACACGTGAGTGTAAATGTTGAGTTGGGGGGCGTGGCCAGCAGCAGCTTAATTGGTTGTAAAAAGACAAGACGCCCAAAATAGGCAGAACTGACCAGACTCTCATTATCTAACAATTATTTTGTTTAAAAAAATGTTTTTTATTGCCCATTTAGCTATCCTAACCTATTCCAGGAAGCATAACAGGTCACCTTTATAAATTTATTCAACTGATTATAAAAAATTATTATTAGAAATAGAAAACTGCGAAAAGATGATCAAATCAGACTAGATATTATCTGGTATCTTGAAGTTCTATTTATGGCGGGCTGGATTTGGCCCCGGGGCCTTGAGTTTGGCACGTCTTAGAGGATGAACTGACCTCTCTGCGTGTGCTTTCTTTCAGCGGATCTGTGCCGTGATCAGTTCTCTCGCTGCGGTGTGATGGCGCTGAGCGGTCAGTGCGCGTCGCTCGGAGGAAGCTGTGGGCAAAGCTGCGGCGGCTGCTGATCCGGATCGGGAACGCTGCCAGCCGGGATACCGACTCCTCTCCCCTTCTGACTCCTCCGTACGGCTCCATACTCTTGTGCGAAAAGCACTTTGAATATTTTTGTTGTTTTTAATGTCTGCCCAGTAGATCCTGTGTGTACTATGAGGGATCAACAATAACACTGACGGATATGTGAGTCACTGGTGCTATAAAACCTTTAGAGGTGCATGAAAATGAGTTTTCATGGCTTCATAAAACCATGAAAACTCATTTTATTTCTGTTTTTTATCCTTTTTTTTAACATTGTGCCATAATAATCTCATATTTTGTGTTTGTACTGTACTTTTGTTGAAAAGCAGTCATTAATAGAGATGATCAGGAGAGACAATAAGATGCTGCAGAACATCAGCATGATTGGTCTAAAGGGCCGTCCAACCACCGCCTCTGTACTACTGCTTTGTAAAAATGTCACCATAAAAACTGAAAAAAATAAAATGTTTAAACTCCAGCTGCTCTGTGTGAGGTTGTGCACTTTGACTAGGCCCTTATAACATGCAAATGCCTTATATTATAGCAGAAAGGCAACCGTAAGAAAGGCTTACAGTAATCAATTATGCCGCAAGAACTGATCAGTACATCATTGCCAGAGAAAGCAAAAGAAAACAAATTCCTTCATGTCCTCTAGGGGGCTCTGTGGAGACCAAACAAGAAATAAAATGATCCATTTAAAAGAAAAAATGTGTATTAATTTAGTACATCAACAACCCAGATCTTCCCAGGCTGAATAACTGCTAAATAAAAGAATGTCAAATTAAATCAAATCAATGTGAGAATCACATCACTGCATCTACTGGATATAATGATACTTTTGTGCTTTAAAAATATTCAATTCCCAATTTTCTTTTTTCTATATTTATCCAGATCCTGTACTGAAAAAAAAAATCCAGACTTTTAAAGACTGCATAGGAATCCTGCAGGTAGGCCAGTAGTTTGTGTGAAAGATGTAATAAAATACAAACCGTCAGAAGTACAAATTCACCTTTTATTGTAAATTATCAGGGTGATCTTTTAGCTCTTTTTAGCTTTTCCTCTTCTTATTCCAACTCATGCAAGTATTTGTCCAATTTTAGATTTTACACATAAACCAAACCAAGCGGTTCAAATTTTTATCTTCTGTACTAATGTAAAGTATTAAGATACTTATTTTATTTATTTATCCTAACAAAGATGATGCTTGTTACAAATAGCTAAAAGAGAAACCCTGCTGTTCTGGACCTGCGATAAAAATCATCCCCACAGCATGATGCTGCCACTCCTACATTTCTTCTTGCACTCTCCAGAAAACATGGCTTTCATGTTTATTTAAACTCAAATGTGACTGATGTAATTCGTCGTCAGTCTGTCAGTGTTCGTACAGCAAGAAAAAAAGCACACGTGGGCAATAATACTGACTTCTAAAAAAATAATGCAGTAAAGTAATAAAAATCAGGTTTTCAGTTATAAAATAGGGTTTTATCTAACATTAGATAACTAATTAAATCTGCCTCTAAGAGAACAAACACAGCACTTCACTTAATGGTGCTTTAAATACAAATTCTTTGTCCTTTAATAGCTGCAAATAATATCCAAAATTTAAAATCCTGCACAATGTCCAAACCCGGCAGAGAAATCCTGTAACGATTTGAAGTTTTTCATAAAAACCAGCAGAAAGTTTAGGACCGATTCCAGACGTTTAAGGAGCGATTAGTGGTCTGCTGGAGGTTTTAAGGCGTTTTCACGTTTGTGCTTCATTTGGTCGTTGGTTACTGCTCTAAGCATCAGGGAAGCACCTCAAGAATCAAAAATTATTTTCACAGCCACAGTAAGCTGCTGTTTAGTCACAGTACGGATTAATTTGAGTTTGAGTTTTTACATTGTTTTCCCTGAAGTAGTTTCTTCCTCTGAGCTGCGTCTCATTTGGACAGCAGCGATGCTGGGAGAGACGGCTGCCGGCGCTTAATCTCCTGCTGCAGCTGCTCCTTCAGAGTGGAAACCTGAAGTGAGAAACAAAGATGTTACATTTTAATCTGAATGACTGATCACATGACTATAATCTGTAATCCATCTTGGAGTGGGAGACACAGGGAAGAGAGGGCAGCTTTTACAGACTCCATTATGATTAAACAGCATCTTTATTAGACTTTAACGCATTTAAACAAAAATAAACGACTAAAATTCCTAGATAACGTAAAGTATTACTAGATAAAGTACCTAAGAAGAAGTTTGAGATACAAACAAAGTGCTTTGAAATGTGATACGCCCCACATTTTATTATGTTACATCCACAATATTCAATGTTGCCACAAAGTAGTGCATCATTTTAAAGTGGAAGAAATAAAGGGTTTTGGGTTTAGTCTTGATAATTAATTCTCAGGGAGTCTGTGTTGTTTGCAAACTGAAAAGTTGATCAGTGAGTGAATTATTTCCTAGTTTTGTTGTCTTTCTAGGTTAAAGTTCCCAACTGCAGCTAATTTGTTATACCCTGTTTTAGTCAACGTCCCAACTGGGAAGCATTTAGTGTCACTTTTACTTGATGAATCTGATCAATGATTGGTTCTGTGGTATCACTTACAGATAATGTGTGATTTCCAGAACAGTTCTGAAACAAAGGTTTTATATTTCTGGGTTTCAGTGTCTGGAAAGAGCAGGGTAGCTGAAAGTGGCAGAAAGTTAACAAAGCAGGAACATTGAGGATCCATTAGATTTTACAACATAATCTTTACCCAGCTTTACAGAGTTTAGAGGCTGGTTCAGCCCATTAGACATCTGTTATGTTTCTTTTTAAGCCGTTTTAGCAACGTGTCAGGTTGGACTGTGTATTCTTTTATTTTTGGGGAAGCAGCTGCTGTGCTTTTGTGGGTCCTGCATATATATATTTGCAAACAAAACAACTATTTTCTGTGGAAAACAATGAAGACGCCCTTGCCCACCTGCTCCTCCAGGCCTTTGACCCGGTGGCGGTGAGCTCGCTCCCTGGTGCCCAGCGTCCGCTCCACGTCCCGGAGACTGCTCCTCATCTTCTCGGCCTCCCGCTGGACCTCGTCACGCTGCTGCACCAAACTCTCACACAGACTGTGTGAGTGCTCCATGTCAGCCAGCTGAGTCTGCTCAGGAGAAAACGCACAGGGAGGGTAATGTGAAGTCAAAAAGACAGCAAACACGACGTCCATTTACCCATGAAATGATCCGACTAATCCACACGGAGTGTTTTTATAGATGACCTATTCTACTTCCTTGAGGTTAGGAATGGGCTATAAAAAAACATGTTTATTAAACTTTTTTGTACAAAATAATTCTTAGATAATGAGATTTTAGTCTGATTTTAGTCTGAGCTGCTTTGGGTTGCTTGGGTTGCTAGGTGACGGGCTTTGCTGTCCTGGTGTTGCTAGGTAACGGCACATACGTTTAACGTGACTCTGGTTTTTGAAACAGCTCATTTTCCAGACACAAAATAACATTAACTTATTGCCAAACAACAACTCAGTGTTTTAAAAGCGTCTGGGATTTTTTTTAGAAGCATTTAAGATCCAAATGGAAGCAAAAAAACATCCAAAATGTACAATTGATGCCCTTTAAATTATTATTTCATCATGAAAGTGAGGTTGACCGATGCAATGAATTCATTGCTCAAAATTTAGATTTTGTCACATCAAACTGATGTCTAAATTGTTTGATAAGATAAAATAAAATGTTTTGCCACAAGGAATCTTATTCCCACACTTTCATTGTTTCTAACAAATTGTTTGCTTGTTTTCAGTTGAATTGTACAGGATCTACTGTCATTAAAGGGCGGTGTCTAAACTTTCTCTTTCCCCCTGCACACGGAAAGTTTTTAGATTCAATACTAATTGTCTTTTTGAGGTTCCTTTGACTGCTATTGTTTTCCCTCACAAACATTTCTGCAGCCTGGGAAACGTTTGACTAAATAAGGAAATGTCTGAGGCATTAAATCTCCTTGACATCAACAACTTAATAGATCCTGAATTCCACTAAAACTTCCTGCAGTTTTGTTCCCATTCACTTGTTTGTGGCCTTTCTGTGGTGGGTTTAAAAAAAAAAAAAAAAAAGTTAATATGACTTAAAATGACAGGAATTAAACTCAGTTTCTGGAAAATGTAAAAATGTTTTTGTGCACACTGCAAGGACAAACAAGTCTTCCCTTTTAAACATGGGTAATATTGATCTCAGATGTCTGCTTACATGGGACATTAAAGCTCTTCTTTTCCTGCGTTTTCACAGCAAATTGTGAGTGGATAATTATAAGCCACACAAGTATTAAAAGCTGATGTAAGAATGCAGATTTTTCTTAATGTCGAACATGTGTTTGCTTTTCCTTAGCCAGCTGAGATTTCCACTAGAGCTGTGCGATAAACCGATTTTATCATTTAATCATATTTTTGGTGAAGAATCAATTTTTGGAAAATCTGGATTTTTTTTTTCCACCAATGCACTTTTTGAGTTTTGATCATTCAGAGTGATGTGAGCACGCCGTGGGCGGCCATCTTGTTTCACAAGCATGTTTTACAGCTTCAGTTTATTTGAACTTTAAATTCAAGTCGAATCTTTAGAATATCAGCAGATTTTTTTTCTTCTTTAATTATGAGAACATAGTAATAAGTAAGTACTTTATGAGAACTTCAGCACAAAAAAAAAATAAAATTACACAAGCTTTTTAGTCATTAAAACAACTTTTTTCTTGGAATTTTAAGACTTGTGTCTGTAAATTGTGTCTTTATTCTGATAATATGACTGTTTTCTTGTAACATTTCTTGTCGCCTGGCCTTAATACCCCATAATACACATCACAGAAGAATTGACTGGAATAAAAGCCATTTTCTGAAAATATTTCCAGTCATTTGTAATTTCTTATTTAGAAAAGGAAGCATAAAAAAGAAAATCAATTAAAAATCTGAAATTGGCTCTGGTAGGACAAATATTTGAGATTTAATTTCTATGCCAGGTCGCCCAGCCTTCCCTCCTGCAGTCATTGCTAAACAGCAGTTTGGTGAAGCTTTATTCTGCTTCCTTGTCTCATTTCTGATTTATCTGTTTTTGCGCCTCATCCTCACCTGAAGCATCAGTATTTGCTGCTGCGCCTCCTGAAGTTCCTGCTCTGCCGTGTTCAGCGAGCGATCCAGACGGCTCCTCTCAGCAGAAAGCCGCATGCTGCCCTCCTCGGACTTCAGCTTTTGACGTTCGACCTGACGTGGTCCATGTTTAGTTTCAGAAACACGAACACCACGTCTTCAGATTTGTAGGGGAAATGAACCGGAACTTGCCTTATCCAGCGTGTTCCTCAGTGCGTTCTTGTCTTTCTCCAGCCTCACCGCCTGCCTCTCTGCATCCTTCTTCTCCGTCTCCAGCAGAGCCACCGCTCTCTGCAGCGCGCGCAGCCGCTCCTCTACGACGGCCCGCTCTGTCTGGACCAGCTGGGCGCACCGCTGAGCCTCCACAAGGCTGGCCGATCGCTGACGCAGAGCCTGAGAGGAGAAAACAGACTTGTACTTCTTCTGAAAGAACTCTGTCACTCGCCTTCATTAACCATAAAATTGTCCAATTTGAATTTGCAAAAATAAATTTGCTTAATAGAAGAACGTCGCTCAATAAAAAGCATTTGAGTCACATGATCAACAACCGGATGTTACTACTGGCGAAAATGACAAAGGAGACGACAGGAAGTGGTAACAGGATGGTGGTTTGTTTTTGTTTTTTTCGGACAGCAGGCTCCGCCAGAGCTCTGGACAATTCATAAAAAGTTGTGCGTCATTTGTACTTGAATCCATAGCTCTTCTGTAAACTACAGTTTCTCCAAAACATCACGTAAATAGTCCCTCCCAAGTCTAAGCGACTTGTCGCTCCAACGCCTGAATCAGACACCGACGTCTTCTCAGATTGAAAATGGCTGAATTATGAAAATAATCTCATGTGTTTACATTCATCGCTGCCATGATTTTTAATGATTTTGTCATGTGAACAAGCTTTTTCACATCTGATTTTTATTTCATTTCTCATTTAATGGAAACAGGGCAATTGTGAAGTTGTGTTTTTTTGACATGAGGAGAATATGAACAAGGATTGGTGCCATTTGTAACAGAAACCCAGCTAATCTCTCTGACCTCCTGAGTGCTGCTGAGCTCGGCCTCCAGCTCTTCTCGCCGCAGCTCGCTCTGGCTCAGCTCACTCTGCAAGTTCTGGACGCGCTCAGTAAGGGCAGCCATGTTTCTCTTCCCTTCAGCCAGAGCTGCCCGTGTTTCATCCAGTCGCTCCTAATCAAAGCAAAATATCCATCAAATTACAATTAACTTTTTATTCACAGGCAGCCTTCCTTCAATCTGACCCACAAACCTGCAGGAGCCTCTTGTCCTGCTCAGCCGAACCGAGCGTCTTCTGCAGGGCGAGCAGACGGCTCTGCGTGCCGCTGTGGGAGGCGGTCACCTCCTGGAGGGTCTGGCTGAGGGAGGCGGCCTTTTCCTTAAGAACAGATTCGCCTTCCTGAGCTTTCAGCAGGTTCTGACTCAGCCTGTCAACGTCCCTCTGCAGCTGGGAAACACGAGCTTCTCTCTCTGCAACCTGCAGCAGGTAGAAGACACAAAAGCAATCCGTGAACCGAGTTTACTTTCTGAAAAAGTCTTGAATTGTCAGTGATTTAGTTTAACATTTCCTGAAATCTACATGTCCCCACTGTCATTAAAAAACACCTACAGAATGGAAATATATTGAATAGACAAGAAGCTCTGATTATGGATTAAGGTTTGTATGCTAGAAACATGAGTGAACACCATGGACACTAACATGAAGATGGATTTCTTCTCCTCCAGAAATAATAGTCTCTTTGCTGTAAATGTTTTTTGCTCCAGGATTATGAAACAATTACAATATTGACTTTAAAAGAAAGAACAACTCAAGGTTGATGGAAAACACAAAACCTTACCAAGTATTTTTGATCTAGTTTCTGGTGCAAATATACAAAATACACTTGAATTAAGAGTCGGGCATAAAAAATTTAGAGAAAATGAGTACAAAGCAGCCAAATTCTAAAGATTTTTCCTCTTTTTTAATATTTAAACAGGAAATGTGCAGAGATAGATGGAGGGAAGACATCCATGCCCGCTCCATTGAGTGCCAGACTTGGAGACGGACTGATAAAGACGTTTAAAAATCAGACAGAAAACGTCTCTCCTTTCAAAGAAACTACAGAGAAACTATGCATGATGTAAAACGTTTACGTTGCGTCAGACTGTAAAGCTGCTTCCGGCGATTTCAGAGTTGCAGAAGCGTTTCTTTTTTTGCAGACCTGTTTGATCAGAGCGTCGTGGCGCTGCTGGGACGCCTGGCTCTCGGCCTCACGGTCCCCCACACTCAGCTTGAGTCTCTGTAGCTCCCCCTCCAGGCTTCGCCTCCCCAGCTCCACCCTGGTGGCCCGAGCCTCGGCTGCCTCTAGCGCCTCCCGCAGGCGCTTCCTCTCCGCCTCCAGACGCACCTCAGCGGCCCGCTGCTTGTTCAGCTGATCCTGCAGAGGAGCGGGGTGCACAGAGTTCACGTTGGTACGGTTTGCCTCATCCTGGGCTGCGTTGTGTCTGCTCCTCCTGTGGTGCAGGAGGTGAATCATTGTGGAAGGTGTTGGCAGTAGAGGGGGACATCTGTTGTTATTTCAACTCCTGACAGCTCACTTTAATAAATCCACTGTTGAGTGCAGCCATATGGCGACGGCAGATCGCCCGTGATCCCTTGCTGTGAGAGAGATTGCGTAAAGAAGAGTGTGTACCTGGGTGTGCTTCTTATCCGCCTCTGAGGACTGCAGCGATCGCTCCAACTCCTTCACCCGGTCGGAGAGAGCTCTCCTCTCTCTGTCTCCTCTCCTCACCGCCTCCTCCTGCTGCTGCAGCAGGATCTGAGTGGTGGTCAGACGCTCATCCAGCCCACGCTTCACTGAATGAAACATCGCAGGACTTGACCAACTCTGAGCATTATTTCATCTTAAAGGTGCTTCCTTGAACAGGTTAGGATAGGTCTATACAAAACATGTTTATTACATTTTTCGCACAAAATCCTTCTTAGATAATTAGATTTTAGTCAGTTCAGTTCTGCCTATTGTGAGCTCCTTTCACAGCGAGCTGTTTCTGGGCCTCCTGTCACTTTAAATCCAAATGAGCTGCTGTTGGCCACGTCCCCAACTCAGCTACACACGAGCCACATTTAAATAATGGTACGTGTTTGAAAAGCAGAAGAAAAGCCTCCTGCACAACCAACAATCTGAATGGTAAATCAACCACAAAGCTCTTCTCTTTTCCAGCAGCCATTGTACGGCACATAAAGGCCTTTAAATGCATTGCCAATATTGTGCAAAAATACTTAAGTGATTAAATAAAAAATCTGTAGAATGTGTAAATTTTTTATCTGATTAATCATGAGAGTAATCAATAGATTAATTGATTAGTTAGTTGCAGTCCTGTATTTCATTATTTTTGTATTCGAACCTTCTTGCAGCTCCTGCAAAGAGCTCTGCAGCAGAGAGAAGCGACTCTGAGCAGAGCCGCGTTCCCCCTTCAGCTCCTCCAGCTCCCGCTGCAGGACCCCCAGCTGGCAGCGAGCGTCATCCTGCAAAATCAGCAATGCCAAATATTTCCAAGGAATTAAAAAATAATAATAATTCATAAGGTTTTGGTGTTGTGCTGCAGGTGTGTTACCCTTTCTCTTTGTGCATCTCGCAGCTCCTGGAGGAAATCTCTGAGGCCACTTCTCAGTGAATCTGGGTCGAGTTCAGACTGAGGCAGAGGCGTGTCGCCTCTCTCTGGAGAAACGGCACCAGAACCCAACGTGTTGTTGGGCGTGCTTCCTCGAAACTCTGCTTCAGTCACAACCAGAGTTAACTTCACTTTGTGTTGCAACATTTTGTGACAATAAATCAACTTATTCCTGCACTGCTCAGCAAATTTGCAATAAGATCTCACTAAATATTGACCTGTTTCTGTGTAAACCACCAACCTACGATGCAACAAATGATTATATAAGTTACACTCGCCTTTAGTTTGATCACTCTAAAGTTTTTTGGTTTTCATGGACAAATAGTACCTAGAGTGCACAGAGCTCAGGCTCAAAATTGATGCCTAAATTAATAAAAATTATTGGCATTGTTGTAGACTGGACCATAAATCAATAACAATAGATAATACATGTAATATAATTGTTAATAATTTCACTGAACTTCAATTTGAACACCCCAGGTGCTCAATATCTCTCAGTTAGATAAGCAAAGTTGGTGGCATTAACTAACTCTCTCACTCTTTGGTTGCCTAGCAACAACCTGCTGAGTGACATGCGCAGCAACAGTTTCAGGATTTGTCACAGTGCTTCATATTTGCTTAAAAATGAAAAAAAGACTGGCACAAAGTGAAAACTGGATAAAACAGGAGCGGCCACGTAATAGTTTGGTCGTTTTTCAAATATTTAAAACATTTGAAATGTTTTGGATATTTCAAATATTTAAAACATATATTTGAAATATATGTTTCAAATTATCAATACCGACTGATATGAAATGTTTATATCGTTTTTCAGCCATGTCGTTGTAATTTCTTCTGGTGACGCTGAACATTTCTCAGCACATTAACAAGACAACAAACTTTACTCAAGTGACCAGAACATGTTGTCTGTTGACCTTTAGGTGGCGACAGTGAGGAGCGCAGCGGCGAGATGCTGTGGTGGCGTGACACGCTGCCCGGTGACGTGGAGCTGCTGCTGGGGCTCCGCCCCCTGCAGCCCCTGCCGCTGGCCCCGATGCCCAGCGTCCGGGTCAGGGCAGACTGGAGACCGCTCAGCCGAAACTCCAGATCCCTCCTGGCGGCCTCGGCCCGGGTGAGCTCGGCTTCAGTGGCGGTCAGCCGGCCCTGCGCCTCGCTCAGCTGCAGGCCGGACAGAGCGGCGGCATCGTGGGCAGCCTGAGCGCGCAGCGACAGGTTCTTGGCTTCGTCCTGGAGCTTCTTCTCGCAGCCGCGGGCATCCTGCAGCTGAGCCGTTAGCTCTCTCTCACAGCTGCGCCAGCCGGACTCGGACTCTGTCAGACGTCTCTGGGTCAGGGCGAGCTGGCACAGAGCTAAACATTAACACGCCGCTGAGAGAGGACAGAGAGAAGCAGTAAAACACACCGTCCTCACCTCCTTCTTGATGGACTCTCTGGTTGTTTCAGCTTCAGTGAGCTTCTGCTTTAGGGAGAAGACCTCCTTCCCTCGTTCCTCCTCTCTTTGCTCCTCCAGAACCAGACGAGTCTGCAGCTCCTCCACCTCCCTTCCTCTCTGCTCCTTCTCTGCATCTACAACCTTCAACTGGAGCAAAGAAAACAATGTCCCAGAAACTGTGATTTACAGAATATCCTGCAAACCGAACCTTTAAAGCAGACCTATTATGTAAAAGTTACATTTTACGTCCATTTGCACATCCGTTGGATTGTGAATCCAATATTTTTATTTGTAATAACAGCACAGTATTTTCTGTTACAGCCTTGTACCGTATATTGCAGTTTGTTAGGATTTAAAGTGACAGAAGACTAAAACAGGTCATTCTTAAAAGGCCTTAAAACAGGCAGAACTGACCAGACTAAAATCTAATTATCTAAAAATGATTTTGTGCAAAAAATGTAGTGAACATGTTTTGTAAAGCCAATAGACCCTGTTCAAGGAAGGAAAATAAAATAAAATTTCTACGATGGAGATCTTCTGACCTGTCTGCGGAGCTCTTGCAGCTCCCGCCGAGCCTCCAGGCGTGACCTTTCGACCTCTCTCAGACAGCTGCGCAGCTCGGTCACTTCCTTCTGAGACGACGACAGGTTCTCCTCCAGCACAGCCAGCCTCTGCTCCTTCTCCTCACACTGTCGCTTCACACTAACACACACACACACACATTGAGAAACACACACCCTTCCCTCTGCAAACACGCCTGTCTCCACTCTCCCACCTGATCCTCTCCGTCTCTGCGCTGCGCAGCGCTCCTCTCAGCTGAGCGTTGGACTGGCTCAGAGCGTCCCTCTCCTTCGTGACGTCGCTGAGGCTGCGCCGCAGCTCCGTCGCATCCCTCCTGCAGTTCTCCGACGCCTCCTGAGTCTGGCTCAGACGGCGTTCGGCCTCCAGCAGGCTCCGCCTCCCCTGGTCTCGACTCTCCTCCGCCGCTGACAGGGATGCCCTGCACTGCTCCAACTGGAGAAACAACGAACACGTTCCTTCATCGTCACGACAACCGGTCACCTGTCAGTTGATGCAGGTTTATCACAGGAGTGTTTAACATTTTCAGCAGTTTGCGAAGCCTTGTATTTAAAATATCAAGAAACAATAGTCCTCAAGTACCAAAGCAAAATACGTAAGTATGAAAAAATGAAATCTGCGGTGCACAAAAGTAGGGAAAGCCGAATTATTACGAATATATCAATAAAGTATCAATATTCCCAACAGCTATTCCTGCTGTGAAACATTTGTCAGTATCACGATTTGTTTCATCAATATGTCACATTATTAACTTTAAACAACTGTGGTGATTTAAAGATAGTAAGTTTTGAGTTTAAAATCTTGCAGAGCTGCAACTACAGATTATTTTACCACTGAATTATTCTGACAATAAGTCGGTAAAAAAAAGAAATTGCCACATTTTGAAGAATTATTATTTAACAACTTAAGCTTTTTTGAATGATGAAAATACATAAAAACGTGAATAAACAAGTAATTGAATTCCTTAAACATTTTATTGTCTAAAATGCAATAACTGCATTCTTTTTGATCGTTTGTAGCAAAGGAAGAATCTGCAATTAAAAAAATACTTCCAACATCAACATGAGTTCAGCCCTTTCTGCTCAACTTAACATCAATGCAGTGTAGGTTTAAGAATAATAATAGTAATTACTATTATTATATTGCAATTTATTTGCAATATAATAATATATTGCAAAAATAATATAATATATTAAAACACCCAAGGACACTTTACATTAAAAAGACAAATTAAACAGTAAAAAATGTCTATAAACACACAAAATAACTAAAAATTTAAGTGTGAAGGCTATTTAAACAGATGAGTTTTGAGTTGTGATGGATCCGTTGATTATTTTTTGGATTAACCGATTAATAACTGGATGGCAAAAGGTGCTTCATATACTGTCTTTGCAGAACTGGAACAAAGTGAAACTGAGGAAACTTCCTGTTTGTGCCTGACCAGCACTTTTCTACATGGGTTTTCTTCTGCGCTGTGTCATTTACCTCTTTGAGAGCGACGTCGGCTCGCGAGCGCAGATCAGTGCAGAGCTCCTGCAGACCGTGGAGTTCCCTTTGATGAGCCGATGTCGCCTCGTCCAGCCGAGAGCGAAGCTCCAACATCTCACTGGTCAGAGCTCCAACTCTGATCTGAAAAAAAAAAATAAAACAATCTTTTTTAATCTGTGTACTTCTAGATTGAAACAGCAGTCGGGCTGAAACGATTAATCGGACTGGTTGCGACAAATCAATTAATGAAATGTTTTACTAATTGATTAATAGCAAGATGAGTGCTAAAAAAAGGCAATTTGCTGAAAGAAGAACATACTCAGAGCAGTAATTCAGCCAAAACTGTAAAAAAAAATATGAAGTTATGTTGTCTGTAAATATGTTCCACCCAAAACTCCTCAGGGTGAATAGTTTTAGCTTCACCCGGTTCAAATTCTGCAAAAGAAATCTCCTGAGAAGCTAATCAGTTTATCCAAAAATAGTCAACAGATCAGACCTATTGATGATCTGTTGCAGAAAAGGCCTGAGCCCTTCACATGTTGATGTTAGGAGTCTTACTTAGCTGCAGATGCAAAAAGAATGCTGTTGTTGCATTTTAGGAAAGAAAATGATAATTTTCTGATTTAAAAAGGAATTTGTTTATTTAAATGTTTTAAATGTATTTCTAGTGTTGTATAAAAAAGACTTCGATGAAAAATCTGCAGAATGTACCAATTTTTTAATCCAACTAATCGATGAATCGTAATCAGTTAGTAAAATAACAACTAGCTGCAGGAGCAACTGGAGATAAATGGAGACAGAATCCGTCACCTCCTCCTGCTCTTTGAGTTGAGCTGCTTCTCTGGCCGTCCGTTCGGCCTCCAGAGCTGCAGCCGACAGCTCCGCCTGCAGACTGGACACTCTGTCACACAACACCGCCTTCTCCGCCTCCTTCAGCGAGAGCGCCTACGGAGGAACAGTTAAACAGCTCACTTAGATCAGGCGCACCAACTCGTTTCTATTTTGGGCCACATCAAGATCATAAATGTTCTCAAGCGTTGATTGTGTCAGAACGTATTGATAAAACCCATTAAGAAACTATTAAAATATTAATTAATAGCTGTCTCATTCGATATGTGCTTAAAATTACATATACAATGAACATCATTTATCAGTCCTTTCAGGATTTTACAATTGTTTTTATAAATTTTTGCAATAAAAATTTAATTTAGAAATATTTGCACTCATGTATGACGGTAAATGTGACTTTTTGTTACATCGATAAACTATAACTTGGCATCAGGTTAGACTGAGGCAGCAGTGTAGTGGAAAAAAGAAACTGCCACCTGCTGATGAGAATTAGCATTATGTAAACCCATCAATATTGATTATTTTTGCTGAAAATTTTAAATAAACTCACAATTATCCATTAGTGAGAAATAAAGTGGCTATTTCTGTGAAAACTGGTGGGACTGATTGATGTAATTTAGCAGTAAAAAGATTAAAGCTGCATTGATTTGATTGATAATGTTTAAGCATACAATTGTTATCTTAAAATGTCTTCTTCTTCTCAACTTCTAAGATGAGTTTAGAAGCCCATATAAAGAGTTATGTTGAGCCCAATTTGGCCCCCGGGCCTTGAGTTTGACACATGTGACACAGATGATGAGGAGAGCAGTGAATGTGAAGTTTAATGTGAAGCAGTAGCTGTCAGGAATTTGGATCTGACCTGCTGTTTCTCCGTCTCGGCCTGCAGCAGACTCTGGTCTCGGTCGAGCTGCAGAGCCCTCAGCTCCTCCTGCAGCTCCTCTCTGTCTCTCTTCGCTCTCTGCTGCTGGTCGTCCATCTCCTGCCTGCACCGCCTCAGAGCTGCTTCATGCTCCGTCTGCAGGCTGCGACACATCGCTTCCTGTAGCACGAAGGTCAGCAGAACAGACACTGAGAGCCCGTCAGTAGCTTGTACTTCAAAACCAACATGTTGAAGGGGTTCTCACCTTCTCTGAGACCAGCCTCTCCACCTCCTCCTGATGCTCAGAGACGGCCTTGCGTAACGCCTGCTGAGCCTCCAGCTGCGCAGCGCTGAGGGCCTGAGTCAGAGTCTGTTTCTCTCTCTCTCCCTGCGCCAGGGCGATCTCACCATCTGAGCGCAGCCGCTTCAGCTCAGCTGGAAAACAAGTCCAGGGGAACAACTTAATTCTCACTCAACACACATCCTCACACTGGTTATTCCCTCCAGGATGCAGCGATGTTTTGGTGATTTTTTTTGCAATAATAATAAAAGATTTTGTGCCAGAATGTACTGATATTTGAGTCTGCATCAAGTGAGCACCTCTTAAGAATAATGAACGTCTTTTCACAATGGTCATCCCTCCAGGTTTTCTTGTTTGTTTTTGTGATTTTTAAAAAAAATCTAAATTACTGATTTGGTGCAGCTAATTTCAAACAATTTGCTTGTGCATGATATTAAATATGATTCACCATACAGAATGCTAATCATCCCCTCAGCGACGCTTCCCACGATTTTCCTCTCAGACGTGGGCTTTTGGTTCGTTATGGATTCTATCGAAATCAGACAGTTCCCGCAACTTTCCTGCCGTCTGGGCCGAATCTGTATAGCCGCCCCAAGTGCGAGACGCACTGTTCAGATGGCGCTCTTTTTAACGACCTCGGGCATTGTCTCTATTATACAACAGCTGTAATTATATTATTATTGTTCGCCGCTTCGATCACAGAATGTAACTTGGCATCAAGAAAGGTTGAGTGTAGTTGGAGAAAAAAATACTGCCACCAGCAGGTGAGAGTTAGCATCATGTAAACCTGATGTTTCACCATCGATGTGAAAAATTTGCAGTAAACTCACAATTAACATAAAAAAAATGCGGGTGTCAGTATTTGCCTGAGATTGATTGAAATAAGAACTGCTTTGATTTGCCAACTTGTAAACGAACACACTCATTATTTTGAATAAGTGATTTAATTGATAAAATAATATTTAAGGTTCTATTAATTTAAGGTTCATTTAATCCGGTCCGCCACATAAAACCCTGTGGTGGACCGGATTTGGCCCCCGGGCCTTGAGTTTGACACATGTGCTTTTAAGGTGATTGGTCAGATTTTCATCATTGGTGAAAATGGCAAAGTTTGTGACTGACGACTGAATTTGCATTAACGGTTGCTATAGTTACAATATGGCTGAAAAACATATCATGATATAAATATTTCATATCAGTCAATATTGATGATTATTGATTAGTTTTTTTGTTTGTTTTAAATATCTGAAATAGCACCAAACTGGTAGCATGAGCTTTCCTGGGTTTTCCCGTTTTTATTCCACGTTGTTGTTTTTTTAATTTTAAGCAGTTATGTGGCGAAACTTTAAACTGCTGCCTTAACAGTTACTCAACAGATTGTTGCTAGGTAACCAGAGAGTGAATGAGTTGCTAGGTAACCAGAGAGCGAGGGAGTTAGTTCTTGCCACTCACTTTGCTTAGCTGGCTTTCCTCTGTCTACATCTCCCAGAATTCTTTGCAGTTCTGGATCAGAGTTTGGTGAAATCATTGATTATTCTACATGCCACATGTTATCTGTCGATATTGATCACGTGCCTACAGCGATATAAGCTGTTATTGATTTATTGTCTAACAGTTGCGGTGGCGGCTGACTCGTGTTTCAGACGTGCGGCTCGTGTTCTGTTGTTCTGGGTTTTCACCTGCAGCCGCCTCGCAGCGGACGCTCAGCGTTTGGCTCTCGGCCTCCAGCTGATCTCTGCGGGACTCGACCTGCGCCAGCTGCTGCTGCGCCTCAAACAGACCCGTTTCCAGGGATTCCCGCTCAGACCTGCAGGTTCAAAGACACAAAGACGTTAAATAATAAATCTGAATTATAGATCTATTTAAGTGGAGCTGGTGAACCTGCAGCTTCAGGGTTTTTACATGATAACGGATCAGTTGTGACCTGAAAGCAGCCAGTTCCTCTGACAGCGCCGCGTTTTCTCTTTCAGACGCCGTCAGCTGGACCACCAGAGCCGCTTTGTCCCGGGCCAGCTCCGCCCGACCGCGGCCCGCCTCCTCCAGCGCCGCCTCGTTCTTCTGGCCCTCCCCCTGGGCCAGGTTCAGCTCAGAGCCCAGAGAACCGACCTCGGCACAAAGCTGCCAACAAACAGAGAGAAAAACCCAGGAAGTAAAGGCCACGAGTTCCTCTGGGTCCGGGAACATCTTCCAGACTTTCTCCAGAATCCTCAGAGTTTTACATCAAAGTAAAAACATTAAAATTGACCATGAAAATATGGCAGAGATTTCTACATCTGTCAGGCTTTAAATGTGGAACCAGCAAAAAGCAGAAAGAGAATGAAAGGAAGGAAAGAAAGAAAAGATAGAAAGGAAGTGAAGATGGGATGCAAAGGAAGGTAGGGAAGAAAAGGACGAAAAGATGCAAAGAAAATAAAGGAAGAAAAGACATAAACACAGACATAGGAAAGAAATAAGAGGAAAAAAGGAAGAAAGGAAAGAGAAGAGAAGGAAAGAAAGGAAGAAAACGAAGCCATATTTAGATATTCAGATGGAGAATGACGTCTGGAAAAGCAGATATAAATCTGGTCCTGGTAAATATGTAAACAGAGTGATGTTCTGTTCCTGCTCGTTTGGACCAATAAATAACAGACCCGGTTCTGTACCTGGGTCACCTTCTGCTGCAGCCGCAGCCTCTCCGCTCTGAGACCCTGCAGCTCGCTCTCTGGCCCGGCCCGGCTCTGCTCGGCGTCCTGCAGCGCCTGCTGCAGCGCCACTCGGCCGGCGTCCAGCTCCAGCCGGTCCTGCTCCAGACGGACCAGCTCGTCCCTGATGGTCAGCCGCTCCTGCTCCGCCTCACGCCGCTGAGCCAGCAGGACGCGCTTCTCCTCCTCCAGCTGAGAGACGAATAAACAACGAAACTGGGCTGTGGTAACCGACAGACCAACTATAAACACAAACTTTACCGCTTCTTCTTGTTGTGTTATAAACTAGAACTGCGATTATTTTAGTTATCAATTATTCTGTTGATTGTTCTGACAATAAATCAGATAGAAAAATTGGCACATTCTGCAGATTTTCCATTTAAGCCCTTATATACAATATTAAAAGTACAGATAAATAATTGAGTTCCATTTTTAAATGACAAAGTAAACATTTAATTGTCTAAAATCCAATTAAAGAATTCCTTTAGTGAACACTTGATCATTGATTATTTTTCATTATGTAAACATTGATCGAATCTAATTTATTCTCCTGCTGAAAAAAGGTTGAAAATCACATTCTGCTGATTTTTATTTTAAGTACTTAAGCTTATTTTACACAATATTAGAAGTGCATTAAAATATACAAATAAACACATACTCAAATACTTTTTTAGATAATAAAGTAACCTTTTATTGCTTAAAATGTGATAACGAAGCATTTCTTTAGTGACCCGTTGATCATTTACTGCATCTGCAGCTAAAAAATATTTCTAATATCAACATGTGAAAAGCTCAGTTCTTTCTGCTTGACTTAAAGAGTCACGATAAAACCACTGACATGATTTAAAAAGATGAACTACTGCATGTTCATCATGGATACGCAGAAGCTTTTAATAACAAATATGTCTCACAGAATACTATAAATGCAGAGTGTCGCTGTTTTCATCTGTAGTAACTGGGTTGAGCACCGACGCCATCTTGTGATGTCATGAGGGTAAGTCAAACCGTAAACAACTGAGGCTGAATGCACAGAAGAAGCTGTGATTGATTTCAGCGAAGATTTGAGCGATTCGTCGTCGGTAGTTTAGGAGGAAGAAGCTGGATGGAGCGATGAAGAAGAGGAAGCTGTTTCTAGGATTACAACCAAATTTAGTTTGAACCATATTGTTCAGTAAATCAATGAATGGTAATAAATCTATACATATAGCAGTTAGTTTAAATCAAACTGAACTGGACCAAAGGGTTTTTGCTCATTTATTGCGAGGGAATGCAAAAGGAAAAGTTTCCTCCATGTCCACTAGGGGGCTCCATACTCAAGCATGATGTATTCCCTAAAAGGCCCAGCAGCGGGCCCTCACCTGGAGGATGTAGTTGTTGAGGTCCACCTTGTCCTGGGCCAGCGCCTCGTTCATGCTGCCCATCTTTGCCAGAGAGTCTCTGAGCGCTGCCTCCTCAGACTGCAGCCTGCTGAGCTGCAGTGACAGCTCCGTGCTGCAGCTCTCGGCCTGCGGGGGAAAAAGACGCGTCAAAAACACAAACATGCAGAGATTCTACTACACGGATGTTTCTTCCTTACCCGAGCCAGTGCCTCAGACAGCTGGGCCTTCTCAAGCTGCAGAAGCTGCCTCTCTACCTCCCCCTGCTGGTGGCTCTCCCTCACTGAGGACAGCTCTCCTCTCTGAGCCGATGCTCGGCTCTCACTCACATCCCGCTGCTTCTGTCTGAACGCAGCAAAACACGCAAGATGGAGTTCAGTTAGGACAACAACAGAACTGGGTGGTAATCCTTTAAAGCGAATTTTTATTTTTATTTTAATTTTTGACACCAGTGCTGCTTTGAGTACGTAAGAGGATAAAGGCCACTGAAAAAAACAATTCTGACTTTAATCTCAGGATTTTATGACGGCATTTCAGGGTCAATGTAGATTATTAAAAAAGGAGGAAATTTCTGCCAAATATTCTGATGTCTTTAGTTTAATCTGAGAAATTTTCTAGAAAAATTTTTAAAAAAACATTCCGACTTCTGAATCTAAAAGATTTCAAAAAAATTTTAAATTTTGAAACTTAGAAATAATTTTAAAAAAAATTGAATTCAAAAATTTCAAACACTTTTTACTTTTGGAACTCAGAAATGTCCATGTTTTCTAGAAATTTCAGAGATTAATTTCAAAAGTTCAGAATTTTCTGGCAAATGTTTGTATTTTTTCTAGAACATTTCTCAGATTCATCTAAAAATTTCAGTTTTTTCTACCAAATATTTGACTTTTCAAACTCAGAAATTTCCATCTTTTTTCTAGAAGTTTTTTGGCAGAAATCTACTCCTTTTTTATTTATTGACAATGGCTCTACTACAACATCATATAATTCTGACTTTAATCCCAAAGTTTCGACTTTAATCTCAGAATTTTGGCTTTTTTCTCAGAATCAGAATTGTTTAAATTGTTTATGCACCATCAGGCAAATCCAGCCATTAAACTCAAATCTACCAAATAAATTTGGGGCTGGGTTTCACTGTGGATAAAGTGCTGGTTTATAAATCCAATAGTTAGGAAGAAGCAGCTTTGTGATTATTTTTTTATATGCTAAAAACAAAACTGACATATGACACATTAAAAGTAGAAGATTTTTCACTTTTGTAACTCAGACAATTTCCCAAAGTCAAAATTGTTCTACTTTATGAGCTCAGAAAATTTCTAATTTTTTTTCTAGCAAATATGTGAAAATAACCTCGAAATTTATGAAATTTTTCTTGAATATTTTTAACTTTTCGAGCTCAGAAAATTTTCCAGTTTACAAGAAGATTTTTGAGATTAATGTCAAAATTTCTGACTTTTTTTGGCAGAAATTTACTCCTCAGAAAGTCAGGGTCTTTTTCTTAAAGTGGCCCTAATCCTAATCCGGTTGCTAGACTTTTCTAATTAGCTCATAACTGTGTTTCTTTCACTAGTTAAAGAAGCAGCTCCAGTCTGGAAATGTGCTTGAAGCTCTCAGCTGCGTCTTGTCGCTCGCTGCTGTAAAACTGTGAGGATTAGTAACGTTCAGGTTCGATTATCCTGCTTACATCCTCTGGGTCTCGGCTTTGGCCCGGTCTCTCTCCTGAGCGGCCGCCTCCTTCTCCTCCTTCTCGCCGTCTCGCTCTCGCTGAGCCGCCAGCAGCGCCAGCTGCAGCTTCTCGCGTTCCATCTGCAGCATCTGGACGCTGCTCTCTGCTGCCTGGACGCTCTGCTCCAGCTTCGCCTTCTCGCTGCAGGCGGGAATCACGGAGTTAAAACTCCGGCAGGATGAAACAGTGAGGAGGAGATGGTGACCCCTGACCTGGCCAGCGCGTCCCTGTCCTGCTTCAGATGGTACTTCTCTTTCTGGGCGGTCTCTCTCTCTCTCTGAGCTGCGTCTCTTTCTCGCTGCAGCGCTTGGTTTCGCTGCTCCGAGTCTCGTCTGGACGTATCGGAGTCTGAAAGCTGCTTTCGAAGCTGCTGGACGGACGACTGGGCAGAGAGCAGACGGCCGCGGACGTCCTGGGAACCAGATCAATGATGAAGGTCTTGGCATAAATTAATCACGATGAATCGATTAGTGAAATAATTGTTAACAATTTTAGGAATAAATTAATCGCTAACTGGAGTATTCAGACTCATAAGAGGCAATTTGCTGAAAGAAAACTGACAAAACTGTATGAAATGACGTATATATTTTGTTTTTAGAATTAAAAAAAACTTTTGTTTGTAAATATGTTCAACCAGAACTCCAGAAGTGGAATAGTTTTAACTTCACCTGGCTCAAATGATCAAAAAAAAATCTCCTATTGAGCACAGTCTGCTCTTCAATTACTAATCAATTAATTAAAATAAATAAACCGACTACAGTGCATTGATGCTAAGTAAAGACAAAGGGCTGAGCTTTTCACATCTAGATTATAAAAGTACTTTTTAGCTGCAAATGCTTCCTTTGCTACTAAAGGAATGTGACGTTTCTGTAATAAATTTTATTTTCTTATTTAAAAACTACTTGAATATTTGTTTATTTGTATTTTTTATGTATTTCTAACCGTGTACAAAATAAGCTTACATGGTTACAACTTATATAACCACTTAAATAAGTTTAAATGACTAAACAAGCCACTTATTTAGCAAAATAATATTTTTTTAGCATCATTTTGCTGATGGAAAATCAGCAGAATGAGACATTTTTTATATCCAACGAATCGATTAATTGTCAAGATAATCTATTACAAAAATAAATGTATTATGTGAACTCAATCTAAAGAGGTTTTGTTGTTTATTTAGGTCAAATAATTGTGATTAATGAATTTTAAGCTTTTCAGCTTTTCTTCAACAGGACAATAAATTAGATTTGATCAACAAGGTTTAAATAATGAAAAATAACTTTTATCCAGTAGTCAAGATCCTTTCACATCAAAGCATAAAATCCATTAAACTTTAACGTTTTGTTTTTTTTTTACTGTGGATCTTTAGCAGTAAGTTGTCACCTGCAGCTGCAGCGTCTTGTTTGCGACTGCTGAGCGGAGAGCGGACAGAGCAGCGTCAGGCAGAGGAGACGGCGAGGAGGCCGGAGGAGCGGCCGCCATCTTTAACGGAGAGGAGGACCGTCGAGGAGAGGAGTCACGGATCAGCGCCAGGAGCGGAGCCACAGAGCGATCCTGGTCGGCTTCTGACGACGACTCCCCGTCTGACAACACGCTCTGCAGAACCAGACGAGGCAGGAAACATTCAGAGTGAGTTTTACAGGGCGTGTGGTTTTGGTTTTTGAAGATGATATTTTGATCTCAATGGGTTTCCATAGCTCACAGTGAAGCCTGAGGCCGCCATTTTGTTTGACCAGCGTGTTTTACAACATTTATTTATTCAGACATTGAATTCAGCTCAGCTCTACGACAAAATCTTAGGGTAGGACTAAAATAGATCTTTTAATTATGAGAATAAAACCATAAAATCACAAGAATACAGTTATACAATAAAAGAGTCTAGATAATATGAGAATCAGAATAAAGTTGTAATTTCTATGAGAATTCCTGCACAAAAAACTAGCCAAAAATTAAAATGAGGAATGTTGAGCATCTTGTGAAGTTATAATCCAATGTAAGTTTTAGAGACAATATAATATTAAATTGTCATCAGTAGCAGGACTTTAAAATGATTGTGCAAATAATTGAGTCTGTTTTGAAGAAAGAACGACAAGGACTGAACTCGTCTCATAAGACCCTGAGAAAATTTTATCTCATTAAAACAACTTTGTCTCATAAATTTAAGACTTTTTTAATGCTGATATTATGATTTTATTCTTGTATTTGAACAAAAATCCTCACAACCTGGCCCTAATACTCTGTTGTGCAGAAGCGACTCTAGATATAAAAGCCACTCTTTATTTTCTACAGTTTCTTTTTAAGAAAAGAAAGCAAGCAAAACGCAAAACTGATAGAAATCAGATCTGTTCAGACAAAATGCTAGATAATTTTTTTAAGCCTAGCCATATTTATTTATACCTGAGCGATGTCTCTCAGCGTCTCCAGCAGCATCTCAGACTGAGCTTTAATCAGCTGCGTGTCGGGCTCATCGCTGCCAGTTTGCTCCTGGAGGAAAAGGACCAAGAAGAGGCAGAAATGTAAAAAATAAGAAAACTTAGGATGCTGTGTCAGCCTCAGAGACGCTCTCTTACCTCGAGCCTCTTCGTCAGAGTGGAGATTTCTTCGTCTCGTTCCACAATTTGTCCCTTCAGCCTCTCACATTCTCGCACCACGTCAGACAACCTGAGAGTTCAGACAAAAACAGACGTTTAAGTCATTTTAGCAACAAATCGCAGCCTATGGGAGTAAATATGTCTCAATATTATTCAATCAAGCAAAAACTAATCACAATTTTTAAAAAAATTAAAATTGTGGTCAAAACGTTTTTTATTGTAATGACATATTTTTTCATAATGGAATATTTTATTTGGGAAAAAAAATATTTTTGTCCTCAAAAGGCTTTGAGTTCAACCAAAAAAGGAGCATCAAAACCAAAAGTTTGAGAATCGTAAGTTTATGTTTTGCAAAGAACCCTTTCTCTCCATGAGAAAAAATGAGTTATTTCAATAAAAAAAAAAAAAAAGGTTTTTTAGACAAACCTTTGAAAAAAATTTTGATTAGTTTTTGTTTGGTTGAATAATATTGAGATGAATTTAGCCCTATACGCAACACATTGAAGAGGTCACAGAATAAAACAGGAGGGAGATTTACACTTTGTAGCATTCTCTGTGCTGACTTTTGATTTTCTTCTAAGATTTTCCTCCATGTTTCACTAAAATTCATGAACAGTCACAACATATCGAAACACAACTTGTGACAAAAACAACCTTCTTTGCTTGCTGTGTGCCGTCAAATGTCTGAACGTTTATAATTTCACCAGCTGCATGCTACATTTCTCATTGTTTGAAAGAACAATGCTGACTAAACATCCATTCTTTTATTTTCACATCTGGAGCAACAAAAAGCGGTGTGAGAATTTCTGAACGTATTCAAAACCTTAAAACTGCATTGAAGTTTGTCCTGCCAACAATGAAAATATTCCGTCATTGTTGGCCATAAATGTGATTATAAGTTGCTTTAGTGCCTTTGCTAAGCAAACAAATGCAATTTTTCAGACCTAAAGATCTTGTAAGTATGAACATAAAACCGGCAGTAAAACCATTTAAGGCAGCCATAGATGTTGTTTGTGAGCATAAAGTTTCTCAGATAAAAAAATACGTTGCTAAGCCATGTTTTGTTTTGTTTTGTTCACATATTTTTGTTCTATCAGTGCAAAACATCTCCTGAAATCCACAGGTCGTTTTCTTACATTAAATTAATATTTATAATTTACGCCTGCAGGTTTACAGAACCCCAACATTTTGACAGCTGAGTTACTGCACTGCAGTGAAACCTGTCAGTAGAATACGGACTAATTATGAGTAGAAAAAGTGACCCCTTCACTGGTCCTGTTTTTTATACGACCTTATAGTGTCCAGAACCAGAGCAGAACTTAAATGCAGACAGAACTTTGGTGTTTCAATATTGTAGTTCTTTTTGAAATAAGTTGTCGTTTGATATTGTGACAGATCACAGTCAGTCCAGACACCAACAAGGTGTTGCTAGGCCTCCCAGCCACTGCACTCAGATTTCCTCATCAAAACAAATTAAACAATGAAAACCATTTTTTTAAAAATACATAAAATACCACAATATTGTGAGTATTTCTTCTAGCTCGATTTACCTCACCTTCATTCAACTCTTTTTGAAGTACCGCCGACCCGATAGTGGCTCACTAACCTGACGTTGAGCTCACTTTTCTCTGCATCGGCTCTGCTCTGAAGGCTCATCATCTCCGCCGCTCGCTCCCTCAGCTGCTGCTCCAGCTGAACCCTCAGAGCCTTTTCTCCCGCCGCCCGACTGCCCACTGACGTGGACAAGCCAGAGCAGGACACCCGGGCCGAGTGGGACATCCGGGTCAGCTCAGAGCGCATTTCTGACAAGTCTCTGAGAGAAAATGTTCAGGGCTCGCACGCTTTTTCCACAGTAAAATTCACTTTATACAGAAATCAGTCACTTTCAAAACTTTTCAAAGATTTCAAGCACCCATAAGAACCCTGAAATGTTGAGTTTGTGGTTTTATTTTTACCTTTCGGTGGCGCTCTTCATCTCGCAGACGTGCCTCCTGAAGCCGACCACTTGTCTCCACAGCTTCAGCAGTCGGCCGTGTTCGCTGCTGAAGTAGCTGTGGAAAGACTGAAGGCAGAAACAGAGAGAAGGTTTCAGCAACTTCACCGACTCACTAATGACGTGTGTTGATGATTTTGATGATGGTACTCAACAAAATGTAATGTTTGTTTCTGGTTTCTCAGTTGGTGACTGTATGTTGTTTTTATTTTTGTGTTTTTATGATGTAAAGTTCTTTGAACTGCCTTGTTGCTGAAATGTGGTATAAAAATGAGTTTGACTGAATTATTAAACCAGCGATCAGGCCTGAAATCTGGGTGTAGTGATGGACTCTGACCTGAACCTTCAGAGCCACATAAAGACAGTTACACAGTCGGCCTTCTGTCACCTGGAGAACATCTCCAGGATTAGAGTTATGTCTCAGGGAGATCTAGGGAAACTCATCCATGCGTTTATCTTTAGTCTCATTGATTACTGCAACAGTGTCTTCACAGGTCTGCCTAAAAAAATCAATCCTCAGCTCCAGCTGATCCAGAACGCTGCTGCTGGCGTTCTGACTAAAACCAGGAAGTTAGAGAACATCACCCAGTTCTAAAGTCCCTACACTGTAGCTCAGAGGATAAATGATAAAATACTGTTAGTTTACAAATCACTGAACAGCTCAGCACCCCAATGCATTAAAGATCTGCTGTTGTCGTAGCAACCTCCCAGACCTCTCAGGTCTTCTGGTTCTGGTTCTGCTCTGCATGCCCAGAACCAGAACCAAACATGGAGAAGAAGCATTCAGCCTCTACAAACTTCCAGAAAACTGCAAAACAGCTGAAACACTGAGTGCCTTTAGATCTAAACCCCAGCTGTTTAGAGCTGCTTTTCAACCATAATAACTGGATCACTGATCAATATATTTGTTGACTTGGTGATTTTGTTGATAGCTTTTGACAAAACATAATGTTTATGGCTCGGTTCATAACGGGTTTCTCCATATTTTTGCGACGTAAATCACTTTTGAACAAACAGTGCTTCACTGCCTCTCTCTCTCTCTCACCTCCTCCTCTCTCCTCCAGTCCGACTCCTTCTGCTCCAGCTCCTCCCGGGCTTTGGTCCAGTCCACGGTGAGCCTGCGGATGTCCTGGCTCAGAGCCTCGTTGGCCAAACCCGCCTGCTCCAACTGCTCCCGCAGCATCGCGTTCACCGCAGACAGGCTGCTGCTCCTGAAGGATCCACAAGCAGGTCAGACATCACTGATATCAACAGACCTGCATGTCTTTGCACTGGAGCCAAGCGCAAATTATATATTTATTTGAAACGTGCTTAAGGTGAATCAAAGGTTAAATCTCCCTACTGCTTTCAGCTGTAAGAAAAAACCCAAGATAAACCCTTAATGCTACACTGTATAAACGCCTCTGTTGTGTTTTATTGGTTAAATAATCTTCATTGTTGCAGATCAACACAAAACAGCATCTCTACATTTATGCCTGACTTTTCTGCTGTGTCTTCATTGGTTCTCTAACAAACCTCTGAAATTCACAAACCAGCTGCAGCTTTTCTTCTTCTCCCGTTTCTCAACAGTGGCCTGCTTTGTGTTGGTTTTTCACACAAAGTCCCAATAAAATACTTCAGAGCTCTAATATGACAACAAGTTAAAACGTATGAATACTGCTGAAGATAAAAAAACAGCTGAATATGAAGAATTGCCAAATTCTTCAGAATTGGTAAAGACTGCAGAAGTTTTAACTCAGAAACTGTTTATACTTTAACTCATCCATATCTGAGTATTAATAGAGATTCATTGTTATGTGAAGCTGATGGTTATTTTATTAGTTGATTTTTCTGAGAACTAGTCAGATAATTGGAGAAAGAAATTTGAAAATTTCGTAGATTTTTCATTTAACCACTTAAGTAAACTAAGAAATGCAATAAAGATACAAATAAACAATCAAATTCCTTTCTAAATAAGAAAATATTCATTTTACATATTTATAAAATGCAATTATTTAGTGAACGGTTGATTATTTGTTGCAATATTGTTCATTTGTTGGATTGATTAATAATATGGTAGCAAAAGATGCTTAATAAGAGATTTCTTTGCAGAATTTCAACCAGGTGAAGCTAAAACTTTTCAACTTGCGAAGTTTTGGTAGAACCTATTTGCAAACAAATAATAGTTGTTTTTTTAAAAGGCAAAACAGGCACATGACTATTATAATGTGATTTTAATTACAAGTTTTTGATAATTATTGAATAGGTATGTAATATATTTCATTAAATTAAGATAAGAGGTGGGATTAAGTAAATGTTTACTTCGTCCTACGCCAAACAGAAAAGTCGTGGTAAACAAATTATTTTGTTCTTGGTTATATATGCAGGTGTTTCTCTGTCCTGCTGCTTATTTGATTTTCTTGTTTTTAAAAATCTGTTTGAAATAAATAAATAAATGAATAAATAAATGAAAATGTATATACAGTATATGTACAGTTTTTGGTTTAATGTTCTGAGCGAATTGTTATTTCATCAAACAGCTTTTTTGAGCCTGTATACTCCAATTAACATTTTATTTATTATTAAATTATTTGAGAATTATTTCAGTAATCGATTCGTTATGACTGATCTGATTGATCGTTTCAGCGCTAGTGGTGACGCTCCACCTCTGCTGCTCCTCCTCCAGTCGGATCAAAGCGTCCTCCAGGTTGCTGCTCGCGTCCTCCTGATGTCGTCCGTTTGACGTTTCGCTGTTGCTCTGAAATTAATCATCCAATTAGGAAACGACTGCAGACAGAAAACAGGTTCATGGTATTCAGTAGGAAATGTCACCCACCCCCATGGTGCCTTTCTCCAGCTCAGAGGATTTCTCCTGGAGCATCTGCTCCAGATCGCCACATTTCTTTTTGTACTGCAGAACCTGAGGAAGAAGAACCATCATCATCATCATGCTTCACTGTAAAAAATGCTCAGTTAAACTGAGAGTTGGATAGAGCACCCAAAAAATTTACTCAAGTAAGAGCAGTGATACTTCAACATATTTTTTAGTCAAATAATAGAAAAAGTATTTATTCAAGAAGTTATTCAAGTAAGAGTAAAAAGAAGTATTTGGTAAAAAGTCTGAGTAACTGATCAAGTTATCAATCATTTAATATCTTAAAATTACATCATCAGACAGACCAAAATATAAAGTTCAGTGGAAATTTTTGTATTTTAACAACTAAAAATACAATAATTTATATAAGTAACAAAAAATAACAAAATCAGGCAAAAGAAACTTTTCCAAATAAGAAAATAATAAGAAAATAAAGAAAATAAAATTTCAAAAACGAATGAAACTAATAAAAACTGCAGGTGTGTGTCTGTGTCTGGTGAATTTTTGGTTGTAAACATTTTAGTTTTTCATTCAGTGGGTAGAAAATCCAGAAATTGTACTCAAGTAAGAGTAGAAATACTTCATAATAAAATTACTCAAGTAAAAGTAAAAAGTACAGCGTAGCGAAAGTACTCCTAAAAGTACCTTTTTTTTTGTTTTGTTTGTTTTTCGAAAAATGCCACTCATGTAAATGTAACTACGTAGTTACTACCAGCTCTGGTCTGACCCGGCCCACCTTCGCCTGCAGCTTCTGCACCAGCTGCGCCTGCCTCTGCTGGCCCTCCTGGTAGGCGGTGAGTTTACGCCTGTAGGCCGCCTGCTCCTCGTCCAGCCGGCGCCGCAGATCCACGTTCTGCTGGGCCAGGCTGCGCGACTCTGGGGAGTCGAGGTCGCCCTCCCCGGTTTCAAACCGCAGCGCCTGCTCCAGCTGAAAGAGAGACAGAGGCAAGAACAAAATGGATTTTAATTTAAATATGGTTCTAACATGATGAAAGTGTTTTCCTGCTTCGTTTTGTTACATACGACCAAATATTGTGGGGGTGCATGTATATATCTGAGCCTTTGAGAAGCTACAATAAATTCAGATTTATAGCTAGATTTTTATTATTCCACGACATGGAGGGATAATGGTTCAAATGAAATGAATCACTTAATCGCATCATAAATAAAAATGAACTTGATCATTTCCATTCTGATTATTAGTATGTTTGAAGGAGAGTGATGTTTAAAGAGACTTCATAATACATTTTAATTAATGGTTTCTGTTTTGTGTGGTTTTAATTTATTGTTTTTTGTTGTTATTTTTCATTCTTTATATTTTAAAATATAGTCCACTTCCAGTGTGGAGTGTTCTTTGTAAAACTAAAGTTTATTGATTTTGAGAGAGCAAATTTGCATTTTTATGCCATCTTACATACGTTACTTGACAATGGTGCCAAAATAACTATATTATTGCTTATCACAATCATTTCTGGGACAATTTATCATCTAGAAAAATGTGTTACCATATCATCTAAGTTATATTTATGATGAAAAAAAATCACTCTCTAAATGAGGCTTCAGGAATCCAAATTAGAAAACATCAGGAAGAGATGGGAAATGTACTCGTCCCTGAGATCTTTTGTTTAGATTTATTTTTCCTTTTCATCTCTAAAGAATTATTCTGTATTAAAAAAAATTTAAACAGTGAAGGAATGAAAATGAAAAAAAATGAGATTCTAGTTATTTCAAATGTTCATTTTTAGGTAATAAATATTTTCACAGAAAGTGTAAAAGCAATAGAAAACCATCCAATCACCAGTTCACTCACTCCTTTAGTAATATTTTACTGTGTAGATAAAACTAGTTAATTTACCCAAAACATAATTTGTACCCAAATTTAAACTTTATTTTATGTAAAGGACTGATTCTGTAAACTTTTGTTAACCTTGTTTTGTTTTTGCTGTTCCTATAGTCATACCATTTAAAAAAGGGGAAAATATATATATTTTTTCTTTGTCATAAAAATATAAGTAAAATAAAGTATAAATTTAGTTGAGTGCGTGTAAACGTTTTACTGAAATCATGTTTATTAACTTTGCTACAGCTGCCTGTTGGAGCAGGTTTATGATTTTTGCTAATGTTCAACCTGAATCCAGTCAACAGTCCACCACATCCCTCCCCTGCTGTGAAGCCCCTGTTTACAGTCACCCATGGCGACAGGCGCTATGGCAACATTCCACTCCACTTCATTCCATCCCCCGTCACCTGGGCGACCCACAAATCTGAGACAAAGACATGCGGAGAAGACAAAAAACCGGGGGAGAGGCAGGCGTTCCTCCCAAAGCTCCAGACCAAAAACCTGGAGGGTTTCTGGAGGATTTTCTTTATTTTCCCGCCTCACGTCGTCCCAGTTTCAGTCAGATTTAGCTTATTGTCCTCACCCTCTCGCTGATGGCGCCGTACTTGATGGCGAGCTCGTCCCGGTCGGCTCTGCTGTGGGCCAGCAGGTCCTCCAGCCGGGCCAGCTCTCCCTGCAGAACCCGGTTCTCCTCCTGGACGGACATGACGGAGGACATGGCCCCGGCTGCTCACAGAGGAAACAAAACGCTCCGTTTTAGATGGACAACATCAGGGATGAAACGATTCATTCAATTAATCACGATGAATCGCTTATTGAAATAATCATCAACTAGTTTAGTAATCGATTAATCGTTAACTGGAGTATAGAGAGTCTATAGAGTCTATTTTTAATATTGAATAAAAAGGGCTTAAATGAAAAATCTAGATTGTGTTGATTTTTTAATCGATTGTCAGAATAAGCAACAGATTAATCGATAACTGACGTTGAATTCAGGCAGAAATTAGAATCCATTAATGCTCCTGCTCTTTGAGATGAGACGCTTTAATTTATTCCTAATATTGTATAAAAACGGATTAAATCTGCAGGATGCGGCGATTAATCGTCAGAATAAGCAACAGATTAATCGATAACCGAAACAACAGTTTGCTGCAGCTCAAGGCTACATAAGGATGAGGAAGGACTCACCGGTATCGTTGAGGTTCTTGGTGACGATCTCTCGGACTCTGGCCGGCAGACATGTAGGGGCCGCATCCGGTGACGGGCCCCGGACGGTCAGCCTCTTCTCCTCAGACAGGACGCTCTCCTCCAGCCGCTGGTTCAGGTGGAAAAACAAAGAGGCACCGCCAAGTTAGACGTTTTGATGATGCGATCACCACAGCTACAGAGTTTGCCCTCATTTGCCCCATCAGCTCGCCGTCAGCGCATTATGAAAGCGCTGAGGTGAGATTCCCCCGGGGGGCCTCACCTGGATCACCGACTCCAGCTTGTTGGAGTCGGAGTTTTCCTCACCGCTCATCGCCGCTGTTTCCAAATCCTCCAGGAAAATAGGATTAACTCCAAATGAATTCCCAAACAGAGCGACGGTCGCTCTCCTTGTTCTCTCTCCTTTTCCAGCCGGCGCAGAAAAAGGATAAAAGTTTCCCGCTTTAATCTGATCACGTTTCTGGTAAGTTTTTGGCAGCAGAGGAGCGGAGCGTGTCCGTCCTGCCGCCTCCTCAGAGACTCTGAGACGCAGATTGAGGACAGCAGGATTAGCTGGTTTTAAAGTGCCCCCCTCTTCCTCCTCCTCCTCCTCCTCCTCCTCCTCCTCCTCCTCCTCCTCCTCCTCCTCCTCCTCTTACACTGTTGCCACGCTCTCTGCTTGAAATTAAAAGTCTTCACATATGAGGGGCCGTTTAGGACAAAATTTACGTTTTGTCTCTCACACACTACCAAAAAGTCTCGCATACTCCAAAAAAAGTAGCCACGCACACTCCAAAAAATTACGTTTTGTCCCTCACACACTACCAAAAACTCTCGCATACTCCAAAAAAATAGCCTCGCACACTCCAAAAAATTACGTTTTGTCTCTCACACACTACCAAAAACTCTCGCATACTCAAAAAAATAGCCACGCACACTCAAAAATTACTCACGCACATTCAAAAAATACTCAAAATGAATCTGATTGATTGATTAAAAATAGCAAAATTGCTGTAGTACAATCTGTCCACTGGGTGCCAGTATTACAGGAATTATTAACCGGCGCCAACTAGTGCCGAAGAAGAAAGAGTTTGCTATACCGAACATGGCTAACTCTAATTCGAAACGAGAGAGAATTGGTCAGGCAGCTGCCATTTTAAACACCATTCTATCTTCTCCGGAGGCAACCAGCACTTTGACAGGCGCATTAAACGATTCAACGACTGCCCGCAGTGCTGCAATCTGGCACCCAGTGGACAGATTGTACTACAGCAATTTTGCTATTTTTAATCAATCAATCAGATTCATTTATTTCTATAGCACATTTAATCTACAAGAAAGTTAAACGTTCTATATATATTTAAAAGCACAAATATACTAAGTAATAGAACATACAGTGAGTCAACAATCGAAACTTATAGTTTAGGATCTACGCATGCGCAGTTTGATCCAAAAATTATGCCCCGCCTCTTCCGTGACAACTCTCACACATTCAAAAAGAGTCTCGCTCTCACACATTCATAAAAAGTCTCGCTCTCACACATACATAAAACGAGTCTTAGTACTGTGTGTGTGTTCAACTTTAGTCTTGTGTATGTGAGAGATAAACGTCTGTGTGTGAGCGAGCTGTTAGCAGTGTATGTGAGCGAGAAAGTTAACGTTTGTGTGTGTGTGACATTTTAGTAGTGTGTGTATACGCAATTTGAGTATTTTTTGAATGTGCGTGAGTAAATTTTGAGTGTGCGTGGCTATTTTTTTGAGTATGCGAGAGTTTTTGGTAGTGTGTGAGAGACAAAACGTAATTTTTTGGAGTGTGCGTGGCTACTTTTTTGGAGTATGCGAGAGTTTTTGGTAGTGTGTGAGAGACAAAACGTAATTTTTTGGAGTGTGCGTGGCTACTTTTTTGGAGTATGCGAGAGTTTTTGGTAGTGTGTGAGAGACAAAATGTAATTTTTTGGAGTATGCGAGAGTTTTTGGTAGTGTGTGAGAGACAAAACGTAATTTTTTGGAGTGTGCGTGGCTACTTTTTTGGAGTATGCGAGAGTTTTTGGTAGTGTGTGAGAGACAAAACGTAATTTTTTGGAGTGTGCGTGGCTACTTTTTTGGAGTATGCGAGACTTTTTGGTAGTGTGTGAGAGACAAAACGTAAATTTTGTCCTAAACGGCCCCTCATATTCACACACCTCTGCTACTCAACTACACAAAAGAGAGGAAATACCACAAAAAGCAACAGGAGGTTATTAACTCGTGAATAAATTTGTAACAAATTTTGCGGGACAATGAATTGTCCCAGTAATTATTGTGATAAACGATAATATTGTTGTTTTGGTGTCATTGTGAAGTAATGTTTGGTAGGAATATTGATTTGCAGGTTTATAAATGTGCCAGAATTTGCCAAAATGCTATTTTTCATCTGTCCTTCCTGGACAATTAGTAGTTTATCTTGTTAAAACCAAGCAAAAGTTTTACAAACAAAGTTAAAATGACTTACAGATTTTGTCAATAAATGCAATCAATGCCAATAATGATTACGAAACAAGGAAACTACAACAACATGAAGTGTGTCACATTAAGCAATAAATTAATTAATTGTATGATAAATCAAAAGGAGCTCAATAATTTCCATTCCAATGATTAATATTTCTGAAAGCTAATTTTGTTTACAGAGACTTGTAATCCATTTTATTTATGGTTCGGGTTGTGGGGGTTTTATTTTGATTTAATTTGGTGTTTTTGGTTGGTTTGTTTATTGTTTGGGATATTTAAAACGTCTTCCAGTTCTTTACTAAATTAAAGTTTATTGATCTTTCAGAAGGCAAGTTTGTGCCTTTATCAATATATTACTTTACAGTGTTATTATTTAACACAATAATTTCTAGGACAATTTATTGTGACAGGCCTATGCACAATTATAAAAAGTATAAGAAATAATTACAACTAAATCAATCCGTCGTCTATGTGACAAAACACAGGTGGTCATATGGTGGGATAATATATTGATAATGGAAAATTAATCCAAAATTGCCTCTCAAATGCCAATAAACTTTAATTTAGTAAAGAATAATTAACAATGGAACTGGAAGATATTTTAATTTTCAAACTAAATCCCAACTGTACCCAATAAATAAAATGGAAATAAAAAACATTAACAACCAAACCCATAAATAGAAGGAATTATAATGGCCACATAAACAAAATGTACCTTAATAAGATATAAAACATCAGAACGGATATGATCAGGCTCATTTTAATAAATCATGCCGTTTATTGATTAATTGCTTGTTGAGACAGACTTAGTGGCAGCTCTTAATTTAAAGATAAACTCCTTTCTAATAAACTACATGACTGTGGGAGTTTACTGTAAATCCTCAACAGACTGATCACACAGCACAAGTTTCCAAACACAAACTGAAACGTCTTTTACTGAGGCTTTATGTGCCAAACAGATACAAACTCATACTTAAGTGTGGAGAGTTGTTTTCCATATCCAACAACTAGAAATCAGAAAAGTGAGGCATAATTTCATATCCAGCCCCACTAAGGTATTATTTAATCAAACAGCCTTTTACTGGGATAAACGTAGAACGTTTTCAGACTAAAGTTTCTGTCCATTTCTTCTTGAAAAATGGCTCAAGCGACATCAGTTTGCTGTAGATTCCCATTTGGATACAGGTTTGGGCTTTCACTAGGCCGTTCTAGCAGATAAACATGCTTTGATCTAATTTAACTCTGGTTGTTTGTTCAGGGCGTTTCCCATCCTGAGAACAGAACCTCATTGAGAATCTGAGGCAGACTTCAAAACTGACGTTCTCAGAAGAACTTTATTCAATCTGAATGAGATCGAGATGTAAACTGGTACCCTGAAAGCACCGCCGTCACCTAAAACTCCCCCAAAATATATCGAGGTTTGCTGTTGTTAGCATGAATAAATGTGGAACAACTCAGCAGGTGTGGATGGACGCTATGGGTCCAGTTACTCTGGTGGTTAAACCCGTTTTTCACAGCTTCAGAACAGAAACATGGCAAACATTAAACACAAGGAGAGATTCTTCCCAGTGATGGCGACAGAGTGTCATAGTTACACACAACAAGGTCATTGTGTCAACACAAGACACCCCACACACTGCTGTAACCACACACACACACACACACATTTCTTTTTATGTTGCAAATTAAAGGGATATTTCCTTGTCGTTTACAGTAAATATGACTGTAAACAGTCATTTGCAGAGGCAGGAATAAAATAAAATCCCTTTGAAATAGCTGAAAACTTCACCTACATTAATACATCTTGAGAACATTTTACACAGAATCATAGCCATATGTTTTTTTGTATGCTTTTTCTCTATTTTTGAGTTAAAATAAACTTAATGAGCTGCTGAAATCCTGGTATAAAATCCTGATTCAAACATTTCAGTTTGAATCAGTTTGATTTTTCTAATGCCAGTCGCCCCCTGCTGGTCTGTTTATCACATTGCAGATGTCGTAGAAAATTAGAGCTTTTTTTTAATGACAGCGAGAGAAATATAAATGAACTGATCTCCCCAAAAGCAAAAACAACATATTTTAAAATGTATTTAAGAATTACAACCTTGAAAATGCGCTTCATTTGTAGTCAAGATCAGCTTCCCTCTCTCCATTTGACATTAAATGTGTTTGCTGTCATAAAAAGGGAACACGGCCAGCTTCTGTGATTCATCATTAACATCCTCTTTTCCCTAAAAGCCTTAAAACAAACAGAGGCTTAAACACAAAAACACGCCTAAGTTTCCAAAAAAGCGCAGCGGAGTTAGAGGCGGGACGAGGAGCAACCAGAGACCATCCGGCTTCTTTTTATAACCCATTAAAGCTTTATTTGTTTTAATATAAACTCTGAAACACCGTCTGTTCAGGCAGCATGGGAGTAAATGTCGGTGTAAAACGCTTCGTGCATCGCTAGCAGCGGCTCTAGCAGGGAAGATATCCACTTCCCTCTCTGACAAACTGCCTCACCTCCACTTCTCGATCTGCTCCGAGCTTTTCACTCCGTCCTCCATCCCTCACAGCCGCCTCTGCGGTCCATAAATGCAGAGATAAATCCCGGATCCAGAGGCTGCAGCCGGAGTTAGACCACTAAATGTTCGCCGGAGCTGCTGCCTTCTTGTTCCGAAATCTTCTCCATGCTTTTTCCGGGGAGGGACTTCCAGTTCACCCAGCATGATGGTCTGCTGCTGCTGCTGCTGCCATCACAGGATCCCACACTGTCAGTTTCAAATTAACCACCGGGTCTCAAATATGTTATAAAATATTGATTTAATCGACTTTTTTTTAGTGGATTCAGTTCAGTTTTCCTGCTGAAAGTGTCATTTGTACATGTGAAAAACTGCGGGGTTCTCACAGATTCAATAAATCCTGAACACAGAGGCGATTCAAGCGACAGACGCGTTTAAATAGTTCTTTATTCTAAAGTGGTCAGTTTTAATTATTTCTTATATTGTTTTATAATAATTGTCATTTTGTTTGTATTTACTGTTTGTACCAATTGTATTTATTGACAAAATTTGTAATTTCAGCCTTGTTTATATAACTTTTGTTTTTAGCGAGACAAATTAGCCATAATCCAGCGATAATTATGAGCCATAATTTGTCTAATTGTGGCTCATTTACATAAATGTTAGTAAATGACTTAATATATATATTTTAAAAAAAATCCGTTTCAAAGCAGGTTTTAATAACATTTTATTTAGGAATATCAAAGTAAAGGAGGCTGATATATAAACATAGAAAAGCACTTTTAAGATTATAAATGATAAAAAAATATAATTAAATCACATTTATAACTGATTAATTTGTGCTGGTGCATCACACACTGGTTGTAAAGAGCTTAACCTGCGTTACTAAAATACATTTTTGTTCAGAATCCATTCATATTGGTAAAATATAAATTATTTATTATAATATAATTAATTGTATTAGTAATATAATATAATCAATAATACAATTAGTTATATTATATAATTGTAGAATTATTATTTGATGAAGAACAAAGGGAAACTATTTAATTTAAAGAGAATAAAACAAAAATATGCATGAAATGTTTTAGAGACGTTTGAACGAGAAAGTACCTACAAATTTATTGCGTGTTCACACACGCGCATGCACACACACACACACACACACACACACACACACACACACACAGGAAACGAAAAGACACAAAGGGAACAAAAACTAAGGAAAGAAACAAATGAAACAAGAAAGTAAGACAATAAAGGAAAGGAGTGAAGGAAGGATGTTTAGAGAAGGAAAGAAAGGAGAAAAAAAGAAGGAAGAGCAAAAATAAAGAAAAGTGTAGAATAAAGAACAGAATAAATTTCACAGAGCAGCGATGGAAAGAAAGGGACAGAAAAAACAACAGAATAGCACAGAATGAAAGGAAGAACATGAAGGAATAAAAAAACAGGAGAGGAGAAAAAGAAAGGAATGACAAATACAAGGAAGGAGGGAGGAAAAGATGGGAAAAACAAGAAGGAAAAACAACATTTAGAGAACAGGAAGGGAAATCAAGTCTTAAAATATAAATATTTTTCTCTGCTCATATTTTCCTTTTCCTGTGAGAATACCAACATCAAACTCCAGATGTTTTTGCATAAAGTGATTCTGCAGCTGTAAATCTGAGCTGTGAAGAGGATCAAACAGAGAATATTCTCTACAACGATTCGACTATCAAAATAAAACAAGAAACCTGTCAAATATACACTTTATTTACATTTTTTTATATATTTCAGGGGTCTTCCCAGGAAGGCACTTCATCAGGAGGAAAAAGAAAAGCAGATTTCATTTTGGGTAAAAGGCACGACCCAGAAAGGATAGACAGAAATGAGGCATTTATACGATCATAACTGAAAGCATGAGAATCGATTCTTCACCCCGAAGATGATTTAAAAGAAACAGAGTAACCTAAAGCTGATTATCAAACATTAAGAGAGGTTTTGTGATTTATTAAAACAAGTCGCGAATAAAAACAAAACAAACGAGAACAGAAGTGCTGTTTTACAGCCGGAGGAACGAGGGACACTTTCTCCCAACATGAACGTTTGAGATGAGTGACGTTGGCGTGAGGAGATCGTTCTGGGACAGAAAGACAAACCGTGATGTCACGAAGAGAGACGACGAATCTGATCGGAGGAGGTCAGTGAAACGACTACGCAGAGCTAGAAAAATCAAGGAACAATCCATTAAAGGCGGCGAATAAATATCTTACACAGTTAGTGTGACAAGACGACGTTTCCCTTGTTTTAAAAAGTAAACTACTGCATAGCAGAGAGTGAAAAAGGAGAGCTGTAAAAATATCCGCTTTAACTTTTTGTTCCTTTAGAGTGTGTTGGTCAGCGGGCGGCTCTGCACCAGAGCAGAGAAAATTCAGCAATGAACCTGTAAAATCTCCGCACACGTCCTCTATTCTCAAGCTTCTTTATGTCAACAATCGTCCTGTCTGCAGGAATGTAAGGAACCTGAGAGGAGGCCTTTTTGCTTCTCACAGCTCAGCTGAACTGCACCCATCCTGACTTGGCGGCGTCTTGGTTGGAGCTGTGGGGCGGAGACGGGAAAAGAGAGATGAGTTCACGCTCTTCTCCCGCAAGAAAATTCAAACACTTTTCAGGCTTTCAAACGTTTTTAGCTCCACACTTTGGAGATAAGCACAATGCAAACGAACTAAAGAAGAGCGTGTAAAGACACTGTTATTAGGACTGAACAATCATTCATGTTTTTTGGCAAATTGAAATAATTTTAGTAATTGTTTATGGCCTAAAACAACAAAAGTTTAGCCAGATTGAATTTCAGACAGAAATTTTTTTTTGCCTTTTTATTAGTATTGAATATCTGATTTCAACTATAAAAGGTGCTTTGCAAATTTAGGCTTTTAATCAAATGTTACACTGAACTTTATTACCAAACTTTAGAGATACAAACAAATTCAAAAAAAAAAAAAAAGACTAAATCAGCAGACAACCAAAGATGTGTTGTGATAAAGGCTGCAACTAACGATTATTTTAGTAATTGATTATTCGGCTGTTTAATCAATTAATCAGATATAAAAATTGGCACATTCTACCGATTTTTCATTTAACCACTTAAGATTTTTCTATGCAATATTAGAAATACATTAAAAATGCAAATAAACTAATAATTCAGGTCTTTTTTAAAGGAACTGAAGTGCTTGAGTTAGAATATCAAGCACTTTCAGTGACTTTATACAGAAATTAAGCACATTTCAAACCCTGAAAACACTTAAATTCAAGGATTTTCAAGCACCCATAACCCTAACCCTAACCCTAACGAGAGAATGAGAGGTGATGGCAAAAAGAGGAAAACATACTTGGAGCCAGCAGAGGTGAAATCCCCCCACATGTCAGAGCTGGGCTGGGCCGCAGCGACCGGAGAACCCAAGTCCAACAGCGGAGCTGAAAGGGTGGACAGAAGTCCTGTTAGAATAACGGAGATATTCCAGATAATGTCAACGACAAACGATGCTTTTGGAGAGCAGGACGGGTACCGGTGCTGGGCTGAGCAGCTGGGAGCGTCTGCAGTCCTCCAGGCGGAGGCAGGACACAGCCGCCGGCTTTTCCTCCGGGAGGGGGAGGGAGCAGACCGCCACCCAGAGGACGCGGCTTGGCGCCGCCTGCGTCCTTCTTCTTGATGTTCTGAAGTGATCAGATCGGTTTCTGCGTGTTTATATCAGCCTGTTTCTTTAATCATGTGATCGTCCGTGCTGCGTTTCCTTCTGCTCACCCCGATGCTGATCTTGATGGTCTGTCCCTCCTTGAAGCTCAGGTCCAGTTTAGGCGCTGAACTCTGAGACGCCTCCAGTTTCGCAAGATCCCCTTCTTGTTTCACCCACCTTTAGAGGTACAAACATATTCAAAATGAAAAGTAAAAAAATACTTTATCTAAATCAGATGCTGCAGCAGACAGCCAAAGATTCGTTGTGATAAAGGCTGCAACTAACGATTATTTTAGTAATTGATTATTCGGAGGGTTAAGCAATCAATCGGATATAAAAATTGGCACATTCTGCCGATTTTTCGTTTAACCACTTGAGCTTTTTCTATGCAATTTTAGAAATACATTAAAAATGCTAATTAACTAATAATTCAGGTCCTTTTTAAAATAAGAAAAATATTTTAATGCCTAAAATGCAATAACATAGCAGTCCTTCTGTGGTCATTTGTTAATAAAATAACTGACTATTATTTTATTAACTGATTAATAATTAGATAGAAAAAGATGCTTAATGGGTTTTTTACAGAATTTGAACCCAGTGAAGTTAAAACTATGCCACATGAAGATTTCTGGGTAGAACAATTTTACCAAGGGTTTTCTTTTTCAATCTTAAATGCAAGCTGTATATATTTTTGTATGTACTTTAGGTCGTTACTGCACGTGTTCTCCTCTTACTTAAAATGATCTTGTAAAGCCACATTGAAGTCAAACGAGTCTCCACGGTCTGCAAAACCCAAACCGATGAAAGCGTGACGTCCTAAAAAGAAAAAAGAAAAGGAAAGAAGGAAACAGACTCTATAAATAAATAAAAAACTTTATGTAAAATACAGGGCTAGAAAGAGGATAAAGTAACCAGATTAACTCAAACTACTGCTAGTTTTATATTAGATAGAGTTGATGCTACCTTTTTTTTCTTAAATCAGAAATGTTCTCACCCGTTCCGTCCTCTATCCGGATGACAAAGTACCGGCTGGAGTCTGTGACGGCCTCCACTGCGATGCCTGGATACTGCTCAACCGGGGCTTGTGCGTACAGCTCTCCTGCAGAGACGCAGAAACAAAAACAACAGATAAATAAAATGGAGCAACATTTGAGCAGAAACCCGGATCAGGCCGTTGATTAAGCAAAACAAAAACAGCAAGATGACGTAAAAGGAAATACCCCTAAAAAAAGGTTTGACTGCATTAGTCTTTAACGATCAACAACCAAAATAAGCAGTAAAGAAGTTGCTCTTTCCTGATAACATGCTGTCGTTTTAAAAAGTATTCACCTGTGTTTCTGTCCTCCAACTTGATAAAGGCCTTCTTGTCTTTGGCGGTGATTTTCAGCCTCCCGCTCCACGCTGGTTCATCCAGCTTCCAGTCAGCAGCGCTAAGGGGAACAAAGAAACAACAGGAAACGCACATAATCAGAAAGGCAATTCGTGTCATCTGTATTTTTCTGGAACATGTGATTCAGTCTCTGTTTCAGCAGCTTGAGCTGTTCGCATTAGGGGGAAGTGAAATTAAGAAGGGCTAAAAGAACAACAGAAAATGTTTTACTATAAAATTCTCATGATAAACAATTTTTATCGATCTACTGGTTCATTTCAACACATTTCCACCTTATCAGGATGGGCTGGTTGTGATTACAGCATTATGCCTGTAGCTCCTTTAAAATGATAATTAAGCCCTGAACTGCTTTGTCATGTTTTGTCTAAACATAACTGGAGCAAACTCCAGATTTAGGTCAGGAGTTTGCTTACTTTGAAGTTGTAAGGTGACAAATTATGGAAAATGTAAAGTGTTCTGAATGTTTTTGCAAAGAGTTACGTTTTAATGAAATAGTTTAACTCTTAAGCTAGCTAAATTATTTCCCCAGAGTTCTCAACAGCACGTTGTGGCCTTTATTACGAATAAACTCCAAAGTGAGCGAGTGTAAAACTGGTTTTCCCCCCTCATTATCGCAATGTTCCCCTCAAGCTTTAGGTGGATTTGGGAGTGTTTGAGTAAGTCCAAATACTTACGAGCATAAACATCAGTTTAAACCAAGTTTACAGAACAACATAACAGGAGTCTTACGGCTACAGCGACTTCTTGAACAGAAACAGCACAAAGAAAAGAAAATCCACTTGTACCGATTTGAAAACAAACGCTGCATTCCTGCTTCCATTATCGGACGGACGATAACGGCAAGAAAACTTCACATAGAGAAGAAAAGTCCAGTCTCGACTGAAAACTTTTACTTCTAATGAAACCAATTAGTTGAACGCAGCGAGGATGAAACACGTCAGGATGTCGGTGTCACGTTTCCGTGAACTAGTGTTTCCAACTTTCTACCCATTTTGGTTTTTTCAGCCAACACAAATGTCCCGAGGCTAAGATGGTAATTAATATAAGCTAGCAGTTAATGCCGGCAGGGTTGTACCGCATTTAGTACTATTTGGAGCCTCATTAAAAAAAAAGCTGTTAAGTAATCCTGACAGCTCCGTTGTCCGATAATGGAATCATGAATAATAAATTAGCTTGCTGCCCAGCACTTTCTCCGAGTCCTCAGAGAGAAACTTTCTCACCGATATCCACGATTGGAGGCCCGCGGCGGGATTCGGTAAACATGGACCTCTGGCTTCACGCACAGCATCGACTCATAAGTGCTGTCCTCTGCCATTTTGGAAAGTTTCAGCAACCTAAAAGACAACTTCCGACTTTCAATGGACGGGCCTCCACTCTGCTGCTGCTGCTGCTGCTCGGCTGACTTTGAAGCCGCGGACTTGTCTCCGAACAGCGCCCCCCTGCGGCCGGGATGTTTCAGGAACGCGGCCATTGACTGGAAAACAGCATCGACGTTTTCCAGGAAAAGAGCAGCAGATGAGATAAGAATATTTTTACACTTTCTACTCTTTCTGATTGTAGACTGAAGGACTTCAACGTCCTTTTATTATCTCTGGGTCCGTTCCACCCAGAGTTGGGTAGTAACTTGTTACATTTACTCAATTACATATACTTGAGTAACTCTTTTGAAAAAAATCACTTTTAGGAGTATTTTTACGACACTGTACTTTTTACTTTTACTTGAGTAATTTATTATGAAGTATTTCTACTCTTACTCGAGTATAATTTCTGGATTTTCTACCCACTGAATAAAAACAAAGATGTTTTAACCAAAGATTCACCAGACAAAGACACACCTGAAGTTTTTCTTAAAGTTTCATAAGTTTTTTATTGATAGAAGCTAATTGGAAAAAAAAATATTTTCCCTGGTTTTAGTATTTTTTGTACTTATATAAATTATTGTCATTTTTGTCCTTTAAACACCAAAATGCTTTGTAATGTTACTCAGTACTTGAGTAGACATTTTACTAAATACTTTACTGTTACTTGAGTAATTTATTGGATGGCTACTTTTTACTTTTACTTGAGTAAAAATATGTTGAAGTAGTGCTACTCTTACTTGAGTACAACTTTGGGTACTCTGCCCACCTCTGATTCCACCCATTAATTCAATAATTGTAGCTCATGTCAAGTTAATTATCTTGGTAGTTATTTTTGATTAAATAGGGTGACAAATCTCATATAATTTTACATTTACCAGTCACTAGAGTTTGCTTTACAGTAGCAGTTGTCATGGTTTGTGTGCTCCCAACTGTACCAGCTGAAACATTCAAGGCCTTTTTCGATCTTTTGTATCAATCCCATCCTTTGTGCAAAGCTATAATCTGTTATAATCTGCTTTTTAGACACTTTTCTTTACTATGTCATATTTCCAACAACAATCGAGGCATTTGAGGTGTTTTATCAGCTAATGAAGTCTTTGACAGGTGGTGATTTGTAAGTTTGTGATCTTTGGACGAATTTAGTTTATTTTGATTTATTGTTTATTTGAGAGGAACAGAGACAAAATTTTAGATGAAAAAAATCTAATGTCTGCATCACAGTGTATATAGCCACAGCTAATTCGCAACATTTATCCCTAGAAGATCCTTTAACAGTTGATTAAAATGAAAAGATCAGTAGTAAATATAATAAAGTGATTTTAAAAAAGAGATAAACAAAACAACATACTGAACCAAAACAACCACTATATTTAAGAATGAGTGCAATTCTGGTTCATATTTAGTCAATTCTTAACCCTCAAAATGAATATTTTAATGTCAACTATGGTCTTAAAATCAGTTACAAAGTTTACAAGTTTTAATAGAAAAGACTGGACGTCCTTGAACTAGGATCTAGTCTAATGCTTAAATTAGATACAATCCTGGCTGGTTTATCTGTTTAACTGTTCTTGAATTGATCTAGAAAACTGCTAGTAAAAATTATATTACTATTAAAGTGCAGCAGAGTTAGTTATTGAGGATTTTTGTACTGTGACTGTTGTTGGATCTGTTTGTTGATGCTGCAAAGAGTTTAGATGACTGCTTTCACATCCCTGTAGCTGTGTGTTAAGCTCATAATATGACATGTCTGACCTTTTGCAGACACGCCACCCTCTGACCAACACAATACACCATCATCATCAAATTACAGGGAGCTGAAACGCTCTCATCCCACAGAGGATGACCTCAGCCAGCTAATGATGGTGGCAGCACTCCTCTGCTGGTGTGTGACTGATCCGCTGGGTTAAAGGACAGCAGTTGTTTTGTTCACGGTATTATTATTTAAAGTTTCAGACAGTTTTGTTAGTTTTGAATTTTTGTTTTGGCAGCAGGCAGCTTCCATAGAGAAGCAGACTGCAGCCTTTCCAGAGAAATTGGCTTGATGCAGAACGAGACCTTTGCCAGATGAAACCAGCTGGCGCCTCCATGAGGAGAAAAACAATTCGACGGAGCTTCATCAGTTTAGTGAGGAAGAATGGAGGAAGCTTACAGTGTCCAGATGTGCAAACCTGACTGAAATAATTATGCAAACCTTTATTTTATGTTACATATTTTAATATAAAAATCAGTTTTCACTTTTACATTAAAGGGTTTTTTTTGTCATGTCTGTTAAAAAAATAAGTCAAATTTTGTTGGTCATGGTTTATTGTAAAAGCAATACAAAGGGTAAAACATCCAAAAGAGTGAAAACTTTTTATAGGCGCTGCATGTGTAAGCTGTGTAAATAAATTTTAAACTTTAACAGCTACAGTAGTAAACTTCATCTATGCTCCAACAATGAACTGCTTTTAGAAAATGAGACGCTGTCCTTTTGGCACATAGTGGTTGATCACATTATTCTGCCACCAGTTTTCAAAACAATTATTTCTCTACATTTCATTCTTACATAAAAGATGTTAGTTTGTTTCTTCAGAGTGAGAGTATTTCACTGCAGGCTTTTTATTTTTTTATCTCTTACATCTTTACTCAAGATGCTGATCTGCTGGGTTTCCTTAGAAACTTTTTAAACTACTTTGAATACTTTACTTGACTGCAGTTTGATAACTGGGATTAATGGGAATGGATGCATGATTTAATTTTTTTGGAAAGTGCCTCAAGGCCTGTGTTGTGGCATATTGCAGTCCAAGATTGTTTACTGTTCATTGTTTAATTGGAAAACAAAAACAGAACCTGTAGTGGTTGAAACATCTCTAGATAAATCCGCTCTTTCCAAAGGCAACAATTTAAAGCCAATCCACTTGCTGAGAAACAAAAAGTCCACATCTGTCAACAAATTCCAAGTAAAATCCAGAGAAAAGAAAAAATATTCTAGACGGCATCTTTAAATGTTTATTAAAGGGTATTCGAATTTCATTTGGATTCTTCAAGTTTTAAAACAATGACATCAAATGGGCATCAAACTAGACAGCCGGCTGTGAATATCTGCAATAAAGCATCATGAGTTGATCACACTGCACATCAGCTTTAAGTGATAAATCCTTTTTGCCTCAAAGCCAGACGATGTAACGTCATACACCTCTGCTAAAAGAGTATGACTGATCCAAATCCCAGAGAACGGTTCCTTTAAAGCTTAAGGTGATAGGTCCAGATCCATGCTGCCTGAAGCAGAGTAAATCAACTCATAAAGGTAAACAAATAACATCCAAATGAAGCATGTCAGTGACTAGAGCTGCTGGACAGTAGATCTCAAACTGCAACCATTTCCAGATAGGAGGCTTCACATTGATGCGTCTAAAACGGTTTGAAAAAACTGCATTCAAAGCAGAAAAAAACAAATGCGGCTGTGAATTTGCTCTAAAAAAAAACAAAACAACTCCTGCTGTGTACAAGCACTAAAACGGCTTCAAATGTAATCCAAATGACCCCACTTGTGAGCGTTTGTTGTTAGGCGGGTTAATTTAAGGCGTAACGTCACAAAAGGTTCAAAGGCTCGAGGTCGAGTTGCTCTTCGGTCAGTTCCTACTTCCATTTTGTAAAGTGAGATATAGATAAAAATCTTGGATCAACTTTAATATATTTCCAATTAATTTCTGAACAGTTTCCATTATTTATGGTTCTGATCACCATTGAAGCCAATTGATTCTAATGAAATATGATAGAAATAATTTGTTTTACAGGAGTCGTATAACTACATATCCTTATAGTAGTTCTTAGTACAATTATAAATAGTTACTTCAATCATCAAATCGCTTCCCTGATGGATGAAGATTTGAAGTTTGGTGGGTATGAAGTGACTGTGTTCAAAACTGCAAAGGGGCAAACTTAGAGTTTAATTATTGGGACGCCAGCTGTCAGTTCGTTCAACTCCTCAGTTTTTAATCATATTATGGATTTTGTAAACCATTTTCAATCGGTGGAAAACAAGCGTACGCTACAATAAAAACCCTGTTGCGTTTAAAAAAAGAAAAAAACCTGCCAGGAAGACTTTCGTCAAAACCAGGAAGATAAATTTGGCTTCGTTCCACAGAGCGCTGATTAAAAGTTACGTTCTCTGATATTTCCTCGATGTCTTTCTGGGCCTGATGGCGCCATTAACGCTCCAACACTTCTTCTGCTGACGCAGCACACACAAGAACAATGAAACACCAGAAATTCTGATTCCTAATTCACAATTCCCTCAAACTTGATCAAATTAACGACATTGCAAATGAATGCTTCTATTGCAACCTATTTTCTAAACAGTCAACAAATCTCCTTATTTAAAAATACTATATCACAGAAACAAAAAAAGAAACCATGGAGAAACAATGTTAACAGTTTAAAACAAAACATACACAAACACACACAAAAAAAACAAATCCAGGAAGTAATTTCATTGTTATTGCTTGTAGAAACAGATTTAGTGACTCTTCGTTCTGATCACGGTTTTTGGCCAGAGGTTGCCTCCCCGCTGCTCTGAGCCACCATCTGCAGGACTAAGACACATTATTCGGCACTGTGCACTTTCACTCGACAGGTCCAATCAGCGCAGCGTTCCACCACCTTGCACTCGGTCAGCTAAACGGGCAGTTCTTGGCACTGTGCGATCCACTTCCTCTCAACTCGCTGAGGCCTTCCTGTTGGTGGACGTCCAGCTGTGACCCGCGCTTCGCCAGGGAGAAAAGACTCGTCTAGTTCTCCTCATTCTCCCTGAAGTGACGAACACTTTGCAGATTTAAAATCGGAGCGCACATCAGAGTATCACAGTGTGCGTGGGGCGAGAGATTAAAGCCTGTTCCCAATGAGGAACCGAGGGGCTTTTGAATCCTTGACCTCTGGCCAGCCGCCTTGTAAGGTTCAACAGAGGGAAAAGACAAGGCAAAAGGCAAAGATCCAATCAGAGCGTGCAAAGCAGAGAGATGGCGGACAAGTAAATTTAACTCCTTATTTTAGTCAAATTTGATGTCATCCCACCACTCTGCTCTTTGGAAATCACGCAAAACACCCCATTAATTTCTCCCCTGCTCCGCCTCTCACCAAGAGGCAGCGGTTTCTTCGCAGCAAGCAGCTTCACTTTATCTGCAGAGCCGGAAGCCAGAGGTGCCATCAGGACCGGAAGGCTGACGGATCGCATGATTGTTTGGACGAACTATTTCCAACGGCTGCTGCTGCTGCTGCACATTCATACGAGAAGCCCTGTTGACGTGACAAGATAAACACTTAGCAGTCGAGATCAAGCTGTAAGCCATAATCATACAAATTAAGAAATGGTCTCATATAAATGTATCACTATGTATTTTAAAATATATAGATGAACTTCACTAATTTAACATTTTAGTAACATAAAAATCCATTGAGATGGATGTTGTGCATGTTTACTGCTACTGATGTGATGCATTACCGGTCCTGGCTTGGATTGTCCTGAGGGGTTTCCTCTGAAGAAGCACTACCCAGAATCCTCCTGCGGGCCTCTGCGTATTCTGCCTCCCGTTGGGCCAGCGACTTCATCTGCTGCGAGGGACGAGACGAGGACGCAGAGTTCCCAGCAGTACCGTTGTTGGAAGGACGCTTTAAAATCCGAATCTGAGGCGGAGGAGCCGCCGGCAAGGAGTCGTCTTGGACTACAATCGCTGTTCGCACCGGAGAGCTAGCAGACTTTAAACTGGTCTTCCTGCGAAAATAAAACCACTTGAGTTTTTTTCTTAAAAGAAAAATCTGGTAATTTAGGGATTGGTCACTTACTTTGCTTCCTGATTTATCTTTAGCTTTGCCTCAAGTCTCCTCTCAATCTCCTGAAGGGAAACAAACCATTACCAGTTAGGCGACCTGTAAATTTGTATTTAAATATACATGATCTGAGACACGTGAAGCATCATGTAGGAGTACATACTGATAATATGTAAAACACAAGCCCTCCAGTGGCTGAGGTATGCTGGCATTTAAAAACGGAATAAGCTGACATTTAGATAAATTCTTGCTATTTTTGTTTGAGTTATGCAAACAGAGCAACACTGACCTCATCTATGACTTATGAATACTCTCAGCTTTTTCACAACAAAAACCTCTGGAAAAAGTAAAAACTACAACAAACACTGATTTCAGAAAAAATATTCTTCAGCAAACACAGTGTGGTTAGTCTGAGTTAAAATTCATAAAAACAAAAAGATAAAAAAACATTTTAAGTTCCATAGAACACAAATATATACACAGTGAAATGAGTATATATTTAGAAACATGTAAAAATGTAGATAATGAAACTACATTAGACTAACAAGGTTTTTGAAATTTCAACTAACATTTTACACATTGTTATTTTCTTTAAAAATGCATTAAAACTAGGAGTAAATCATAAGAGTTTATGTATTAAAGATTTGGCCAAAAGTATTGAATAATTACTTCTAATGTCCGATTTATCTATTTATTTTTAATTTGACATCCAACAGGAGTGCTAGCACTTAAAATCTATCCAAGGAGATTATAATGAGAAAGAAAAAAGGATTCTAACGTTTCAATGTCAAATCGTTCAGACTGCGTTAAATGCTTTTTGTATTTTAATTAAAGCTTCACACTTATATTTAGTCTTAAATACATCTCTTCTTTTACTGAAAATTAGGCAGTTAGTTTTTCAAAATTAAATTCAATTAATTGTAACATAATAAAAGAAATTCTAAAGGGAGGGCATTATGCATTTTCTTATAGCACTATAAAATAAGTTTGTTACAAAAATGCCACACACATCAAAAATAACTTCAAAGAAATTTAACTTCGTAATTTGACGCTATGAAATTGGCCTGTGTCTCGTTAAGAAGCTCTTACTCTCTCCTACTTCAGCGCATCATCACAATGCTCCTCCGTGATGCTGTAGGCACTCATAGGAACGTTGCACTGAGAAGTAGTTTCTATGATAAACTCAACTTATGTGCAGTTTGCTAATTGCTGCTGTCGCTAGTCTGAAGGAGCTGAGTGAGGGGAGCAACCAATTAGATCGTCCCTGAATGGTTGCCATGGGAGATTGAAGGATTTCTCAAACATGCATGAAAGAATCAAAAACACTCCAGGTATGTTTTTAGATGATGGAATAGCATAATAAAATGATATGAAGCTAAAAAAGTGTATTTTGCATGATGCCCCCACTTTAATAAAATGGAGGTCAGATATGAACTTCTATCTACAAAATCACAGCCATAAATAGTTAAATTCATTCAGAAACTACCTTAATAACAAGACCTTTGCCTGTTACTCCAAACAGGAAGATAAATTGTGCATAAAGTTTCCAGTATTAGAGAATCTTTTTAGGAAAATGAAAAAAAGTGAGACAATAATTAACCGCATTGCTGTTATTTCCGCAATGGGCGGATCTAACGTGGTTTAGGAAAAAGTTGTTACTTCATATAATTCAAACTGTTTTTCCCACTTACCCGTGCCATAATGTTGAAAAAAACGTTACTAATTTAAAAGTAGAAGTGAGGTGAAAACAAACTTAGTTATGACAGTACCTGACGGATTCGGCCTGCAAAATCAAACTCTTGACCCATGAAACATGGGCAAGGAAATAAGGCCAAAATAAATTGCTTATGTAGCTGGAAACTGAACATTTGCAGCGACCCAGTTGTTTTCTGCCAGGTGATTAGTTTGCTGTAAACCTGAAATAAGCATTATCTTGTTAAAAAATGTTAGTCCAACTCACCCCACTGTCCGCAGCTTCTTCCCAGCTCTCGGCTACCTCCTCATCCTCCATGTTTAGCAGGACTCTGACAGGCTGCCTCTTCGCTCCTCCGGAAAACTATATCCGGTCCCAGCTGAGGGCATGAGACGGCGAGGCTAGGCCGGGCAGACTTGCTGGGGACTCAGGTTTCACTTGGTTTTCTGGTCTGGGGTAAGCTGAAGGAACAAATCCGTAAACCTTTATTTGGCCGTGTGTTAGCCTGACGCTCAACTGAAATGACAATCTCAACCCGACTTCCGGTTATTTTTAATTCTGCGTCAGGACCGCTCTCTGGTAAAAGCTGAGTCACTTTAACAGCAAAGAAAAATTGTGAAATATTCACCAAACAGCGGAGAGATTCAGTCGGATAAAACCCACCGCTAAGCTAATGTAACCGTTTTGACTGAGGAACGGAAATGACGTTGCAACGTCAGTTAGCCACATGAATGACGCTGACCTAATGAAGATGGCGTCATATTTCAACTACACTTGTTTCGCGAAAAAACAGCGTTTTGAGGCCTTAATAATGTAAATGTGACCTTCTTTGGGCAAATTACAATATTCTATTAAATCTTTATTTTCAAACAAATTTGTGTATTTTGTAAAAGTAAAATGAAAAACAAAATGTATTCTCTACAGATGTAAACATCACTTACTCGGGAGTACTCTTGTGCCTTATTTGTGGTACTAAAGTTCAGAAAAGTTCTTGAAAGTACAACATTAAACCCTTCATTAAGCATTAAACATTTATTAAGCAAAACGTGTTCCTAGTTTGCTTTATTATTCAGATTTTTCCGTTTCTGGCCTGAAAAATCCCACCAATCAGAAGTAATCCAGGACAAATTGGCTGATTGATTTGTACATCTCCATAATAAACACCCTATTTGCTTTTCTGACATTTTGAATCTTACTAAACCAGTGGCACACCTATCACATCTATTTTAAGGTATGTTTCTAGTTATTTAAATGCAAAGAATACCAATAAAAACAATGTTATCAGCTTGTTTTTTTATACTGTAGCTAGTCTAGGAGCTCAAAACAACTACACCAGTGGTTTTTGGAGTTCCAGTTGCTGAACTTGGTTTGTTTCTAGAGTCAGCACCCAGATTTGGTATTGCTGTCACATATGAGCTGACCATGTTCTAGTTATAAGTCAGAAAACAATTTGGATTTGCAAATGATTGTGATACTAGACCATTTTATTCACTTTATTTATGTGTTCAAACATATTTTCCTTTGTGCGCTCTATTTCAACACCAAAGTCAGAATTATGGGTAACCAGAAATGACTTCCAACAGGGAAATTGTTTGCGAAGCATTCCTGAGTGTAGGATCCAGTATGGTTACAGTGCTCATACCATAGTGAAAATTGGTGGTTCATTGTACAAAATCAATTTGTGATTATGCTCTTTCAGTGTTTAAGTGCAGAAAATACTGAGAAATGCATTGTCATTGTGCTACATTGCTAACAGCAGTTAGCACTACAATGGTAAGCAAGGACTAGTGTTTTTTGATATGTGGACACTTCTAAATAATCAAGAGTTAAGGATCATGACCGAAAGAATAAGAGCCCAGATTCCAGAGGGTAACACTAGTTTCTGGCTGGTTGGACACTAAACATGAGGTGAGAAGCTTCATCATCCAGAGAGGTTTCGAAGTAGATTTCAGTACAAGCTTTCCCAGCAGAAGATTGCCTGAGCCTTCATTGCCTCTGCCAGCTTGTCTTCTTCCCAGTGTGCATCCTGATGTCATGTCTTACCCAGGCAAATGACAGAAACAGGCATCCTGTCTGGCCTGCAGCCAGGTGTTACTCTGTAAACTTCTATGCACTTTGTATTGGTTGGTAATGGATGTGTGACCTGTGCTTGTATAATGCTTTATTAAGACCAGAGGACCCCAAAGCGCTTCCTGTTCTGTCATTTAGCCCAGTGTTTCCTAACCCTGGTCCTCAAGGCACACTGTCATACATGTTTTAGAGGTTTCCCTGCTTTAATGTGCCTGATTCAACTGATTGCAGTTCAACAAACACCTGTTAATCTGTCATCAATTGAAATCAGCTGGACTGAAGCAAGGAAATACCTAAAACATGTAGGGCAGTGTGCCTTGAGCACCAGGGTTGGGAAACACTGAAGCCATTCACACACTGTTGGTGGTAAGCTACATTGTAGCTGTACAATAGGGCAGTTTGACAGAAGCAAGGCTGCCAGGCACTGGTGCCAATGGGCCATCTGACTACTAACAGCAGGCAAGGCAGGTGAAGTCTCTTGCCCAAGGACACAACAATGGAGCCATTCAATTCAATTCTAATCGATTCAAAGAATATTGATAGGATGCTACAGTAGTGGATGTGAGTTATAGCATGGGTTTTGCTCTTCAGTGCTTCTGAAGAGGCCTTTGAGTGAAGAAACGCTGCTGTTGAGTAACTGTCTTTTGAATAGGATGATTATGTTTGCCCGTTCTGTTTTGACTTAATCAACCTTCCTTTGCACAATCAGCTTTATAGGCTCCATAACAATCCCTAGGTAAGAGTCAAGGCTCTTTATCAACTTGTTTAGCTTTTATATAACGGTGGCCCAAAATATGACTGCGAATGAGACTGCAGTCTAAACAAGAAATCTTTGTATAGAGTTTCCAACGCTTCTGTGGGTCAACAAACACTAAACGGACTGATGCCTATCAATTAGTCAATAATACGTTGTCATGAAAACTGAATACCAGTTTTTTCAATATACATATATATCTATCTCTATAAATTACATATGTCTTCCTCTTTGATCAACAGTTGGGAGAGCAGAGCCTGGGCCTGATGAGACCCACCCCTGGTGCCACACACATCCCCCCGCCTTTACAGAGGCTGTTCCGAAGCGGAGCTACTGAGGGAAGGAGCTGCTCTCACAGCGGAAGATGGCGATTGCATGGAGGCAGCACAGGAACCAGCGGAGCTGATAACCGGGGTGGAGGAGGACATATACACACCCAGAACCCTGAAAATTAACTGACCTGGAACAAAGGTATGAGCCGGATTTCCCCCCCCCAACTAATACACAGTAAAATTATCAACATTTCAGCGGAGAACCCTGACATACACAGTCCTTCTACTGAGGCTAATATTAGCAACGATTATATACAGAAACAAGAATGGAGGTAGCATTTAGCTGATGCTGACTGTGGATGTCATGTCGGTAAGACATCGAAGAACTGATAGATTTTCATAAGTTGCCAGAAAAGTATAATTTGGGGAAAATATGTGTTATAAAGATTGTCAGTTGAAGATGAACTGGTACATGTAACTGCTGTTAGCCTGGTTGCAGCTGGTAGGCTAGCTAGCGTTAGCATATGCTAGCAAACCAGGATCAACCGTTAAATTCATCAAGTGAACAGTTCGGTTTCCAGCTGGTAAACTGTGTTTTTATGTATGAAGTAACCTATATAATCTCTTAACATTATTACAACTTTAAAATGCTTTGGAAGCGGTAGAAAGCTTTTAAAAGTAGTTAGCATTAGCAGTCCAGTGATTCATTTATTATACGGAGGCTAAAGATAGCTAGCTAGACGTGGCTAATAGAACAAACTGGGACGAACGAAGCCGAACAGTTTGAAGAATCAACTATTCCGATTAATTGAGCCGTCATACACGCTGTGTCAGAAAAATGTTCACCCTGGTCACACCTTCACAACACCCCTAAGATTTCTCAGCAGGAGCAAATCTGTTTAACTTTAATGCAAGGCTTCGTCGTCCTTATGATTTAGTAGAAAGAACCAAACAAAGCAGGTAAATCTCCTCCAGGTTAAAGGAGAAAGTGACACTTTGACCCATCACTGCATGATCTTTGGTAATCATGTTTATGAGCACTGTTGTGTACATCATCAACATGTCTTCATGTGTCTCAACAGACAATAATGTCCCTTTCCCCCGACAATGAAGATGGATACTTTGTTGCCATGGATACAGAGGATGAGGGTGCAGAGTTAAGAGACGAGGTGGAGGGAAAGATGGGGACCTGTAGTCAGGAAGGGAACATGGACACTGGTGCCAAAGGGAAGGGCAGGTCGATGGTCGAGTTGCCAGAGGAAGTCCTGGAATATATTTTATCTTTCCTCTCACCTTACCAGGAGCACAAGACCGCCGCACTTGTGTGTAAGCAGTGGTATCGTCTTATTAAAGGTAAGTTTGTCAAACTTTGATGCCATTACGATTAGTGTCACACCATGTTTGGTTAATGTGGAAATAACAGCGCTAAGGTGTGCTTGCCAGTTGGGAAGCTTTTCTTTTCTCTGTTGCTTTATCTCGTTTTTTTTTCTGAACAGGTGTTGCCTATCAGTGTTATCATGGGTTTTTGAGAGCTGTCCAGGAGGGAAATATCCAATGGGAAAGCCGGACATATCCGTATCCTGGAACCCCCATCACTCAGCGCTTTTCACACAGTCAGTATACATGGCTTTACATCACTGAAGCCAGTCAATAATTTTCCCCCCACTTAACTCCTGCAGTTAAAGGTGGGGCCAAAGTTCTTTGCAAGGTCACCATATCATAAAGAAGTGACACTTTTATTAGTTTTAAAAACTGGAGATAACAAAATTTAACTTCAAAATAAATACATGATGTCTGAATATCATTTGTAGACTTTACAACATACAAATTATATATTCATACATCTGGTCCTCTTTCAGACGGTGTCACATTACAACTACAAACCTCAGGATTTTATCTAGTAATCCAACATAAAATAACATATTTGTCAAGTGGGTAAAAAAAGGACACATGGTGCTCAAAATCTACCACAAATAGAATCTGAACAGTTTGAGATGTGAATTTGTATTCACTCAACTCTGTAGATACACTGTTGCTATAAGCCTTGTCTTGAGTTTTGTCCCCACGTACTTCTATGTATATCTGATATAGTTCTTCTCTGGAAAATATCTTGGGCTCAGTCAGATTGGACGGAGAGCTTTTGTTAACATCAGATTTCAAGTCTTGTCCCAGATACTCATTTGGATGTCTAGACTGTGAGGTTCTAACATTTGACTATGTTTTAAATTAAACCATTCCACTGTAACTCTGGCTATATTGTGATTACTGTCCTGCTGCTCCACTTTCAAGTCTTTTGGAGACTCTAACATGTTTTCTTTCTGGATCGCCCAGTTCCATTTCCATCCATCTTCCATTCAACTCTGAACAGCTTTCTTGTTCCTGTTGAAGAAAAGCATCAGTACCACATGGTGTGTTAATCTTACACCATGGAGTATGGAATGTGAAAGTTAATTTTTGGACTTTCCAGAGATTCATCTAGTTATTTGCTGAGTCTCCTACATGGCTTGTGGCAAACAATAGTTTGGCTTTTTCTTGCCACGTTTTTCCTCCAGGCCCGATATTTGTCGTGCTGGTAGCTGACAGATCTCTCTGCAGCTCCTCCAGAGTTACTATGTATTTCTTTATTTGATTAAAACTTTCCTTTCTTTTTTATTTATGGGTATCAGAGTCTAGTTGGCTGTGTGTAAAGTGCACTCTTCAGACTTTTTTTCCCTTCCCTGTTCTGCACCACGTTTTGTTGGTCTGTCACATATAGGTTTATGTTTATAATGTTACAAAATATGAAAAAGGGAGATGAGTACTTTTGCAAGGAGCTATATGCAATGGTTCCCTAATTATTTTTAAACATTGTACCAGTAATCTTGTTTGTTTGTTTTTTTATGTTTTTCAGGTGCTTGCTATTATGACTCAAATCAATCCATGTACGTTTTCGGAGGCTGCACTCAGAGTAGCTGCAACGCTGCCTTTAATGACCTATGGAGACTTGACCTAAACAGTAAAGAGTGGATCCGCCCGTTAGCTTCAGGTAACAACCAAGCAGAACAGGAATTGCAAACTATAAACCAGCTGCTCAGTTTAAAGACTTTTATGTTTTTATGTGTTGTCCCATTTTCTTTTAACAGTCAAGCGTCGTCTTCAGCAAAATGTTAGTTTCATTTGTGTCTTATTTCCCACAGGCTCCTATCCGTCTCCAAAAGCTGGAGCAACTCTCGTGATGCACAAAGATCTGTTGGTGCTGTTTGGAGGCTGGACGCGCCCCAGCCCTTACCCACTTCACCAACCAGAGAGGTTCTTTGATGAAATCCACACCTACTCACCTTCAAAAAACTGGTAAGAGGAAGTCCAGTCATCCAGAGGGTGCGGTTTAGACAAAGCCTTGGAAAGTTGATGTCTTAGTTAAGCTGCTTATCATCTCTTGTGTTGTTTTTCTTCTATTTCTTCAGGTGGAACTGCATAGTAACGACACATGGACCTCCACCCATGGCAGGCCACTCATCATCTGTAATAGGAAACTCCATGATAGTGTTCGGGGGATCGTTAGGAGCACGTCAGATGTATGATTATTTTATGAATTACACTATTGTACACTGTAACGTCAGCAGTATTCATGTACATTTAAATGTTTATGATTGATTGTGAAAGGATGTAGGTGGGGAGAAATATTGTAGCCCATCAGAGTAACATTAGGAGTTCACAGCTGGAGTTCAGGGGTCGGCAACTCTTTCCATTTATAGAGACTCCTTTGCCCCCGCTGCTATAAATAAAACTTGCTGAGTCGCAAAAAAATTATTTTCTAAATATTTGCTACTTAAAATGGTTTATGAAACCTAACAAATTAAATTTACATTGATTTCTATTTTTAGTTATCAGAACAAAATGAATCCTCTACTACAAAATGTAGAAAAACAATCTTGTACATTGAGGTGAACCTTTTCTATAAATGTGGGAAAGGAAGAAAAATCCTTTTCCACATTAGGAAAAGGATCTTTGAAACTAGCTACTTTTAAAACCCGTTGTAGCAATTAAATGCAGATTTTTCCTAAGAACTTACAAAAAACTCAGAATATGACAATTTCTTATTGTTTAGCTAATCAAAAGTAAAGCAAAAGCCACAGGTTGCAGACCTTTAATATTAATTAACTATTAGAAGTCAGAGTCCTGGTAAATCTAGTTTTTGCACTTTGATTGTAATGTTTTAGCTACATTACAATGTAAACAATGCAGATTTAACAACTTGGCATGAAACTCATCTTTTTTTATCTGTATTTTTATATAAAAAAATAAAATTGGTTGTGTCCACACTGTAAATAGAAGCACGTCTAGCTTCATATAGAATAGCAGCCAAGTGTAAAACAGGAAATAAAAAGAGTCGAAGAATAGACATGTCATTTGTTGTTTCTCACTGGGGGAAATAAAAAATATATTTAACATTTTGCTCTTTATAGATGGGTTCTCATTTCATCAGTTTATTAATTTTACACAAAATCGTGTTGGAAATATCAAGGATAATGTTCATGAGTGAAAATTAAACCATTTGCAGCCAACTGTTTTAATATTGTTTATTTATTGACTGGTTCTAATCAGGAGCAATGAAGTCTGGGTTCTAGATCTGGAGCAGTGGTCCTGGTCCAAACCGCCCACATCGGGTCAATCACCTCACCCACGAGGAGGCCAGTCACAAGTAAGAAGGGTTGTTTTCTTACTTAAATCAAATAGATTTATTTTCTATTTAACTTCTTTTTTGTATTTTGTGTACATTTTGAAAATTGATTATACAAATTGTTTTTCCTCTCAGATTGTTATTGATGAGAAGACCTTGCTTATATTGGGAGGCTGCGGCGGTCCTAATGCAGTAAGTTTCTTTATTATCCATTTTTTCCCCCAACTAACAAATTTACACTGACGACAAAAGAACAATTATGGGTTTCCACTGGGGGATTTTTACAAAACATGCAGTTTGAAAAATCACAAACACTAGAGGAACAGAAAAAAAGATGGTGACCGAAGTTGTGGATCTTCTTCCACATTTCCCATTTCTAACTCAGAACTGCCCTCTAGTGGATGGGGTGCCTAACAGCTGCGCCAACACGTTAAATGCTTTGAAGGCATGATACGTATTTACATACGCAACAGGAGCATAACTACGACTTTAGCCTCTACATCTGGTGATCAAGAAGCTGGAGACATTTCATTCATCTGCTGTAGTTTCTGTTGTGAAGCCGCCTCTATGTGATTTTACTGTTGACAAATTTTGTCTGAAATTATCACATGTTTGGCCTACAGGTTTTTATGCAGCTCTTCAGAATACAAATGATGAATATCAATTTAATATGAATAATTTTATCTTAATTTTTGTTTTATTCAAGTTTATTTAATCAAGGACAGAACAGTAAACAATGTTTCATGGTAAAAACAAGCAACTTTTTTTTTTATCTGAAGGTTTTCTAGCCAGAAGCTAATTTGCAAACGGTCCTTGGTTAGACATTTTTTTAGACATTTAAAAAAAGGATGGCTTTACTTATAAAGCCTAAAGGGACCAAAGTGCTGTTCAGAATAAAAACTTTTAAAACATTACAAAATACCATTATGAGGACACTTGAATGTTAATATTTCTTTAAGTAACATTTTAAGATCTTGCCTGGAGGGGAGAGCTTGGAGAACATCAACATTCATATTTTAGTAAATTCTTTCCTGTTGTGGTTCTCAGCTTCTGAAAGACGCCTGGCTCCTCCACATGGAGGGTCCTGCATGGAAGTGGCAGCAGCTGCAGGTGGAGAACGAGGACCATGGCGCCCCAGAGTTATGGTGCCACCCAGCTTGTAAAGTGAGTCTTCGACCCTATTCATTACCAAGTCACTCCTAATTTCATACTGACGTGTTGCTGTTTTATGCTTTCCTACTTCCACTTTGAACGTGTCAACAGTCAATTGAATGACCCCAAAATAGGGCTAATAGTACTAAATGTCACCAACAATGTGAATCAATCTTACATTATGCTTTTAATTAAACAATATTTCTTTTGATTATGGTTTCGATTGCCTTTTGAGACAGCTAAGTGTTTTTGCATTTGATAAATTCTGATTCACTATCAAATAAAAACACTGAAAATAACAACATCGGTAAAATGACGTTGATCATTGTCATAAACTTCGGTGTCAGTCCAGACCTGAATGATAAACTGAAAATTACACGAGTAGATTATTGACTATTCTTATTTTTGGTTGCTTTAATGGATATAAACTATTTGTATGGTCAGTACAAAACACCCTGTGGCAACAGTCTCTATTTTTTACCTGTAACAGTGAGATATAAAATGGCGATGGCGTGAAGCTTCCTTCATGTTTGTCTCCAACTTGTGATTTTCCCCCTGTGTGTTTCTGCTAGGTGGGCCAGTGTGTCGTGGTTTTCTCCCAGGCTCCATCCGGCCGTGCCCCCCTCAGTCCAAGTCTTAACTCGCGACCTTCCCCCATAAGTGCCACGCCCGCCCCTCTGGGCCCGGAGCCCCCTTCCCTGCGGTCTCAGTCCCCGGTTCGAAGCGGCGCCGCCGGCGTCGTCCTGGGAGCCGCTGAGGAGGCTCCATGTGTGAACGGTCGATGGGGCACGCTCAGACCGCGACCCTCAGCCAGAGGAAGCGCCAGAGACGGGAGCCCCTCCTCGTCCCAGCAGCCGTCTCCGTCTCAAGGCCCCGACAGCCCCCCCCTCCCTCCGCTCCCCTCCCTAATAAACGGGTCGTCCCCGTCGCCCCGGACCAGCCCGGCCCAGGGCTGCTCCCCCCCCTCCCGTCCTCACCTGCCGGGCTCCACAGACTACGGCTGGGAGTCGCCTCCCTCCGCCGCTCTGCACCACGACGTCCCAAATACTAACGGCCTGCACACGCCGCCCTCTGGCTCCCCGCTCACGCCGCCTGGAGCCGTGTCCCCCGCCGCCCTACGGCGAGGCCTGGAGGCAGTGAAAAATAAATCTTCCTCATCTTCACCTTCGTCTTCCCTTCAAACACAGGGGGCTTCTCCCATGAGCGGTGGTGGAGGAGGGACCGGCCCCTCAGGAACCCCTCCGTCCTCCTCGTCCAGCCCCCCACAAGCCGCAGTAGCCGATGGACACGCCATCCCGCCCATAGCGCGGCGCCTCGGCCATCACCCACCTCAGAGCCTGAATGTTGGCAAACCGCTGTACCAGTCGCTGAACTGCAAACCCATGCAGATGTATGTGTTGGACATTTCCCGGGCCAAGTCTGCGGGGGTCGTGTCCTGGAAAGTTTACGGTAACGGGACGCCCGCGGCCGTCACGGGGCCTCCGGAGACCAGCCTTCACACCGTGGTGCAGGGCAGGGGGGAGCTCATCATTTTTGGAGGCCTCATGGACAAGAAGCAAAATGCTAAGTACTACCCTAAAACCAATGCTTTGTACTTTGTACGTGCTAAAAGGTAATGCAGCTCCAGATGGGACGTTACATTCTGCAACAACATAAGGGAACTAACACACAAGGCCTTTTACCTGTAGGAAGGATTGTAAGAAAGAACTTTATCAGTGCTAGATGTTTCACTTGAATTTCACTATTGTTCCTTCTGCCTACCGAACGCATCCATAAGGAAAAACTTTAACTACACTTTGACAAAATATTTGCTTGAATGAGAATTGTTTGTTTAGAGAGGACCAGACGTTTTTATCGCCCCTCCCCCCGATGGTAAACAACCAAGCAAAACATTTATGTGTGTGTGTAAGTGTGTGTGTCTCCCTTTCTGAAGTCTTGAAAAGAGAGAAACCAGTTGATGAAAACCTTGCTTTTTCTATCTCTCTCAAAGTCTGCAATGTTTACATAGAAACAGCGAGTGTGTGTGTGTGTGTTTGTATGCATGATGGTGGTTAAAAGTTGACTGTGTGTCGGAGAGTCGACGGCGGCTGAGCGATGTGGCACTGTACTATAAATATAGTTGAACAATAAAGGCCTCCATGTCTGCTCTGTGCCGGAGTTTGTTCTTGTCTGGTGTGGAGAAAACGCAGCTGCTTTTCCACTAAACAAAGCGTCTCTTTGTTGGGCGTAATGACAATATTAGATGTTCTGCCAAAGCAGGGAGATGGTGGCATCGTCTGTCTGCTGCTCTTCTCTGCTCCAGCTCACAACTTTGGTTCAAATCAATCCAGCAGGTCAAAACTTAAACCTGAAGGGAAGTTAAAACCCAGATGCAAGGCGGACAGAATCATTAGATTACTGTCTCTGCACAAAAATGTTTGTGGAAAAGAAAACCAATTAACATAGCAGACAGCTGAAAGGACAGAAAAAGGACATTTAGATCCACAACTTTCTACCGCTGTCTTGGATTTAAATACTTTTCAGACATTGATTAACTTTAAAAAGTAAGATATGAATTCACAAAAGATTATATTACATATATTTATCAGAAGTTGAGAAGGCCTCGATGATGCAGCTGCTCCATGTTTACTGAGCATCTTCCTTCATGTAAAGCTGTGCCTGAAGGTCACTAGCAGTGCAAACTTTCTTTTTTTTTAATAAGAAAGGAATTATTTCTTAAGATGATTTTTTAAAAATCAAACTACAGATGATAAAATTGCAGGTCATATGGAGGATTTTCTGACATAATGCCAGAATAGAGCAAATCTGATTTTATAAAGAAATTCTGTTGTGGCTTTTTTTATAGAGCGGCATTTCCGCAGACAAAATCTTAAATAAAACAGATGTTAGGTTCAATAAAAATAGTTTCTCATTTGTTAACCAGTCTTCTGCATTTATCTTATTTTACCAATTGATCAATACAGAAAGTGATCAATACAGATGTCTTGTTCTTGTTGCTGAACCTAAAAGGAAAATCTTCTAGCACCCAAAAATTAGCAACTTTTTTCCTTTTATTAAAAAAATCATGTTTTAGATCTAAAATGATGATTTATACATCACTTTTCTACAAAAATATGATTAGTTTATTCTCTCCAGTAAAATTTTGCATAGTTAGTTCATCATTGAGAAGCACAAGCAGGGCTGGATTTTCATGGATGTGGGCCCTGGGCTAGAAAACATTTTGGTGCCCTGTTCACTAAAGAGAAGTTATTTTTCTAATACATTAATAGGTAATCCTAAACATAACTGAATTATGCCAACTGATGATGGTAAGCTTAAAACATCCTTTGGCCAGTAGCTCCATGTTCTTTCTGCAAAAAATAAAATACTATACTTGAGTATTGTTTATAGTCATAAAAATTTCAGAAATATTATTACAGCTCACCTTATATGGGCCTATGACACTTGTATAAAGCGCAATGTTTGTGAAATATGCACTCATTAAGAAGAAATTATAAAATTTTGGAAAAAAAAACAAACATCTGTGCCCTCATCTTCAACCCGGCCCCCAAAATTTGGCTCCTTCCCCTGTCAGCTCTTTCTAAAGACTTTCTGATCCCCCATGCTTTAAACTTGAAGAAGAAAAACACCAACAAACACAATAACTTCATAATATTCAAGAACAGTTTTTAATACCCGAGTATTGTTTTTATTTGTAAATACTTCTAAATTCCAATATATTATTACAACTCACCTTATATGGGTGGACCTAAAACATAAAGTACAATGTTTGCAAAACACACATTCATTAAAAAAAAAGAAAAAAATATTTAAAACTAAAAAAAATAAATCTGGTGGGGTCCCTCAAAAAAATTGGCGCCCTGGGGTTGTGCCTCTGAAAGCCCTTTCTAAAGTCTGGCTCAGGCGCCAAGTGTTTTCAACTTGACCATTTTATTTCTCATGACAAAAAGTCTGGATGTCTCTGGTCTCCTGCTTGCGCTGAGGGAAGTAGCGACATCTAGCGGCTGCTTTACACGCTACAGGAAGTATGGAGAAAGATGAGTCATCTAAACTTCAAGCATTCAGATCAAGTTTCATCACAAATGCTTTCAAGCTTTGAAAACATGTTTCAAAATTAGCTAAAGGAATAAAAGAAATCCGCAAATCACTAGATTAGAATAGAAAGAAGCCAATTCAGGGAAAGAAGTACATAAAATGCAGCTAAATAAAACGAGTTAATTTGTTTGTTTTGCTGGTGGGATTATCCAGATTACTCTGTTGGGAGCGGGTTTCTCCTGGTATTGACACTGACCTGACCGACTCTGCCCTGCTTTCTCCTCACCCACAAGCTAACCTTTTACCCAGAGAGCTCCGATAGGAGCAGCGCCGGGGCCGAGCGCCGCTCCGGCCCCTGATTCGTGCAGCTCGGGGCCAGCGGTGATGTGGCGGGCTGCGCCGGGCCTGCATTGGCTGTGGCGTGGGGGGCAGAGGGAGGAGCCTGTAACAATGAATGTGCTGAGGACACATGTTTACAATGAGACGAGGAAGAATGGAGCTGCAGACTGAAGTCTGTGGGGCTCAGAGGAAAGTCAGCACACACAGGAGATAAGTGGTATCTCATACCGGCAGGTAAATCTACTTCCGGCCAGTTTTACTGTTGTTGTAGATGTTTGAGCATTCTGTTGAGCTACTGTTCAGAAAGTCAAACAGATGAAAGCGTTTTGATCTGAGCAGAAATCTTACCAAGTGTTCTAGTTTAAATATTTTGGTACACTTGGAATAGGACACTATATACTGCTAGTAACTTTTCAGCAAGATGCAGAAGCTTGTTTTGAGTAAATATGTCCATAATATAGATAAATAATTACTAGTTCCACTGGCAGATTATTTCACCTACAGTAAGACATTTTCCCCATGTTATAAGTTAAATAATCTTCCAGTGAAACTAATAGTTTTCTAGTAAAACAAGCTCTTATATCTTGGTGAAAAGTTGCTTGCAAGTCAGTTTGGTCCTATTTCAAGTTTACTAGAAACTAGACCACAAATCCTCAGATTTTTGTGTTTTTTCAGTGTGAATATTTGTCATTTCAGGAGGATTTTCCGTCATCCTCGATGTGGTGGGAAAAAGTGAAGCTTCGACCTTGGGCTTTTTGTAAACCAGCCAAAACTCAGACATGAGAAGTGTTCACTTAATAATGAATACTTTCGATTGGAGGTGGCGGCTCCTGAGTGTGCACTCCCAGACCAGGAAGTGAAGAAGAGTGAGACAGAGAGGGCAGCAGAGTGGCGCAGTATCGTTCTGTAACAGACACAAACATGCAAAGCGGACAATAATTCATCCCTGCAGCTGATAAACTGCAACCTCCTCTTCCTCTGCACTGAATAGACCACTCAGGGATGACCAGCGCCCAGCTGCTGGAAACTTCCCCCAAAGAGTCGGCATTCTCCCACAGGATGGCTTCTCCTGCCGTCCCCCGCAGTGTTTTGGGGCCCCCTCCGGCCGTCTGGCCCCCTCTGGACTTTGCGCTGGGTGCTCTGGCCTGCTGTGCGGCCTGCGTGTTCACCAATCCGTTGGAGGTCGTGAAGACGCGTCTGCAGCTTCAGGGGGAGCTCCGCGCTCGGGGGTCCTACCAGATCCACTACAGAGGGGTCCTGCAGGCCCTCTGGGTGGTGGGCCGCACAGATGGGCTCCGGGGCCTCCAGAAAGGGCTCTCGGCGGGGCTCATCTACCAGGCCGTGATGAACGGAGTGAGGCTGGGCTCATACTCCTGCTGTGACTCTCTGGGCATCACCGCGTTTCATGGCGGCAGCCTGCTGTCAGGGGCCGGGGCCGGGGCCCTGGGGGCCCTCATCGCCTCTCCTGCCTATCTGGTTAGTAGATCCAGGTTCAAAAATACTTTATTGATCCTAAAGGGAAATTAAATGTTGTTGCCACTCATATTAATTCAAAATTCTTCAAAGATTTGTTGTAGATGGCGATGGCTGTGAGCAGGAAGGATCTCCTGTAGCAGTCTGTATTACAGCAAATTTGAAGAAACCTCTGACTAAAAGCACTCTCTCTAAGACAGAGAACTTCATCCTGTATAAAGATTCAAACTGCTGTGCTTCTCTGCAGCCTTTTATGGGTCGACAGAGTGAGGTTTTGCAGGGTTAAAACCATAAAGGAAAATCAGCCAACATGAGAGAAAATGTAAAACAATTGGATTGTTCTGGTTTTGTTTTATAATCTTTATTTTTTTATTTGGTCATCCCAAATATTTGGAGATATTCTAAGAGAGGGGTGTCAAATAAATGTTCACTTTGGGCCACATCAGTTTCATGAATGGCCTAAAGCGCTGGTTGTGCCAGAATGTATTGATAAAACTGATTACAAAACCACTAAAATATTAATAAATAGATTTCTTTGTATCCATTAAGTGCTAATTAAAATTAAATAACATTGAACATCCAGGATTTCGGGATTGTTTTTGGGAATCACTGAGATTTAGTGATGCTAATTTAGAAATATTTGCAAGAAAACTTTCTGTATTTGCGCTCAAGTGACGTTAAATGTGACTTTTTATTATTCATCTATAATTTAGCTACAATTTTAAATACTTCAATAAATTTGGACCAGAAAATTTAATTAAAATATTTTTACTCTTTAACATGCACTTAGATAATATCTCTATGTACTGTATATAATAATAATAATAATAATAATAATAATAATAATAATAATAATAAAAATAATAATAATCATTACTATGTGTTTGAGAAATCATAGGCACTTATAAAAATGTTGATACAGTTTCAAAATGATTTCTTGTATCTAATCAATACAATAGATATTAATTTGATGAATTATTTGTTGGGTAGTTGCAGGTTTCTTCTTGCTCTTTTTATGTTTCTCATGTGTGTAACGGAAAGTTAAAACTCATGTGCAAGACAGACAGAATCAACACGCATGTACATGTGGTAAAGAAAACCAAATTAGTTCATGAACAACTAAGATTGCAGACGCAGCTGAAAAAAACAGAGCGCTAAGAAAGACTTTGGTAAGTATCTATTCTCTGACAGGAATAGACGACAGCCTCCATAAATATGGACATTAATGGTAAAAACATGTGCAGAGGTTTGTTTTCTAAACTTTTAGTTGCTTTAAATGTTTTAATTGTTGCTCCGACTGTAGACGGGGCCCGGTTCAGTCCAGTGGATACTTTCTTGCAGATATTTCCTCAGTTATGGAGATCAAAGCCTGTCAGCCGTGACTGAGACCAAAGTATGACATCATATTTTGGTCCATTTCAAAGCACGAAAAATACAAACTTACTGTAGAAAACCACATTTCTGTCTGTGAATATTCTAGGACTTTAATGTCAAAGCAGGACGTCACATTTGGACACCTTAGCATGTAGCAATCTGCTTCTTTTGGGTCTAATTATGATAACAAATAACTAGATTTTCTTACTTTTTTATTTTCAGCTGTGACGCTGAAAATAAAGCTCTACAGCTGAAACCCGATCCTGTTGGCTAATATGATCTTCTCCAGTGTTGTGTTGCTTGTTTTTACATGTTGGGTTAGCTGCAGGATCAGTAGAAATACCGCTAAAAAAGGTTTTGTGATGCTAGAAATAATTCTTTGAAAGCTGGATGTGCAGTTGAGGAATGACTCTGCATGGACCGACTTGTTGCTACTTTTGTTTTTAACAACTTGACACAATAACACCAATTGTTTAGCTGCATATTTTAGCAGAAAAAAAAAGACCGAATACAACTTATATATTATATATTGGTGTTGGTCTCTCCTTTTGACCGAGAAAACCAAAACAAGAGTTGTCCGCTCAGGTCTTCTCAGATGTCTTTGTTCTATTTGTGTCCCAGTAGAGCAGCTCTGTCTGAATGTGTTTGTTTGATGAGTCTTAAATTACATTTACTGTAAGGGAGTATTTAATATAACCCAACCTGTCCTCTTTCATCTGCTCCGTTTGTGTTACGAGTATTTTTCTGATCGATTTGCTGTTCCTCTGCTTCAGCTTTTACTTCATGCATTCTGAGCCACCAAACATTTTGCACCGTCATGGAAAGACGATACCGTTTGTGTCCAGCTCACTAAATTGTACATCTCTTCTTTTTCTGCCACAAGACATGCGTGCCGCAGCCCCATCTGGGTCCTACTGTAAACACACGAAGTGAGGAGTTTTACAGTCGTCCACACTCTGTATTTAAGAGACTATTTTAATGTTTTGTGGCCTGCGGCTCATTTGTCTCTGTCAGCTTGTTTGTTTTGTTCCTGTGAAGGTGTGTGTAACATACAGGCCTTTATTCTGTCTGCACTTCAGTAATTGTCAGAGAAATAAAGACGTTTAAGACTTTGCACCGCGTTTTTCTGCACAGGTGAAGACTCACCTGCAAGCTCAGACTGTGGATGCAATCGCTGTTGGTCATCAACATAACCATCTGGTAAGAAAAATATCAGAGCATTGTGTTTATAAATGTTTGTCATAAAAAACTTCATTAGGTTTTTCATAGAGGTACAAGCTTTGAATATAACAGAACTAATTTTAAACAAATTTGAATAATAAACTGAACTTAAACTGGAGTATATGCATGTTTGGATTAAAATTATTTTATTGTTTAAAGTGCCTTTACATGACTGCACTGTAAAAAAAGTATGGTAATTGATGGTAAAATACCAGCAGCTGTGTTTGCCAGAATTTTCTGTAAATACAAATTTTACCATATAAATATGTAAATATGATCAAATCTGTTAAATTCTGGCAATCACAGCGGCCGGTATTTTACCGTAAATTAGAGACATTTTTTTATTTTCTTTTTTTACAGTGTAGTGTTGTTGAATTTAACATTTTATTCTGAATGAATCTATATAACAGAGTTTCTGAAATAAATGACCAAATATATTGAACTTTTTCATGATATCCTACTTAATTTTCATGTACTTGTAATTTAGCATAAAACTCAAATACCTTAAAATCATTACTGCTTCATTTAGTATGTTTTTATTTACATTGTCTCTCTAAGTCATTCTGTAATTTTCAGTGAAGTTAAAACAAAAGAAAATTGTGTTTCAACACTTTAATTAAAACGAAATAAAGACCAAATCTCTATAAGAGAGTAGAGATTGATTTAAATACAGGCTAAGAACGTCGTATTTCTAACCATTTCTTTTTCTTCAGGGTGTGTCTGATGCCTTTGTTACCATCTATAGAAGAGACGGTCTGTCTGGGCTGTGGAGGGGGGTAAACGGGGCAGTTCCTCGGGTCATGGTGGGGTCAGCAGCTCAGCTGGCGACCTTCACCTCCACCAAGGACTGGGTGTCACATTCTCAGGTACATAAAGTAAATTACCTGACATTTCTCCCCGTACATCTAAACGATTTAGCGAATTAGTCAAAATTAATCAACTAAATTTGTGTTTGATTAGTCATTAACTGGCTTATACAGGCTCAAAAAAAGGCCAAAAAAGAAAATCATATTCTAAAAAATATTTACATACATTTTGCATTTAAGATAAAAAAAAACAAAACATTGTATTTAAATATTTTCTATCCAGAACTTTTCAGGTGGTTGTTTTAGTTTCACCTGCTTCAAATTTTGTAAAAAAAAAGAATTTAAGAAATCTACTATTAAGCACCTTTTGTTATCCATTTATTAATTGGTTAATCCAAAAATAACAATGAACTGATCAACTCTGCATTCAGGTTAAGCAAAAAGGGCTGGAATATTTTTTTTAGCTGCAGATTCATCCTTTGCTACAAATCAACTGATATATAAATATATATAAATACAGCTCTGGAAAAAATAATAGGCCACTTAAAATGATCAGTTTCTCTGATTTTACTTTTTATAGCTATATGTTTTGGTAAAATTAAAATTTTTATTTTGTTCTATGAACTACTGACAACATGTCTCTGATGTTACAAGCAAAAAATTTGTTTTCATTTGCTGAACAGGAGAAAATGTCAAAATAACAAAAAAGATGCAATGCTTTCATACCTGAAATAATGCAAAGAAAACAAATTCATATTCATTTAGAAACAGCAATACTAATGTTTTAACTCAGGAAGAGTTCAGAAATCAATATTTGGTAGAAAAACCAGGAGGTTTTCCATGGGTTCAGTGGAGAGGACTCTTAATATTTTCATTTTTTAAAAGAACTATTTGTTCCTTGCCATCTTCTAATGTATTTTTAATATTACATAAAAAGGTTTAAATGCAAAATTTGCAAAATGTTCCAATTTATTTGATCTATTTCACTGATTTAAGATTTAATCCCTGACTGAAGCTTGTTGAATTCCCGCGGTCCAATTTATTTTTCAGCTCATGTTTTTATGCATCTAATTTTATTTTTTCACATTTATCTCAGACGGATCCTCTTATCTTTGTTTTATTAGATAAGAGTTTATCTAATAATGTGCAAGTGTTGGCCGTCATCATTACTTGTTGTAAATAAATTTCCCTTTTTGGATCTAAATAAGCGAATTGATTGATTGATTGATTGATATCAATAACTGAATCAGGCGTTAGTTGCATTCTTCTCACCAGTTTCCTCCTCTCGTTGCAGTGGTTTCGTGCCAACGCTTGGCTGACGGCGCTGATCGCTGCTTCCATCAGTGGCGTTGCCGTGGCGATCACCATGACTCCGTTCGACGTGATCAGCACGCGCCTCTACAACCAGCCAGTTGACGAGTTTCGCAAAGTGAGTTTGGACGATCTCTCCGAAGATGTCTGTGTGTTTTTAGGGTGAACTCTTCCAAAGGTCAAAGGGGAACTTACAGGGTTGCGATCTGCTCCGCAGGGCCGCCTGTACCACGGCTTCACCGACTGTTTGCTCAAAGTGTGCCAAGCCGAGGGCCTCCTGGGGCTGTATAAAGGCATGGGCCCCGTGTTCCTGCGGCTGGCCCCGCACACGGTGCTCAGCATGCTGTTCTGGGACCTGATGAGGCAACAAGCCGTCAAAGACAAATAGAGAAAAACTCTGAGCTGAAGGACAGGAGCCTCTGGGACGTGAGAGGGACTGTGTCACCAAGTGACTCTGAATTTCATCCAAAACTTGACATTTCTGCTGCTTTCTGATTGTTTTTAACCAACGAAAGATGAATTCATTCATGAGGGGATGATGGCTCATCGGCTGCAAGGAGAGAAGCTCAGGATATTTGCACAAATACTGATGATCAAACAAAGCCGGTAGCAGAATGTCCATCATTATTTGTTCCTCTAGGTTCTCAGACTAGCATCTTTTAGCATTAGCTGCACATCTGATGTGGAAGACGATCAAACTCTATACAACACTTAATTAAGAGTTTAATGATGAATATAAACCCATTGATCAGGTTTTACAAAGAATGGCTTCTTGCTCACAGAGAAGGTTGAGTGGAAGGAAAAAGTCTGGCTAAAACTCAAACTGTTTTTCATCACATGCACTTCTGTGTTTGTCAGATTTCCATGTGTTTTCCTCTTGCCTTATTGTTTATTGTTTGTTTATTCCTGCAAGAAGAAGGATCCTGCAAAGCAGAGGATCTAATTTCCTTCAAAGTTTTTAACACTGGCAACTCCAGGCCCTTTAACTGTTGTAAGTAATCATAATAAACATATTGTTTTGTAAATATTACCAAAAATGATATTGGGTTTTGTCTTTTGAATACACCTGGGAGCAAAAACAGTTTCATTATTCTTCCTTTCAGATGTAATTACCCAGAACCTTCAGTCTCTTCACTATTCATATTTTGATCGCCAATCTTGATTATTACATAAAGTCTGCTAACACTGACAGCGCTGTCCAATGTGAGCCAAAAGGAGGCAAAAATAAAAAAATAGAATAGAATAGAAATAGCCTTTAATGCTCAGGTGCACCAACAGTGAAGTGACAGGCAATCAAAACATGTTGATTCACAAAAAGATAAAAATTAACAACATATTGCACAACAAGGACAAAATTATAAAAAAAATACTCTGCAGTTAATGTAAATAACATTCTGATAGGGATAGGTAGGATAATTTAAAAAATGTACAAAATCTGCATGTTTATCTGTGTATAAAAACACAAAAAAACAATTTACAAGACGTGAAAATAATTGTCCAAACATCAAAGATGTGCTAATTTCAGCCTACAGTATTTTTAAGACTTGTGATTGTTACAGATGAAAAAACTGGTTGAACTCAGAGGATTAAATATATTTTTTGTTTAGAAACAGAAACAATATTTTTAAATCACTGTGTCCCCTTCCTCCTGCTTTCAGTTTTATAATTTAAAATATAGTTATTGTGGTTGTGATGAGATGCTTTGTTTTACTTAAATAGGTATGAATACTTTAGTTTAAATTGGGATGAAAAATGATGAGAATGCTCTGAAAAGTTCAGAAAGCTCAGGGAAATATCAACAATGCATCTGACAGGGGAGGATTTCTGGGATAAATGTTGATTTGTGAAATTAGTTTTTATCTGGTAGATGTAATTAAACAACAGAGATTAATAATTATATCCAGAAAAATGTTCCTTAAGTGGAAATACATGAGAAGTTGCTGCTAAAAATAAATCAGGAAACTGATTGAATGAAAACTTACCTCACAGTGTTAAAAGATTTTTATTAGACATACGACAATAATTAAACATTTTAATGATAGGTGTCTAAAATATTAAAGACATTGTACAAATACTCAAAATCAGTTAAAAGATACTTTATTAAAACAATAAAATCAGATGTAAAACTCAGACCCCATTGTTCTCGTTGAAGAGTGTTTATTTGCTTAAAACAATCTTATCTTTTCAGGGGACTTTCAACCTTTTTCATTGAAATTTTTTAGAGTGACAACAGGAGTCAAGCTGTTTGACCTTTGACCGGCCAGAAGCTCGGCTCCTCAGCAGGAGAAACTCAATCAGAGAAACGTTTTGCTGGAGAGCGTTCTGACGGCATGAGTGGAAAATCCTCTTCTGAGTTTAAGAGCAACTAGGAGAAACATGAACATCTTTTATCCGTTCGTTTGGATCCTGGACATTTTCCAATGGACTCCTTTCGATTCAAATCCAGTTGATTGTTTTTTTAAAGGTGAGGCTGAAACGATTTCATTTCAACACTTTTTACTCTGATGTATTTTTCCTGTTTTTATTGTAGGACTGGTAGGAGCCTGTGGAGTTTCAGTCCTCTATAATCTGATGAGAGTTTGCAATTTCATTCAAGCATGCAGGTGAGTTTATTGTAGAAGCAAGGAAAACATTTAAAGTTTTGTTTAGTTATTTTGAATTTCCTTTGCTCAGTGATCCTGACACCGAAGGTGGAGACAGACGGAGGTCGTCTTCCTCTAGAAATCCTCTGAGGAGGAAATGGAGAGCGGCGGTCCAGTTCTGGTTTCTGACCGGCGTCCTCTCTCTGGTGGGCCGCAGGGTTTCCTCTCTCATCGTGCTGGAGTTTTCCCTCAGAGCCGTTTCTGCATTGGCCTCCGCCGGACAGGTAAGTTCACAAAATTCACCAAAAGCACAAACTAGAAAACTGTGGTACAATGGAGTGAAGAGTTAGGAGGGAAAATTACCCCTTAAAGTTGAATTAAACTTTCACCAAAGCTCAGACTCAACGCAGTAGGTTAGTACAGTATGAATATACTATGAGAATACACATTATCCCTGTAAAACTGAGTAAATTTAATCCTAATTTTCTACATTTGTGTACAAAATGCATGAAGAAAAAAAGGAACATTATTACACTGATTATTGAAATGTAATAAAATAATGGCTTTTTGGGAGTAAGTAAGAAAAATAACAGCAACAATTATTTCAAAAAGCATTTTAATGGATCCTGCTCTATTTGTCTTGTGACTATATCCCTGTAGTCATAAATATAGACTGTATTTTGATAGATGTTTCTCTTGTAGGCCAAAAATAAATCTATTGCACTGTTTTGGAAAAGAAGAGATTAGACATTTCCCCCTGGAAAGTTGGTAGCATAACAAACATACAGAGAAATTTGAGGAAGTTTGGATTTAATTTCATTTATTTATCAAAGAGGCTAATTGTGTAGGTGAGGAAAATTAAATACAAGATTTGTGTGACCCTGATAAATAATATTAAATAAAATAGTTGCTTAGAGAGAGAAAGAGAGACACAGAGACAGATAACAAAGAATAACTAGACAAGAAATGAATATAATAAACTAGAATCAATAGAAAAACCAAAGAAAAGCAGAAACATGTCTGATCTAATCAAAGGAAAGGAATAAAGGAACACAGAAGTGAACAAAACCCAAAACCAACTCAAACAATCCCAGATTATAACAGAACCTACAAAACAACAACATTTACATTTAATCAGAAAAGTTTTTAAAGCACCAAAAATAACAAATGTATGAATGGCTCCTATTAAAAATTCAAATAAAATGATGTTTTTAAAAAGTAAAAACATTTTCCATGCTGTTTCTGGTTGCCTCACATTTGGACTCGTTTCCGGTCATGTTTCTGTCTGAGTCCAGGACGACGGGTCCAGAGGTCTGGAGCTGCTCCTGGTCCAGAGCCAGTTCTCTCTGGGCTGCAGCCTCACCTGCACTCTGGCCTTCATCCATCAGGGGGCGCTACACAGCTCCTTCGGCTTGCTCCTGGCCGCTGCGCTCAGCTGGGCATTTGCGAGCTACAGCAGCGGTCTGTGGCGCCATGTGGCCAGGCTGTTCCCGCTGCACAGGACCGATGGTTACTGTGGGAAGTGCATCAATCTCCTAACCTCTGGACACACCATGCTGGCCTCGCTGCAAAGAGTGGTTATCTTGGCCTTTGGTACAGCAGCTGTGGCTTCCACCACCACGGTTTACGAGCACTTCTTATCCCAGAAGGACGCGATGAAGTTCTGGACTCCACTCACTCTCTGCTACACCATGTTGGTGGCCTACAACCAAGGTGAAGCTGCTCAGAGCAGCTGATTAAAGCGATGATTTTCTAATCGTTGTCTGCGATCTGCAGCCACACGTGGCTCCTCACGTTGTCTCTCAATAACTTTAGCCAAAATAGTGTAGAACTGAGTAGTGTTTTTAAATATAAAGATAACTAAAAAGGGTAGGTTTTTTTTTGCCATTATTTAAAGTGTTTTCATCCAAAATCTGCATAAAATTTCCGCAGCAGAAAAATAGAAATTTTTCAGTCAAGGAAATGAATATATTCTCATGTTTTCTTCCTTCTAAACGTTCATATTTGGAATAAAATTTAGGTTAAATACAAAATAAACATTTAGTCAATTTTGATAAGTATTTTTTAAACGTTCTTGTAGATAAAACTACAAAGTCCTGAAGAAAACACAATGCAATCAGCAACTGAACAAACATTACACTTTGATTTAAAAAGTCATATACATCAAAGATGTAGGTCAGTTTTTTAATTCATTATGTTTCAAAAGCAACTCTAAAAATCTGTTTTTACTCTTGGTTTAAAGGAAATCAGTGTTTTGGCTGTTTTGCAGTTTTCTGGACGTTTGTTCCAGATTTGTGGTGCACAGAAGCTGCATGAATTTTTCTTTTAATTTACAGAGGAGCAACATCGGCTGAGCATCACAGAGACCCTGCTGCGGACCGTGGTGCTGCGACTGGGAGGCCTGCTGGTTCTCATGCTGGCAGTGGGAAACTGGACAGACGTTCTCCACATCCTCATCGCTTTTCTGGGAGAAGGAGTCTGTCTGCTGCCTTCTGAGGATCTGCTGCAGGCTGCGTTAAAGGTCCTTCCTGTCTTGGATTGTTAAACAGCTCCATTATGAGGAACCTAAAAATGACAGCTCAAACTTGTCTTGTTTGTTTTTTTAGGAAGAACGAGAACACAGCCAGGACAAACAGAGGACCTGCCACAGATCAAGGATGAGAATACAGTAGAAGATGGTTAGCAAACACACCGTCGTGAGTCAGAGGAACGGGCTGAATGTTTCTAGAAAGGCTCTGAATTTAGTTTTGAATTGGTGAGTGGTATTTGAAATACAGTTTGGGCAAGAAGGAGAAGGGGATAGTTGGTAGCCAAAAGGAAAACATTTCTGTTTTCTTTCAAGCTGAAAGAAAGATTGAAAATCTCTTATTTCTTATATCTTAGTCAAACTTCTTATGGAGATGCAAAAACTTATAAAATATTAAAAACGTTCTGAATGCATGAACCATTGGCTCGTGAAGCTCAACCTGTAATAATACCTTACAGAAAAATTTCAATGATGCCCAGATTTATTTTAGTAGAAGTCGTGACTTTTTTACACAATTCACCTTTGAATATTTCTGCAGAAAAAGAACATTTTTAAGCATCCTGTCAGTGAAGTCTCGCTCTACCTCCATGGTTCCCTGATTGCTCCCACATGTTATCAACTTTTTCTCTACTACATGAGCTCACAGGAAAACCTTTTAATCTTATTTCTTGCCCAGCATCTTGCAGGTCCAGAAGCTTTCATGAGAAACTTTCTCATAAAATAACAATTTCCAAGTTTTTTTAGCAATAAAATAACATGGGACAAAGGACTGTTCTGTCTTTCCAGGAGTAGCGGATATTACCGCAGCTCTGAATTATGCTACTGTACATTCAGTCGGTCAATTAATCTGTCATCATCGATCTGAGGCGAATTCTTCACCTTCCCAGGGAACAATCATTATCAGACGTACAAACAGATGTGGGGCTCCTTTTATAACTATGATTTATTTTCACTCAGAGATGAGAATCATTAAGAAACTAATGCAATCTAAGGCTGCAAGTCATGGTTATTGTAGCAATCAATTAATCAGGTTTAAAATAACTTCACATTCTGCAGATATTTCATTAAAGCCTTTTTTGTATAAAACTACAAGTACAACAAGAGAACCAGGTGAAGCTAAAGCTATGCCACTTTGGGTAGAAAATAATTACAGACAGGTATATTTTTTACTTAAATGCAAAATGTATATAATTTTTGTACCTTTTTTGGTTTAATTACTGCGCTGAGAATGTCGCTCTTTCAGAAATTGTTCTTTTAAAAGTCTGTATCCTCCAGTTGATGATTAATCAATGACTAAATTAGTTAATTATTTCAATAATCAATTCATTGCATTTCAGCAAAGTGTAAATCTGTTTCTGATTAAACAACTGTATGTTCCTACTTAAAAGAAATATGTGTAAGTAGCAATGAGGAGAAAATGTAAAGACTGATAATAATAATAATAATAATAATAAAGTATGGCACCATTTTCATTGGGTAGTGGCAGCTTCATGCTGCGTGGATCCTTTACTTCAGCAGGAACAGGCTGCAAAAGACTGGAGACTGGGACAGAGGTTCACCTTTTATCAGATCAGTGACCCTAACCACGTATCCATAGCTACGACAGAATAAAAAAACATGGCCTAGTCAAAGTCCACACCAAAATCCAACTGAGAATTTAGGGGCACAACTTTAAAATTGATGCTCTCCATCAACCAGTCTGAAATTTCAGTTTCATTTCTGTTTGCTACGTTTTGTACCGATCGCATTTGTTTTAAATAAATAAACTGAACGGACTTTAGAGAAAATGTTCGTTTAAGAAAAGAAACTGTATAAAGGATAGCAGACGAGCAACAGATTTGTTTACAAGGAAATGTTTCCCCTATACCAGAAGATTTTACTCCACAAATCCTTTGTAATTTTTTTAGGATTTTAGAAAGAGAAATATCCTTTATTTCGGTGCAACACAGCAAAGTGATAGAAAATCACACAAAGACAGAATATAAAATACAGAATAAAAACAGAATAAAGGGCAAAATCTTAACATTAATACTGTGTAGTTATGAAAAAACAGTGTGCAATAGAGTTGGTTGATTAAAAAATGTGCATGTCTCTGTCAGACCATTTACAATTAGTGAGAATAATTTCATAATCATACACTTTTGCTTCCAACAAATAAAGTCCTAAATTCTCTTTTACTGTTTCCTGTGAATCTTGTTTGTTTTTCTCCCTTTTGTTCATTTTAGTCTTTCCTGCGAGGTGAGGGAACAAAAAGCGGTGAAAAGCTACTCTGCTCTGACGGCAGGTCAGAAATGAAAAGTCAGGGTGCAGAAGGAGGTTCACAGGGTTTAATGAGGATTTGGGCTGGAAGGGGGCGGAGCCTGCGGGTCCTGGGATTGTATCATCCGTGGGCATGCTCCCTCCTGCAGCCGTGACATCACTGCAGCATTCCTTTCCACAGAGCTGGAACAACAGAGACCCCCATCACTCTCCTCATCGCCATCTCCTGTTAACCCTCTCTGCACGCCCCCAAATCTGCTCGGCTTCCAACATCCCTTTTTTAGCTTTGAAGGAGCGGAGTGGACGTCACAGACTTCTGAAAGTAGCCATAATATTTGCTGATCAGAAGCCCTGATATGACGGATTCAGTCCGGCGTTTTGATTGCTCCACACATCATTGCCTCTACTAACATGCCACAAAGCGCCGAGATGCTGACAACCAGGAAAAGTTTAAGTGTGTCAAATGGTGTGTCCCAAATTGGAGCTCTGCAGGGGCCAAAGGCTCCTAATGCCACAAGATACTGATAGTGAGTCAAGACCAAAAGTGATATAATGTGGGGGAAGGGAAGAAGGAAAGAGGGGGAAGAAGAAAAAAAGGAGGCAGACCCAATGAGGGAGGTAGTGAAAATAAGGTTAAGAGGACAATAAGGCAGAGCTGTACAGGAGAAACGAAACAGAGGACAGTCAGAGGTGCAAAGCTGCTCTGAACGCCAGGTACGGTCCAATCCGGATAGATAACAAAATGGGAGTTGGCTGTGTGTGTCTGCTCGTCCACGTCAGGGTGAAAAACCCTTTATGACACTGTAAAAACAGTGCTGTTGGTACAACTGCACGTTGCACAACTCTGTGGGGGTGTACATGCATCTGAGTGAGTGTATGACTGTTCCAGTGTTTGCCAAGTTTTCATAGTGGATGAATGTGTCATGGTTTTTTTCTTCTCTCTCTCTCTTTTTTTTTTACTGCACTTTGCCAGAGATTAGCTGTTCACTTTTTATGGTCAGAAGGGAGGCTGGATTGTCATTCAGCCAGAGAAAGGAGGAGGGGTCGGCAGACGGCAGAGCTGGGGAGGGGAGGGAGATAGAGGAGGAAAAAGGAGTGGCTTTCTGCAGATAGGCGCCCCTCTCCACCGGAGTAAAGTCTTCTCTCACAGGCAGCTCATGGGAGTGGAAATAAAACAGAAACTCTGATATCCAAACCAAAGAAGAAGACTTGACTTCACGCCTCCTTTTGTACCAGGTAAGTTGGAGCCAGATGATTGAGATTCCTTCCTCTGAACCATTCATTGTGTCTGATAAAAGCTGAAGGTGTGTGATTATTCCTCTCAGGAGGAAAGTGAACTGCCTCTTAATGCTGACTGAGGGCGTTAACGTGTCTCTCTCTCTGGGTAATGACCTCTGCTCTGTGCTGCAGTCAGGCTGTATGAGGGTTTCACTCAACCATGGCATCAGCAGCTCCCCAGAAAAGGATGGTCTCGTCCGTCTTCATCACGCTGTCGTCCCCTCACCGAGCCACCGTGACACAGCAGCAGCAGCAGCAGCAGCCAGCCCTCCACAGCCACAGCGGCCCAGACAGGCAGCACAGCGCTGCAGGTGATGACCTCTCCTCCCTCAGGCGGAGAGCAGCGGAGACATCACCCGCTAGCACTGACAGAAACTGGACCGGTGTGGGGCCCCGGGCCAAAGCGTCCGACCCTCAAAGTCAACCCCAACCTGCCTCAACAGGACCCACCAAAGCCGAGGTGCAGGAGAAAAACAGGAACTCTTCAGGTATTCATGACCGAGCTTGTTTTAAAGTGTTTGTTCCTCGTTTTCGGCCTTTATTGGATCCCGTGGTTTCACTCAGAAAGCTGCTTTGTAATTGCAGAGATTTCTAATCCAAACCTCCTCTGGTGTTCTACACAGAAAAGAGTCAATGGTGGAAAACATTTCAGACATTAATCAGAGCAGGGCTGTCCAAGCTTTCAGCCAAAATCTTCAAAAGTACAAGAAAAACAACAAAACTATAATCTGCATTACAAAAACACAAATATTACCAAATATTTTTGGTCTAGTTTCAATTGCAAATATTTTTGTACACTTGAAAAAAGACAAAACTAACTTACTGGTAACTTTTCTGCAAGATGTAGCAGCTTGTTTTAAGTATATAATTCTTAAATATTGATGACTTATAACAAGACATTTTTCCTATGTCTTTAATTAAGTAGTCAGCCAGTGAAATTGGTACAGTTTTATCAAAATTAAGCAATTATTCACTTAAAACAAACTGAAACGTTACTTTTAAGTTAGGTTTGTCTTATTTCAAGCGAACTAAGATATTTGCTAAATAAACTCAACCAAAAATATTTGGTAAGATTTTGTGTTTTGCAGTGAAGCAAATAAAGTAGACTTATTTACTTTTCTTTTTTTGTAGGAAAGGGATGTTATTTATCATAGATCCAACACTTTATTTGACTTTTGCTTTTCAAATTCTTTTCAGCTCTGTTGAATAAATTTATTCTGTTATGAAACAAAATTTAGCCGAGGTTAAGTAATTCTGAGTTTCAGGAAGTCTCAATGCTCTCTAATCTTAAATAACTGTAAAGTTCAAAAATCAAACTTCAAAATTTAAGACTTAAAATTGTATTAGTATTATTTTGTTTCCACATAAAATAAATAAAAAGAATTGTGCTCTAAAGGCAGAGACATAAATAAAACAACAGCATCAATAAAAATATGATGAATATTTAAATTTACAAATGTTCAAAAAAAAAAAAAAGCAAATAGTTAAAGAAATATTTTTGGGTGGTTTTATCTGTAACACTTTATTTAAAGTGTCATGTTTATAACAGCGTGTCATAAACATAAAGGATTCTTCATTAATGTTCATGAATGTTGTCATGAAGTGTCATTCAGTAAATAATTACATTTTTAATACAAAATTTCATTAAAAATCCATTATAAGCATCAACTATCCATCAAAAGTGTTATTATTTATCGAGTGACTTTTCATGACGACATTCATAAACGTTCATAAAGACTCCTTCATGTTTATGACAGTGTCATGTCAAATAAAACCATTTCTCCCATAAAGTAAATCTGAATATGTTGATTTCTCTCCCAAACAGAGCTTTCCCCTCCTCCTCCTCCTCCTCCTGACGTTCTACCTTCATCGTTCTCTAAAGATGCAGCTCTTCCTCCTCCTCCTCCTCCTCCGTCCCTGATCTCTCCCCTCCGTCCACAGAGTCCCGACCAGCTCCCAGTTTCCAACAAAGAGGTATCGCATCCCATTAAAACCTTGATTTTCACATCATAATTTACCATTCAGACACTGGTGGGATTTTTTTTTAAAGAACACATTAAACAACTTGCAAAGTCTAAGACACTCATTTCTTGTAGAAACAGCAAACTGAGAAGAAAATAAAAAATGAATTAAATTCCTCACAATAGCGTACTTCAAAACATTTTGTTCTATTATTGTCTGGACTAAATAAAATGTAACAAAAGATAAGGAAAAGGGAAGGGATCGCAACAGAAGATCCATTGTTTTACTGGTCAGTGTGTTTTTCTTTGAAAGTCTTCCTGCAATTTTCTTCATTGTCCAGATTTTTCCTGCACGCTTTCAGATGCACGAGATTTACAGTTACCTCGTCTACAGCTGCGGAGAATTTTACACATTTTACAGATTTAGAACAACGGAAGAGTTTACAGTTTGTTGGCATTTATATGTTGTCACCTTCCTAAAATAATGGCTTACGTAATTTTTTTTATTTTGCCAGAAGTGATAAAAAAAAAAAAACCCAATAAAATAAATAAATAAATAATAATTTTAAGAAATTATAATAAATAAATAAAATCACCACTCTTTCTTCCCAAAAGATATTTCAGGCCAAAAAAAAAAAAAAAAATCACTTTTGGCAAGAAAAAAGACTTAGGACATAATTTGACAATTTGGAGAGTCTTAAGAGGAAAATAAAAAAAAACTACACCAGGACAGATATTTGAGTCTCTATGTTGTTAATAAATTGTGTTTTTCAACTGTTGTTTTCAGTCTTAGTTTCCTTTTGCGTTAATTATTTATTACATTTTCAGGTGAAAGCATTTTCACCAACCAGAGGCTCAAAACATAATGAAGAAACTAACGGGATTCACAGAAACAGCCACGACGCCACCACAGAGAGCAAAGGTAGCAAGATTTCTATTTACACCTTCAGTTTAACATGAACCATCGTCTGATCTTAACTTTCAATATTTGCAACTGTGCAGATTTGTGTGGCTTCTGTCGGAAACCCATGACCCTTTCTGAACCTGCGATAGAAGCCCTGAACAGGATTTACCACGAGGGCTGCTTCCAGTGCAGATCCTGCCACGTTCCCCTGGCTGGGAAGCAGTACTACAACAAGGCAGGAATCCCTCTGTGTGAAGGCTGCTATCAGGTGGGTCAGCGCTCATTTACCTCCAAGAAAATAGATCAAGGTTAATTAGGGATGAGGATGAAGGAATCCATTTCTACTCTGCAAAAACACAAAATCACACCAAGAATTTGGTCTAGTTTCTGGGCAAATATCTAGCTTACAAGTAACTTTTCAGAGAGATTTTGGAGCCTGGTTTCAGTCAATACTGTCTTATTTTAACGTGGGAAAAATGTCTTATTAGTGAGATAATCTCCCGGCGGAAGTAGTAAATATTTTTCATCAATATTAAAAAGTCACAACAGCAAGAACAGGAGTCGATGGTGTTTCAATTCCAACACTTTTTCAAGCAGACGTTGTATCAAACACTCTGCTGGTCAGAGACAAGGAATTTAATTTTTATTTCTGAAAAAGCCGTCGAGGTCTAAAAAAAACTTTGAAAGACATTTATTACATTTTGGAGAACTATTGATCCAGATTTTAAAAATTCAAAAGAAAATTTCTTCCCCTAAAAAGAAAGTATGAGGTTAATAAGCTAATAAAACCTTTGTACGTTACTATACAATTAGGATAGAGAGTCGTACTTTTCTGTTTAAAAACTTTACCTTGTATTCTCCATCTTTGCTATTTGCTTTACCAGTCCTTTATAGTAAAAGTAATAAACAAACAAATAAATGCAAGTTATGGTTAACTTGCATTTAATTACAACTTATTAGGTTATTAATAGACCTAATAAGTTATAAAGACTTATTAGGTCTTGATGATTGAGTCAGTGCTGCATCTTTTTCTGTGTTTTAGGCCAGTTTGGAGCTGTGCTGGACGTGCGGGGAGATTATCACCGACCAGATAATCCGTGCAATAGAGCGAACGTACCATCCCTCCTGTTTCACCTGCACAACATGCAACCAGCAAATTGGAGCGCAAGCTTTTGCTCAGGGGGACGTTGGTGAAGTTTACTGCCTGCAGGACTACTACAGGTAAAAAAACAAACAATTACGTCAAGTGCTATTAGCAACAAGAATGTGTTGCAGGCCCTGTGGCGTTTTGTTTAAAATCCTTGTACCTTGTAAAAGCATTTTAAAGGTAGTGAAACATTTCAGTCTTTGAATGTTAAAAGCTGGAAGAGACAAACCCAAACGTCTGCCAAGGTGTTTACATAATGTATTGAATCAGGAGGAGTGAAGACTTGAAACATGTTGTTCAAAAACTTTTTACCTTCAATCTGACTGACCTTCAGTTTGATTATCATGAGGGAGAAAATCGAGGTTTTATTTTTCGTTTCCAGCTCAGAAGGTCTGAAAAGAAACTTATGCGAGTTTTGAAAAAGGATCACAATTACACATTACTTTGTGATGGATGTTTTAACTTACTACCATTTAATTATTTCAGTATGTAAAATATGACTTTTTCTCTCATTTACGCCACTTTTATGTTCTAATTTAAAACTATTTGTATACAGGAAATATGCTCCGATGTGTAGTGCCTGTGACCAGCTCATCATTCCTAAAGAAGATGGTACTGATAGCTACACTGTTGAGTGTCTGGGGCGCTCCTACCATGAGAACTGCTACAGATGTGAGGTACGTATTTACTCTGCAGACAGTCTCCTGAACGGACTTACTGACAAACATGTAAATAAGGCAGATGCACGTTATTCTGCAGCCGGCATGTCTTTCTTCTTCTCTGCAGGACTGTGGCATCCAGCTCTCCCCTGAACCAAACGAGCGCGGCTGCTATCCTTTGGAAGGGAAAATGTTGTGCAAAGCCTGCCATGTCAGCCTGGTTTCTGGGCAGCAGTAACATCACCTGTGCCCCCTGCAAGCAAGAGAAGACTGAGTGTTCAGCCCAACGATTCACATGTGCCTTCACAGGAAAGCATGCGTCACAATGCTTTCTTTGATATCGCATTTAATTACTTTCCAATATGTCAGGCTTTCAGAGAAATACAAATCAACTTTTCTTTTATACTTGATCATTTTGCACTCGAGATAAAAATGCGTTGAACATATTTATGCAACTGGCTTTGCAAAAACTATTTGTAACAAACTAGTAGAATCTGGATTTTTTAGCTTCGTACAACAAAAAATATATATATTTTAAGCATTTATAGAAAAATAAAGTAACATAATATATAGCCTGTTAAATTAGGTTCTAAGATACATGCATGGATTGGAAATGTTGCACACTCAGTATATAAATGTATTTAGTTCATAATCATGTAACAGGTTAAGACAAATCACAGATCAAAACAGCAGATAAAGAGAAAGAAAGATTCCTAAGTAAACAGGTCAGAGCCTGCATTATTCATCCTTATTTGTCAAATCTATTTCAACTTTTTCAATAAATGGATTTTATTTTTACAGTCTATATCTCAAAATGGCTTCTGGAATTACAGATCTTTTGAAATATGTCACAAAAAAAAAATAAAATAAATCTTTTTCTAAGAAAAACGGTTTTGCTGTTTTGATTTTTTTTAAACTATGACCAGTTGTAGACAAAACTTTTCCGTTATGGTATTTTCATAAATGCATGATTTTTGTTAGGTTTTATTTAAGCTTTCAAATATGGATAGACTGGCCAGCTTCAATAGCTGATATTTATATTGCTGTTCTGGCCGATAATCAGTTTTTAAAGATGTTACATGTATATTTTCTTCATCTTTAGAGTATTTATTGAGAAAGACAGACTTACAGGCACTGAAGGAGACGGGAAAGGGAAGTGGAGAATACTGGCAATGAACACAGGAGGAAGCAACGAGGGACGGGCAGAGAACAGAAATGCTCTGACAAGGAATGACGGAAAACAGGAGGATTAATTATTAGGAGGTGATTAGTGGCATGGAAATAAGGTGAGTCCAAAATCTGAATGTACACTGTGTTGGTAATGTGACAATGAATACTTAAGATTATAGAAAAACTAGCAAAGCAAAGCAAACAAACCCAAAACGGAGCACAACCCAGCATGAGAATCACTCAAAGTACCAAGCCAAAATTTGACAAGAAAGAGTGTTAACAGGAAAACAGGAAGTAAAGGGAACACAGCCTACCAAAATAAAACAGGAACTGAGATTCACAAAGACAGGCAGGGGAAGCCAGATTAGCTAAGATTATAAGAGTAAACAATAACTAAGATTAAATAGAAACCAGGATCTTACTGAGATTTTAATACGACTTAAAGCAATTACAAAAACACTCCAGGATGCAAGAGGAACACTTTTTTTGGGGAAAAGTGGTTCTTCTGCTTCAAATTTTATAATTATGTTTTTTTTATTATTATTTTAATCTTTAATATACCATAATTTGCACATAGCTTTATAGTTGCTGTTTGTCTAATTATATTGTTAAATATTTAATTAGATGTTATGATCAGTGTCTTTAAAAGCCTTTACAGAACATGTTGTACTTTTATTTTGGGTAAAAATATTTGAGGACAAATTTTTGGGGAACTCTGGCCACTTCTGATTAATAATAATCAAAGCTGGGTAGTAACTAGTTGCATTTACTCAGTTACATTTACTTGAGTAACTTACTGGAAAAAATTTAGAAGTATATTTACAACACTGTACTTTTGACTTTTACTTGAGTAATTTTATTATATTGAATAAAATTTCTGGATACTCTAGTCACTTCACTGAATGAAGAACAAGCTTGCTTTAACCAAAAATTCACCAGACACATACCTACAGTTTTAGTTAAAGTACCATAAGTTTTTAATCTTTGAATAAATTTATTTGGAAAAATTTTTTTTTTGCCTAAGTTTGTTGTTTTGTAATTATATTATTCATATAAATTATTGTCGTTTTGGTCTTTAAAATACTAGAATTTCCACATAACTTAAATTTTTGGTTGATGTAATTTTTAAACATTAAATGACTGATATTTTGATCAGTTACTGGGTACTTTAGTAGCCTTTTTACAAAATATTCTTTTAGTTTTATTTGAGTAATTTATTGGACGGACACATTTTACTTTTACTTGAGTAGAAATGCTAATTCTATTCTACCCACCTCTAATAACAATGATTAAATCATGCAGAAATTAAGTATGTCTAAATAAAAATATATATAAATGTTAATTGTTTATGTTGTGTATATATTTTCTTATTTTCTTCTACGTGTCGGTAATGTAGCTTTCTTTAAACAGACATTTGTCTGGACTCGAGCACAAAAATCTTGTGTTGATTTGTTTTCGTCATGAAACCGCGTGCTCGCTGTTCACGCATGCGCCTGGGTCACTCACGCACGCGGCTCGCAACCCGAAACCACCAATCGGGAGCGAGGCCGGCGCGCGAGCACGCGCTCTGATCGAGGACGCAGCAGCAGGCAGCAGCAGCAGCTAAAGCTACACGGGGAAGCAGGCGGTCGGGCCCACATCGTTCACGGAATCAACCGTCGGTCATTTTGTTCAGGCGGACCTCCGACCGGCAGGGGATTAAAAACGTGCGAGATCATATGTGTTTGAAGGGGGAAAGAAGATCGCAAGATGGTTCGGGAAACCAGACACCTCTGGGTGGGAAATTTACCCGAACATGTTCGCGAGGAGAAAATCATGGAGCATTTTAAAAGGTACGTTACGCAAGCGGGGGACCGTGTTTGCGGAGCTGCGCGCGCTGGCTGCAGCACTAACCTTTTCTCGATGCGAGGCTACGCTGCTAGCAATGCTAGCACCGCTAACGTTAGCATTATTAACTATTCCTCCTCGAGAGGTTTTCTGGATGGTGCGTGTGCTTTATTACATCGCATTTGCATTTGTTTAAGAATATTTAACGAAAGCGACTCGCCCAGGCGTACATGTTGATATTTTAGAGTCTTCCGCTAACTTTTGCTAACGCAAGAAGGCAGCTAGCTGCTAGCCAGCGAGCTACCACCCAGCCAACCATTTTGTGGGAAGTCGACAGGTTTTCGTGATCTGTGCAAGCCAAAAGACAGCCAGGGTCCACCGTTATGATGTGGAGGACTTTTGTTATTTTGATCACTCAAATGCGACTTTTCCGTTCGATGCCAGTCTAATATCGCAGAGAAGTATTTTTAAAAGCCCAACTCTAAATCATTTTAATGAGCTTTCGGGACTCTGGACCAAATGTTAGCAAGTTGTTGAGCTGCACAGCGTTCAAGTCGGTTGCTGTCACTGAAACTACTTTAAATTGTGGTGCTGTAGGATTAACTCCACAGACCGAGAATCATTGTGTTTTCCTCACTTGTCATTACTAAGGTTGATAGACGTCAGTATTTACAGCTTTACAGATCTTTTATCGTTTTTGTTTGCATCGTAATTTAGAGGCCATTCTCATCAACAAACTAATCTAATGTTAACAAGCGCATCAATTTGTTATATCATTAGAGTCAACTTGATTACTATTGTGCTTTTGTTTTGATTAGTTCAGTGCGTTTGAACAGTATTTACAACACAAAGTGCCATCGTCCTGGCTGCTTTGTAGGATGTTTGTAATCTAAAACTGATTAAAGACAAAAAGAAAATGCAGTTAATTCTTTTTCAGATAATCTCTCTGTGGTGGACACTATCCTGTTGCCTTCTCTGCTCTTGAATATCAAGTTTGTTCCATACAGAAAGACAGTAGGCTATTTTTGGATACTCTGAATGTAACTCCTTCTTTGTTGTGTCTGTAATTTCCTGTCAGGTATGGCCGCGTGGAGAGCGTCAAGGTTCTGCGAAAGCGAGGGTCAGAGGGCGGTGTTGCAGCCTTTGTGGATTTTGTGGATATCAAAAGTGCACAGAAGGCTCACAATGCTGTCAATAAGATGGGAGACAGAGACCTTCGGACTGACTACAATGAGCCGGGGTCAGTCCCCAGTGCTGTGCGGGGCCTCGAAGACAGCTCCCCCTCCGGCAGTCGAGACGTTGCAGGATTCCCTAGGGGAACAGTTGGCCCAGTGTTTGGCCCACCTGTGTCCCTACACACCCGAGAGGGACGTTTTGAACGGAGAATAGATGGGTAAGTGGACACAGTGTCCCTAAAAAAAAAATCCAGAGTGCTCTAGGTTTCATTTAAGTGTAAAACCTGTACACATAGTGGGGTTATTCATCAGGGAACGGTACCTCCAGGGGTCACACAAAGGTAATCTAGGGATCACTCCACTCTTCATCACACCTGACTCGCCTTTCCCACGGGATTTAAGTAAATTAATTTCACTATCATTTGCAAAGGTAACTATATTTCAAGGTTTTTTACATCTGGTTTGGATTTTACATCCAAGAGGAATATCCTGGTGAGCTGTGGATTTATTATGTGGGATACTACCTTGGGGAGATTTTGGATATGTTTTTTAATCAACATGGAATGTAACCCTGATTTATACATGGATTTGCCTAAAGCTGGAGATAAATTCCAAAAATGAAGGATTTACTTTTTGCCTGAAGGATTTATTGAGGTATATCAATGTCCCGCCACTGGCCTATCATTTTTGACCCAAGACTTGATTATTGGACTACTTCCGTTCCCAATATGTGGATATACCCTGTTCTGGATTTTAAGTTTTAAGCAACTGGATGGAAGAACTTAGAGAATACACATCACAAGAAAGACTGAACAAATGCATATATCCCAAGTTTTCCAAGTTACTTTAGAGTAAAGTGTAACTATTTTACTGATGCTATGCCCCGAATGTGGAAGTTATATTCAGAAGGCAGAGAGAGAACGCTCCCGGATCCAAATGGCCGTCTTCCAAAGTTTTTGGCGTAATTATTCATCTGAGGAAGCACGAAGAAGGTTGGAACGTCATGGATGCAGTTCATCGTGGACAGAGTGATGTGGATCATACGGTGGCTAGGTTTATTGTTGCCATTTATCTGGAATACTAAGGTGTGGATGTACTGTACCTGTGCGTGCGACCTCCAAGAGCCCAGGATGACTGTAAACAAAAAAAATGCCATACATTTCTACCAACACGCCTAATGGGATCTTTGGACTTTGGAATTATGTGATACCAAGACTCGAAAAGGATTTATTACTCTGTGATGTGTCTTATTCTTCCAGAAGCTAAGAAGCAGGATGTAATCCACTGGTTTTTTGTTTTTTTTTACTGGTATGTTTAGTTTTTTTCATCGATGGAATCGCTCAACCATGGGACATACTCCTTCCTTATTCTACCATTGCCACCAAGATTGATGATCCATTTGGATATATTTGCTATACTGCCTTCAAACATATTATTAGCCAGTTGACCTGGATATGCAAATTAAGTTCATAATCATATTTTTTTGACATGTTATCAAGTTATTTTTTTCCCCACTCCATTTATTCAGATTTGTCAAGGAGCATATTTCTAAAATTGTTTGCTTTTCCTTTTTTGTCCTCATCCAATGGAGAGAATTAAGTAACTAAATACCAAACTGTGGAATATACAGGAATCCTCACCTGGTCCTTGAAGATAACTCAAAGTACAATTCAGGAGAAACATTTTTCCCCTAATTGGATCAATTGATGTTTTTGTTTTTCTCCAATTTTTCATTGGGGCATTCACATTCTGACCACCTAGATTTTATTTGGATTAATTTTGGTAACTTCTTTCCCAAAAGGTTGGTATTTCTCTGGCCATATTTTTATCTTTCTGCTTCCCTAGTGCTTTGTGAAAGTTTAGTTTACTGCTGCTTTTAGAGGAAGTTGCATAATTAAATGCAAGAGGTGAATAATTTTTTTCAGCCCATGAATATGTTTCCTTTCACTGAGTTACAAAAGTAGTACAATGTGTAATTTACATTTTAAACAGCATGCATAACATGTGTAGATCCATTCTACTTAGATTCTTTATAGGATTTTAAACTTGAAAATCAAACAAAATGTTATTTTGTTTCTTTTATGTGAAACATTTTTATCAGCCTCTGAAATCTGAACATAGAAATACAGATGAAAGAAGTTGAAGCAGATTGAATGTGACTAATGTTCTCTTTCAAGACAACCTTGCCCCCTCCCTGGAGTAATTTGTCGCTGTTACACCATTGAAAAAAACCATATCCTAACACCTGTTGTTGCTTAAACAACAAATAAATTTGGCAAGAAAAACAACGCCTTGCAAAAGTATTCATTCCCTTTGGTCTTTTTCGCATAACTCATGTTACAAACACAAACTTCAACATAGTGTTTTTTTCCCCTGGGGATTTATCTTGATATAGACTTTGGTTTACAACAAGGTTTATCAAAAATGTTTTTGCAAATCAAAATCTGAAAAGTGTGGAGTGCATTTCTTTTCAGTCCCGCCAATTTTAATAATTTTTCAAAAGCTTTAAGTCTGTCCTTTTGCATGTTATCTTCTCATATTTCTGATCAAACTTGACCAGCTTCCCTGTCTATCCACAACATAATGCTGCCAACACCATGTTTCACTGAATGCATGGTAAGTTAAGGGGGGATGTTCATTTCTAGTCTTCAACCAAAAGCAGCTTTTGGCCAATTTTTCTCGCCTCTGACAAGAGCACCTTCTTCCACATGTTTACTGTCTCCTAAAAGACTTTAATAACCACACCTTATTTATAATAAGGTGTGGTTATATACACAGCTGGACTCAGTTTACTAATTTAAGTAACTACTTAAAATGTTTGGCTGCAATTTGTTTTAATAAGGGATCTGAAAACAAGTTCAAGTCACACTTAGGTTTGTAATTTTTCTTCCAATATTTTGTTAGTCTACCACGTACAACTTCTCAAAACTGCACTAAAAAGGGTTGTTTTAACATGACAAATGTGGAGAAGTTCAGCTGATATGAATACTATTACAAGGCGTTGTAGCTTTTATGTATTTTTTCAGCCCAGATTTTCAGATTGCTGCCCTGTATGCCAAGCTGGTTCTGAAAACATAATGAGTAGTGAGCCTTTTCTTTCTTTGTGTAGTTGTGGCATACTTGGTTGTTTTCTAACAAGTTGCTTTGTTGCATCTGTGCTGTATAAGTAATAAATGGACTATTTTTAATTCAAGAGTTTACTAATTCTTCTTTTCTTTTGTAAATCTCTCTACCTTGTTCTTAATTCACAGTAGCTCAGAAAGCCGCGAACGTGCTTATGATCACAGCCCATATGGCCACCATGAGCGCAGCGGGACTTTTGACAGACAACGTCACTACAACGCTGATTATTACCGCGATCGCCCAGTGTTTGCACCCGCCGGCCCCGGCAGCAGTGCCATCGGAGGGAGTTTTGAGGCAGCAGACCCACATTTTGACTCTAGAATACGAGACCCATTTACCCTTACCAATTCAACACGGCGAGACCTCTACAGAGATGACAGGGGGAGACGTGTTGATCGATCTTATCACCACCGTCGAAGCAGATCATCTCATTCCTCCCAGTCGAGGCATCCGTCTCCTCAGCGGACCGCAGGGCAAACTTCAAAAACCCCTCATTCTCCTAAAAGAACCCCTTTGTCCCCTGGAAGAGGCCCAAGGTCGAGATCTCAAAGCAGATCTTCAAGCTCCGACTCTGTCAGCAGCACCAGCAGCACAGGCAGTGGCAGGTATGCATCTTAAAATCTGAACGTTTTACCTATTAATTGATTTAATTTGTTTGTCCAACTGATTTTTGTGTCTTTTCTGTCTCTGTTTGGCAGTGACTCAAACAGCAGCTCCAGCGATGGTTCCCGGGCCCGCTCCGTTCAGTCGTCGGCTGCTCCCCAGACTTGTTTAGTGATGGACTCTGAAGAGCCTCGGAGAAGCTTTGGGATTAAAGTGCAAAACTTACCAGTGCGCTCCACAGGTTAGTTTTGTTAGAAATCTTCTCAAATGTTCAGCTGGATTCCAGTTTGTTTGGGGGAAAATCTAGTTTTCTAATTGTTTAAAATACCAATGGCTTGTATTATTAGCGCATTGTCGGATTCATGCACAATAAACTTGGATTGTGCTATTATCATTTTAAAATGTGTTTCCACTGCAGGGACCTTCTCCTTTTCCAGAATCTTTTTGTCTGTGGCCATTCTTTTACCCTTGTTGTTTTCACTGCTGGAAGTTGGTCCAAAACAAATAATCAGGGTAGAAGTCTGTCCCAGATAGGAGAGCAGTACTTTTTGGACTAAAGACTAAAGTGTTAAGGAGTTCATTTTGGTTGGGTGCTCCATGTTTCCATGTTCTTTCTCAGTTTTAACTCCCCTACAGTTATATTTTCTGTTAATGTTGAATAGTATAACTGCAGTAATCTGTATTTTCATTTCAAAACACAACATTTAAGGTCCAGCCACTAAATGACAACACTCAATACAGAATAAGAATGTTTGTCTGAGCCGGTCAAAATACTAGAGCTTTGTTAACGTACCTGGAAAGAGAAGAGCAGCCTCTTAAACACTTTTTTCCATCCATTTTTTATTAGATTAGAGAAAACTGCCACTAAATATGGTGGCTGTTCCAGTTTGACTTAAACACAGGCTAAAATGACCTATAAAAAATTAATCTGTAATTTAGCACCATATTCGAAAAATCTGTGTTTTCATTTCTGTTGCAGATTTGACTGACAGTTTGACTTTCCTTCTGCAGATACAAGTTTAAAAGATGGACTCTTCCATGAATTCAAGAAATATGGGAAAGTGAATTCAGTGCAGATTCATGGCGCATCAGAGGACCGCTATGGATTAGTGTTCTTCAGACAGCAAGAGGACCAAGAGAAAGCCCTCAGCGTCTCCAAGGGAAAGCTGTTCTTTGGCATGCTTATTGAGGTTACAGCCTGGAATGGTCCAGGTAAGTGGTGACAGATGACAAATCATTAGGACCAGGCTAAGAAAAACGTAGTTATGAGAATAAATAGTCATAATACAAGAAAAAAAATCATATTACAAGGTTTGTCATTTGACAGTAAGTCAGTAAAGTTGTAATAATAGGATAATGACCTCATATTAGGAGAATGAAATTGTAGTACGAGAAAAAAAGTTGTAATAGAAGAATAGTCATTTTGACAATAGTAAATTGAAATGAGAATAGTAATAATAATACGGAAAAAAAGACTTAATAATACAAGAATAAACTCAATGTTACGAGAATAACATTGTAATATTGAAAAAATTTGTAATTTGAGAATAGTCATCTTACAAGAAAATTCAATATTACAAGAACAGTCACACAACAGTGAGTTGAAATAATACAAAAAACCATATTACCAGAAGAAAATCGTAATATTACGAGAATAGTCAAAAAAATACAATAAAAATTATTACGAGAATAAAGTTTTAAAACTACGAGAATAAAAGTGTATGAAAAGATTTAATATTATCAGAAAAAAGTTAATGATACAAGAAAAAATAAAAGTTGAAATAATACAAGAATAAACTTGTAATATTACCAGAATAAAGTCAATATTAATAGAATAAATAATAATTTTGTAACCCTTGTCAGGTTGTACTATGGTATCTGTTTTACCAATAAGGACATACTTAATCTTTATCACATCAGCATCAAATTATCAGTAGCAGAATTTTTCAATGTTTGTATAAACTAATGTCTATTTTGAAAGAATCAAACTGGACATGTCAGACCTTGATAACTCTGTCGAAGCTTTGATCTCATTAACTTTTTAGCTTTTTTCCTGGTAATATCGTCTCTATTCTGCTTATGACTTCATTCTCGCAATTTCAAAACAAAAATCTTAGTCTGGCTCTAATACTTTGCTGTGAGATGGAGATTATTTAACATGACTGAACTTCCTAAACTTGAGTGGATGCAAAGATAGTTGGATTAAATGTAGCTGGTATGACTGAAACCTGTTTCTTCCCCTCAGAAACAGAGAATGAAAATGACTACAGACCGTTAGATGGACGCCTAGACGAGTTCCACCCCAAGGCTACAAGGACGCTGTTTATAGGCAACCTTGAAAAGACCACCAGTTATCAGCAACTCCTGGACATTTTTCAGCGCTTTGGAGAAATTGTTGTAAGTTCACAGATTCATGCTGTGAAACTAACATTTCCCACTTTACATTGTAATTGTAATTCTTGTCTCTTCCTCTCAAGGACATCGACATCAAGAAAGTAAATGGGATTCCTCAGTATGCCTTTGTCCAGTACTCTGATATTGGCAGCGTTTGCAAGGCCATAAAGAAAATGGATGCAGAATATTTGGGGAACAATAGGCTTAAGGTAGTAATTTTATCCCCTATAAAGAAAGAACCATTTCTTTTCTGTGTTGAATTATTTACAGTTTATGTCTATAAAATTGTTGCTCTACATTTCTTTGCAGCTTGGTTTTGGGAAGAGTATACCTACTACATGTGTTTGGCTTGATGGGTTGACCCCCAACATCACAGAGCAATACCTCACACGGCATTTCATGCGTTACGGGCACGTAGTTAAAGTAAGCCTCTTTTTTTAAACTTCTCTATGAATTTCTGGACTTTGAGTTCTTCTGGTTGTAACTGTGTGCTTGTAAATTTCATAGGTCGTATTTGACAGAATAAAGGAGATGGCGCTTATCTTGTACAACAACACGGATTTTGCTCAGGCAGCTGTGCGGGAGACCAAAGGCTGGAAGATCGGTGGTAATAAAATTAAGGTAAAAAAAGATACATAAATGTCTTTATTTTTAAAAAATTTCCTTCTGTCACTTATTTCTGTATTTAATTGGCATATTTGTTCATCTATAGGTGGATTTTGCAAGTCAGGAGAGCCAGAATGCATTTTACCGCTCAATGCAAGCCTCTGGACAAGACATTAGAGACTTTTATGAAGTTCCACCAGAACGACGGTAAGTTAATTTCCTTTCTCATTTAATTGCTCCATTGGCATTTTAAGGAATTTAAATGAACCTTTTGTAAATATGTAGAAAAACAAACGTGTGTAATTTTAACATTTCTAAAGTGATGACCAATTTCTTCTATTCATTTCACAGAGAGGATCGCAGACCTCCTTATCATGAGTTTACAGCAGAGAGAGCTTACTATGAGAATATAAGAACCACTGGCCTTTATCCAGAGGAAGCTCGCAGAGAGTATGCCGCACGTAGCAGAGAGCGTTTTCCTGAACTGGAGCATTATCAGGGAGAACACTTTGACCCACGTTATCATGAGGATCCAAGAGACTACAGGGATTACCGAGACCCCTTTGAGCAGGACATCAGAAAATATACCTACATTCAAAGAGAGCGAGAAAGAGAGCGGGAGCGTTTTGAGGCTGATCGCAGCAGGTGGAGCCCATCGCAAAGAAGAGCTGTCACTCCCACAATTTCCCCTTCTCCATCCGAACGTGCTGCCAGAGACTCAGAACGGCGTGTTTACAGCCAGTCTTCAGAGAGGAGCGGCAGCGTGAGCTCCATGTCACCTCCACATTTGGACAAATCTGAAAAGACCTTGCTAGATCATGCAGCGAAGAGTGAGAAGAGCGCTCAGCCCGATCGCATGGCAGGGGCAGAGAAAATCAAACGTCCAAAAAGAAAAGATAAAACTGACAAAGAAAAGACTGAAAAGAATAAATCAAGGAAAGGAAAGGGTCAGTCCCCGGCTAGCCAGATACCAGAAACAGAGCCGGATGCTGCTTTTGATGGAGGAAGAGGAAGGGGATCAGACCAAGATGTTCATGAGAAACCGAAATCTAAGGTGGATGGAGACGCTCTGTCTGGAAACCAGTTAACAGCTTCTCAAGACTCTGTAAAAACTGAAACGACTAAAGGGGATATTGCAGAGCTAGACGGAAAACCCAAACTTAAAAAACAACCCAAGTCTGATATTGGAAACGATGGAAAGGATTCAGCAGTGGATTCAGATCGCCTCGCTGCAAGAAAAAGGCGCTTTGGGGATTTAGGTGGCAAGACTGTTCGTCAGAAAAGAAGCAGGCATGAGGAGGAGGATGGCAGTCAGTCATCAGACTTGGGCTCCAGTACCACATTTGTGAAAGAACCAGACGTAGACAAACACAAAGATCCTCAGCGACGAGATGCACGACTCAAAACAGAAAAAAGTGTCACTCAAAAGGATGGACTAGAGGATCTCAGGGGACAAAGAGAAAAATCCGAAGGTTCTGCAGATCTGCCAGAGTCAAAACGACAACAAGGAAGCACTTCCTCCAGGAGGGTCTCACTAGAGGGGAATTCAGATCAAAGCATTTTAAGAGAGCAAGAACAAACTGCTGCATTCAAGCCTAGTCAGAATGCTGAAACTAATAAAAACGCCAAGACTAAAGAAGACCATGTTGACATTGATCTCTCTCAGAGTTACCGCAAGCAGATGGAGCAAAACAGACGTTTACACATGCAGCAGCAGCAACAGCGCGAGTCTGACAAACTGAAAAAAGCAGAAAGTCTGCTAAAAAACGAAACTGAAGACCTGGAACATCGTAGCCTTGTGCATGAAGTTGGTAAACCACCTGAGGATGTCACAGATAATTTTCCGTCTCACAAGCTGTCTGACCAGTTTGAAGCCGAGCCCGGGATAAAGAGAGAGCGTTTCTATAGGAGACAAAAAAGTGAAGACCCTGACTGGAATAGTACCCCTTCTCCAGGACACCAAGTTTTCTCTCAGCATGCTGATGAGGACTTCATGGATGCCTCTCTGAAGGAGTTAAGTCGAAACAATCAGAAGATTCACCCAGAACTTGAACTTTTGGTCAAAAGGACCCACAACACACAGGTGAACAAGACAAACACCCCCATTAATATTGGGGAAGAAGATCAACAAAAGAGGTGGGAGAGCAGAGTTAAGCAGGACCTGCTACCCAACCTGAACTTTTCTAGAGGCTTGGGCAAAAACCTTCACAACCGCAAGCCCTCAGAATACGGCCTCTGGCATGATTTGGAGCCTGGGGAAGTGAGATCAGACTCTGAAGAGGATAGAGAGAACAAACCCCTCTCTCCTGCTCCCTCCACCTCTATGCCTTTTTCTGAGAGGCCGAGACCTGATCGGTTTTCAGACCCAAAGCTGGCTCACCTTGAAAGAAACAAATTCTACTCGTTCGCACTTGACCAGACTATCACCCCCGATACTAAAGCTCTACTGGAACGAGCAAAGTCTTTGTCCTCTTCTCGTGAGGATAACTGGTCATTTTTAGATTACGATTCCCACTTTGTGAATTTCCGAAGCCAGAAAGACACAGAGAAAGTAGAATCAGCACCAAGACCTACACCTTCCTGGTACATGAAAAAGAAAAAGATACGAAGTGGATCTGAGGACAAACTGGATGACAGGAAAGAAGAGCCCAAGCCGGAGGAACAGGAACGCAGAGAGCTTTTCGCTTCACGTTTCCTTCATAGCGCTGTGTTTGAGCTGGACTCTAGACGACTTCAACACCTTGAGCGCAAATACGAAGAGTTGGAGCACATGCTGAACCAACAAGCTAGTCAGCAAGGAGCAGAGGGAGAACTTGAGACCGGCCCAGTTGTCCTCTTTCACAGCCGTTTTCTGGAGCTCACGCAACTACAACAACAAAAAAACAAGAGTCAGCAGCTGCAGGAGGATAAAGGAAACACAGTTTGTACAAGTGAAAATAAAGAGGAAAAACCATCTGAGCAGGAACAACAAGATTTACGGTCTAATGACATGCCAGAATCTAGTGTGGCAGCTGAAATCAAACCCATCAGTCCTGTTGAACAAGTTGCTCCTGAACCAAAACTGACTCCCAATCTTGTTATTCAGTCTGCAAACAAAGACACACCTTTTTCACACCAGAAATGTGTGCTACCAACTCCACCCGCTGATGTGTGCCCACCTATGTCTTTTACAAAAGAGGAGACAAAGGAAGAAGTAAAAGAAAGTGAAGATGTTGTACCAATGCACTGTTCACCAACTGAGACCTTAAAATCTGAACCTGCACCTGAAACTGTTCCTGAAACTAACATTTCTGAGGAGAACCTGGAATTTCTTGAAGAGGATGCAAAGCCTTTAATTGACGAACAAACAAATGACCCTGGTTCTCATGAAGAGTTGGTTAGCAGATCAGAGCCAGAGCCAAGTCCTGAGATGCCACAGCCAGAAGTGCCTACAGCTAGTAGTCCAGTACAACTCAGTGTTGCTGAAGAAGCAGATTTAATCAAAGAAGATCCTCTTTCCACATGTCAAAAAACAGTAGAGTCAGAAGGAGAGAAGAAACTTGAACAAGTGAGTAAAGAAGAGATTTCTGTTGATAGTGATGCAATTGAAGAGCCAGTCTCCTTTCAAAAAGAAAATAAAACAAAAGAAATTAAAACTAAAAAAGGCAGGCAATCTCCAGCTCAAGTTCCTTTAACATCTGTCTCTGAGAAACAAGCTACACGCAAGAGTGAGCGCATCGACAAAGATAAGCTGAAGCGTGGCTCATCCCCAAGAGCTGAAACAAAGTCTTCAGCCAAGTCTCCAACTCCCGGATCAGATCATGATCATTCGGAGCAGAGCATCCCGATAAGTAGAGCAAGAACTCGAAGAAATGTAAAATCTGTTTATGCAACCCCAGTGGAAGACGATGCACCAACTCGTGGCAAGGAAACTGAGTCACCTCGCTCTGCACGAAAGCGGGGTACAGAGAAAGAAGCTGTGCAGCACAGCACCGAGTCGGAACCACCGACTCCAGCGCCAGCAAAACAACGTGGGCGTCCTCCCAAAAACCGCAAACCGATTGAAGAGATTTCAGCTGCAAAAACAGAGAAAATAAAAATGGATAAGGATGCAGATTCAAATGAGTCGGAGAACGGCGAACGGGTTTCAAGAGTTGCTAAGGGGAAAATGTCCCCTTATCTCACAAAGGGTTCCTCAAATCCAATACCCTCAGTCCCAGGCTCTAAGAAAGGGGACAAAACTGAAACGGCTGATGAGAATCAAGTAATACATTTCACAGAAGCAGAAGATTTGTCTTCGCAACATTCGTCATCTTCAGGCAAAGACTCTTCAGTAAAATCAGATGTAAAGAAAGGCTCAGAACTGGATAAAGACGTTCATGAAAAATTATGTGAGGAGAAATCGAATGGAAAAGAAACAGATTCACTGCTGGGTGAGGAGAAACCTGCCCCAGAGAAAGAGAAGATCATAAAAGGAAAAGTCAAGGCTCCAAAGCCTCATGTTTTTAGGGACCTCCAAGTCATACTGGATGTCAAAGAGGTCAAAGATCACGTTTCCAGGTGCACTACTGCCAACAAAGAGTGCCCTAATGAAGAAAAAGAGAAGAAGGATGTAGACGCCTCAAAGAGCTCTTCCCTACAGGAGCGTGAATTGGAGCAGGCAGTTGAGAACATCGCCAAACTTACCGAACCGGCTTTGCCAACAGAACTACCAACTCCTCCTGTCCCTCCTGCAGAGGTAAAAAGTGACCCTGAGGAGGAAAAGCCTTGTAATCCTGCCAGTGAGACAGAGCTGATGGCTGCCATTGACTCAATAACAGGCGAAGATGTAAGTGTACCTCTCACCCCAGCCGCTCCAGTTAGCACAGAAGTTTGTTCAGAACCTGAGGTCCAGGAGTTTGTCCCACCGGTCAAGGTTGAAGAACCTGAAACCGCACTGCAAGAGGAAGCCGTCTTCTCAAATACTCCCAAAAAGAGTTACAAGGGAAGGCCCAAAACACCTAAACGCCCTAAAGCCCCAAAGCATGCACGAAAAGATGTGAAAGAAGAATTAAGTGAGGAGTTGACGGTGCCTTTAGCCGAGAGTACAGCTTCTGATGTTAAGGTTGTGGCTGAGAAGCCTCCATCTGCTGCAGCTGCTGCAGTTATCACTCCTACGACCTGGAAATCGGAAGCTGAACTTCCAGCTGTGAAGGCAGCAGAATCGGAGTTGCCGTCGCCTGTTGAAGAGCAAACACAAGCTGTGAAACCCACACACCCCCAGGCTAAGAGCCCCATATACCCTCAACAGCTACCAGCTGAGTGTGTTTCTCTGTCTCTGGCCTCCAACAGGCCCAACATCAGATCCATTCAAACCAGCCGAGCGCCTGTTTCTCCACCCGACTGGCGACACCAGTCTAAGGATCCATGTGTTACCTCTGCACATATAATGTCAGTAGCAGCCAAGGAAGGCCAGCTGACCACTTCTGACTCCAACAGCAAAGAGCTAGATCAAGGCACAAGTGACTTGAGACAGATTCTCATGAAACCTAAAACAATTACTCTCCCAGGAGGAGGAAGTTCTGCTCCAACCAATCTGCCCAGCCTCCGAGATCAGAATCCATCTGAAAGCAATCCTGCCATCACAGCTGCTCTTCACAACAGAACCCCGCTCCCTGAGAGTAAAACGCCGACTCATTCAGTTCCACCTATTGTCCGAACACCCTCCACGTTACCTGGAGAGACTAAATCTGTGATCTCCGTAATTGCATCTACGGCAACTTCTGTTATTAGTCGCGTTTGCAACCCCCCTGAGACTGAGGAAAAACCTAATCTAATTATTGGAAATCCCTCCATGGATGTGACTCTGCCCAAAACGGCCTACAGGCCCAGCAAAGACGATGGCGGACCTTACCACGGCGCCACGTTCAGTTCTGGGTCTTGCTCTGGTCTGCGAGTAAACACGTCTGAAGGAGTGGTGGTGCTAAGCCACTCAGGCCAGAAAACAGAAGGACCCCTGAGGATCAGTGCCAAGATTAGTCAAATCCCACAAGCAACAGCCGGTGACATTGAATCTCAACAATTGGTGCCGATTCCCCAGATTAAACAAGATGTTTACAGCCATTCTCAGTCGGGACATCAGAAGGGGTCTTCACAAACTGATCATGGGCATCCTGGTAAACTCCAATCAGCTCTGTCTTCAATTAAGCAGGAAAGCGGCAGCTGCAGTTTAGAAAAGATGGATTCAGCTTACCAGGCGGGGCCCCAAGGAGTCGTGAAGCGTCTCCCGCAAGGTAACCAGCAGGTAATGGGTTACCACCAAGACTACCTGCAATTAAAACACCAAAAGAAGATGGAGAATGTTGATCCTCATGGTACAGATGGAGCTAAGCCATCTTGGACCTCCACTGTAAGCCCTGCTATAAGCCCACATTTACCATCTCCCCCTGGGAACCATGTGGGCTTCGTCACATCCACTGGTGACAGAGGTCCGTCGCATCTTGGTAGCATCAAACAGGAACCACGGTCCCCGAGAAAGTCAGGACATTCTCATCCTTCTTTCACCAAGGTGTCTTCGCCTCTTGGCTCCTCCTCACCCAAGGGGATCCCTGTAATGATATCCTCTGCTCTCAACCCTATGCAGCAGTATATCACTGGTGTCCACCACCCAGAGCAGTCTGTCATCATGCCACCTCACAACGTGCCTGGAGGTGTGGGACGAATGTCTCCTCACTGCGTCTCCCAGTCCATTACAGTGGGTCATCTGGTTCAGGGGGAGGTCCGGGTCAACACACCACCTCTGTCTGTGATGAACTACGTCCATAGCGAGAAGCTTGCCTCTCCTTGGTCTGGTTCCCTGCAGCCGCGGTCGTCCTCCCCCCAGGCTGTCAGCAGGGACAAAGTCCTCAAGGTCAACCACGGTTCTTTGCGGGGCCACGAGGGCGAACAGGACGAATCCAGACACTTCCACCAAGCTGGGAGACCATCCGCCACCCTGCCGTCAGATACTCGGGGAGCTTTGAGGACTAACATGGAAACGTTTATCACTCAGAGAGATATGCGAGTGCACCGGCACCAGCAGGGGGAGCGTCTGACACTGGACCCCCATTCTGGACACATTCAAGAAACTCTCCCGCCTTCTTTATCTCCGAGAGCTCACATGTTGCCCAAAGGCGTGTCTGAGAAGGACATAAAGTCGCTGGAAGCAAAGAGGCCGCACTCTCCTGTAATTCAAAAGGATGGAATAATGGCGATCCGGCAGTCTGGCGCTGCTATTGCGTCACCTCAACGGGTTTCCCTGATGCCACCGGGACCCAGCGGGTCGTTCTCCGAGTACTCAGGAATGTACCCAAACCGCATGCATTCTCAGATCCCGGATGCCCCTGTTGGGCACAACCAGCCGCCGTTGAACGTCACTCCGTCTATGGTAAGTTCACTGCGCTTCAGGGCTGCAGCTAAACATTATTACAGTAGTTAATTATTCTATAATTAAATTTTAATAAATTGGCCCATTTTCCAGATTTCTTATTTAACCATTTAAACTTATTTTATACAATATTTAAAATGCATAAGATGCAAAGCATTTCTTTGTTAAATAAGAAAATGAACATTTTATTCCCTAAGATGCAATAACTTCATTCCTTTAGTGAACGCTTGATAACTTGTACCATAGGATTTATCTGCACCTAAAAAATTCCTTGTAATATTTTGTCTTCTGTAGTTATATTTATCTGTTTATAAATCTATAATGTATCTGAAAAGTTAACGCAGCGCCAATACAGGCTCATCTCATGAGTATCTTTGATTAATAATTGGGTAGCAAAAGGTGCTAAATAGCAGATTATGTTTTTGACAGAGTGAATCTAAAACTATGCCACTTGAGTTTTGGTTAGAACATATTTGCAGTCAAAAAAAGGTTGTTTTTCCATAAGCTTAAATTCAATGTAGATGTTTGGTTTTTTTTTATCAAATGCTCTTTTTTTTTTAGCGTGAATACGTCAGTTAAAGATTAATCAAGTACTAAATTAGTTGATGATTATTTCAATAATCGGTTAATTGTTTCAGCTTTACTGCATTTATGTTTAAATTTCAAAATGAACATATAGATAGCAAAGGGGAAGGAGTAGTTTTCCCTCATTTTATGTCTCTTCTAATGATTTTGTTTTTAATCTAAAGGGTGCAGAACTCCAGGCTAAACCAGATGGAAAGATGACCCAGACTGTTAATATGGTGCAGTTGCTTACGGTAAGACAGATGTTTGCATTCGTTGGTGGAGTCGTTGGTCAAAGCTAAAATAGTGTTCGTCTGACACCCTTTCCTATTTCTGTGTAATTGAAACAGAAGTACCCTATAGTGTGGCAGGGCCTTCTAGCACTGAAGAACGACACAGCTGCTGTCCAGCTGCATTTCGTCTGTGGAAACAAAGCTCTGGCTCATCGATCGCTGCCTTTGCAAGAAGGAGGTGCTCTGCTCAGGATTGTTCAGAGGATGAGACTGGAGGCCTCTCAGTTGGAGAGTGTAGCCAGAAGAATGACGGTATGTTGTGTTTCGTCTTACTCCTGCTTAATTTCTTGTATTTTTGATTCCAGTTCAATAAAAAGAGGTATTAAAATCCTTAGAGACTTCTTGTTTCTGCTTTTTTGTCACTTAAAAGTGTCAGATCATCAAACAAACCTTCTCAGATACTTGGTCAAAATGAGTAAATACAAGATGTAGTTATAAAATGCTAATTTTATTTAGCCATACTAACCAAACTTAGACCTAATAACTGGTTGCTTAATCAACTCTCATTTTAATTCAGCTCCAATTAAGGACTTTCAACTCATGCCACACATCTCAAATAAATTTAAACTTGGGCTTTGAATAGGCATCTTACAGAACATTGATTTAATTTTTTGTTCTCTTGCTGATCGTGGGATCCAAAGTCATAGAATCAGCTTTGTACCCCTGACTGGTAGACTGATCAATTTCACTGACATTGTTTCTTATCTATTATGTGACATAAAAGCAAAAACAGAAGTAGTTTGTGGCACAGCAATATATGTTGAGACTAAATGTTGACGTCTCTCTGCAGGGTGACAGTGATTTCTGTCTTCTCCTCGCTTTGCCTTGTGGACGAGATCAAGACGATGTCATAAACCAAACTCAAGCTCTTAAAGCTGCATTCATCAACTACCTGCAGGCAAAACTGGCAGCTGGTATCATCAATATCCCCAATCCAGGTTCCAATCAGGTGAGACATGACACATTTGTGAAGGACTTCAGTGCTTATTGTAGTGTAATGTGCTGTGCCTTGGGGTTGCATGGACTTGATAAAGTGCTTTACAGCCATTTACGACTTATTTAAAGAGGACCTATTATGTCAAATTTACATTTTGCATGTCTTTATACTTCTATTTGGTCTCGGCTGCTTCTAAAAACAAAGCACATTAAAAAAAACACTTTGTCATTTTTTGGCACCAGATTAATGTTTTTGGTGTCTGGAAACGAGCCGTTTCAAAAATCGCCCAATTGTTAAGTTGCATTTGACGAGCACTGCACTGTTACCTAGCAACGCAAGTGGAACTCCAGCACCTTTGGTCAGCTGGTATTACCGCTGTACAATGGATGCTGGAAAAGACAAGTGTTTTGTTGTTGACTTACCATCCAGAAACCACTTGCTACATTCTTGTTGGTTGTGCAGGAGGCTCCACTTCTGCTTTTCAAATATATATAGTTGCATGATTGCATATCTGTTTGCAGCCATTTTCATGTACGAGTGTAAACGTTGAGTTGGGGGCGTGTCCAACAGCAGCTTATTAGGATTTAAAGTGACAAGACGCCCTAAAACGGCTCGATCTCTTAAACTGAGCAGACTGAAATCTGATCATCTAAGATTGATTTTGTTCATGAAGTGGTTCTTTTTCTGAAGCTTGTAAACCTCTACTAACCAATTCAAGGAAGAATAATAGGTCAGCTTTAAAAAAAAAAGACTCGAAAATCATGGGTTTGTAAATATACTTTATAGGGAGAATGTTTGTGATCATCGGTGTTTTTATTTATTGGTGTGGCTCAGCACTGATCTCCTGAATTCACAGGAAACGTCTTGATGTTTCTCTTTCTTCCAGCCCGCCTACGTGCTCCAGATTTTTCCGCCCTGTGAGTTTTCCGAGAGCCACTTGTCTCAGCTGGCCCCCGACCTTTTGAACAGGATCTCCAGCATCTCGCCACACCTCATGATCGTCATCACCTCTGTGTGACCTGTGACCCCTCCGGTCACCGGACGCTCCCGCCCGCGAGCCTCAGGAAACCAGAGGTGTTTGTCCCAGTTTCTGTTCCTGGATCCAGTGGAGGGGAAATAAAAGAAAAATAACATTTTTGGATGAAACTTAAACATTTGATTTTTTACATCTGATTTTTTTTTCGTCTTTTGTTTGTCACTCCTGTCTGGTATATTTGTCCTTCTCAGAAAAAAGAAAAAAAGACACAAAAAAAACCTCAGGGATGGATCAAACCAGAATGAGTCTTACTTGACCATTTTTCTGCTGTATTTATATTTATTGAAGTTTTATTCTAGTGTGTTGGAGATGAAGAAGGAAGAAAAAAAAAGAACATTAACATAAAAACTGGTGACTATCTGGGTGGCATCTTTCATTGGTGTTTATTTTTTTTGACTCATTTCTTCACAGGAGGATCATTAAAGCTGTTGTGCTGCAACGGTTAACGGGACATTTCATCGTGTAATTTTAAAATGAATTATGTACAGACTTCTTCTCTCGGCCTTTTATCGGAGGAAGGATGAACTTGTAAATCTTTGGAGACCCTGATGAGGACCATGTTCATTCAACAGCTACTTCATTTCCATCAACTCTGCTCATTTTTCCTCACTACTGAAGAGGTCACACATCTGGCATGGGCCTCCACGTCGAGCAAGCTTCATTCTGAGGGGTCTTTCCGTACAGAACTTTGTACATATTTTAAATATTTAAACGTCAGTGGAAAAATGGCGACTTAACAGAGACTTTACCTCCAGGACATACGAGAACGCAGAGTGCGGACATTTAGATGGAGCTTTACTTTTTTGATGTAAATACTTGTAACACAAAGAAAGTTGGCAAACTCTGCAGAGTCTGCTGATGGCACTTCATATTTTGTAACTCAAATAAAACAACAGAAAACATGATTTCAGATGAGGCTTTAGTTCTGTACTTGTCACTTTTTCCATCTTTTTGTGTGTTTATTTTATATTTTGTTATTGTCTGTGCAAACCAGCAAACAATGCTACAAAATATGTAAAGGAACAAACTTTTTCAATATTTTTTATTCACTATTCAATAATTATTACATGTATTCAGCATAAATTCTGCCTCATAGCTTTGGATTTTAGTTGGCCATTAGGTTTGTAGTGGAAATTTTTTATCAGACAATATATTATGACTTTATTATCATGGTAATATAATTTCTTCATCACAATCCCCTCTTGATTATATAGAAAAATACAATATTTTATATTAATCATATCAAAGTTTATTTTATTCCCACAGTTCTAATTTTTTTTTGTCTTGTCAGAAACTTTTCCATTTCTTGGTTGCTAAACAATCTTAAGGAGAAAAGCAGCTTCATCAGTTTGACTGGCAGCCAATCAGAAAATGAGAATCAAAAATATTTAAATAAATTTTAACTTTATTTTTTTAAATATTTGAAAAACACAGGAAGCAAAAATTATGAGATATTTTTTAATTCTTGCTTTTTTTCCTCTCATCCAACATCCTGAGGCCCTCACAGAGCCTCCTGGCGGCCCCCAGCGGGCCGCTGCCCCCCATTTTGACAAACACTGGTGTAAAGGGTTTCCTAGTGATAAGTTATTTGCTTTTGTAATGTTTCAAGGCATGAATTTTCTAAAAGTTTTTAAAGTCATCAAATGTTAAATTGCTCATCACAGTTTAACATTTTCTCCTTGTTTTGGTTTGATTAAATATAAACATTAAACAACGTAGCATATAGTCCTACATGTTGGAACTGATTTACAAAGGAAAGTTTAGATATTAAATATTACTTTGTGTCAGATTGGTAAAAAAAAAAAAAAAAAACTTTAAACAACCGAGATGACTATATTTTTATGGAAAGTGCCATGAAGAATATCCCAAATAACTTGCTTAAATATTTGTTTCAAAGGCTGATCTAGCGTAAGAAATGGACGAATTCAAGTGTAAATATTTTAAATAAAGCCCAGCCTCACAGCCGTGGTTTTCATGCTATGTTTTATTTCGACGGTAAAACATTATCTTAATAGATTCACACACAGAGAGACTAAAGGGGAACAGTTTGTGCACTAAATGCGCCTCAGAGGGGTCAGAAAGCGGCTACGTCACGTCATGTCACTCGCTGGTTCGGGTCCAGTCCTAGTGTTTCAAATCGTCACTGGAGCCGAACAGCGCCACCAGCTGGTCCTCGTACTGGGAGATGTTCCGCTTCATGATGTCCATGCAGGGACCCAGCAGGCGCTCAAAGGCCTGGATGTCGATCACTGAAAGACAATTTCAGTTTTAACGACCGAAATCACTGAAGTACAGGTGAAAAGTACAGTGCAGTAGAAATACTCCTAAAAGTACATTTTTACAGAAAAGTTACTCAAGTAAATGTAATTGAACCCAACTCTGGATATGTTCACAGGCGGGCAGAGTAGCCAAAGATTATACTTCAGTAAAAGCACCACTACTTTAACATATTTTAATAAAGTAAAAGTAAAAAGTAGCCATCCAAGAAATTACTGAATTAAGACTAAAAAACAGTATTTGGTAAAAAAGTCTATTGAAGTACTGAGTAACTGATGAAATTATCAATAATTTAATAATTAAAAATTACATAACACTTAACAGAAATATAAAGTTAAGTGGAAATTTGGGTATTTTAATGACAATAATTCATATAAGTAACACAAAATGACAAAATCAGGAAAAAAGAAATGTTTTCAAATTACAGTAGTTTCTTTCAATAAAATAATTATAAAATTTGAACTGCAGGTGTGTGTCTTTATCTGTTGACTTTGGTTTAAAGATGTTTGTTCTTCATTCGGTGGGTAGAAAATTTACTCAAGTAAGAGTAGAGATACTTCATAATAAAATTACTCAAGTAAAATAACAAAATACAAATACTTCTAAAAGTACATTTTTTACCAAAAAGTCACTCAAGTAAATGTAATTGAGTAAATGTACCTGGTTACTACCCAACTCTGAATATGCTTATGTGATATTTATTTTCCAATTATAAAACAAGCAACAGAAAAACCTGATTATAAGGAGTAAATCTGGTGTTATTTAATGAAAACGGGAGAATCCAGGTGAAAACATTTCTCTGTTTTTGTGTTTCTGTGATTGAGATGTTTTATTTTTTGACACGCGTTGTGACACGACTGCGCCTGGCTTTGCGGTGAGAGCGCTTGGTCCGGATGGAAGGTCAAAATCTAGAACAGATTTTGACCTTGACGAAACAGATTGATTTTGATTTGTCGGACGTTTTTCCCCCTCCCAGTTTTATGGATGACATTCAGCCAACAACGTTTGCTCTGTGACAAACTGAAAGGGAAGCTGTTTAAAATCAAATGCAAACACAAAAATAACCCCGGTCTAGAACAGTCTTGAAAACGTTCACATTAATGGGATCATATGTGATAAACCAACACAAAGTAGTACAAAAATATTTTACAGATAAAACTCATATTATTTTATTTTGGTTTCGTCTCTACTAGAGCATTTCTGAACAGATTGAATGATGAGAGTCTGTAAAGATGCATTTTGGAGTCTTGGCTTAGGTTCTGTAATTAGATTCGGGTCTGGACTTTGACTGGACCATTCTAACATGCCATCTAAAATCTCAAGTATCTTTTTTTTGCAGGTTTTCTTCCAGAGTTGCTCAGTTTTCTATCCACTAAGACCAGCTCTCCTGTTTCTGCAGAGGAAAACGAATCCCACCTGCCTGCTTCACCATGGAGACAATCTGATTTCATCAAACGTTTTCCTCGCCTAAAGGTTTCATTTTGGTTCATGTGGCCAGGGAACCTAATTTAAAAACTAAGGATAATGTTTTATAACTTGACGTCCCTCCAACTTAATCCTTGACCTGTTTGCTGCATTCCTCAGCAAAGAAAAGTGAATTCATACTGAGGTTAAATCACACAGATCTACACTCAATGTATTTATGTGCGGGGTATGTCAAACTTTGTTTTAATTTTTATTTTTTGTTCCAAAATGTGGAAAACTTCACAATTATGTGGCACTTTGTGTTGGTACATCCCATAACATCCCACTAAAATACTCTGAAAAGTGGTCAAAATGTGACTAAAGTTCAAATATAAAGTTCAAGAAGTATGCATGTTTGTGCACAGCAAGGTAAATAAATAAGTATGTGATTGAAATGAAGCAATAAAAGAATAATAGAAATGTCAGTACGTAGAATTAGAAGGTTCAATAAAAAGAAATGACAGTTTTGAGATTTCACTAAAAACAGTTTAATTCAGAAATGAAGACGCAACGTTTCATTTAGAGATTCGGTTAAAACTCCACCATGTAAAGAAAAGATGCAGATATCTACCAGTTTCTTTTGTGGAGCATCGGATTTCATTTTGGTTTACAAATTAAAAACTTTCACTAACGATGAGCTTGAATCTTAAATATTTACATATATATTCTAAAGCACAATAATTTGCCTCCTCAGTTTTTGTTTTGCGTAGAAGATTAGAGGTACAATCTCAAAATTTCCTCCTGAAAATGAATTTATTGGACTGGATTTTCACTCAGAAACTAAAATCTCTAGAAACAATCCAGGTTTACAAGCATCCTACCTATTATGATAAAATAGATGTTTGGTGTTTAACGAACCTAAACATTTGGTTTCTCCCACAGCGTAGACGGACGCTGCGCGGGGTTTGTTGGTGACTAGCGCCAGCTCTCCAAAGTATTGCCCCCTGGAGCAACGAGCCACTTCCACCTCTGTGTTGTCCTGCTTCCCCGCCTTCGTCTGCAGGAAACACAGAAACACGTCAGGCTGCAGGACTGCTTGTCCTCAAAGCAGACTGAAGATAAATATGGAAAAATGTAGTTACTTTGGTTTTGATCAGTATCTTCACCTCCCCTGATTCCACAATGTAGAAACAGTCAGCTTTGTCGCCCTGCAGTAAAGGAGGACAATCTGTCATAAAGGTATTTAAAATATTGAAACCGATTTAAAACACAAAATCTCACCAAAATTCTTGGGTCTAGTTTTGTAATGCAAATAAATTACTACACTTGGAAATAAGACAAAACTACCTTACAGGTAACTTTTCTGCAACATAGAGGAGCTTGTTTTAAGTCAGTAAGTCCTTAGTAGTGGTGAAAAAGTGCTAGTTTCACTGACAGATTATTTAACTGATAATAAGAGATTTTTCCCTTGTTATCAGTGAAATAATCTGCTAGTGGATCTAGAACTTTATCATCAATATTAAGGAATTATTGACTTAAAACAAGCTCCTAGATCTTGCAGAAATATTACTTGTAAGTTAGTTTTGTCTTATTTCAGGTGTAATAGTTGCGATACAAAACCAGACCAGAGTACTTGGTAAAATGTTTGTTGTACCTGTGCTATGATGCGATCTCCATTGCTGAACGTTCGCGCCCCTAAAACATCAACAATCTTCATCCTCTCAGAGAGCTGAGGTGAAGGAGGAGGACATCATTTATGCCTGATAAATTTGTTGATGCATCTTTATGGGAAGATTGTTTGCTAGCGACAAACCTCGAGACAGTTCAGGAGAGGCACACACTCGATGAAGGCCTCGTACGTCCTCCTCTTCTTGGCGTTGTTTTTCACAATCAGCCTGTGAAACGTGGCTCGATCCTGTCGGGTCAGAAACAGCCTCGTGTGTAACGGAGCATCAGGTGCCTCCATCAGACCGAGGCGGCGCGGTTCACTCACCAGGCCCCACAGAGCGCCCTCCTCTGTCGCTACGATGGTGGCGGCTCGCGGCGTGTTGTACATGAGGGCCAGCTCCCCAAAGCTGCCCTTGTTGTTGTACTTCCCCACACACACGTTCACGCCGTCCTTCGCCACGAAGATGTCGTACACACCTCTGGGATGAGAAGAAAGCAGTACGGAAGAGGATTAGTGCCACCAAAAAGTCTCCAACAAAATTCTGACTTCTTTTCTCAGAATTCTGATATTTTTTCTCAGAAATCAGATCTTTTATTTTCGGAATTCATTTTTTTTCTCAGAATTTATTTTTTTTTATTTTGACTTTTTGCTCAGAATTTGGGCCATTTTTCTCAGAATTCTGATATTTTTTTCTCAGAATTTAGATTTTTCTCTCAAATTTTTTTTTTCTCTCAGAATTCTCAAAAATCAGATCTTTTATTCTCGGAATTCAGGTTTTTTTTCCTCAGAATTTAGATTTTTTTTTTCAAAATTCTGACTTTTTCTCAGAATTCTGAAAATATTTCTATTCAGAATTCTGATTTTTTTTCCACAGAATTCTGACTTCTAATTGTGTTTCCATCCATATCAACATTAATATCCAAGCATGCTTAGGTGTACGTCAATTATGGTGTTAGTATTATTTTGAAAATAATCACATAACTGTTTCTTCCTTGTTGTAGGATTTGTAAAGGTGTAGTGATTGGTAAATTTGAGTTTTAAGACTAAATTTGCCTAATATTGCATAAACTACTTTAAAAAATTTTGATTCTGGGGGGGAAAAAATCACAATTCTGAGATTAAAGTCTGAATTTTTGAAAATTTATGTCAACATTAATATCCAAGCATTCAAATTTATGCATGTCAAATATATATATTTTAAAACCTCTTACTCACTTGTCTATGACGTAGAAATTATCCCCGTCGTCTCCCTGGTCGATGATGTGGTCCTGAGGTTTGACCAAAACCTCAAACATGGCGTCCAGAACTTCAGAGAATTGTTCCTGATGGACAATAAGCAAAACGTAAAAAAGTGTTTCTGCAATTTTTACTGCCAAGCCTTATCTAAGATGGTGTTTCTCTCTTAAATGCTAAAATGCGAGGAGTCTTCGACAACATGAGGCCTCAAAAATAGACACACAAGCAGGATAAAGACTGATGGTCACTTTTAAAGTGTTTTAATATATTAATAATAACAGCGAGTGAGTTCAGAGGAAGGAAAAACTTTGTTTTCTCCATCACTGGGTTTTACAGTAAGTCCAGATCATACAGTAAGCCACATTTACACCCTGTGGTTTAAAAATGAAAAAAATCTCTTCTGAACAGCCGGAGATCTTTAAAATGTTTGTTGCTGCTGCTGTTTGAATAGATCTTCACAATCCTCTTCACTCTTTCCCAACCATATGAAATGAGTCTTCAAAAGATTTTTAACCTGCAACAGTGATTTAGTAACACCTGGCTCTGACATGTTTAGGAGAAAATGTCACGTTTACCTCACATGGGTGTTGCCTCAGCTTGTTTAGCCTTTAATCAAATCCTCTCTGAGCCATTTGCAATACAGATGTGAACGCTGATCTCAGTTTATTTTTATGCTTACCTTCTCCAGAGTCTTGAACAGCAGAATGTCTTTGCACGCGTCCTGAAGCCGTTGGCGCTGCTCTTCTGTCTTGGGATGCACGACCTGCGGCTCGGTGTTGTCGTCCGCATCGTCATCGGGGTCATAAGCTTCTGCACAAACTGCAGAGGAACAGACATGCTTGTTTTTGACGTTTTGTCCTCCTCATAAGTCACAAAAAATTTTTGTTTTTTTTTAAGACTGTCAGAGAAAATAAACAGGTATTTTATTAATACAGCCTGTCTACTGATCACTGGCGTCAATCAAACAATTAGGAGAAACTCTGGAGAACCAGTTTCCTCATATTGTGACCCTAAAATGCTGTACGAGTAAAACAACGACTGCCAGACTAAGAAATTTAATTTCTAACCCTTTAAATGCTCCTGTTTTAGTCCCCACCACCACAAAAAGATGATTTTTTTTTCACCCACATGTGCAAATTTAATGTGGAGAATATAATTTATGTCTGAGGGTGTAAGGAATTGGCAGCGACATTGATTCAGATTAATTTTTATTTTCTGTCACTTACAACTAAATTTTTCTATCAGGGTTGAAAATATACAAGAAATATTCTTTAAAGATTTCTCAAAGAGTCAATATTTACAAACCTATTTCTTAAAATAAATACATTTTCCATCTTCAGTCCTCAAGATACAAATCAGCTGTTTAATCATTTTTATTATTTTTAAACCCCTTATTCTCCAGTTTTGGAAATGTAACTTTAATAAGTCATACAAAGTTATTAAAAGGTCTATTTTTCTATCCCATATATGCAAACTGGTACATTTACAAGACATAACGTTGTAATTTAGTAGAAGATGATGTCGTGAAATGGAAATAAGAATAAGCTAAATCTGGTGCAAATCATCTTTTCTTTTTTTTTTGTTGCACATTATCCCTACTAACACAAAGCAATAAACCATTTTAAGGGGTTTCAACATCAGAGAACATAAAACATCTAAAGTCAAATTATAATGTATTAAAAAAATGCAATTAGAATGAGAGTCAATATCACAGAAACTGCTGAATGGCTCAGATCGCTCCGTTCAGTTTAAAAGGAATAGAAAAAATGCATGAAAAATTAAAATTTGCTTCAAAACACAAAACCTGGAAACTGCACTTGCATCAACAGAGTAAAAAAAATGAATTCAAAAATCACAAACATGAATTCAGGAATAGTTAGGTCAGTCGTAATAAACAATAAACCAATTAATCGCATAATAAATGAAAAGAAAAGTTTCATTTGCTTGATTTATCGTTTTTCTCCTTTCTCTCTCTTTTTACAGACAACTGATTGATAAAAGTCATCAGTCTGGTGTTTTGGTCTCAACTAAAGCTGTTTTTGATAGAAAATGTTGTTTACATGACATGTTGTTTACATGTTGTTTCATGATTCATTATATTTGTTGTTTATCTGCTCCAGTGTTTAAATGTCGATTAGAATTTAAAGTTTATTGATCATTGAGAATGTCTTCTTATATTTTTATGCCATTATTACTAGTACATTACTTGAAAATGGTCTCAAAACAATATTATCGTTTATCGCAATAAGTTCCGGGACAATTTATCGTCCAGGCAAAGTTGCCATGGTGACAGGCCTGGAAAAGTTGATAAACACCGCTGCTGTTCACTGACCTGCGACTCTGCGACTTCTCCCAGTCCTGGCCTCTGAAGAGAGGGCAAAAGGTTAATGTAGCAAACTTTGACTATTCCACACAACCACAGCGTCTGTTAAGTGATGGTGGGACACTCACTGGGAGCCTCCTTCACCTCCTCATCTTCGTCGTTTTCGGTAGATTTGTTTGACGCCGTCTCAAGCGTGACCTCCTTGGCGGCGGGCTTGCTGCTGTTCTTCCTGGCTTGCTGCTCGTTCTTTTGTTTCTCCAGGATTCGTGAGAAATGCTGCACGGCGAACTCCACCAGGTTGGGAGGCCTGCGGCGCAGCACCTCCACCGTGTAGCCCTGGAGCAGCTCCTTCAGGCCGGCCGGGATCTCCACGTTACTCATGATTGCAGCGGCGGGTCAAAGGCTGCGCTGGTTCGACACCTGGGCAAATAAAAAATAAAAACTTCTAGCAGAAGTTAATCTCCTCAGAGCTCAACCTGCTGAAATATGTCAGCAGGTTTGAACCATCAGCACAGAAACCAGTGACTCCTCCTCCTCTAAATCTCTGCACTTTATCGATTCCTTTATTTAGCACAGCCTGCCGGCAAATATCGACCAGCGCTGCCCGCATCATCTGTAATTAAAGGCTGTTCAATGGATTATGTGTCAGAACTTCATGATTTGGAAAAGAGCTGCGCTTTTAACTGCTTAAATGACACCAAGTGATTTATAAAAGTAAATAAAATCGAACAGAAAATGAATGCGCCTCAAAACTTTAAAGATGTCAGCAGCAGTCACACAAAAAAATCAACACATTTGCATTTTTTGCAGACTAAGATTTCTAGATATGAAGTTGTTTTTTAAGTGCAAGTATGAACATTTCCTAAAGAGATCACACATTTTGCTTCAGCATATCGAAATCCTTAGTTTGTGGAGTTCTCAAATTTTTATTTAAAATACCCTCATGTGCTCACCACAAACGATGCTGAATGAAAACCTTGTAAGTAAATCAGATGTCCTTTGTTTCACTGCAAAAGTACAAAATCTTAGATTATTTTTGATCTAGTTTCTAGTGCAAAAATCTTTGCCCACTTGAAATAAAACAAAACTAATTTGCAAGTAACTTTTCAGCCCAATGTAAATCTTGCTTTAAGTAAATAATTACTGTGGATATGTTGTGTTTGTTGATGAAGTCTTTGGATTAAATGCTTTTAAAGGGATTTTAGAGAACTGCAGTAACAATGACCTGCAGATACAGATGGAGGTCAATAGATCACCAATGTCATGTTTTAGAAATTAATAAAATGAAAAGTAAAATAGTTTCTGCATCTTTAAACACCTAAGTGGTTTGACCTGTCAGCCATTGTTAAGCTAACAGTGTAGCATTATGCTTTTAAATTAGCTTGGAAAGCTACACTTTCATCTGGCATTGGTCCTATTATTCTAGCTGAAATATTTAAAAATGTATCTTTGGTCAAAAAAAAAAAAAAAAAAAAAAGCCGCTTTCTTACCTCTAAGTTGTTATATAATTTTTAAAAATAAAGTTGTAACACCCAGCTTTCAGCCCTGACATCCACCATGTGGGGTTTGGGAGGGAATGGCTAAATAATGAAGGAATCACAAGACTCTTCCTAACCTCCTGACTGCGAAGGCAAAAAAAAAAAAAAAAAAACTGTCTTTGAACACAGAAGGATTGTTGAAAATCTGGAGCTTTCACATCAGTTTATCTCCACCCAGGCTGGATGCAGAAGAGAGCAGCCATTCTAAGATTTCTAAAAATATCAAAAACGTCCGAAAACTGGGTGGAAACACAGACCCCTCCTTGACCCCAGTGAAGGTTTGTTCTGGTTCTGATGGCGGCCCAGTAACTATAAAATGACATCGGAAAGAGATTTGAAAACAGAATATCTGTACAGATGAACCAAAAGCCAAACTTTCCGTTTTGGGATTTTGGAAATTAGCTCCAAAGATGGAAGACAGATTTATTTGACCCGACAACTTTCAACTTTCACTAGCATGATAATGAGAAGTTCTGATCAGGAGACAGCATCATGATCGGGGAACCTTTTCATTCTGGTTGCGCTGAATCGTCAGGATGTTTCTGATAGAAACTTCCTGAAGTGATTGGATCTGTAATTTGATCAGTGGCGGTCCCAAAGAGGGCCACGGGGGCCACAGGGGCCCAGAGACTCATGTTCAGTTCATACAGAGGCATCACTTCAATCAAGACATAAATGTAAAATATATATATTAGTGCTGTCAAATGATTTAAAAAAATTCTGATTAATCAGACTCTAGCGTTGTGATTAGTTGCTGTGCTTAACTTTGGAAGCTAGAAATGTAAAAATCTACATGTTTTCAAAAGATGAAAATAAAAAAGCAAATATATTAGTTTTCCAGGTTTTCATATTCAGGAAAGGAAGAATGTTGTTTGAAACGTAATTTAGGAATGTGGACTACAAACTGGTTGTACTTTGGTGGAAGATTAATTTATCGTTACAAAAACTACGCTGCATCTTACCTTGATTTTATCCAAATGTTCATCGTGACGATTTTAAAGCGAAATTTGATTACAGCAGTCCGACTCTCCTCACTCATCTTTTCACTCGCATTTTTGTTTTTTACAAGACCAAGGTGACCCTCCGCAGGAGAGAGAGTCAAAATAGATAATGTGTGAATTAGTAATGCGATTAATCAGCATTATGTAATATTAACGCATTACACTTTTTAGATTAATCGCATACTTTAATGTCGCCACTGCTCCTCTGAAATCCCTTAAACTGCTATGAATTAATGAAGACAAACTTTAATGTCAGACTGGAGAGAAAATAAAGCAGCTGAAGCAACTTTTCCACCAGCAGGCTGGAAAACATTCACACAAACATTTTAATTTGACTAATCTTCCTAAATGTGAAAATGCTGCTTTCAATAAACTGGCCACTATACTTGTTTTATTTATTCAGATTATAATCCAGCAGCTGAAATATAAATACTTGTAGCTTTTTGGACAAGTCTACAGTACCCACAAGTTGCAAAACATTTGTATATATTTGAGTCTTTATGCATATTTTGACCCTGAGTGGATAAAAGAAAGAATCATGGATAAACTCAAACTTGTGCAGCTAATCCTTGATTTCAAAAATGAAGTTTTAAGCTTCATAATTATTCCAGCCTGGCAGAAATGGTTAAAAAATTATTAAAAGACACAAAAGATAATTAATGCCACCTTCACAGATTTATAGCTCAGCAAGATTTTAAGAAAGAAATGCAAAATTATTTTAAGAGGAACTCAGAAAAACTATTTCTTCCTAAAGTGGCTTCTCTCTCTCTGTCTTTTATGTTTTTCTTTTCAAATAAAATAATAAAAATAATTGAAACACTTAAGTTTTTGTGCTAAATTATCACAGGAAGCAATCGAAAACGAAAGCTAAAAGAGTGAAATTAAATTCAAGATGTTTCACATCATTTTTACAAACTTTAAACACATTTCCTTAAAAGACAAAAATGCCAGTAGAATAAGAGATCTATGACCAAACCTTCAAAATTAGACTGTCCAGAGTCAGTCGGTCGGTGTCCAGCATGTTTTAGTTCATTTCCTGGTTCAACTCACCTGGTGGCTCCTTATCGGGCCTCTGCAGAACTTTGACCCGCTGAGCAGATAGTTGGACCGTTTTAATCTGCCGGGTTGGAGCATCTGAAGCTGGCAGGAGACCAACGCTGAGGACAGCCATCATTTAAAGCGGCAGTACCTAAGTTTATATAAACTTTTTTTTTTTTGTTTATTTAAGCATTTGTTAAAACTGTCATTAAGTTGTGACAGCAGAATGTGAGTAAAATAATCAAGCTCCTCTGCCTGCTAAAAAACCTGCAACTTGGTCAACACCAATCAGAGCCAGTAGGAGGATCTTAGCGCTCTCAATCATCCTCATGTGTGCGTTACTCAGACCCTCCCACATTCTCTCTGCTGCGCTACAGCGGGTTCACCTCAACCTAGCCTGTCGTGAACACTAAAGCTAGTTAGCATCACCACTGATGACAATGGATAAACGGTTTTCCTGATACAGTCAGTTGCTTCTCTGCCATTAGCACATTAAGCAGCGCATACCCATGGATGATTGACAGCACTATGACTCTCCTCTGATTGGTTGTTTTTGAGCGGTGCATTGTTGCAGACTGTGAGGAGGCAGAAGAGCTTGATATTTTCACAGATTATGTTTCATTTCTTACTTTTTCAACATATTGTTTGAACAAAAATGTAAAATAATATGCTTTAATAAAAGTTACATACTACAGCTTTAAGGTAAAAGTCTGCAACCTTTACAATCAAAAGGCTATTTTTGATTTTTGTCTCCCAGTTCTGCAGAATTAAACTCATTTAAAGCTGCAAATATTACATAACCTTTTGAAAAAAATGTTTTTTATATAAATATCTTCTGTAGGTAATGTGATTTTTTTTTAAAAGCTACAATTTCTGTTTTTAGATTTTAAAATAAAGTAAAGAAAGAGTAGGATTAGCATGTTTTCTCCTATGTTGATATTTTAGGAAAATTATACAAAAAAATATAACAGTTCCTAAACTAATAAACAGAAAAAAAAATCTAAAAAATATATTTTCTCATCCTGTTGTGAAAATTCAATAAAATAATTCCATAAAGATCACTTTTTTATTTTTTATAGCATTTTAACTCTATAGTTATTAAGAGCTGAAGGTTTGGAGTCTAAAATAAAACAAATCCATTGAAGATTTTTAAAACTATTCTTTAAAAAGAATATGTGATGCAAATTTTAATTTTTTATATTTTTTTCTAAATATTACCCCCAAATTTAAGCATTTACACTTTTTTACCTTTTAGAAAACTAATAAAGAAATTTTATTTGTCTTATTCGCATCACAGCAGATTAAAACTTTTTTAAAAGACTGTTTAGGAAGCTTGTGTGATGAGATTTTTTTTACTCTGGCTTCAAACAAGGAGACAAATGTGTAGAAAGAAGCAGCAGCACTATGGGTTTTCTTAAAGATGGATCTGTTTTATAGCTTCTTTACATGCTGACATGTTATTTTCATTCATTCATTCATTCATTCATTCTTATTGTAGTTGCCATCACATTTTCACATTAGACAGACGGCGTGAAGTGTTGACAGAGTGAAGGAGACGTGTGGCAGACTGAAGGCGCTGGCAGACACCAAGACACACCTGAAACGTTCCCCTGCTACCTGCAGCTAAGAAGAAGTAAGGCACCACATGTTCGTTTCACTCCCTTTCTAGTTAAAAAAACAAACAAAACAATAAAACAACAGAGACTGAAAGGAGCGAGAACATTCGAACTGTCTCTGTTTATGCGTGTGAAGCGGCACCGTTTGAGTCGAGCCGTCGCCTCAGCAGGTCTGCACCGTTCCTCTGCAGCACCAACAAAAACAATCAAGTAATTTACTGGAAATCTGATAAAAATCTCTTCGCTTCACATGATTCTCTCTGTGTGAGAGAGAGATTATTCCTGGCGTTCCCAGAGGAAACCCCTCGGGGGGCGACATCACAGGTTCGGAGCTAACCAGTTCAGAAACTTCATCGCCAACTCGAATCCCAGGAAGCAGGCCTAAGGAGCAGGAGGAAAGACACAGTTTGTTCAGAGCAATGACAAAAAACATCAACCAACATGTCAGTAATGCTCGATAAAATGGGCATAAATGTGGTTAAACGCAGGAGTTTCTGTTTTTATGTCTCAAACACTGAAGCATTTTTCTGAGTTTTCTAGACCTCGACTTACACTCTGTTGTTCCAGTTACTTTTTAAAGCCTTTTTCTTCTTTTTTTTTTTTTTTTTTTTATTATTCAGAGTGGTTATACTAACAGCTTAGTGTGCCAAGCATTTCTATATAGATCTTAAATAAGCCCATTAAGAAGGCTAGCTCTGTCCTAGGATGACCCTAAAATTTGTATTAAACTTGTTTTTACGTCTCAAGCAGAAAACACGTTTTTCTGAAAACGTTTAAATGTTGACAAAAGTAATTTATGTTCACAGCTTTAGACATCAAACTATGAAAGTGTGTAATTAAAAATGGGGAAATATTCCTAAAAACTCTGATTTGTGACATATTTATTAGATTAATCAATAACTTTGTTGCTTATGTTGATTAAACCAAGATGGTTCAATATAATCACTGGATCAATGTGGCTCAAACAGAGACTTCTACAAAAACAAATGTTTAAAAATAAACGCATTTTTATTGCAGAGGCAAAGCCTCAAATTCAGAAGCTTTATCTTGTTAAAACTAGAAAACTTATTAAAACAAGAAAGTTTCTCATTATAACAAGTTTTTTTTACGACATACCACTCCTGAATGTATTTCCGAGCTCTGGGATTAAAACACTTCTGCAGCCTTGATTATAAAGATTTTTTTTAAACTTTATAATTATTTTTGTAGGTAAAAATATGAGCAAACTTAAAAAAGACATGACAGATTATGACCCTTGATTAAATCACAATAAGATTTAGTGACTTTGTACTGGTGGATAATTTTAAGAAACGTAGATTATTATGATAAGACAATATTTCCTTACTGCAGACTACTGATAGAGCAAAGAAAATTACTTTAAAGGACGACTTAGGCAAATAGCACCAGCTAGTGATACATATTTTTACAGGTTTAGCTGTAATAATATTAATTCCTGAGGAAATTATCCGCTCTAATGTTCTTCCGTACAGCAGCTGTTTTACAACCAAACAAATATTAATAAAGACGTTCAAAGCCTCTCTGTGCTTCACTGCACTAATCTGAAAACCAGACTTCAACCTAAATTCATCACCAACATTTGAATTATCCAACAAGTGACTGCCTACATGTCCACGACTTTGTCTTTTCATGACCTTCTACATCTCCAGATGTTCATCCAGCTGCTTGAAGCCTTTTTTACAGCTTTATTAAGCTGAAGATCAAAGCATGGAGACTCACTGCGTTTGCAGGGAAAGCTCTGAGCATGACGGCGTTGAAGCCTTTGTACAGAGAGCCGATGCCTTCCTCTCGGACCAGTTCCCGCAGAACGTCTCTGAAACCGTTGGGATACTTTCCTTCAGGAGCTGACGGAGGGAGAGAGGGGGAGAGATTTGAGGTTCGCCGTGATGCGGCGTGAGATTCCTCTGAAATAAACAGCTGGGTTTTTATTATAGAGGCAGCTTTTCCCCTCAATAAATAAAATTCAAGCATTTTCAAGGTATGCTTTCAAACTTTTCCAGCACCACATTTTGGAGAGAAAAAACAATATAAATTTATTAAAAAAAAAAGAAAAAGACAATTTGATTTCACTTTTATAACATTTACTACTGTTATTAATAATCCCCTGTGATAGTACTCTAATTCTATAACAGGGATGAGGTAAACTAAAATATGACAAATGTTTATGTTTTGAAAGAAAATAGAAATAATTTTGATAATTGTATCCAACCTAAAACAAAAATAAACTGAGTCTAAGTGGATGAATAGAAGCAACATTAAGCACCTGGATAATCTGGATACTTGAATATTCTGAGAAAACAAATTCCCTCACTCTGTTTTCTTCTTCCATATTTTCCATAATCTAATTCTCTAGTTTTCCAGAGAGTAGGAATGCTGTCCGATCAACAATAAAACGAGATTTCCCAGTAAATCAAACATGGACCGTCCCGGGCTGGGCCCAGGCTGGCTGGGCTGAGCTGGGCCGGGCTCGGCTGGGCTGGGGTTGCCAGGTAACAGAGCAGTGTCCATCGATTATGACTTCTCAATCGGGAAGGTTTTGAAACAGCAGATACCAAAAAACATCAACTAGAAAACAGCTAGATGTTTTTTTGGCCTGTTTTTAGAAGCAGTTGAGACCCAAATGGAAGAATAAAAACATGCAAAATGTGAGTTTTGCATTATTTCTTAAGAAAAAAAGATGTAATAGAAAATTCAATGTTATATTATATGTCATACTGAAGTTCGATGTGGGCATGAGCACAGAGGACAGCCATCTGAACGGATAACATTCATATTCTGAAAGAGAAGAACGTCTGAATGTTACGTTTGAAGAAGAAAACCTGTTTGGAAGCGAGACTTGAGGACGTCGGGGGGGATCGCAACGGCCCAGTTGAAGATCCCGGCCATCCCTCCGGCGAACAGAACGCTGGGGATGCTGAGCTCGTTGTGGCTGCGGAGAGAAGACAGCTCGTCTTTCTGCCCGGAGAACTTCCTGTGAGGAAGAGGAAGAGGAAGTCCTCACCTTTTCCCTGCAGGTGTGAGGAGGTTCTTCAGCCACTCGTAAGACATGAAGTACATGCCGCTCGCTGGGACATCTGGGGGGAAAAAAAGCAAAAAAGAGAGTAACATAACCCTAAAACTCTCTGATATGATTTTCCAATCACCTTACAGTCAAATCACTATTTTAAAAGCAAGTTATTTATGACATAATCTAATAGTGACATAAGTGCATTTCAATAAATCTGAATATCCTCAAGAAGGCAGTTTGAGTAAATCAGTTCAAAGAGTTAAATTCTTTACGGTCAGAAATGTATTTTAAGCATTTATTTCATTAAGGCTGCAGTCTTCCCCCAAAACATACAATTTATATTTTAAAAATCTTCTTTATTGGTCTTTGGTCTTATGTGATGTTGTAATTTTCAACTAAGCTAACTAAGTCTCAAAATTGATCACTGAGTGAATTTTCACTTTTTCAATAAAATAACTGGATCCTCAGTTTATCTGCATGAATCTGTATTAAATCAAACGGCTGGAATACATGCAAACAATCAAGCCTGTCGCAATAATCAATGAACAAATTGATCTCTTGATAAATTAAAATGAGCTCAATAACTTCCAAAAATTTGAAGGAAAATTTTGTTTACAGAGACTTTTTAATCCATTTTATTTATAGTTTCAACTCTGTGTGTGTTTTTTCTAGTTTTGTTTTACTTATTGTTTTTGATTGTTGCATTTGATTTTTAATTTTTAAATATCCTCCAGTTCCAGTGTTGAGCTTTCTTTACAAAATTAAAGTTTATTGGTTTTTGAGAGGATGAACGTGTATTATTAAGCTGTTATCAATATACAACTTGGAAATTGTCTCAAAACAACAATCTTTACAATTTATCATCCAGCAAAACTAGTTATTGTGACAGACCTACCAGCAACTCGGGAAGTTGCTAATGCAACTTTATGGGACAAATAGCTGATTTAACAGTGGTGGCTGGTGTTATTCAAAGCATGCGATAAAGATAAGAGGCCTCCAAAGATCCAAGGTCCAAACTGCACTCTGAGGATTGTTACTCTGACACAATGTCACAGTTTCTGAGGACTGAGCTGCTTAGATGGGTTTTTGCTGGACCACATTGTCCATAAGTTGCTAATTCAGCCTCAAATCCAGAGCAGTAGCTGCAGAGATGTGTTGTGTTTAAATTATTAAGCTATAAACTGAAACAGAGCTGTCATTTCTTCTTGACAGATGAGTGTTTCTCCCATCACTCCAACCAAACAAGTTGAAACTCTGAGCCTAAGTTTGCAGATAAGTAAAGATAAGTTTCAGAACCTCGCCCGCGGAAACTGGACACTCCCGTTTCAGATCCCAGCCATGCTCGACCCAATTCCCAATTAACCTGGGTTTTTTATAATCTTTTAAATCTTTTCATATTATAAATGTGGAAATAAAACCAGAGCGTAATCCAAGTGAGGACGAACCTCTCATGAGGGTCAGAGCTGTGCCTTTGTAAATTCCTCGGATCCCAGACTCTTTGTACAGCTGCTTAACGCAGTCCATCGGCCCTGCATATTTCACCTTTCCTGACGATGCCTGAATCTGGAAACTCACACAAAACCTTACTTTAGCCCACATCACTTAACATCATGTTCGAGGTTTGAATCCAGGTCTTAGGAACAGGAACGGACCTGTAGGAGACATTTGATGCGCTCTCCAGGAGTCATGATGGCTGTGGTGAAAACGCCCGATAACATCCCAGCAGCAAACAGCTGTGGATACCTGAGAGGAGAGCAGAAGAAGAAGATGAGGAAGAGCTGCTAGCTGTGGAGTGAACACAACCAGCTCAGGTGAATCAGTCACCTACGTAAGGATATCGTCAGGCGTCCTCTGTTGTAGCTTCTTGCCCAGTCCGAACCCAAAGAAACAGACGGCAAACATGGGCGTGACGCCGATTATTGGGGCTGCCATTCCTTTATAGAGTCCTTTCACACCCTGTGAGGAAACATCAGCATGAGGAGTAAGGACACCTAATTTATTATAATTTATTATAATTTATTAACACTACAATGTCAAATTCTAAAAAAATTTTAAATGTCTGTTTTTTTAACATTACTCAATTACCCAATGTATCATATCTGATATAAGAGAGCAAACCAACAAAATAAAGTAAACCAGGGAATGTTTCAAATTGTTATTTTTTGAAAAACTCTGGCTCTAAATGATTAACTCTATGACATCAAATGTATTGTTTATTTATCCCAGATTGTGACACTTGTTTAACAAAATACATCTGAAGAATTAAAAAAACTCCACAGCGTAGAGTAACTGGAGATCGGATATGTTGCTCAGTGTATTTTACTTTTTTTCTTTTTATTAAAATGTAAACCCATGGGGAATTTTTTTTTTGTCTTACCATATATTACTCCAAAAACCTAATGTATCAATTACAATACAAACAAATTGGAAAATCTTATTGATGTTTCAAAATTTGGGGGTTTTTTTTGTTATGTAAAAGCATTTAGATAACAGTTTAATTACAAAAATCAGGTTTAAAAAAAAAAATTTGTATTGGGCTTTGAAGGGTAAATGAAAATAAGTCTGCATGCTAACCTCTTTGGCTAAAGTCTTTTTAAAACAATCCAAGGTTCCAGCATATAAGAGGCTCTCTCCGGGTTTTGGTTTAGGTTGAGTTTGTAGGCGCACCTGAGAGGAAAGAAGAACATGAATGAATGAATGAATGAATGAATGAATAATTGAACGAACGAACGAACTTTATTAATCCTTGGGGGAAAATTGACATTTCAGTGTCTGTCCAAAGAACAACAACAAAAACAAACAAACAAGTAAACAACATAAGGCATTGGTAAACGGGTGCCTGAGGCTGCAGCCCTTTGTTAGATGAGAAATACATATTTTTCTATCATACAAGAAAAGTATCATTGCAAAAAAAAAGTCTCTTAGTTTCTGCAGGTCTAAGAGTTTTATAACGGCTAAGCTTAGGAAACTTTATGCATGCACCTTGTTAAGGTGTCCCTAAATAAGTATCTGGTGAGAGTTTATTGTACTTGGAGATGAAGGAGATTTTATGTGTGTATAGTATTGTAGCACCTATCAGCAGAAATGTTCAGAAAAATCTGATTATCAACTGAACGATGCATCTCAAGTCTTTTTTAATTTTGTAAATGTGTGACCTTTAGACAGTCTTCATCAGCTACAAACACTGTTTTTTGTACCCTATTCCACCAACATTAAAAACTTTAAGTGATGAACTTAGTGAGCACTTATTCAGTCGCGAAATTCTGATCAAATCCACTTCAAGGAATCTGAATTAATCTGCCTTTTGTTAAATTCAGTCAAACTCCCACATAATTAATGTATGAGACTGAATGAGGTTTCAGGCTTGGCCAGCTCAAGGTGTTGATCTGGTCACATCCCACTTTTCATGCGACCTTTCTATCTGAGCAGCAGAAATCATGCGGCATCTTGAATCTGGGTCAAAGGTTTGCAGGACTGAGACGCTGCAGCCTGTTTTGTGTTTATAGTCAGGCTCTGCTGAACCCGGATGCTCTTTGTTGATCGTTTCCCCAGGTAAAGCGGTGACAAACCCAGACACAACATTTAGCAGTGTTTACTTTGATGGTGTCCAGCGGATGCCCGGCGAAAACCAGGCAAACGCCTCCGAAACCTCCAGCGAAGAAGTTCTTCATCGGGCTGATCGGCTGCGGCTGTTTGGCCATTTTTACTTCCCGCTCTGCAGAGAGAGACAGTGACAAAAACACGACAAAATGTCGCTGCGGGAGGCTTAGATGAGACACGGGGACACAATGAGAGACAATTATAAAGTCCAGACAACACCTCACCTGCTCTACTTTCCCTCTGAGAGAACCGATGAAGGGCTCCTGCTGTCACTGCGGTCTGAAGGACCTTTAACCCACTTTAGCCGGAATGCTTTAACTGTGACACAACCATTTGGTACCAACATCTGTATTGTCCGGGTGGAAACTTTCAGCTGTCTTACAATGTAGATAAATGTATTTTTTTATATTTAATATTACTTCTCATTATATATTTATAATATATTATTTATTTAAAAAAAACAAAGAACTTAACCAATAATCATAGCAGCAGTAAACATACAGAATATACAAATACGTATTTTTTGTTTGTATTTATTACATTATCATAACGGTAAAGTTGATCAAAACCGGTTTATTTATTCTTCTAATGTATTTTGTTTAGTCAACAAGTTATTTTCTCCTGACTTTTTACTGCCATTCGTTGTGTTTTCTTCCTCTTCCTGACGGTTGGTGGTTACTATAGTAACCACTAATAGTTACTATAGTAACCACTAAAAGTTTTTCAGTTATCTGTAACTGTGGTGTGTCTTAGGATCAGATCAGCTGTGTGTTTTCTTTACAATTATTATACTGTATTTGACATATATTTTAGATATATTTGATTATATACAGAGTATTGTGTTATTTTGCCATGTTTTGAACTGTTGTGTTTAATTTTATAACTTAACTTTTTTTGTCAAATCTTCATTGGGAACAATTGCTCTGTATTTTAGCAATGTATTTATTATATTTTATTTAATGTATACAATAAATTCAGTGGGCCTGAGTGTGAGGCAAACAGATAATAAAATGGAAGATGATTGCCTTATTTGATACTGAAGTTATTCTGACAGTTTATTATTAAATCATCTTCATTGTTATTGTCCTATTGTTTGAATTATTTGCTCCTGACCATCACAACAGACAAAAACACTGTTAAAATATAGCTTTATTAGTTTCATTACACGGTTGCAGCGTTTTTGCAGACATTGCCAATCATAAAGATGTTTATCACTCAAACATAAACTTTACACATATTGTAAACAAATACACCATTAGTCAAAGAAATTAATGCTCAGATATGGATTTTAGAGAAAGTGAAGAAGCGTTTCTATTGGAGGAGGACCAGCAACAACAATATGTGAAAAACAAGGACATCAGTCACAACATTGATGCAAGAAACAAGGTAAATAACATAAAAACCACAGTGAGATCATAAAAACGCCTCGGATTTGTCTTTAAGTATGAAATTTTTTCAGCAGGAACACAAGATTATAACTGAACAAGTGCATCATACCTCACATACAGCCTGTATTCGGAACACTTTATCTAAATATGTGAAGGGGTGATTTCTTAAGTCTTCCAAGGCTTTGCATTTTAGGAAAACAGAATAATTATTGTAAGAGATACAAAAGCCAAATGTAGCAGAAGGAGACAAATGCAGCAGAGTTCAGAGAAGCAGAAGCAGCTAACTCAGCCATGAGGTCTGTAGAGATGAGTGTGCTTTGCCTTTCTAAGTCAGGAAGTAAATTTGCTTTAAGTGTAAATATTGAGAGGTTTTATGGCACAAAAAGTCAGGGGTAGAAGTGCAGTAATTATTTAAGAAAATAATACTCTCCGTAACACACAGTAGTTTGGTCCCTCTACGAAGGGAAGCTCGCAAAAGTTTTCTCTCTGGCACTGAAACAAACTACAGATTTGTCTCTTGATATTTTCTCTGAAAACTATTTGGTTTAAGTTAGTTTGGTTCGAATAAGACTCAGCTGTGATTGCAGTAGATTTTATCTGACAAAGCACATGCAGTTAGTCCATATGAGACTCTTATTGCTTTTAAATTCATTTCAAGAGCTGCTTGGCAATTACTTTTGGCTAACTGTAATATGAGTTTTTAATATTCTCAACATCCTTTAAAACGCTAAAGAATTGTCTATTATTTAAACTAACTAACTTGAGAAATGTGGAAACATGCAGAGTGCATCCCTGGAGAGCCTGTTGTTTTTTTCCTCAGCTGGTGCAGAAACCGTCGGTCTTCCAGCAAACCCCACCTTCAGCAGACGGGAGTGAAACTACAGCGTGTGAATGTGCACCACACAGATATGGTCAGTTCTGGTTGTCGTGGATCTGTGGGAACTCCTTGAAGATCTGCTGCACAATTAGCTTATCCATCTGTTTCGCCGTGGCGCTCCCTTCGTCCTCTCCAGGATCTTCCTCCTCCCTGAGAATCCTCTTGAGCGACCCCTGCAGGTCAGAGAGGCGGTGCTGGTGCTCCAGGTAGTCCGTGGAGCGCATTATGGAGTGCATGAGGGAGAGGTACTCCATCCGCAGCTTCAGGAGGAAGAAAAGAGACGATTCAGTTCAATTTATTTATTTTAAGGAGACATGCACATTAATAAAGATCAATTTTATTTCCCACTGGGATCAATAAAGTATTTTTTAATTGATTTGAAAACAAATGTTACCATGTAAGTGATAAAATGGAATATATTCAACACTACTTCATATAGTATGCAAAAAGATTTCAATTAAAGACTTTGTGGCTGTGTGACTTTCAGGAATCAACTATTTTACCACCAAATATAAATTACTTTGAACATATTTTTACTCAAAACTCTTTTGTTCAAATATTCAAAATTGAGAAAAAGCCATGTTCAGCATAACATACTCAACTTTTACAAACAAGAGTCATTTCTGTGAATCCTTAAGATGATGATTAATATTTCTGCATAAACAAACTAAAACTGTGAAGAAAACCTTCCACACTTTCCTTTTCCTATTGATCAAGTCTTATTTTTCTCATATTTTAATGAATAAAACAGTTAAAATGGAAAATATGTAGCTTCTTTAAATACATTTGTCATTGGCTCCTTTGACCAAGGTGAAAATTGCTCCCTCTAGTGGCTCTTTGTAGTATTGGAACCTTGATGATACTAGAATTGAAGACATTTCTCACTTAATTTTTCTTTGGTAAAATTGTTTTTAGTTTGGTTTCATGTGACACAAATTAAACATCAAAAAAGCTGAAATAAAAAGCTTATTTTCCAGCTTCCTCTACTGTTTCCATCAGAACTATACAGAACTATAAATATCCAACAAAACCCTCCTGCCTGCATCTCGGTGCTGCGTCAGCTGCTGAGAGTCTCACCTTGTCTCCGGGAGACAGGTCGGAAATTTGTCGGACGGCGATGTCTATCATCACCATCATGTCGGTGCGATAGAAGATGTCGGCGGTCTCTCGGCTAGCAAAGACATCCTGCAGGAACTTGAGCACAGAGTGAGGTGCAGGTGGCGTGTGTTTGAACATACACACTGGATCCTCTGCAGAAAACAGCAGATTTCATTTAGAAAAACACGTCAGAGCCCATTGGAGAGT